>NC_089874.1:70400000-71080000 GCF_040182565.1 Anser cygnoides
CTCCTTTCAGCTGGAAAATCATGTGTGTAAGGGTCATATCCGGACACACAACTCTGATAATTGCTTGTCAACATTATTATGTACTTGCAGCTACCCAGAAATATAGGTTTACAGATGAACACAGCTGCACACTTGGATTCATGAAAAAAAAAAAATGGTTCCAAACTTTTTTCTGAATAAGCACAAATGTATTTATGCTCCTTTAATTCTAAGATATAGACAAAAGGATCTCTGCTACATAGTTATGAGGAGGCAATGCTATCTAATTTTTGTCCTAGCACATAGACACATTTTTGCATAAAAGTGGTTGCCTGAATGATGAAGGAGGCAGCAAAGATCACTTGAGATTCCAGTATGAAAAGCAGGTTCCAGCTATGTCAGATGCAGCTCTGAAGTTGCTTTAAAATATTCAAGTGCAATTTAAACACTTCTATCTGGATGGAAAAACCTCTCCCTTTATCAGCTGTAAATACACCCCAAAGCTAATTGCCGTGGAGCCTACATGAGTGGAGTCAAGGGATAAGTAGCAATAAGGAAAAATGAGGCAGATGCAATATGTGCCAGTCATCCCCTCTGCTTATACGGTGTCTCTGATCCTTTCCTCCTTCCTGCCGTCTTTCTTTTGTTCTTTTCTTATTTAAAGCTTTTTCTGTTGGTCCCTACAACACTGGGCAGTATGAAAGTAGAATAAGCAGAACCAGCAGATGCTTTGGCAGCCAGAGCATATGTATGCATGCGCCTTGCAAGACACAAGTGTATATATGCATGTACCTTCACCTCTGCACACGTTCCATCTTTAGAACCCTTCCAGCTGCCACCATCACCTGCTTGCCCCAAAGCCAGGTGCTTGCGATGCCCCGACCCTCCCTGGTGGCAGCAGCCAGCCAGGCTCAGCCAGGGGCATCCACGTGGGAACTGTCCCAGGGACCTCCTGGGGAAGGTGTTGCAGGAGCCTCCTTAAAGCTCTGTGAACCCGCCAGAAATATTCACAATGTATTCCAGCTTATTAAAGCTCATTTATTTTCCCTGGGAGCTTCTTTTGTCCCACATCAGAGAAATTAGGCACAGGAACATCTCCCATCACAACCAGGTCTAAGGGGTTATGCTTCAGCGGTTATGCAGAACAGTTATGCTTCAAAAATGCCTGTGTGGACACTGACTGATGTGTTAAAAATGTTTAGAACATCTCTCCAAAACAGTTTATTTTTTCTGCATCTAGCTTCCAGTGCCCACGAAAGCCTCTGTTGTTTTTTGTTTTTTTTTTTTTTTTTAGTTTGTTTGTTTTTTTAGCAAAGAAAAACAATCCTCAAGCATTAGGATAGATTTGTGAAAACTTTTTATCATTAGTATGTCCAAAATAGGGAAATCCATATAGTCTGAAAAGCTCTTCTTTCTAACAACTTTCCCATTTCACAGAGACAGAAATACCAAAAAATCATCCTTGCAGCCAGCCAGCCTAGGGCCTCCCTCTTACAACTTACTATAAGCTTTATTTTAAAATCTTTCTAATTAAACCATCGCAAGTAGACATTATGGGGCTCTCCAAGCTGCAAAACTATTATAAACCTAATCTTGTCCTTCAGCCACAATGCCCATTAGCGACTGCAGCACACGTGGTTTTGATTCTGGATTTGTCCTTTAGTTCAGCTTCAGATGAGCATAAACACTAGGGGAATTTAGCAATACAAAGTTTACTTATTCCTTATTATCTAGCTAAGAATACTAACTGAATGACTGTTTACTTCTCTTGCAGCCACTCAGGTTTACCCAGAATCAAAAACCCTTGTCTCCTGCTTAGGGTGTTGACCATGTTGAATCTTATTTTCAAAAAAAAGAAACGAGAGCAAACTCTTCTACTAAGGCAAATCTGCCCCCATGAGCTTTAATAAAGCAATGCCGATTTACTCTAAATTTAATTGTGGGCTCAAGAGTTTTATTTCAGTCACATTTGTATTTGAAGAACATCTGTCTAAATAGCAATACAACAAAATCCTCATAGCAAACTTAGCCCAGGACAAAGAAATTGAATTTTCTTTGAAGTTTAGACATTTACTGCATTTAAAATGTGGGTTTTGTTTTGTTTTGTTTTTAAATTAATGGTAGATATGAAATGTTTCAAGAGAGTTAGCCTAGTTTCTGGGAAAAGCAGTTAAACAATGACTCTGATGAGATCTGAAGCCTATGTAATTAAGTTTTGCATACATGAGCCTGGAGTTAATTTTTTATGCATCATAATGCTTCTGTAGTGTTTCATTTTTATTGGTTAGCTGTGATGTTTTATCTGCACTCTTTTCTTTTATTGTTCATGCAATAAAAAAATACTGTATCTAAGAAAATCAGTTGACATAAGGCCCTGTCAGGGCATCAGTTCTGAAGTAGTTTCATGATTTGTGTTAATGGAAAAATCTGGCTAAAAAGTACTTGTTTAAATACGACCCATGGAAAATACAAGGATCTGGTCTCCCTTCTCACTGGTTCTTTTTTAGCCACTGTTTTCATACCAGTGCCTTCTTACTGAGATCAATAATGTTGCTCCTCACCCAAAGCCCAGCATCAGATTCTGCCCACCCAAGCGACTCCTAATTGTATTTGCATTTCCACCATTGAAAGTTACAGGCTTTTCACATGGAGCAGAGAGTCCTTACTACAGCCAGGTTAAATCCAGACAGAACAAGAGATGTGTGTGACCCTGGTATGACTACCAGCACTGCATTTCCCAACACCATGGCTGTTGCATGATACAGCTCCTTTCCCACCTACGTGGCTGGCTTTCCTTCCTTCTTGACAGGGATGCAGTGGGACTTTTTTCCACCTCAAGTCAGAACATGGGTGGCTGACTCGCCTGGCTGTTTTGGTTTGGGTTGCCTAATTTTCATTGCACGCTATACTTCTGTATCTCTGGACTCAGGAAACCAAAGGTCTCTCAAGTCAGACACAGCCTGAGTCTCTCCATAAACACTTGCCAAGCCACCCTCTTTCTAGCTTCCTACTATGGATTTGAAGAGCCGATTCAGGTATTCTCGCTTGTTTTATCCCGGGGAAAAGAAAAACTGTAGGAACCAATAATAAAATTACAAACAAAAATTGCAATGGTTTTGGTCTGTTTGCAGCTTCCTTCTTGGCAGTCTCAAGGTTTGCTATTCTGCTTGCTGTTGTGTAGAAACAGAAAAATCCATGATGTGTATTTGAACCCAAGGTAGTAAACATTAAGTCAATATTCCTAATGATAAAAGCACGTTCTAGAGGCTGCTACAACCCAGGCACATCAAACACCAACAACTGCAAAATGCTACTGTCTCTGCCATGCAGTCACAGCTAACAGTGTACCAGTGTAAGATTTTAATTTGAGTTGGTCTGTATTACATGGCTGGTTATCAAAGCAAACATGGGCTGAGGGAAGTCACGGTGATATCAGTTCTCAGACGTAATTATGCATATAGCAGTTCTTAAACTAAACTAGCACTTTTTCAAAGGAATAACTCAGGACAAAAACACTGATTTTTACCTAAATAATAATGCCAGTACTTTTCATCATGAGCTTTCAGAGCCAACAGGGTATTTCTAATGTACTTCAATTGGTACTCTTAAAGATAATCCACAAAGGACAGAAGAAACTATTTGTGTGCCTTCTAGTTTTATAAAGACACCTTGAAAAGGTTTTCATTTACATTTAACAAATATTTCGCTTCATTAGCAGTTTTAATATTCAGCTGAAAGTCTTGGGTACAAGCCAAACCACCCACTGCACAAATCCTCAAAGGTATGCAGGCACTAACATAGGTTTTGGGATTAAATAATCAAAATACACAGGAACTAAAATGCCTTAAGAATCTCAGAGAGGCATTTGCAAGATCAGCTTCAGCCTGGGGATGTTAGTCTTCCTCAGTTCCCTGTGGAGGACAGAGGTAGTCTTCTTCGGGAGCAGCTCGGATTCTTAAGTCTCCTTAAGACTTTTCAAGGTTTTGTTATCTACAGCACTATCATGTCTGAGTAGCTTAAGGACAATTTTAAATGTGTGTATCCTCCAAAAAAAATACAGATAGTTGCCTCAGAAGACTGTTAAATGTGTCTGATCTCAATGGTTTCAGTCCTCCCTCAGTCTGTATATGCACCATGACTCCCTTATCAGCCTTTTTCAGAGCGGAACTTTTATAGTATAGCCTGGAAAAATAAATACCTTGGCCTGCAGGTTTCTTACACTTGAAGCAATTTAAAGTGAACTAAGAGCCTAATTGAGTTCTGAACTAGAGGTTTAGATAACTAGCTTTGCACTTCTGGAAGAAATCTCACTAATGACAAATCTGTCTTGACTCACATAAATAAATACTGCTCCTCATCCAAAATCACAGAATCATTTAGGTTGGAAGAGACTTCCAAGATCACCTAGTCCAACCTCTGGCCTAACACTAACAAGCCCTCCACTAAACCATATCACTAAGCTCTACAGCTAAATGTCTTTTAAAGACCTCCAGGGATGGTGACTCAACCACTTCCTTGGGCAGCCCATTCCAATGTCTAACAACCCTTTTGGTAAAGAAGTCTTTCCTAATATCCAACCTAAACCTCCCCTGCTGCAACTTTAGCCCATTTTCCCTCACCTATCACCGGGCACATGGGAGAAAAGACCAACCCCCACCTCGCTACAGTCTCCTTTAAGGTACCTATAGAGTGCGATAAGGTTGCCCCTGAGCCTCCTCTTCTCCAGGCTGGACAATCCCAGCTCCCTCAGCTGCTCCTCGTAAGACTTGTTCTCCAGACCCCTCACCAGCTTCGTTGCCCTTCTCTGGACTTGCTCGAGCACCTCCATGTCCTTCTTGTAGCGAGGGGCCCAAACTGAACACAGTACTTGAGGTGCGGCTTCACCAGAGCCGAGTACAGGGGGACAATCACTTCCCTAGACCTGCTGGCCACACTGCTTCTTATACAGTCCAGGATGCTGTTGGCCTTCTTGGCCACCTGAGCACACTGGTGGCTCATATTCAGCTGACTATCAACCAGTACTCCCAGGTCCTTCTCCACCAGGCAGCTTTCTAACCACTCATCTCCCAGCCTGTAGCGCTGCATGGGGTTGTCGCCCCCCCGGGGCAGAACCCGGCACTTGGCCTTGTTGAACTTCATACAGTTGGCCTCAGCCCATCGTTCCAGCCTATCCAGATCCTCCCGCAGAGCCTTCCTACCCTTGAGCAGATAACCTAACTTGGTTTCTTATGCAACTTGGTTTCTTCTAACTTGGTGTCATCTGCAAACTTACTGAGGGTGAACTCGATCCCCTCATCCAGATCATCAATAAAGATATTAAAGAGAACTGGCCCTAGTACTGAGCCCTTGGGGACTCCACTAGTGACCGGCCTCCAACTGGATTTGACTCCATTCACCACGACTCTTTGGGCCCAGATATCCAGCCAGTTTTTAACCCAACGAAGTGTACGCCAGTCCAAGCCAAGAGCAGCCAGTTTCCTGATGAGAATGTTGTGGGTAACAGTGTCAAAAGCCTTACTGAAGTCAAGGTAGACCACATCCACAGCCTTTCCCTCATCCACTAAGCGTGTCACTTTGTCCCAGAAGGAGATCAGGTTCGTCAAGCAGGACCTGCCTTTCATAAACCCATGCTGACTGGGCCTGATTGCCTGGTTGCCCTTCAAGTGCTGCGTGATGACACTCAAAATAATCTGATCCATGAGCTTCCCTGGTACCGAAGTCAAATTAACAGGCCTATAGTTTCCCGGGTCTACCCTCCAGCCCTTCTTGTAGATGGGCATCACGTTTGCTAGCCGCCAGTCAGCTGGGACCTCCCCATAGCCAGGACTGCCGATAAATGATGGAAAGCAGCTTGGCCAGCTCTTCCGCCAGTTCTCTCAGTACCCTAGGGTGGATCCCATCCAGCCCCATCGACTTGCGTACATCTAAGTGCTGTAGCAGGTCGCCAACCATTTCCTTGTGGATAGTGAGGGCCACATCCTGCTCCCCATCCCCTTCCACCAGCTCAGGGTACTGGGTATCCAGAGAACAACTGGTTTTGCCACTAAAGACTGAGGCAAAGAAGGCATTAAGCACCTCAGCCTTTTCCTCATCTCTTGTCACTAAGTTTCCTCCTGCATCCAGTAAAGGATGGAGATTCTCCTTAGTCTTCCTTTTCGTGTAAATGTATTTATAAAAACATTTTCGTTTATCTTTAACAGCAGTAGCCAAAGTGATCTCCAAGTGAGCTTTGACCTTTCTAATTTTGTCCCTGCACAGCCTTACAACATGCTTATACATCAAAAACAACATTATACAACATCCTGATAGTCCTATATAGAACTCTACCATTTCATGGTCACTCTGCCCAAGACAGCTCCTGACCACCACATCTCCCACCAGTTCGTCACTGTTTGTGAACAGAAGGTCTAGCGGGGCACCTTCCCTGGTAGGCTCACTAACCAGCTGCATCAGGAGGCTATCTTCCACGCTCTCCAGAAACCTCTTAGACTGCTTTCTCTGGGCTGTATTGTGCTTCCAGCATATGTCTGGGAAGTTGAAGTCCCCCATAAGAACAAGTGCTGGTGATTTCGCAACTTCTGCCAGCTGCCTGTAGAACTCCTCATCTGTCTCCTCATCCTGGTTCGGCGGTCTATAACAGACCCCCACCAGGATGCTTGCCTTGTTGGCCTAGCATCCAAATAAGAGCCTACAGCAAAAGAGAGAATGTGTGGTAATTTGACCTCACCATGTAGAAAGCGTAAGCTAAAGAGGGAATCTGCACAGAGGGGAGATACTTTTTAGCCTGCCTGTTTTAAGTACAAATGTTTTCTGACTTTGGTTTTTGATACTTGTATTTCTGCTAGAATCTAGTTTAACAACTATGGGAAATCCAAATACTAAAAATTCAGTACTCAAGCAGCGCTTCAACTACTAAACTGAGGGGACAAGACCTGGGGTTTGAGATTCTTTTTCCTTAGAACTAACAGAAAGACAACAAAAAGGGAAGAAAAAAAAAGACTTAAAAAATGAACAGAGTTCCCTCCCCTCCTCAATCTATACGTTGTATAAAAGCAAAAAGATCCTAAAGCCTAGCACTGGGCTCACCTTGTCTCACGGCAAGACAGCTTGAGCAGCTAGGTCCCCACCTTCTCCATCTCCCTTGGAGCCTGATGCCCCCCGAGCTGCCAGCAGTGGAGGCTGCCCAGCAAGCTGCAGCGCTCTTCTCTGGAGCCGGCCCCGGCTGGTGTCGTGACCCCGAATGGCAGGGGATTTCACATACAGGGAACAGAGTGGGACCACACCCCATTTTGACCAAACTTTTTTTAAGAGGAATTTACTATCTAGAGGTACAAACCGGTGAGTGACAGGTTTTCACAAGCTTGTCGACATCAAACACCCATCGATATGTCAGCTTTGGGGATGATTTTAAATCCCAGCAGACTTCCGTCTGCCACCTTAGGCACCTAGGTCCTCTTGTGATGTTAGTCTGCTTTTGAAACAGAAACTTCAGAGAAGAATACGGGTTAATCACCACTTATTTTGGCTGCCTGGGCGTTGGCATAAATACGCATGCTATTTTATGAACACACACACATATACGCTTGTACACACATGAGTGCATGTGCACCCAGGCACTTGCAAACTGCCAGGTAGCATTTTCAGTGGTACCTAAGGCTACAGACTCATAAAGGGAAGGGGAAGAGCAGATCACAGGGTGGCAGCTACCCACCTACGAACAGACTGTGCTGACAGGCAGCGGCAGCACACAGGAGAGCAGGAATGTAAAATGTGAGAAATTCAGCCCCAGCTCAGTCAAAGGAAATCTCACAGATTTCAGTGCAGTGTGTTGGCAGAAGTTGCATCATTGAGCTGCCACTTCCTGAAGCCAGGACAGCTTGGCTTATCACAGAAACCCATGGCATGTGTCATTTAGGTGTCTTTAGACTCCTGAAGATGTAACATAATGGGGCAAGACTCCCCAAATGGACACTTTTACTCCCAGGCATTTGAATTCCCAAGCTTTGTATTGGAAACCTAATCATGACTGTGGGGCTGTAAATTGTGCTGAATTTAGCTGCCACATGCTGAGCCAAAGTCTGTCCTCAGAAGCCGACAGCTTAGATGGCTTTCAGCTCAAGGTTAGTTTTTCTCTCCTGAGAAATTTCTCCTGAGACATTTCCCCAGCATTAGCAAATACATTCCATCCCCTTGGTTGCCAAATTGACTCTGCCTTCCTGTTTAGATACCATTATTGCAGATTAATTATTTAATCCAATCTGATTGTCGTACCCACTGACTGTTTACCAGCAAAGTTTGCTTTCCTTTCTCTCTTTGGATGGTACAGTACTACCTGAGAAAGTGCATTTTGCAGATACCCATATGTGTATGGGGCAATGCATGATATTGAATCAGGACGGTTTCCCCACAGCCCCCTGTTGAACAGCATCAACAATGATATCAGCATTGCCATGTAGTTTGTCCACCTTTCTTGTATGTTGCATTGCTGTGTCACACAAATTGGTAGTTACATAAACTCAGCAAAACACATGCAAATTGTCAATGAAGCTGAATTTTGCAACCATTGTCACATTTTCTACTTAACCTCCCTACTTGCAAATGGCTATAGGAAAGTTGAGAATCAAGATACTTATCACGATGAATGATGTCAATGAGAAAGAAATGATCTTTTAGTCATCTGCTAAAAACCTGTTCACCCTTAGTAAGTGGGTGAATATATTCTTTCAAGGCTACCCGGAGGAAAAGAATAGTTTAAAGCTTCGCTGCTCCAATTGTTCTGTCATTCCTACAGCTAGCAACTGTTGCTGCCTGGAAATAATCATCTGGAAAATTTTCCTATAAGAAATGAGATTGTGTCAAGGACAAGATTTGGCTAAGGAATACGATTTAGCTTTTTTTTTTTTCTTTTTTTTTTTTTTTTATGGGGTATCTTATATAAAATTAAACAAGCATTGTGGTTTCAGAGGGTTTCCAAATTTTCTAGACTATTCACTCTACTTCCATCTTTTGCAACTATAAGCATATGAATGAACAGGAGTGTTTTTTTTCCAGATCTTTTCTCCCGTCTTCCAAATCATCAGAGTTCGGTATGACTGAAAAGACAGAGGAGCAAAAGGAGAAAGAGAAATTTTAAAAACTCAGCTAACAATTTCAGTGTTAAAAAGCTGAGAGCCATAGCTGAAAATAATAAATTATTATTAAGAAAGAATTATTTTTCTTTCTTAAGAAAGAAAAATGAGATTAAAAGTAAAAAAAAATATATATATATATTCATATTACCAGATTCAATGACAGAAAAGGGGGGAATAAATATAAAAATTTCCTAAACAATATACTGTAATCTATATTTTAAAAAAAAAAAATCAATACAGTCAATACAGTTCTACTGATAGCTATTTCTTCACAAACAAGGATAGATAAAGACATGCCCAAGAACCTCATTACTTTCTGTGTACTTCCAACTCCCTTTACAAGCTGTGACTCACCATTGTGCCTTCAGTGATATTTTTCTATTCTAGGTGGAGCAAATTCTATTTACTTCCCTGATTTTAGTCTCCAGTTCTGATATGCATTGTCCCATACCAGACATTACCACCTTATTTCTGGTAACATCAATGACACAACAGTGTGATGGAAATAGGTCCTATCTGTACTAATTTGTGAAAACTGTGCAATTCAACTATTGATGGTATGACTATCTAGTGTCATGACTATCATGGCTAAATGTAATGGCAGGCTGTTGGAAAACAAGACTTCCTAAACATACAATGGAAAACTCCCTCTCCTGAGGATCTCTCTGCAATACTGCGGACAATCAACAACCCCACCCCCACCCCCCACCCCCACCCCAAAGCAAAAAGTTAAAGGGCTTTGTTTGGATAAAATTTAAATTTGGTTAGATAAAGTTACCTTTATAAAAAGAGGAAAGTGTCTGTGCTGGATTCACAGAGAAAATGCCTGATGGGGATGGAGCCCGAAGACCTCTCTGAAGGGTCTGAAGAAGGCAGTCTTTTCCTGTGCCTCTCTATTCCAGAGTGAATGGTCTCAAATAAAAAGGATCTATGCAAAGGCTTTCTTTTACCCTACAGCCTTCTTTTTCTTAAATGAAGCTTTGCTACGATTAAGCAATGCTTCAGTTTAGCTAATAAGTCTGTCTGCCCTCCAGTGACAAACACAATTTGCTTCCAGAGGGAGGGAGACAGGGTCAGGCCCCAAGGGTGATGCTGTGACTGATGCTGGGGTGCAAAAACTGGGCCCCAGTCTGATGCTGGGAGGACACAGGGTAGGAAAAGAAATGGGGTATCTGTGGGAACAGGAAGGAAGGGAAGAAAAGACAACAAAAATACAGAGTAGGGGCCTGCCCTGCAGCCACATAGCTATGGTAGCTGGCATTGAATGAAACCCAGGGATAAGGTGATTTCTGCTTTCTTTGTTTGCTTGTTTTGTTTGTTTTGCTTTATTTTCCTAGCTTGTTTAACAGATAGCCCCACTTTATTCATTTGGAACTCAGCTAAACTCAAAAGAAATATGCACTAGCCTACATAAGATTTACAAGAGATGTGAATGAGACATTCATTTTAACTGCCCTGAGAGACACAAGGTGTAGCCTCTTGTGAACAGCAGCACTGAAGGTCTACTTGCCCCATGTGTGGTCACTTGTCACCTCCTTTGCAGCAGAAATGACAGTGGATTTAAGGACAGTGAACTGCTTCTCCTTGCCTCAAGGCTTTTTCTATGTTAATGTTTCATATCCATTTTCTCCCAAGAGAGACAAAGTTGTAGCTATCAAATCTTTTCTCTTGGATTAGATGCTGCTGGCAATGCCAAATATAATATTAAGACTTTTAAATTAACAATATTTTCCAAAGAGTGAATCAGATGACCAATATCTTCATTTAATAACCTCTTTTAGTTACTCCTACTTGTAAGAGGACATAATTTCCCTCTCATTTTATTTTGGGAAGTTCAGCAGAGCAAGGCTGATCCCTAACGATCACAAAGCAAACTTGGAAGCTGGAGATGCAGAAAGAATATTTGTTAAAAGGTATGTAATTGTAAGTGCCAGTTTTTCTATAAAAAGGAAGCTGAGAAGCATGCTATGAATGTTCATTTGCAAAGTTTCAAGCTGTGACTGTGTAGCTGTGAATTTCATTCCACTATTGTCAAAGCACCACATTGGTAATTGGCAGAATGGATGGCTAGCCATACACAAAGTAACAAAAGTTACAAGATTAGCAGCAGCTAAATATACTCACTGCTTCTCCAAAGTGTAAGATCTACTTTTATTCTTTTTCCTCTGAGAGCTGCGCGATAGGTGATGAAGCATAAAGTTGGGGAATAAACTGAAAGTGCAGTCCCCATGACTTAAACTGGAAACCAGGTCAGCCGCTCTGACCTCTTTCTGCTCTTCAGCAGGCCGTAAGTGCTGCGAGAGGGGACAAGTGACAGCGGCATCCATTGAGCGAGCATCGGGGTGTTGCTCAGCGAACCCTTCAGGGACTGCCAGGTGCTTGGCTGTACTAAATCACACAGTTGTATCTGCAACCGATGCTCTCCAGGGAAAAGCATCACCAACTGGGAGAGGGAACATAGGAGGAAGTTCTCAATACCATCGTGTGGCACAGGATGATGCGATGTGACACGGCACACAGCTTGATGGGCTGGAGCTTGGTAAAACAATTGCTATCTTGGGGGTAGGAATTTAACCTCAGCAATAACCCAGACTGCAAAATATCCGCTGTAAATTCCTGCAATGGGGGAAAGATGCTGTGAGTAGAAAAGACGGTACCTTTTTGGAACAGCTGTGAATCATTTGACATTTAGGCAATAGTATAATACAAATAATAAATAATAATTTAGCTATAGCCTCTTGGATCCTTTAATAGATGCAACACAAACTGCTGGTGCCTCTTGAGAATTTTTGAAATGTTATCAGAAAACATAGGTAAAAGAAGATCCCATTGGTAGCTCTGAATGTCCTCTAATGATTCCCTATCCAGATAATTTGCTTAGACTCATCACCTTCGCTATCATAAATCAACCCCTGATGTGATTTTAAGTCCCTTAGCTACCCACACAGAAAGGATATTGTATTAGAATGTTTTCTGTTGCATTTTATCCCTTCCTTCAAACAAGAAGTTTGGTAGAAATCAAAGCAAGTTTTGAAATTGTAGGGAATTTGAAAGTGGGTTTTTTTGTTTGTTTGTTTTGTTTTTTTTTCCCAGATGCTGAAATGACTCCATCTAGTCCTTTATTTTGGTGGAGTGTTTACAGGAAAATGTTTCCAGTTTAGGGTGAGGAAGTCCTGTTTTTGCAGCATCTGAATGCTGTGAGTGTTGAGTGGAGGCTTAAGAAATACAAAGACACTTTTTTTGTATTGGTTTCTCTGTAGCAAAATAGGAAAACTTTGAATTTTATTTCTGGTTGTTTTATACAAAATTATCTCTCTAAGACATGGGCTGTGCCACTCCAGCTACTGTCCTGGAACCATAAATTGAGCATAGACTCAAAATGAGGAAACCACTGGTGGTAACACTGTGACACTGTGAGAAGAAAGCACTGGAAAAAAAAAAAAAAAGCATGCAGAAGCACATCTAGCAGTACTCCAATTTAAAACGGGTGCCTCCAGAAGAAGTAGGAAGCTGGAGTACTAAGACCTGATAGAAGTTTCATTATGCAAAAAAATATTGATATATTTCAAATCCTGTTTCATTTTGAACATGCCAAAACCACAACTGGTTTAGGACACCAATGAATGGAAATTACATATGCATCCCCAAAAAGATGACTTTGGCTCAAAATTGAAATACCACTACTTCATTTCATCCCTTTCCAAATTTTCTATTCTCTCACAGAAAAATGTACTGCAAAACCAAACAGCACTGCTTCCATCTGAGCTTTTTTCTTTCAAGTAGCCTCCTAGACTAAAATTCCAGTGCAAGTGGCTTGGGTTGCGAAGTGCCCCCATTTTTAAAATCAGGACCACTTTTTTTTCCCCCAGTGGGTTATACGTACCCCATGCCCTTGTGACCTGCAGTATCGGTGTAGCAATTGGGAGGGTGGTATGGAAGGAACATGGATTCCTACATGGGAAATGGGCCAAGAGATGTCTTGAGAGGTTTTGCAGGGAGGGAGAAGAGATGTGGGGAGCTGTGCAAAGGACTGAGGAGGTGCTGATAAAAGGAACTGCTATGGGGAAAAGAAGAGAATTGAAGCAACTGCTGCAGGCAGACAGGGAGGGATGTGAAAGAGAAGCAGCAGCTATTAAAACCTGGAAAAGGTGCTGGATTTAAAGGGCAGTGGTAAAGTATGATCCTGACAGGTGAATGTTTGCCACATAGAAGAGAAGTGTCAAGATTGAAACAATTAATTACCAAGGCAGCCTTAAAACTCCATTTTCTTAAGTGTGGTGAATGGAAGAATATTTTTAAATATGTTCACTTTCAGGGTACATGATTCAACAGCCTGCATTTTGTTTGTAAGGGGAATGGGTTAAACTCTTCTCCACAGCTAAAAGAGAAGGAGCTCTACAGAATAAAAGGTGACATTTTCTTTCACTCATCTGATCTGGAGGTGAATGACCCATCTGGAGCCTGGCAGAGCACACTGGGGAATGGCATCTTCTGGGAGAAAGCAATGTTACTTTGAGCATTGCTTTCGAACAGAGACTCTTTCCTTGATTGGAGAGGTCCTGTGAGGAAGGCAGCAGGTGATGCAGAGATGTGACAGCTAAGGGGGTGTCAGAGACACTGATAAATGTTTTCTGGGTCTGAGAAAGAAAGCTCAAACAGATGTGCTGCTCTTTGCCCAACAAGGATGCTGCTGAGACAGAGCCCCAGACCAAGTGGTGTGCTCATCCAGTTGATCAAGAAACGCTGGTTTGTTTTAGAAAGGCTGTCTTGCTTTGCAAAAACATACTGCCAGCTCTCTCAGCTCCCTGTGAAGAGTTAAGTCCTCATTTCAGAGCAGCTGTAGGCAGCTCTGTAAGGGCCACCACGGCAAGCAAGGGGGCCAAGGCTTTCAAGAACAGTCATGGAGGCAAAGGGACCTGAGTCTCCTCATGCACTGAGGCCATGACTGGGGCCAGTGAACAAAGGTAGTGTAAACACTAGGACCAAAAAAGCCTTTTGGCACAAACCTGCAGCAATCTGTGGTAACTGCCAGGGTAGCTCCGACCCTCTCTGTCTGCTGCTCCCACCTCCATCACACACGTTCCCCCAGGCCGGCTCAGGCCATCGCTGGGCCATGGTCCCCTGCCCTGGGAGCATCAGCTACATCAACAACTGTGTCAGTCTCATCACTGCCCTCTCTTTCCCCTCCCCACCAAGCACATGCTCTTTCCTAAAGACTTTCTGCTGCTTTCTGGTTTGATTTAACAATCATCTGCTTCACTGTAGCACCAAGCTTTGCAGAGGAAAAAAGCCCAGAGACTTAAACAGCAAGGACCAAACTGGCCAAGGCACATGGACCCTCACCTACATAGCACAGTCAAAAAATACTTCTGTCACAGGTCCACAAGCAATGCAGTCCATTTTGAATAGCTTCCTGACCACTTTACATTTTAGAGGGTGAGGTGTTTTGCAGATACAGTGAGTACCAGCAGCTGGGCAGACAGAATAGGCTGTCTGTCTTCAACACTAATGTCTTGACGCTGCCCAACACACCTCTTTTTTGAATATGATGTGTTGGTAAGGGAACATCTGGCAGCATTTGGAGGAAGCAGGAGGGGCACGCATAGGAGGATTTCACTGAAACTCTTCACTTATTATTACCGTGCATTTGTCTGCACTGCCTAAATGCCATTTGGAGATCCGTACTGGCAACTGCGTAAAGGCACTCGACAGCAAGACAAGGCAGAGAAGCGACAAAAGGGCAAGCAGGCTGGCACAGGGCATAGCAGTAACATGCCCTCTGCACCAACAGCTGATGCCCCTGGACCAGCCACATTTTCCAGAACAGCCCCCACAGGGATGCTTCACCGCACACATATCATACAGGATAATCTGGTTGGGTTGGCTCCCCTCAGGTACCCAGCTCCACCAAAGCCCAGCGCAGCACTACCACACATCTTCCCCAGGGTGTCACCCTATGGGCTCTGTCAAAGCTCAGGGGCAATTCATTTTTTAATTCTATTTTGACTTCCTGTCCCTTTTCTAAATACACATGGATGTTGTTAGCAACATTTCCTCAGTGATCTTTTCTGCCCATTCTCTTCACATTTGCCTAGCAGGAATATTTTTTGTTTAAAGGCAGAATTTCACTTTCAGAAAAGTGAAGCGCACTGCACAGAATATTCGCAGTTGGACTTGTGTGTCTGCTACTCCCCCAACACACACATCAGTTCCCCTGGGAACTGAAACACTTCTACCATGTGTTGGATGACACAACACATTAGTGTATTCCTTAAATAGAAACGACATATACTGCTGTGTTTTAAGCATAATTGGGAAGCTCATTGTAACATGAGCTCTAGAAAGTTGAACTCAGAAGAATGTGCATTAATTGTTCCCAAGCAAAGGGCTGACATGAGATTTGGCTTCTATGTTAAGTTCTTCTAGTAGAGATGTAGCAGGCAGCTTGTATTTGCTTTGGGAAGTTTGGCATGCTCCATTCAATTGCAACCAGCTTGATGAAAATATACTTATCTCCTGCATAAACACCAAGAAAATCTGTATTTAATGAAAGCAAGGCTGCATGTGCACACACACAGAAAAGGGAAAAAAAAAGGAAGAAAAAGAGGCAGGACTGCAACCATACTTATCATCAGGCAGCAGGTTAACCTTGAGACAAATCATCTGCTCACCAGAAGCTGTTTGTCCTCTAAATTCACATATCTAGATCCCCTAACCTAATGTCATGAGAGAAATTATTTCTGTTCTATCAGGGAGTGGATGCACATGCCTCTTGACAAGCAGATGCCTAATGGTCCCATCCATACTCCATATAGCAATGACTACAGCTCAGAGGTAGAAGACTCAGAGGTAGTCCTCTCCTCTCCTTTGTTTTTTTCCCTTCCTTTCGTTTTCATTTTCCTTCCCCTTCCTTTCCCTTTCCCCTCCCCTCCCCTTCCTTTCCTCTCCTCTCGCTTCTTTTTTTTTTTTTTTTCCCTTTTTACCTTTGGATCAGCCTTTGAAAGAATAAAGAGCTTCATTCCAAGTACCTCTAAGTGAAATGAAAAGCTAAGAACATTAGGCCCTTAGGCCCAATCTTGCAAATGGCTCTTAGACAACAGCCCACCTTATCTGCAGAGAGCCCTGTTTAAAATCAAGATAACAGAATTAGCAGACAGGGAGCTGGACTCTGGGTGGGTGAGCGGATCCAGGAAATTACTTGTGCCAGGAACCTGCATTCATAAAGCTTGACCCTGCCCTAGCACATCATCCTGTGTGAAATGAGGAGGCTTGTGAAGGCTGTTCAATCCGTCTTCAAGGAATAGCACTAATATCAGTCCTTTCAGCTCTGCAATAACCAGACATGAAGGCTTAGTACCTTTAATAGCTTGCTTATGAGTCAGCTTGGGCTTCTGTCCCCCGTGTGTGTGTGGCCTTAAGCTATAGTCCTGCAAGGACAAAAAGCATGCTTTCTTCAGTTTTGCTACCCACCACAGAGGCTCCTGGAGAGGCTTCAAAAAACACAGCAGCAGGAACAACAAGCAGAACAATTTTTGGACTTGCCTTTCTAGAAATGCCTCTCCCTGCTGCCTGCAGTCATTCTTTGAGATTAAAGTTGCTCTGGAGCCACTGATGTATTCCTGTCTTTTATGAGGTGTCTAGAAGATCTGGGCATAAAATCTAGGGCATGGCTCTGCATTAAGCAGCACCATTTTCACCTCTCCTTTCTCTCTGTGGTGCAGTAGCTTCTTTCTTCTTCTTCACTTTAAGTGAAAGGAGAAACTCCTTAACTATTTCTCTTGGCATTTGGTTTTTAAAGATTTTTTAAAACATCTATTGCTACATATGCTTCACTTTTCTGTTTTCTTTCCTTTCTCCCAATTATTTTAAAAATAATTGCCACAGCCACATTTCCTTAATACTTCTGGTATTTTGGGACTTCAGACTTTAAAATGTAAGTCTCAAATAGCAGCATGAACCTCAGATAATGAAATCATTAGCCTGAAAGAAAGAGCTCAAGCTGTCTGT
Organism: Anser cygnoides; assembly: GCF_040182565.1. Lineage (NCBI taxonomy): Eukaryota > Metazoa > Chordata > Aves > Anseriformes > Anatidae > Anser > Anser cygnoides. Next base: position 70,417,118 of record NC_089874.1, read on the forward strand.
CAGTAGCAAGGTTTGATAAATGACTGAATGCACAGAGCAAGGTATACAGGAAAGAATTATATATATATATATTTATATATATATTTAATGCAGGAAGTTACCACAGTAACATTTATTATAATGTTAAGAAAAAGAACACATAAAAGGTACTTGTTGCAGCATTCTGAGTGCAGTGATGGGCCAGAGAAGTAATTCCAGAGCCCTCTGACAAAGAGCCCTGTAACGTGGTCAGGGTGTAAAGGTCTCCCAGCTCAGGGCATATTTGCCCAAGAAAGCATTTAGTTTGGAGATACTATCTCTGAATGACTGGTTAGTGCTCTAATTGCTTCAAATTTCTAATTATTTTGTAGCTTAAGTGAAATTACTTTTGCAGAGGAAAACATTGGTTTCTTTTACATCTATACCACAAAGTAATTTAAGAACAGGCAAAACTGACCTCCAAATAAAAATTTAACACAATTAATCCTTATCTTGCTAAATACTTTCTCATGAATTGAGCATTTCCTACAATAAACACTCAATCCTCAATAGGGATATAATTCCCAGTAACAGTTCAGATTTTTTTACTGTAGAATCAGATTAAAAACATGTCTTCTCTCTTCTATTACGCTTTCAGATCCTGATCCACAGCAGTATTCAAACCTAATTTTAAATGTCTGAGTAATTTCATTGTCTCCATTGGCAGCACTGTCTAAACTGGGTTCTTCATTCTACCTACAACCATGCACTGCTATTGAACATCAAAATAGACTGTTAAGAAAAAGGAAATTGCTTTATTTTCATGCAACTAAAATACATAAATATGAAACCACAGAAATACTCCTCACTCTTCTCTGGATATGAATCTACACTAAATGCTATAGCATATGAGAGCATCTCCAACTGTTTTGCTGCAGTAAAGAACCATAGGAGTAATGCTTGACTTTTTTGTTTAAGGTTTGAGACAGTTATCATTACCTCATCCTCCTTCATTTCGCTCACTGTTAGAACTCTCTTTCAGGAGAAGAAGCAAGGGGGGCTGACATACCTGTTGCTCAGCACTGACAGAAGTCTCTGTTATTATTATGAGCTTAAACATAATTCAGTTGCATGCAGTAAGTTACTATGTCTTATGCTGGATCTAATGAAGCTACAGACACATTGAAAGAAACCAGGCCAAAAAAAAAAAATAAAATAAAATTTTGCAGGTTGGTTGGTGCCAATAAACATATATTTTTTAATTTTTATATATATATATATATGTTTGAGCCAACTTAATTCACTGGACAAGTTTTCATAAATGCCAGAAGCACAGGACATTTTGAGTGCAAAGTACAGCAAGATGGAAAAAACAATGCACCTGGTGACTCAGCTGCATGGCCCGTTTCCTCAAGCCACTCATTATTAGCCTGGTTCTCTTTCTGACCTTTCCTGGCTCTCTCCTGCATGGAAATGAGAATACAACAGGAGGTTGGATGCTTCCCCTTCACTCTCAGCCTTCACATGATTGTTTTCAGCTGCAGTATGAGTCAATTTGTGAGGGATGCTTCTTTACCTTAGAAAGCAATCATTAAGGAAAAATTAGGTAGGTTACACAGTTGTGTAGGGTATAATGATCTGGATGAATATAGTAAGGTCTCTTGGCAGAAGAGATGGTGAAGTTGCTTTTTTTTTTTTTTTTTTTTTTTTTTTTTTTGCCTGCTGCATATTTAAAGCTTTGGTTTCAAAGTTTCTGGCAGGGGTATGAAGGACAAGATGCCGTACAGGGAGCTAATGCTGTTCTGAGAAACAAGTTCAGGGAATAGAGCCCCCCTTAAAAGACATTTTCCCAACATATGGTCAACATGCCATATTTTATCATTTTTATAAATCAGGAGTTTGTGCATGACTATCCAAACTAATTAGATTAAACTATTGCTAGAGTACTGCCCTTCCCTTTTCTTTCTGCATTCATCTTCTTACATTTTTTTCTTCTATTTAAAAGCCCAGGACCACCTCTTCCTGTTAAAATGGGAATTGACAGCAACTGCCAATAAATTTAGTGGGAGATTAGAAAGGACTTAAGAACAAGAAGCAAGGCTGCAATTTTGAAAGAAGCTTAAAGAAATTTAGGCTGGCACATTACTCCAACTGTTTTCCACTAATAAATGGTCATCTTCCCATACTCCTTCTTGTACCCTTAAAGGCAATACATGGTAAGGAGAAATTTTAAATTGATCTCAAACTTTGGAAGCTTGGCTATGTGTCTTAGAATAGAAAATAGAATAGCATCTTTTAGGTTGGAAATCACCTTAAAATCATCAAGTCCAACCATCAAACTAACCCTACCACCACTAAACCAGGCCTCTAAGCACCACATCAACACAACTCTTAAATACCTCCAGGGATGGAGACCCCACCACTGCCCCGGGCAGCCCCTTCCAACGCCTGGTCGCCCTCTCTGTGCGGAAGTCCTTCCTGACACCCAGCCCAAACCCCCCCGGTGCAGCTTGGGGCTGTCACCTTGTGTCCTGTCACTTGTCACCTGAGCAAGGAGAGTGACATGCTGCTCCTGGCTGCGGCCTCCTGTCAGGCAGCTGTGGAGAGCGGGGAGCTCTGCCCTCAGCCTCCTCCCCTCCAGGCCGAGCAGCCCCAGGGCCCCCAGCCCCTCCTTGCACCTCTTGTTTTCTCCTCACTAGTTTTTGGTCCTCTTCTCTGCACACGCTCAAGCAACCCAAATCTTGTGTGTGGTGAGGGGCCCAAAACTGAACACAGCACTTGAGGTGGGGCCTCACCAGCACTGAGTACAGGGGGACAATCACTTCCCTAGTCCTTCTGACCACCAATTTCTGATGCAGGTCAGGATGGCATTGGCCTTCTCAGCCACCTGGTCTCACCGCTGGCTCATGTTCAGCCAACTGTCAACCAGCAGCCCCAGGTCCTTTTCTGCTGACAGTTTTCCAGCCACTCTTCCCCAAGCCTATACCACTGCATGGGGATGTTATTACGCAGGTGCAGCACCCAGCACTTAGCCTTGTTGAATCCCACACAAGAGAATGTGGCCTATCAATCCAGCCTGTCCATATCCTTCTGCAGAGCCTTCCTTCCCTCAAGCAGAGGTCAACACTCCTGCCCAACTTGGTGTCTGCAAATTCACTGAGGGTGCACTCGATCCCCTCATCAAGAGCACTGATAAAAATGTTAAACAGAACTGGCCCCAGTGCTAAGCCCTGGGGGACCCCACTGGTGACCAGCCTCCAACTGGCTTTAACTCCATTCACAGTGGCCTGGCCGCCTTGCCAGATTTTTACCCAGTGAAGAATACCTCCATCCAAGCCACGAGGAGCCAGTTTCTCCAGGACAATGCTGTGGGAAACAGTACCATGTGCCTTGCTAAAGTCCAAGTAAACATCTAATCTTGGTACTACACTTCCCTAAAAGTCAGTGTGATAACTTTATACTGACTATCGAAGGAAAAGTCACTTAAGGTAAAGCAGATAGGGAGCAGCAGAATAAAATGTGCATATATGGTTTAGCTGAATTTATTACCATGATAATCTCTTGTTGCTATGGAGAGACAGGTTTTATATGTGCCAGCACAATTGGGTAATTCAGTGCCATGCTACCAACTAGTGCAAAGATTTCAAAGATGAGCAGCAGAAGTTTCTCTTCTAAATGGAGGATTTTGAGAGACAGAGGATATTCATCTCCATTTGTCAATTTAGGGTTTGCTCAGCACACCTCTTCAGATCTTCAGCACACCTCACATAACTACCTCCGCCTGGAGTAATTATAATGAAGTCAATACAACACAGAATTGTGACGTTTATGACATAATGTAGCTATTGTGGTGCTAATTTTTTTTAAATTTGATAATATATTCCAGCAGATGCCACATATTAGAGCTCTTCTTTTCTCTCTTCTGGCATTGACTACCAATGTGTTTTTTAAAAGCTTCTATGCCAGAAGGGAAAAAAAAAAAAAAAGAAAAAAAAAAAAAACAGGGAAAAAAAAAAGAAAAAAAAAAACAGGAAAAAAAAAAAGGCAACATGGAAGACTGCCAGGAAAAAAAGAGAAGAGAAACACAGTGAAAAACTACCTGAGAAAAGCTAAAAGAGCCCTGTCACAGTACATACAGAGTATTCAGAAGCCACAGATCACATCCTCAAATCTCATGAAATGTTATGTGGGATTATTTAAAAAGGTTTTCTCAGCTTTAAGGTTCATATTTTCAAATTTCCTTCACACCTTTAGAATAGAAAAGGTCATTTCTGAAAAACAAATCTCTCCTCTCCAAAGTGATACCAGGGTATAGGTTTTTTTTAAAATCCCCATAAATTATGAAAGCTGGCAGTCCTGCAACAACAGCTGTTGAAGATGAATCACCTGGCAAATACCATTATCTGCAAACAAAATGTGGTGTTAACCCATTTGTGTTGAGTATTCTCTGGGTTTCAGAAGGTCAGCAAGAAATGGACTCACAAATGCTGGAGTTTGTGGAGTAAGGAAACTGACACAAGCGCAGAAGGATGTTTTATAAGCAGTGTTAATTTTTAAAATGTTAGCAAGTACACAAGAGAGTAAATGTTTTTAATCTATGCATTCAACCTAAACGCAGATTTATTCTTACCCACATTTTCTTTTATCATTACACCTCTGATTTAGGATCAGGCAGAAAAATACCTCCAATAGCAGACACAAGCACTGTGGTCTGATCTCCTGCCAGACTGCTGCTCCCACAAAACCAGCAGGCTCACAACTTTGTCTTCCAGCACTGTATCTCATGATCATATCTACCAGCCTGAGCAACACCGCAGTTTGCTAACTGCTCATGTTGGCCAAATGAACATACCTAGAGCCATCTGTAATGCAGAAGAGACCCTACCTTGAGTGTATCACTACTGCATTAAGCAGGAGTTCAGTTACCTGGAGCCCATAAATTCAGCATCCACCTCCAGAGTGTTAGTGTTGGGGAGAATCGAATGGATGTTCTATTAATGTTTCTCAGGTGATGGATCATACGGTATAATTAAATATTATTAAATGTACTTACATTATCAAGTAATCTATGTATACTGGAAACCTAGGGAGTACACTGAACATTTAAAGGAATCGTTGAAGGGGAACCCTGGGAGGGAATAGGTACAACCTGACCTTGGATAAGGGCCTGGAGATGATGAAATGAGTTGAAGTAGAACCAAGGAGCGGAGGGAGCATGCGTCGAGTGAGAAAGGTGAAAGAGTTTAGCGGAGAGGAAGACTCCTTACTTCATCTGGACGACCACCTGGACGACCACCAGAGTGCGCCACGCATGTGCAAAGGGGAGGGGAGCTAATTAGAATGAAAAGCGAGGCTGATGTTGCAACCTGTAATGAATATGTATACCTGACGCAATATTGTATGTATAAATAACGGCTGGGAAGTAACGGGACTTGAAGCCAGATTTGGGCACCTGCCCCGGCTTCCAGCGCTGAATAAAGCACCTTCATATAATCACTTGGTGGTTATGTGGTTGCTACGCTAACATTTTGGCGACCCAGATGGGACAGCGTGGGCACTGCTGAGGCGGATCGTGTCTCGGTTTCGCTCCAGCCGGCACCGAGGGATTCTCGGGGAGCAGTCGACCACGACCGACCTCCGCTGCTCACGACGTACCACTGGAGTGGTAAGCAAAGGTGCTTTCAACTTTGGGTATTCGGTACCGATTTGGTTGGGAAAGCCTGCCGGTCAGACGCGGCGAAAGCCACGCTCGGTTGGGCAGGGAGCTCCAGGGGTAAGCCTAGGCGCCGTCCGTTAGACAGAGCGAAAGCTCTGCAGGTTCGGCATTGGTAATTGTATTGGTTTGTGCTGAAGGGTCAGCACCTGGTATTATTGGTATGTAAAAAGCGTGCTGCTGCTGCTCCGGCAGCTTTTGGGAAAGCACGCTGCTGCTCCGGCAGCTTTTGGGAAAGCACGCTGCTGCTCCGGCAGCTTCCGGAAAGTGTGCTGTTGCTGCTCCGGCAGCTTTCGGAGAGTGTGTTGCTGCTCCGGCAGCTTTCGGGAGAGTGTGTTGCTGCTCCGGCAGCTTTCGAGAGAGTGTGTTGCTGCTCCAGCAGCTTTCGGGAGAGTGTGTTGTTGCTCCAGCAGCTTTCGGGAGAGTGTGTTGCTGCTCCGGCAGCTTTCGGGAGAGTGTGTTGCTGCAGCTTTCGGGAGAGTGTGTTGTTGCTCCGGCAGCTTTCGGGAGAGTGTGTTGTTGCTCCAGCAGCTTTCGGGAGAGTGTGTTGTTGCTCCAGCAGCTTTCGGGAGAGTGTGTTGTTGCTCCAGCAGCTTTCGGGAGAGTGTGTTGCTGCAGCTTTCGGGAGAGTGTGTTGTTGCTCCGGCAGCTTTCGGGAGAGTGTGTTGTTGCTCCAGCAGCTTTCGGGAGAGTGTGTTGCTGCTCCGGCAGCTTTTGGGTCCGTATTATAAGCTCAAAATGAAAAAGATTAAAGAAATTCTGGGAAAAGATGTACCTATCCCGCGGACATCCCCGCTGGGGTGTTTGCTAGCACACTGGAAAGAGGGAGGTTTTGGTCAAGAAATGCGGAAAGGAAAGCTGATTGATTATTGTAATATTTGGTGGCCACAATATAAACTAGAGGACCAAGAAACTTGGCCTGAGAATGGAACATTGCAATATAATACAATTTTACAATAATGCTATTTTGTAAGTGGGAAGGAAAATATGATGAACTGCCGTATGTGGAATTATTCTTTTATTTGCGCCGAAAGCCTGAATGGTAGCATGCTTGTGGAATAATGGTGCTTGAAGTTTAAACTGAGGAACGTTGTTGTGCATGTACTAAGGAGGGACGCTGTATACAGCATCAGGCAATAGAGAATAATAAGTATTATGGGAAATGAATAATGGAAATATTGATCTGGAAGTTGCGCTGTCGGCTCCGCCGGAAGAGCCAGGACAGGGAGGGAAAAGAGAAAAGGAAGATAGCAGTAGTGATGGAGAATCCCCGATTTTAGTCTCCCCGTGTCACATAGGACCCGGCAACAGCGAAGGGCAGGAGAAACTATAAACGAACAGGGAGGGAAAATAATCGCTCCCCTCAGGCAAGGAGTGGGGACAGAAGGACCAGTATATGTTAAGGTGCCTTTTTCAGCTGGGGATTTAATGATATGGAAGCAAGCAGCCGGCACCTACAGGGAAAACCCAGATAAAGTAGCTAGGATAACGAAAATGATAATTAAAACCCAAAATCCCGATTGGGATGATCTCCAGGTGATCCTGGATACTTTGATGGATTCAACAGAAAAGGACATGGTATTACGGGCAGCCAGAGAGAGAGCCCGAGAAGATATACGTAATGGATTAGTGCTTGGAAATCTAGATCAAAACTTCCCCACCGAGGATCCCCAATGGGATTATAACTCAGGGGATGGAATAAGGAGGCTGAAGAGATATCAAGATTGGGTACAAATCGGGGTACAGAATGCCATGCCCCGGACCATAAATTGGTCAAAATTGTATAATGTCAGGCAAGAAAAAGCGGAATCACCTTCCGCCTTTTTAGAGAGATTGAAAGAAAATGCTAAGAAATATACAGATTTAGACGTAGAGACTGAGCAAGCTAAAGCTCAATTAGCACTCATTTTCTTGGGACAAGCCCAAGAGGATATTAGGAAGAAATTGCAAAAGTTAGAAGGTGCAGATTTGAGAAATTTGGATAGGCTGTTGGAAATAGCCTGGAAAATCAAAACTAGCCCAGCCAGTAAAAATTGAACTTAAGGAAGGGGCCCGACCGGTACGGATTAAACAGTACCCGTTGAAGCTAGAAGCTAGGCTAGGGATAGTAAAGATTATAGATAAATTTCTTAGCTACCACATTCTGGAGGAATGCAAATCTGAATATAATACCCCAATTTTCCCAGTAAAGAAACCTAATGGGGAATACAGGCTAGTGCAGGACCTTAGGGCAATAAACGAAATAACAAAAGATATTCACCCAGTGGTGGCTAATCCTTATACATTGTTAACATCTGTAAAAGAGAAATATAAGTGGTTTACGGTAATTGATTTAAAAGACACCTTCTTCTGCATACCCATTGACAAGGAAAGTAGAAAGCTTTTTGCTTTTGAATGGGAAAATCCACGGAACGGACGAAAGATGCAACTAACCTGGACAAGGTTGCCTCAAGGATTCAAGAATAGCCCGACCCTCTTCGGCAGTCAACTAGCTAAAGAAATAGAAGACTGGATTAACCAAGAACAGATTCAGGTATCAAAGGACCGATACTTGCTGCTACAATATGTGGACGATATATTAATAGCTACCGAAGGAGAGTCAGAATGTATTCAGGTAACTATTGATATTTTGAATCAATTGGGACTAAATGGGTACAAGGTTTCTAAACAAAAGGCACAAATCGCGTGCACAACAGTAATTTATTTGGGATGTGAAATTTCTCAAGGACAAAGAAAATTGGGAGTTAACCGAATACAAGCTATTTGTGAAATCCCCGAGCCGCGAAATCTGCACGAACTACGGGCTTTCCTAGGTATGGCCGGGTGGTGTAGACTGTGGGTAATGGACTATGGACTCATAGCAAAGCCCCTCTATGAAACCCAAAAGGCCTGTACATTTACCTGGGGAAAGCCACAACAAGAGGCCTTTAAGAAATTAAAAGAAGCCCTGATGAAGGCGCCTGCCTTGGGCTTGCCGGACTTATCAAAGGACTTTCAGCTGTTTGTGCATGAGAGACAACGATTGGCATTAGGAGTACTGACCCAGCGACTTGGGAGCTGGAAAAGACCTGTGGGGTATTTTTCTAAACAATTGGATGCGGTAAGCGCCGGATGGCCCTCGTGTTTAAGGGCCGTGGCAGCCACAGTCCTTTTAATACAGGAAGCCAGGAAGCTCACATTAGGGAAACAAATTGAAGTGTTCGTGCCACATATGGTGACTACGGTATTGGAGCAAAAGGGGGGCCATTGGCTATCGCCCAGCCGAATGATGAAATATCAAGCTATACTAACTGAGCAAGATGATGTAATCTTAAGAACTACTAACCTATTGAACCCAGCAGTGTTTCTAGGAACAACTGCGGAGGAAGGAGACCTCAGTCATGATTGCGTGGAGATCATCGAACATACCTATGCCAGCAGAACAGACTTAAAAGATCAGCCTCTGGAGAGACCAGATTGGGAACTTTTCACGGATGGAAGCAGCTTCGTGGAAAATGGGACTCGTTATGCAGGATACGCAGTAACTACATCAAAGGTAGTGATCGAGGCAAATTCCCTACCTCCGGGGACTTCAGCCCAACGAGCAGAAATAGTCGCCCTGACGCGGGCCCTGGAACTAAGCGAGGGTAAGAATGTGAATATTTGGACAGATTCAAAATATGCATTCGGGGTAGTCCACGTACATGGGGCATTATGGAAAGAAAGGGGAATGCTATCCTCATAAGGGACTAATATAAAATATCAGGAAGAAATATTGAAATTAATAACAGCTGTACAGAAACCCCAACAGGTGGCCATAATGCATTGTAAAGCTCATCAAGGAGGGATGTCAGAGATTGCAGAAGGTAACAGATTGGCAGATTTGACGGCCCGGAAGGTCGCGCGTGAAGTACGGAAAGTAATGGCTCTAATTCCATCAAAGGTAGGCCTCTCTTGTTTCAAATTACCTAAAAACCCAAAGTATTCAGCAGAAGATGAGAGACTTGCAAATTTGATGAAGGCCCAGAAGAATCCTGACGGCTGGTATGTGACTGCGACAGGACAACTTATAGTGCCTATCTTACAAATAAAACATAATGAATGTCACTGGGGTGCAGGAGCAATGGTGACCTATTTGAAACGAGGTGTCATCTCGGTACACATGTTAACAATGGCAAAGTCAGTAATGTCAAAATGTGAGCTTTGCTTAAAGAATAACTCGGTAGCAAGGAAACATGCTGAGATGGGAAGAACTAGAGCTGGGATAGAGCCTGGAGATTACTGGCAAATAGATTTCGTGGAACTGCCTAAAGCAAGAGGTTATAAATACCTATTGGTAGGGGTTGATACTTTTTCAGGATGGCCAGAGGCCCTTCCCTGTCGAATCAACCAAGCTAAAGAAACGGTAAAATGGTTACTACGGGAAATAGTCCCTAGATTTGGTGTACCATTGGGTATTTCTTCAGACAGGGGACCACATTTCATTGCCAGTGTGGTTAAGGAGGTTAGTAGGTTACTGGGAATTACCTGGAACTTACATACCCCATGGAGGCCTCAATCTAGTGGTCAGGTAGAGAGGATGAACCAAACTTTAAAAGGACGATTAAGCAAAATTTGTCAGGAAGCTAAGATACAGTGGCCACAGGCCTTACCAATAGCTTTGCAAAGAATTAGAATAAAGCCAAGAAGTGGGATGTCAGTAAGTCCCTATGAAATCATGTATGGAAAACCTTATGAGCCTCCTGAACCGAACCCGAATATGCATGTTACCGGTAAACAGGATGTATATAATTATGTTTTAATAGTAATGAAAATACTTGCTCTTGGTATGAGTGAAGTATTTTCAAAGGGGGGAAATGTTAGTGTTGGGGAGAATCGAATGGATGTTCTATTAATGTTTCTCAGGTGATGGATCATACGGTATAATTAAATATTATTAAATGTACTTACATTATCAAGTAATCTATGTATACTGGAAACCTAGGGAGTACACTGAACATTTAAAGGAATCGTTGAAGGGGAACCCTGGGAGGGAATAGGTACAACCTGACCTTGGATAAGGGCCTGGAGATGATGAAATGAGTTGAAGTAGAACCAAGGAGCGGAGGGAGCATGCGTCGAGTGAGAAAGGTGAAAGAGTTTAGCGGAGAGGAAGACTCCTTACTTCATCTGGACGACCACCTGGACGACCACCAGAGTGCGCCACGCATGTGCAAAGGGGAGGGGAGCTAATTAGAATGAAAAGCGAGGCTGATGTTGCAACCTGTAATGAATATGTATACCTGACGCAATATTGTATGTATAAATAACGGCTGGGAAGTAACGGGACTTGAAGCCAGATTTGGGCACCTGCCCCGGCTTCCAGCGCTGAATAAAGCACCTTCATATAATCACTTGGTGGTTATGTGGTTGCTACGCTAACAAGAGGGCTGAATGGTAGGGGCAAAGCAGCTGTGTTTGTGGCTGCTGTGGGCTAGGCTGTATGAAGGGAAGCTGTGCCAGGGTGAGACAATGCTGCTTCAAATGCACATTTGATGAACACCCAGCAGACCTCTTGTGGAGGTGTAAAATTTCCAAAATTTTGAAAGCATAGGAAAAGAAGAGATATTTTCCCCTAAGGGAATTAATTAATTAAAGGGCAGTTGAAATATCCACAGCAGCTATTGCTTTTCAAAACAAAAATTCACTGTTTTCTCTGTATTTGCACCAGAGATTTAATTTCACCCATCTGCTCCTTTCTTCCAGGGCAAACTCCTCTCCCAGTAACAGACTGGCATCACTTGAAGAAAGCAGACAGCAAGAGATAACAATGGACCCTGTGCTCATTCCTGTTTTCCAGGAAAGATGGCAATAATCATTTTGGCTATCACTGAGGTTGAATCAAGGCATCCAGAGATAAAAGCTTGATTTGGAAAAAAGACAAATAAAATTAGATCTAGGAGCCCAATGTATGCTGCTACTAGCTATCAGATTTAAGAAGTATATTTTCCTTATTAGTTTATCCAACTGATTACTGAGTTAAATATACTTGTTCTCTAACGTTTGAGCTGTCATCTCAGGTAGAGATTTCAGTAGAATTCAGGTAGAGATTTCAGTAGAATTACTAGTTCAATATTCAGAGCTGCTTTACTATAATGTGCATCTGAATGCATACTTGAAATTTAAAATGTGGCAAACATTTAATTAGAAAAATGTTCACTCTAAGAAGTAGAATAACAGTAAACAGAATACAAGAATCAAAACTCAAAAATTCCCTCAGACTCTGTAATGACCTGATGGGTGATCAGTGCCTATGTGACACCAATATTGCGTCATGCTGAACAATTAATGCAGGGTGGCTGGCAGGGGTGGGGGAACCGGCTGCTCAGGGATAGGCTGGGCATCGGTCAGTGGGTGGTGAGAAATTGAATTGTTCATCACTTGTTTAGTACACATTATTAGTATTAGCACTATTATCATTATTATCATTTTCCTTTTCTTTCTGTCCTAATAAACAGCCTTTATTTCAACACACAGGCTTTCATTTTTTCCTGATTCTCTCCCCCATCGCACAGAGGGAGGGAGGAGGGTGGGAGAATGGCTGTACGGCACTTAGCTGCTGGCTGGGTTAAAAAACAAGAGTCCAATAATCCCAAGCACCAGTACAGGCTGGGGGCTGACGTGCTGGAGAGCAGCTCTGCAGAGAGGGACCTAGGAGTCCTGGCGGACAGCAGGCTGACCACAAGTCAGCAATGTGCCCTTGTGGCCAAGAAGGCTAATGGTATCGTGGGCTGCATTTGGAAAAGTGTTGCCAGCAGGTCAAGGGAGGTGATCCTCTCCCTCTACTCAGCCCAGGTGAGGCCACGCATTGTGAGTATTGTGTCTAGTTCTGGGCTCCCCAGTACAAAAGAGACATAGAACTACTGGAGCAAGTTCAGAGGAGGGCTATGAAGATAATGAGAGGACTGGAGCACCTGTCGTACGAGGACAGGCTGAGAGAACTGTGCCCGTTTAGCCTGGAAAAGAGAAGACTGAGGGGAGACCTCATTAATGTGTATGAATATGTGAGGGGAGGGTGTCGACAGGATGGAGCCGGTCTCTTTTCAGCTGTGCCCAGCAACAGGACAAGAGGCAATGGGCACAAACTGAAGCACAGGAGGTTCTGGCTGAATATGAGAGGGCACTTCTTTACTGTGAGGGTGACAGAGTACTGGCACAAGTTGCCCAGAGAGGTTGCGGAGTCTTCCTTCTCCGGAGATATTCAAAACCTGCCTGGATGCCATCCTGCACAATGTGCTCTAGGTGATCCTTCTCGGCAGGGGCGTTGGACTAGATGATCTTCAGAGGTCCCTTCCAACCCTACCCATTCTGTGATTTTGTGGTTCTGTGATGATTCTGATGACACCACCACTTCAGGTAACCAACAGATGCTGTTCATTTCTACCATCCTCCTGGGACAGCCAATAGCTGATGATGTTCCTGATATTCTTTAAACAACTCTTGATTTCTCATGCATTCCCACTTTCTTGGGCCAATTTCCTTGTGCCCAGGCTTATCAACTTATCAACTTATCAACAACTTATCACAAAAAGAAACTGAAGAACAACTTATCACCTTCCCAGGTGATAAGTTGTTCTTCAGTTTCATTTTGTGCCATCCTCAATGGTCTCTTCAGGGTCTCTCCAGTGCTCAGGTGTCCAGCTGCATGTCAAGGACGTCCCTGTCTCCCAGGCACAGTTCCCAGGCCAAAGGCCAAGCTCCCAGCCTGGACCCCAGCCTAGCAGACATTGCTCCTGTCAGCATGGAGCAGCCATTTCATGTCAGAATTTTTTCACAACAGTCACCACAGTCACTGTCACCCTATGGCCTCACAAAACACAGCTGGCCATAAGAACTCTGAGCATCCAGCCTGTTGGGTCTGGCTGGTGGCACTTGAGAGGTTGGGGTCCCACTGCTGAAACGTGAGAGGTGGAGGTGTTACTGGTGGAAGGCGTGACATCAAGGTCATTCCAGTGGCACGCGAGATGTCACGGTCCTTCTTGTGGCACAAGAGACGTGAGGTCCTTCTGGGTGGCAGGTAAGGCACCCTGGTCCTTCTGGTGGAACTTGAGATGTCAAGATCCTTCTGGTGGAACACAAGATGTGAGATGCTGAGGTCCCTCTGGTTGCAGGCAAGGCATCAAGGTCCTTCTGGCGGAGTGCAAGTCGTCAAGGTGCTGCTGGTGGGCCGAGTCTTTGAGGTTCTGCCATCGACCCACAAGGGAGCTGCTGAGGACCGAAGGTGCTTGATACCCGCTTGTCATCAGAGCAGCTTTCCCAGGGAGGACAAGCATCTCCACACCGGAGCAGCCACGGGCGCCATGAGCAATCCACGCCAGAAGCTGCCAGAGGAGGCCCCAAGAGAAGAGACCTGTACCACCTGCTTGGGCCTGCTGGCTGACGCAGCTTGCGTGGACCCCTGCGGGCACTCCTTCTGCAGGGAGTGCATTCAGCCGTGGGCCGCCCACAGAGCCACCTGCCCGCTCTGCCGCCAGCCCATCATAGCCATCGTGAGGCTGGTGCCACACCCCATGCGGGATGCCTCAGCCCGCTGGCCCTGGGGAAGGTTCCAGTGCAACGCGGGGCTGGGGCGGTGGCAGCAGCAGCAGTGGCGGAGCCCCTTCAGCTACTGGTACTGCAGTGTCTCGCAGCACAGCCCCTCCATGCCACGACAGCTCGTCCACAGCTTCTCGTGGCACTGGGAGCAGGACGGGCGCAGACAGCCCCAGTCCCCGCTGAACACCAACGCTGGGGACACAACATGGCTGTGCAGGGCCCAGCAGGAGGAGCTGGGGGCCGGCAACCATGCAGGCTGCCAGGACAGGCCCCGCATTTAAGGAAAAAAAAAAATAAATCCTAAAAACCAACCCAGATGGAAGTTATTTGGGGGATGAGAAATTCTCATGGGATTGGGTAACTGGGTGAGGGCAACAGCCATAAAGATGACCATGCCCTAACAGGAAAAAGGCTGACAGAAAAAGTCTCCTGAACCTGAGGCAGAAGCAAATGCCTGCCGGCCTGAAAACTGCCAGCCCGGGAGCCGTACCACAAGGTACAATCTTTCAGGAGCAGACTGCTCCAGCATGGGCTGCTCTCCACAGAGCAGTACAGGAAGATTCTCAGACAAAAGGACGTCCGTCTGGGGTATAAATCAGGCCCATTTTATACCATTTATACCTCTTACCCGTAAGAAGGCATCGGACAAGGGGGAATGGTTTTAAACTAAAAGAAGATAGACTAGGCATTAGGAGGCATCTGAGCGGGCAGCTAGGCCTTGCCTGCGGCTTGGCTGGTGGTGGCAGCCACAATTATTGTTTCATTAAATTATTATATTATTTTTCAAAGTCTCTGCCTGCAGTCATTGGTGTGGTGTCATGTGGAGGGGGCTGAATGTAGCCCGCTCCCACTGCCTGTGTCCGCCCCACAAATTGGTTTGGAGATGTCAGCTGCAGACTGGAGAGGACAGATGGACAGGGAATGGCTGCGGGTGACGGGCACCTTTTTTACTGTGAGGGTGACAGAGCACTGGCATAGGTTGCCCAGAGAGGTTGTGAAGCCTCCTTCTCTGGAGATACTCAAAACCCACCTGGATGCCACCCTGTGCAATGTGCTCTAGGTTATCCTGCTCGGCAAGGGGGAGTTGGACTAGATGATCTTCAGAGGTCCCTTCCAACCTTGGCCATTCTGTGATTCTGTGGTTTGACAGCTCTAGCTAGTTACTGCTGGACCAGACTGGGAGGATTTCCACACCCTCTGCAACTTTAGCTCCCAATCCCTGGTTGCTGTAGCAGCAACTCCTGTACTCCCAGCACCACACTGGAGCCTCCCTCCAGCTCCCACACCACAGCCCAGATGCCAGAAGCTGCAGAAAAGCTTGAGCTCTCCTCTGCCCCCCAGGGAGCTGCTTCCTATCCTCAGCCCCACAACGCCATCATCAGATGATGTGACTAGCTGAGAGGTGGGGAACAAGGAGTTGCAGCCAGTCTCCACCACAGATGTATCCTATAGCACATAAAACAATCCCACCATGGGAAATAAAGTGCTAATGCAAGGCATACAGAAAACACTGTCTAGCTCAGACAGAAGTCATGGGCTCGATGCAGAAATTAGCAGGTGAAATTCCATGTCCTGCATTATGTGGGAGATCATACAAGATAACTGATCCCTTCTGGCCTTTGGATATGTGAATCTGGAATTGGGTGCTCTGCTGGCAGTACAGCACAAACTTGTAGCAAAGATCTCTTCTTGAGGGATCTCAAGATCTTTTGAGAGAGTATCACTTCTTGAGAGAAGTTCTGTGCAAGAAAGTCCAGTACAAGAGCAAAGGCATCCTAGGATTACCAGAGGATACACTTTCCTAGGTAAAGAAAAGACTCTAAATTGAGATAAGTAACATGCTTGATGGTTACTATGGGAATTCCCCCTTCTCATTCCCTACTCCCACCAAGTTTATCCAAGAAATAATTAGAGGAAGTGATACATATTTTAATTAAATCAGTATCTCTGTGGAAACTGAATGGCTCTGGAGATCATTTCTGGTGATGGGAAACAAAGACTTTCCTTGCTTTTATTTATCCCAGACAAGCATTGGAAGTTGCTTTCACAAGGGAGTTTGGGAATGATCTCAAGCGCTGACATTGACCTGTTTGGATGAGGAGTTCATGTCACCTATCACTCGTCATCTAACTCCTTGTGTTCCAGACCACTTTGACCTTCTGCCTTATCACAAAGGACTTGAAACTCTGCCTTATCATTATGTGACTGACAGATCCTATCACATGACAAGCACATATCTGGTCACATGGTTGTTGTTACAAGCAGTGCTTAATCACACAAAGAACATGACAAAGGCATTTTAGCCATATGACATACCATATTCGTTTACATGACAGGGCAAGAAATACGGGATCACAGGAAAGAGAGGCAATTGCATATGAAGGTGGCAAGAATTTCTTCCAGCCCACCTAGAAGTTAAATGTCTTACAGCTTGTTTAACAGATTTCCATCCTTCCTTTCTCACAGTTATACACCCTGATATATGGCCAAGAATTCAGCTGGAAGCCTGGAAGACTTTTTGGAAAGCCAGCCTGGTTGCTTCCAATGAGTCCCCTTGGTTCCAAAGTGCAGATATAACAGGGCTCCACCAAGCCACGCTGAACACAAAATGGTCTTCCACACAGGACAATAGGTCTGGCTTACTCAGTTCCCTGAGCTAGCCTCACTGTCCATAGCAGGGTCTTTCCACAAGAAGTTGCTTTTACACCTCATTTCTCTGACTCGAAGTTCTGTTGATTACTTGTGGTGAAAAAAGTGGTTGTATTGCAATTAAGGTTCTCACTTGCAATTCTGATTAACGCTCCAGCACATAAGCCAGTTTTACTACAGCTTCACCAGCAAGACAGAAGCATGGCATGTCTCTGAGATCAGCCCTGGCTCTCTCTTGTCCACCAGGCTCACAGCACACTGAAAAAGATTTTATGGAAGGAAAAGAGCAGCAGAGCAGTAATGCCAAAAAGGAGATTGCTTCAGTTCCCCACTGTCAGGGAGGGCAATGCAAGCATGGAGCAATGGAAAGAAGCATGTTCAATCTGCCCTACTCCCAAATCCATTTTTTGTATGTGGTTGGGGTAAAGCCCTGTGGAAGCCATGTCCTGAAACCAGGCAACATAAAGAAGAAATTACAGTTGTTGGAAGCAAGAAGGGAAGGGGAAACAAAGATATTGTTTGACATGCTAGGGCATTTATCTTTCTCTCGGGCACTCAATTAGTATCTTAAAATTCACTATAAATAATATTGACACATACCACATAAGCCTGAGTAGTGTTCCTTCAAGGAAAAGAAAAAAGCATTTTCACCCCTATGGAGCTTTCAAGCCCTCTGATCTTACCCATGGTTAAACTGCTTGACCTTCCATATGCAGAAGAAATCACAGACCTACAAGACCACGCTGAGATCAGCACCCACCTGGAGCTTACCGCAACAAGATCTTTATGCAAGATCTACTTTAAAAATACTAGTTGCCACCAGTGAAAAACACGCAGGAATATTTATGCAATTTTCTGTAACATCTCTTGATGTGGGAACTTGCACTTCTATCCTCTGCACAAGTTCAGCACCTTGCCACTAAAGCACACTACATTATTCACCAATCAGAAAACAGAAGAAGAGAGAAAAACAATGCTATTGCTCCTAAGGCTGGGTCAGGTCACCACTTAAAAAATCACCTCTACGTTATCAGGAGTGTAGACAAGACAAAAGCTGTGTCCAATATTATAACAGAAAGAGCAACTTGGCCCAGTCAAAAGCAATCAGGAACAGCTCAGAAAGCTGCATTGTCATTCAGGTGTATTTCAGAGTATGAATTAATTAGCATGAGGCTTTCAAAAAAGCAATTGGATTCTTTATTGGCAGTTCTCAATGTGAACGCCCGGTCACCAAGGCTGAGAAAGTGACTCAGAAATGAAAACGAAGAAGAGACAGACAACTGCCACAATACCCAACACTCCCTCCAACAGCAACCCATCAAGTCAGTCAGACAGCAAATTCTGCTTTTAAATGTTACTTGTCACATACCATTATGTAACTAATTTCATGTCATATTACTCCAAACTGCACCCTTTGTACACCTAAGTGATAGAGCATCTATTAATGTAATGCCGAGTGGAACAAACACAGGAAGAAAAGATAGTGATTACAGATTGCATGCCTGCCACCAGTTTACTGAGTGTTTATCCAAACTGAGTCATATTTTTGTTTTTAATACATTTCCCTCTGCCCTTCGCCCTCCTCTGCATTCTTCCCTACAGCTCAGATGCTTTTTTTTTTAAATTCACCAAACAGATGCGAAAGCTGGTATTTCTTTGCCCACATTTCTCTAGCAAAAACCCTGCAACCATGCTTGTAATGAGGAAGAGTTTTAATAGAAGGATAGAGAGGTTAAATTGGCTAACAGACAAAAAAAAATGGATAAGAAAAAGATCAGGTTTCCAAGGAAACAGAGCCACATCCTATAATACTATTGACTTTATGCATTTATTTATTTATTTCAGCTGCATCTGTTTCTAAGCAATAGGTTAAAAAAATGTCCAGGAATTCAGAGTTGAGAAAACTGCTTTTAAATAGGGGTCCAGCACTTCAGCTGCCATCAATCAGCCCAGCTCTGCTGAAGTCAGCATGGCTAATGACACCACAGTGATTTACACCACTTAAGGATTCAGCTCAAGTGCCCCACAGAGAAATTAAGTGTATGAATATGAACTGTGAGATAGGAGATTAGCCAGAAGATTTTTCACTATGAAGAAGCTACCAGAAATCAAAGCACAGGATTATACAGGGGATGCACACAACTGCCCTCCCTCGAGGTGGCACTTTGAGGAGTTTTTTTATGTAGGTCCCCTACTCTTAAGAGGAGTTGAAGGACAGGTGCAGACCTCAGCAGCAAGCAGAAGGACAGCAAGTGGTTCTGGTTTGCTCTACAAAAAATAACATAGGGTTAAATTGGCTTACACCTTTGATTTCCATCATAGCCTTAAATATCTTTGAAGAAGAAGAAAATGTTCTTATGGTTTTAAAGATATGTTGGTGGAACTGACTTTCAGTTATCCATCAGTCAGCTGCATATGTATTTATTCTTAAATTTTTACTGGTGTGATAATGTATTTCATTAAAAGAAATGTATTTCATTTCAACTCAGGAGTCCTTGCAGCATGGCATTGGACAGACGTACTCAGGAGAGACTTAAAAATCTGAGGCACAATGCTACAGTTGAGCAGGGTTTAAAATTCTCTTTCAAAGGACTAAAATAAAAGGAATATCTGGTTTTGCTAGAGTCAAACACAGCCAAAATCTGAGGCACCAGAACTGTTTCCCACTGCCCACATTTGAGGCCATGAACTGGAGCTCATACACCAAATGGAGTTTTTGAAGCTGAAATTTAATTTTCCCAGAGAGCTCAAACTCCAGATCAGATCTGCTGAGAAAGTTGATTTTTGGAGCCCTCAAAACCTGCCTCCAGATCTAAATTGCCTGACTCTGGCCTGCCTGTTGCAACCTGTAAGATACATGATTTCTGTGAGGAGGAATACTTCCCCACCACATTTGTACATCTCTCTGTGCATGGAAAGCAGAGCAAGATCAGGAGCCTTATTTAGCCTTTTTTCACCCCAGTTTATCTGGCAGAACTTGGAGAGTTGGTTCATGCTGAAAAGAGTATGACTTGTCTCCTCACAGAAGAGGAAAAGTGGTTCCTTGCAACTCCATAAAGCAGAAACATACAACCTGAGAAGGATATATATCCTTGTGCTATCACTTCAGGGCTCTGTTTTCTCAGGCACCACCACTTCGATGCTACAAGCAATGGCTGTGCGTCAAGGCCATCAGTGTGGCTGTACAAAAGACCCTAAGAATGGATTTGGTGCCGTTAAAACCCCAGTCATAAAACAGCATTTGTGGCTCACCCTGCCCATCAGCCTGGCTGGCTGATGAAGCCAGCAGAGCCCTGCAGCCCTCTCCTGCCCTACTGATGGCAGCCAAGTTGCTTGCTCCCACTGCTCTGAGGGATCCAGCCCTGCTCCCCTTGCTGCCTGGAAGTCCAGCTATCAGGTACTGCTTATTTAAACAGCTCTCAACAGATCTTGAGCACCTTCATTTTAGTGTTTGCCTTGGAGAGGCAGGTGAAGCATCTCTAACACACAGCAATGAAGGCAGTGTCCATCAAGGAGGCTGGAGGAGACAGGCAGAAGGAGGTGCAATGGGGAGACACCTCACCCTAGAAATCAAAGGTTTTTAAGAACATTGTAAACTGCTGCATCAGCCACAGGCAAGCAGGACTAAACTCTTTTTTCTGGCCACTTCCTCCCTCTGATCAAAGGTGACAACCAATTTCCCTTAGTAGAAAAGGCGTGTTTAGGGTTTCCTCAGCTTCTGTCTCCTGTTCTGCATTTTATCACTTCAGGAGGGAGAAGGGGAGACAAGAAGAGAGAGAAAATGCTGAAGTAATCCTACCTATATCATTCTCTCATTAAAACTTTGGATTTGCATTGTAAAACTGCATTCTCAACATTTAAGAACATTTAAACATTTAATAACAGCAGAGAAAAAATTGACAACAAAAAGACAATATCAAAAAAAAATTAATAGTGTTTCATCTATTCACATAAGACAAATCTGGATGCACAAAGCAATATTTTTTTCTGGTTAGGCTTTTACACCAGCCAGTAATTTCTTTCCGCCTTACTAAGTTTCCATCTAGCTCTAGTATATAACAGTCCACCACCAATGTCTCATAATAAAGCATGAAAACTGCTGGATTATCCTAAGTTCTCTTCAAAGTTAAGGAACCATGAGAAGAAATATGTTATTTGTGTCATCTGAGATTTTTTTTCCTTTATTTTATTCTTCAGATCTTTCCTGTTTTTGTTTTCAGATTGCAATGAGCTGTCTCTAAGAAACAGACCCAGACAGGACGAAAGCTTGTGGGTAAAAGTTAAGGCCAGACCAATAGAGGACACCTCGTAGTCAGGGTCTTCTGCAGGCCACCTGGCCAAGGGGAGCTTGTTGGTGAGGGCTTCTAGCATCAGCTACAGGAAACGTCACACCTGCAGGCTGTAATCCTGATGAGGACCTCGACCCCTGAACATCTGCTGGGAGAGCAGCACAGCAGGCCACAAGCAACCCAGGAGACTCCTGCAGTATGCCAAGGGTAACTTCATGGCCCAGGTTTGTCGCCATCCCTGGAGGTCTTTAAAAGACGTTTAGATGTAGCCCTTAGTGATATGGTTTAGTGGAGGATTTGTTAGTGTTAGGACAGAGGTTGGACTAGATGATCTTGGAGGTCTCTTCCAACCTAGACGATTCTGTGAAACCAACCAGAGGAGAGGCGTTACTGGGCCTGGTACTCCCCAACACAGACCAACTCGTTAACGAGGCTGAGACTGGAGGCAGCCTGGGCTGCAGCGACCACACCATGGCTGAGTTTGTGATCTGAAGAATATGGGCCTGGCAAAGAGAAAAGTCAGGACTCTGAACTTCAAGAGAGCGAAATTCCAGGTATTTAAAGAATTTCTGGGATACTGTCCTTAGGGACAGAGGAACTGATCAGAGATGGCAACTCTTTAAGGACACTTTTCTTAGAGCACAAAGGCTCTCCATCCTCATGTGTAAGAAATCAAGCAAGGAAGGCAGGAAATTAGCATGGCTGAGCAAGGACCTGCTGGACAAAATGGGGTGAAAGAAAGAAATGCGTAGGCAGTGGGAGCAGGGACATGTGGCCTAGGAAAAATACAGAGATGATTCTGGATGTGCAGGGATGGGACCAGAAAAGTTTGCAGATGACACCAAGCTGAGCAGTGCAGTTGATACAGCAGAAGGAAGGGATGCCATCCAAAGGGACCTGCGCAAGCTAGAAAAGGGGGCCCACATGAACCAAATGAGGTTCAACAAGTCCGGGTGCGAGGTGCTGCACCTGGACTGGGGCAATCCCACACATGAAGACAGACTGGGAGAAGAACTCATTGGGAGCAGCCCTGCAGAGAAGGACTTGGGGGTTTTGGTGGACAAAAGGCTCAACATGAGCCAGCAGTGTGCACTTGCAGCCTAGAAGGCCAACTGCATCCTGGACTGCATCAACAGAGGGGTGGCCGGCAGATTGAGGGAGGAGATAGTGCCCTTCTGAGCTGTCCTAGTGAGGCCACACTTGGAGTGCTGCATCCAGATCTGGGGCCTCCAGCACAAGAAGGACGTGGAGCTGTTAGAGCGGGTCCAGAGGAAGGTCCATCACAAAGATGATCAAGGGGCTGGAGCACCTCTCCTGTGAAGAAAGGCTGAGAGAACTGGGGCTGTTCAGCCTGGAGAAGGCTCCAGGGAAACCTCACTGTAGCCTTTCAGTACATGAAGGGGACTTATAAAAAAGAAGGAGAGTGACTTTTTACATGGTCAGATGGTGATTGGACAAGGGGGAATGGTTTAAAACTAAAAGAGGGGAGATTTAGATTAGATGTTAGGAGGAAATTCTTTACTCAGAGGGTGGTGAGGCACTGAGACGGGTTGCCCAGAGAAGCTGTGGATGCCCCATCCCTGGAGTTGTTCAAGGCCAAGTTAATGAGGCCTTGGTTGACCTAAGTTGTTGGGTGGCATCCCTGCTCAGGGCAGGGGGGTTGGAACTAGATGATTTTGAAGGTCCCTTCCAACCCAAGACATTCTATGATGATCTCTCTGTCCATAAGCTCCCATTAATTATAAGTAGCATAGTAGATATGATTATATTCTTAATAGCAGTAGCCTCCAAAATTCTGATTAATATATTTTGCATTATGATGTATGATTATGTATTAGCAAAAAACAATATTTACTACTACTAAGGAACTAGAAGCAAAGATCGTTTTTAAGTGTTAGGAAAGTAACTACATGTTTTGATTTAATGAAAGCACATTAGGTTTGCTGTAAGCCTCTTTTAAGAAACTACTGTTTCTAACATTTCTAATATTGTAACTTCTCCTCTTCAAAATCTCTGTTGAAGTGACATTGCACATTGTTTTCCTTATAGTCAATCATCAATTGGTTCAGATTGCAGTTTGCCATTCTCTGGTCTCTTGAGTCCATTCCTCATGCATATGCAGTCACGGATTTGGTGGGAATATGCATAGTGGAATTCCAGATGCTGGGACAACTTTGGGTGATGGCAATACAGACGTATATCAACTGCCCAAACTCCTTTTGGCATCAGTTATCCAGCCATGAAGATATCTTCCTGGACCCATAACAAGAGAAGAAATTCACATGGCAGTGTTTATCCCCAAATTCCTTCTTGACAGTTTGCACACAGTACATAATAGTATTAGTAGGATTTCCATGGCACAAGCTTGGCAGGGTTATTTTACTCCTTTTTGCCTAAGAGCATTAGTATGAAAACACTTGCTGAAATCAGTGTTTGCACTCTTAAGGAAACAGAAATTGTGAATTCACAAACCTTTAAAAAACACAACAACAAAATTGGTAAAAGCTCACATGCTTTGCCAAGCTTGAGAAAAGTCAGGTGACACCTGCATTCTCCGACTAAATCTTAGTTACTTGCTTTCAAGGGTTCAAGTACAGCATTTCCAAGAAAACACGTTACTTTATCCAGTCCATTAAATTACTTTATAAGTGTCCTAATTAGAACTATGTTAGAGCTTTCTAATATATTAAGTAAGACATGGTATTGTTGAATGCAGGAAGAACTCAAGGATATCTGTGTGGGTTATGACTGATGTACAGCTATCATGTGAATCACTAACCACTTGCAAAATAATACATGAATCTACTTTCTCCTGAGATAATTTGGCTCAGTTTCCACAAAGTGATCTGTGGTATGTTGCATAGAAACTCTGGTATAGCATAGTTGAATTTTCTGTGCAATGTGCTTATTTATCTCCTATTCTTTGTTCAAGGATTTATTTAGGCTTGACTTTGTTGACCTGAAAAAAACAGTACTCTTCGGTGTGGGACCTGCTGTTATTTTCTTGGAAAGACTGTTTTCCTTGGATCCACTTTGCATCTCTCAGCAGTTTTGATTGATATCTCTGGATAAACTTCAAGCACTATATCAATTCTGTTGGATTTTCTTCACTTTCATATAGTGCTCACAACCAGGCATGATCCACAAGCACTGAAAATGCTCTGTTACTGCCATTTGTTCTCTGGAGCAGGCTCATCCTAACCATATGACAGGAAGATAACTTCAGCAGTGCTTGCAGGCTGTACTGCGCCTCACTTGCCTTGTGTTTTTTTCACAGGGACTTGATGAACCATTTTGGTACCCAGAGGATGGATCTTGTCGAGCACGAGTACTTTTCTCATGTGTAGCTTTGGACAAGAATTAACACAGTTACCAAAAAAAAAAAAAATCCAATGTGTTGAGTAGGATTTTCTTTCCCAAGATCTACATCATCAATTCCTGCTTGTACAATGACCACCTGGTCGTATTTCTATCGGAGAGGATCGCTCTCATAAGCATCACTCTATACTCTATGCTTCTTGAAATCACCATGTACTTGCTTCCTTATCTTTCTTTCTGTCAGTAGGTCATCAATATCCCCTCCCAGCTCTTGCTGGCCAGCAGTCAGACTGATGGCTTATGTCTGTTCAACTCTTACCAGATCTACCCAACTGTTCTTAAGCTGTTCCAATGAAAGTTTAAAAGCTGGTTGGTATTCCTGAATCCTAGACAGCTACAGATCTTCTGGTATTAGAAATCATTGATTTTAGCATGTCTATTGCATCATACAATGCTTGTGCTTGAGTATTCAGCAGCTAAGTAGCACCTACTGACAATCCCAGTTTGAGAGTAAATCCCTTTGTAGCTCTTGGAATGTAAGCTTTTATCTGACCTCTCACCAACTACGTGAGGTCATCTTTCACCAACAGTACTTCAGTCTGAACATAACATCTCCCATTATTTATGATTGATGTGGACATTTGGGAAGTTTTCTAGTAAATACATTATCTCCTTATGGTTCTGAAGCTCCATTTATCATTTGCAAAAAGGAATTACAGAATAGCTCTTTCTTCCAACCCCCTGCTTAAATGTCAAAAACAATCCCATAATAATGTGGACTATACTGATGTCAGAAATGCAAAATTCTGACAGGCTCCATCAACATAATTTTCCAGGTAGCCATTCTTTTCAGTGACAGAGATACACTCCAAGGACATTAATGATTTGTAAATATGTCATTACAGAGAACTCCACTAAAATGCACCCAGCGTGTGTCATCATAAACATCATAGACATGTTTAAGTGCTTCTCTTCCAAGTGGATAGCTTCCAAAACTGGCAGGTGACAATGGCTCTGAGCAGGTTTCAGAAGGGCATTCTGCAATCTCATGTCCTGCAGTGACACTGCATTGGCATATGGATCTTCTGAAGGTGCGTGAATCATTCACACCTTCCTTGCTCGTTTTGAATGTCCACGGGTTCTCTCTTCTTCTATTCTTATATCCATATATATGACATTTATTCAGCAACCCCCCAAGAAAAACACTGTATTGTAAACCATGCAACAATTCAGCAGCTCAAATAAATAAAAACAGTAGTAGCAGATGTACAGAGGAAATGGCATCCAATCTGATTTCAGCAGCCATCTTGGAAAAGCAACTCATTCAGAAAGGTTATTGCACACACAAAGAATGAGTTACACAGATAAATCTGTTTTACTCTGATTTAGTAACAGTCATCAGGATGGTTAAGCACTACCAGGTAAACACAGATGGTCAAGTGCCTGGAGCTTTCACTTTCCACAAGGTGTTCAGTCAGACCAAAGTAGAGAACAAAAACGGAATTAGACCCTTCTTCTTACCCAGAACCATGTGATTACTCTTTTCTCTTCCTCCTGTGCAGGTGCTTGAAAAGAACTACAGCAGGACAAGCTCTTGCATTTTAGATCTGCAAGGAGTCATAGTTTTATTTCTTTAAAGGGTACGGTCCTTTTAAAGAAAGGCAGGCCTTGCAAATTTTTCCTCACTGTTTTTTAGTGTCTTCCTGGATACAAAAGCAGCTCCCCTTTTTCTAGGTTCTGTTTTGGAAACCAAATAGAAAAACTTGAAATAAGGCCTCTTTAATTTGGAATACAAACATCCTCTTCAACACTTAATGTAGTGTAACAGATCCCATGAAAAGCACATTTGTATTACCTTTCCTGAGAGCCCTCACGTGGATGAATGGGCTCTGTACTGGCACTGCTTGCACTGAGCATAGCCACTTCAGGCCTTGCTTGGCTGCAGCTACTGGAAAACTTCATAAAATAACTAGGGCACACTGAACCTTGACCGCAGTATCTTGATGACTGCAGGTGTAAACTTGGTATGGTTATCTCTGCAATTCATCCACCGTCACCTCTGTTGTCAGTGGCTGCATTCCTACAAATGCAGAATCAGGGTAAGATGTATCTAGCTCAACTTCCATCAACTGCTAATTTCCAAACAGCATTGCTGGGAGCATGCCCTTTGGGACAGTTACAGATAATTTATAACCAATTAGTCTCTACCTTTCCTGCAAGAAAAAAGCACCTTTAAGGCATGATGAACTGCTTACTCACTTGCTCCTCCTGGTACGCGTAACTGAATATCACACAGGAAAATGTGGCT
Organism: Anser cygnoides; assembly: GCF_040182565.1. NCBI lineage: Eukaryota > Metazoa > Chordata > Aves > Anseriformes > Anatidae > Anser > Anser cygnoides. Next base: position 70,443,906 of record NC_089874.1, read on the forward strand.
GTTCTTGCAATATCCTTCAGTAAAAACTGTGCACAGCATTAACAGGAAATGCACCATAACAGCACCACAGAGCTTCAGCTGGGATGCAGAGCCCTTATCCACAATGGTAACTCTTATTCTCTACAACCTGTGGTGGCTCACCATGAATGCTTTACAAATTAAACTGGTCTCTTTCTTCCATTTCCTATCAGTCCTTTCTACATATCAGGTATATTTTAATCCAGTGCAATTTTTCCAGGACTTGATCCTTCAGATGAATACCTAATTAGATCCTGCCCTCTTGAGCTGTTGTTTCTGGTTAGGTTCCTACTAAGTCTCCAGCATTGTCACCCAGGGGTGTCTCTCCCATGCCTGTACTGTTTGATGGTGAGGATTTCTTCTCAAGCACTCTCTCATCTAAACTACAGGACACCCACAAGTAGCAAGTCTTCACTTCACATTCCTCCATTTTTGAGCCACTGTTTTAGCAATGTTTCTTGAACTCCTTCAACTGCCATCAAGGAACAACTCCACTGCAGATAATTAATTATTTTTATAGAAAATCTCTTTCTGCTTTATTGTGGGCAACTGTCATACAACCAGGTCCAAAGCTTTATCATGCTTTTTATCCTCTTACTAGAAAGTGATAATTTTCTCCCCTTAACTCATTCAAGTACCTTTTCAAACTGGAGTCTTTCTCTTGGCTTAGCACTGGTCTTGAGCCAGATCCAGGACTGGCACAGGAGTTTCTGAAACAGATCAGTCACAAGCCTGCCAGGCAGCATGGCAAAAACCCTATTGATGTTTCTTGTTCTGTATATTGTTAATATACACAGATAAATATCCCAGGATTTCCCTTCCTGACCAAATATGTTGCTCTTTTATCCCTCACCACTCCCTCTTCCTGCCCTAGAGAAATACCTTATTATGACTGTTCTTAAAACTATTTAAGATGCATGACCTTTAGTCGGAAAATTTTGGTAAAAGGGTTAGGTATCACCATTCAAACCAATTAGTGCTCATTTTGCTTGTCCAGCTGCTCTCTCATTAGTGTGATTTCTCCAGGGAAGCAACAGCTCAAAATCTGTCCAACATTCACAGGTTACAGGCTTATCTCATGACCACTATCTTTTTTTTTTTTTTTCAACAGTGATAGCACTTTTATCACCGTGCAGCTACAGTGGCAGGGGGACTCTATAAACTTGTCTCATCTCTCTTCAGACTGATTGTTCGCATGCACAACTTTGCCTGCTGCACAGATGCAGATAGAACCACCACCACCTCCTGTTTGTTTTAAGCCTGGCTCGCTCTAGCCTCCTCAGCTCTCCTACTGGCACAAACAATGCACAATCAATTCTCATCTGCCTTATCCATGCTTTCCAAGACTTCATCATCTCTTTTCCAGGCTGAAGAGTCCTAGCTTATTTAGTCATTATGTGCCTTTAACCACCCCTGTTGCATCTGAATCCTTTCCAGTTCTTTCTGAGACAAGGAGACCAGAAATGCATACAATATTAAATGCAGGAGTGAATCAGCATTATTTTCGTTTTTTTCACTTCACCGAGAATAAAAGAGAGCGAGTGTAAGAAAAAAAACTGGTGTTGGAATTCATGGTATGTCCTGCTGTATTCACCTTTTTGACAGATGGAGAGAGCAAGAGGGCTGTAATCACCCTTACCTAAAGAGCATGTATAACTTCTGCCATGACTGCGAAACCAAGAGAGATGCTGAGGGAAAGGCTGTGAGAACAGGAGAAGGAAGGGAAGCGTTTCTGCAGCCAACCTCTGATGGCAAGGACACCATGTCCACCTCCCCACCGAGAGGCCAACACACACCCATCCACCCCCCCTGTTCTCTCATCCCTTACCCCCGCATACTTGGCAAAGCACAAGCAACTTTGAGCAGAGCCGTGGCAAAAAAAATCACAATGTGCAGGAACCAAGAAAACATCTCAGTTCCAAGCTGCATGCATGCGTAGGCAGACTCGAGGTGTCACATTGGGCTGTCGAATAAAGTACGAGCACACAATAGTGAATCAAAACCTTTTAAATGAATTGTTTTGTTTTTGCTCATAGCCTGGTATGTGCACCTGTGCTCCTTCTCTGCTCCAGATGATATACGTCTTTGTTTTCCTATTTAATATTCAGCACGAGACACACTTAGATATATCTATATATAAACAAACAGGTGAGTAGGAAAGAAAGAAGACAAAATAGATTTTTTTTATGTCACTTCAGATTTAAATCTTAAGGGTAAGGGCATGCACACAGATGCCTGGAAAGACTGGGTAATATCTTTAGTGAGACTTGCATAACAATTGAACCTAGTGGATAAGAGTGTTGGGGAAAGGGCTGTGTCTCACACACTGCCAGTGGGATTGCAGATGTCCACAGCAGGAGCAGGTGCAAAGGTGATTCTTTGAATCTAATGGGGAAAAGGCGCTGTCTGGTATCTCTTCTGGATATAATGCATTTCTTCCAAAGCGCAGATGTAATATATCAAGCTTCTGTTGTCCTGAAGCAGAAGAATATGCATAAAGACCATAAAAGAAGTCAGCTATTGCACAGGCTGCTTGCAACTCTGTAAAACATGGCACCATTGTGCAATGAAAGCAAAAAAAAAATGGGGAGGGAATGTTTCTGCAAACACAGGTTCCCTCACTACCAACAGACCTTTTTTTCCCCTCTCTTTTCTTTTGCTAGCATGAAATGCCAGGAATAAAACTGAACTATCTTATTGGAAGCAGCTCCTGTTAGATGTGAGCAGTGAACTCGCCCTGCCCTCCAAGATGAAAGTTTAAAAACCTGAAATGGAAACTTCTCCTAAGAGCACAAGCTGTTAGAGCAAACCAAACTAGAGCTGCTGTGCTTATTTTTTCCCTCTAGGATATTACTACAGAATTTTGCAAAGCTGGATTCACACCCTGATGAATGCTATTTTTTTCTACTGACTTCAGCAGAGCCCTTCCCTGAATAAAATTTAAGCGCTAGTTGGCTTCCTGAAGAGGTTAGTAAATTATTTTCAGTATTATTAGTATTTAGCTGAAAGTAAGATCCTTTAAAAGCCTTTTACAGGAGAGAGGTTTTTAGACTACAATTTGCTCTTAACTGTCATACTGAAAGCCCAAGTCTAATGGGGCAAGTGTAGGTGACAGTGGCACGTGTGAGAAAACTGTCCAGAGACTGAGGATAGTTTTGACTACAGTTACAGCTCTTTGTTCTGATACACACTAAGATTTTTGTTGATTAGTTGTAACTTATTCTACTCCTATATATACCATCAAATCGCTACTGCCAATATTTTTTTTCCCTGGGAGCCTGAATAAGTACCCACCTCCCTCTCCCCCAACATCTTATGAGATTTCATATGCTCAAATTTCAAGGAAATGACTGGATGAGAGCAACAGAACTGGCTAAACTGACTCCAGCGGGCAAAGAAAATATGACTGACTCTACATTAAAAGCAGGTAATGTTTTGGACTGTATAGTGGCACAGATTTAAAATAGAACCAGTGTTCATTTGGGAATGAACTGTACCTGAAGTTGTGCCCTTCAGCAATGTACAGTGTTGAAATGGGAATTGCTAATTATAAAGCCACTCTATGGGCTAATAGAGTAGAAGTCACTAGCATCCTTACTGCATTCAGGTGGTAAGTAGGTTTGTATCACACTTGGTGGTAGTTGACCTTTATGCTTTTGTCTACTAGCGAAGGGATGCTTTTGTCAGAGAAAGGCATTCAGCCTTTGGGAAGCTGCTTCCCATGCCTATTTCATGCTCCCCCTCCAAAAAGCTGGCATTAGAGCTAGCAGTGGCCCACAAAAAACATTACAGTACTGTAACAAAATATGGGGTCAGAGATGAAAGAGTGCAAAGCAAGGATTTTCTCACTCACAAAATGAAAGCCTCAGTATTTCACTTCAGAGAGCAGGGGACAACAGAAATACATCCTCTCTTTATCACTTCACTAGGCAGAGGCGTTATTAAGGTCACTGAGGTGTAAGGATGGGAAGCTGGAGGCCTGAAACTGTGCCTCTGTGTACTTAAAAACATAGGTTTTTAAGGAGTATCAGCAGGCAGCAGCTGATTTCAATTATACATATATATATATAAAGCAGAACTCAGAAGCAATTATTTAAAGAGGGATGTAAGGTAAACCCAAAACAGGAAAGCTCCTTCCACCTTGGAGCAATACATTTCACAGAATCGTCTAGGTTGGAAGAGACCTCCAAGATCACCTAGTCCAACCTCTGACCTAACACTAACAAGTCCTCCACTAAACCATATCACTAAGCTCAACATCTAAACATCTTTTAAAGACCTCCAGGGATGGTGACTCAGCCACTTCCCTGGAAAGCCCATTCCAATGCCTAATGACCCTTTCAGTAAAGAAGTTCTTCCTAATATCCAACCTAAACCTCCCCTAGTGCAACTTTAGCCCATTCCCCCTCGTCCTGTCACCAGGCACGTGGGAGAATAGACCAACCCCCACCTCGCTACAGTCTCCTTTAAGGTACCTATAGAGTGCGATAAGGTTGCCCCTGAGCCTCCTCTTCTCCAGGCTGAACAAGCCCAGCTCCCTCAGCTGCTCCTCATAAGACTTGTTCTCCAGACCCCTCACCAGCTTTGCTGACCTTCTCTGGACACACTCTTGAGCACCTCCATGTCCTTCTTGTAGCGAGGGGCCCAAAACTGAACACAGTACTCAAGGTGTGGCCTCACCAGAGCCGAGCACAGGGGGACAATCACTTCCCTAGACCTGCTGGCCACAATACTTCTCATACAAGCCAGGATGCTGTTGGCCTTCTTGGCCACCTGAGCACACTGCTGGCTCATATTCAGCCAACTATCAACCAGTACTCCCAGGTCCTTCTCTGCCAGGCAGCTTTCTAACCACTCATCTCCCAGCCTGTAGCTCTGCTTGGGGTTGTTGCACCCCAGGTACAGGACCCGGCACTTGGCCTTGTTGAACATACAGTTGACCTCAGCCCATCGGTCCAGCCTATCCAGATCCTCCTGCAGAGCCTTCCTACCCTCAAGCAGATCAACACATGCACCTAACTTGGTGTCATCTGCAAACTTACTGAGGGTGCACTCGATCCCCTCATCCAGATCATTGATAAAGATATTAAAGAGAACTGGCCCTAGTACTGAGCCCTGGGGGACTCCACTAGTGACCAGCCTCCAACTGGATTTGACTCCATTCACCACGACTCTTTGGGCCCAGATATCCAGCCAGTTTTTAACCCAACGAAGTGTACGCCAGTCCAAGCCAAGAGCAGCCAGTTTCTTCAGGAGATTGCTGTGGGAAACAGTGTCAAAAGCCTTACTGAAGTCAAGGTAGACCACATCCACAGCTTTCCCTCATCCACTAAGCGTGTCACTTTGTCATAGAAGGAGATCAGGTTCATCAAGCAGGACCTGCCTTTCATAAACCCATGCTGACTGGGCCTGATTGCCTGGTTGCCCTGCAAGTACTGCGTGATGACACTCAAGATAATCTGCTCCATGAGCTTCCCTGGCACTGAGGTCAAAGTAACAGGCCTATAGTTTCCCGGGTCTACCCTCCAGCCCTTCTTGTAGATGGGCATCACGTTTGCTAGCCGCCAGTCGACTGGGACCTCCCCTGATAGCCAGGACTGCCGATAAATGATGGAAAGTGGCTTGGCCAGCTCCTCCGCCAGTTCTCTCAGTACCCTCAGGTGGATCCCATCTGGCCCCATCGACTTGTGTACATCTAAGTGCTGTAGCAGGTCGCCAACCATTTCCTTGTGGATAGTGAGGGCCACATCCTGCTCCCCATCCCCTTCCACCAGCTCAGGGTACTGGGTATCCAGAGAACAACTGGTTTTGCCACTAAAGACTGAGGCAAAGAAGGCATTAAGCACCTCAGCCTTTTCCTCATCTTTTCTAAGTTTCTTCCTGCATCCAGTAAAGGATGGAGATTCTCCTTAGTCCTCCTTTTCGTGTAAATGTATTTATAAAAACATTTTCTGTTATCTTTAACAGCAGTAGCCAAATTGATCTCTACATGAGCTTTGGCCTTTCTAATTTTGTCCCTGCACAGCCTCGCAACATCCTTATAGTCCTCCTGAGTGGCCCGCCCTCTTCTCCAAAGATTATAAACCCTCTTTTTTCTCCTAAGCTCAAGCCACGACTCTCTGTTCAGCCAGGCCGGCCTTCCTCGGCGCCAGCTTGTCTTTGGGCACGTGGGGACAGACCGCTCCTGAGCCATTAAGATTTCCTTCTTGCAGAGTACACAGCCTTCCTGGACTCCTCTGCCCTTCAGAACCACCTCCCAAGGGACTCTGCCAACCAGTGTCCTGAACAGCTCAAAGTCTGCCCTCCGGAAGTCCAAGACAGCAGTTTTACTGGTCCCCTTCCTGACTTCACCAAGAATAGAGAACTGAACCATTTCCTGGTCACTCTGCCCAAGACAGCTCCTGACCACCACATCTCCCACCAGTCCGTCACTGTTTGTGAACAGAAGGTCTAGCGGGGCACCTCCCCTGGTAGACTCACTAACCAGCTGCATCAGGAAGCTATCTTCCACGCTCTCCAGAAACCTCCTAGACTGCTTTCTCTGGGCTGTGTTGTGCTTCCAGGATATGTCTGGGAAGTTGAAGTCCCCCACGAGAACGAGCGCTGATAATTTCGCAACTTCTGCCAGCTGCTCATCCTGCCAACTCCTCATCCGTCTCCTCATCCTGGTTCGACGCTCTACAACAGACCCCCCACCAGGATGCTTGCCTTGTTGGCCTTCCCGCTGATCCTAACCCATAGGGACTCAACCTTATCATTCCCAGACTCGGTCTCGAGTTCCACAACATCAAAACGCTCTCTAATATAGAGAGCCACACCACCACCCCTTCTGTGCTGCCTGTCCCTTCTGAAGAGCCTATAGCCAGTCATTGCAGCACTCCAGTCATGAGAGTGGTCCCACTACGTTTCTGTGATGGCAACCAAGTCATAGTTTGCCTGCTGCACGATGGCTTCCAGCTCCTCTTGTTTGTTACCCATGCTGTGTGCATTAGTGTAGATGCACTTCATTTGGGCCATTGCCTTCTGCCCCAGCCCTGACACTGTTCCCCCGGCACACCTCTAACGAGCCTTATTTCATCCCCGTCCCCCTTCTTACCTAGTTTAGGGCCCTCTCAATGAGCCCTGCCAGCTCCTGGGCTAGGATCCGGTTTCCCCTTAGAGATAGGTGGGACCCATCTGCAGTTATCAGGCTGGGTGCCGAGTAAAGCGCCCCATGGTCAAAAAAAACAAGATTTCTGTGTTGGCACCAGCCTCTGAGCCATGTGTTAATCAGGTGGGCTTTCCGTGTCCTCTCCGTACCCCTCCCTGCCACTGTAGGGATAGACGAAAACACCACCTGTACTCCTGCTCCATCCACTAACTGTCCCAGTCCCCTAAAGTCCCATTTGATAGCCTTCAGGCTTCTCTCTTCAATATTATGACTGCCAGCCTGGACTATCAAAAGAGGATAGTAGTCAGAGGGGCAAACCAGGTTGGGAAGCTTTCTGGCAACATCCCTGACCCTGGCCCAAGGGAGGCAGCAGACTTCCCTACGGGTAGGGTCAGGCCGACAAATAGGGCCCTCTGTTCCCCTGAGGAGGGAGTCGCCTACAACGATTACCCTTTTTTGGTGGAGGCAGTCTTGAGGCGTGGAGTCGACTTCCTCGCCCTAGGCATCCTCCTGGGTAGACTTTCTACCTCATCCTCACCCACCGGTCTCTCAAGCTCCAAGGCTTCAAATCTGTTGCACCTGGGAAGGTAGGGCCGGTAGGGGGGGGTCGTCGTCTGCGAGGTCGAGCAGGGACCTGTCTCCATTCCTCCTCAACTCCTAGGTCCCCTCCCTCTGCCCGACAGCGATGGGGCAAGGGGTACACCCCCATTTGGGGTGTCTTACCGCGGTACCTCTCCTTCAGGCCCTGCAGGGAGTTGCTCCACCAGTCTATCTCCCACTCACACTCCCTGATAGCCCTCAACCCCTCCACCTCCTCCTTGAGTTCTCCCACCAGGCGGACCAGGTCATCTGCCTGCTCGCACCTCACACACACAGTCTCTCTGCCTCCCTCAGATGGCAGCAACAGGCTCAGACACTCCCTGAATCCAGAGACCTGAACTGCCGCATTTTTGAGCAGGCAGTCAGTCTGGGTGGTTACAGACTTTCTAGAGAGAGCACTCTGCCTGGTGTAGACCATCGCAGCCTAGCTAGCGGTCGACAGCCGTTAGAGAAGTTGTTCGTATGGACGGGGGGCAACGCCCTGCCCTCCGTGCTCGCCCTCCCCCGCCACTCCCTTCTGATGCGCCGCGCTCCTGGTCGCCGCGCGCCCTAGGGGCTGCTTTTGAACGGCCGGGGGAGGGGGCGCTGCTGGCTCCGCCTACGCCTCGTCAGCCTCCCTCGCGAGGGCTGCCGGGTCCTGGAGGATCCCTCGAGTGGCCTCGATGCCGGAAAAAAAGCTTTGTCTATACCGATCTCCCGCTCAGCTGCAGAATGTCTGTCCCGGAGCCGATCGCCTCGGCAAGTCCAATTTCAAGTCCATTTCAAGTGCCCCCAAGTCTGTGCACACCACTGCATGATAATCTGTAAGGGAATCCAGAAATAATTCCTTTGGCTTTGGTAGTGACAGAGCATCTGGTACTGTCCAGCTGAAATTGTCTCATTACTTTCTTGCTGTCTCTGGCCATGTGGTTCAGTTATTTCCATAGCTGTCCTGTGATGCCTGTATTTTTGACTCTCACGGTATTAACAGAAACACATAACACTTGATTAAAGAAAAAAAAATCTTCAAATCCTGTTAGAGGACTTCATTATAATTCTATTAATATCTGTTTGTCTCACACTCTGAATAAATTGTTAACACTTCTGTGTTCCTCTAAACAAAGCCAAAAGTAAAGCAATGTCCTCCTGAAAAACACTTGACACATACAAGAACAGCCAAGTTCTTGATGCAGGGTGCTACATTTTTGCTAAGGGGTCGATTATTCAGTATTCTGGCAGCTTAAGATGGTCATCTAAACAGTAAGCCCTGTGATAAGGGATGTGACATTTCACAAATTAGTTGGGGATCTGCCTACTTGAGGTACAGACACTGAGAAAAGGAGGACAGACGAGGAAAAAAATTATTATTCAGGCCCCTGACTTTCACTAACTCCTGAGTATCTCCATAACACTTCGAGTGAGATCATGAAGTTCCAAATAGGCTAAAAAAGAATCCCAATGTTGTAGACTTTTGTGTATTTAAAAGCTTTCTCCTTTCTCCACTGTGCCTCATGGGCAGCATGACTCCTGCCTCCAGGTTAGGGTAGAGCACAAAGGGAATCCAAGGGGAATGGTCTAGCAGCATTGCCATAAGTCTCTACTATTATAGACGAAGAGTACGTTCACAAGTCAAGTACGTGTTAGTTTCTTTGAACTGGCTAACATAAGCAGGAAAATCTGAATAATGGCCAGGAGACTCATGGGTCGAGAGTCTTCAGTTTTAGATCAGATGTAAAGATCTTCACAGGACTCTATAAGAGGGTCTTACAGCAGTTTTAACAGTTCAAGAAACACAGCTTTCCAATGCGAAAATCTGTACAAAACAAACCATTATTCCAATAGAGCATAGGTTCATAGAGGTCTTTTCCAATCTGAACGATTCTAAGATCATCTAGTCCAACCTTTAACCTAGTACTGAAGTCCACCACTAAACCATGCTACTAAGTTCTACATCTGCACACTTCTTGAAGACCTCCAGGGATGGTGATGCAACCAGTTCCCTGGGCAGCCTATTCCAATGCTTCACGACCCCTTAAGTAAAGAAATTTCACTGCCCACACAAAATCAGAATTATCTGACCTTCACTAAGCAATGCAGGCCTTCCCCTTATCTTTTTTCAACATCCTATCTCCAACACATCTACACGTCTTCTTTTGTCCTGTTATCCACCTGGGAGAAACTCTCTTTCATATTTTCCCCCTTACCTCTCTTTTCTCCCCTCTGTTCTGCTCTGGGTAAGTTTCTGCTTTAGCATGCATGGAATTATCAGCTTACCCTCTGGTAAAGGTGTAGTGCTTCAAGACTGCTCTAATAGGTCTTCACATGCTTTCTCAGCAAATGTGAAAATCTGAACCTCAAATCTGATTAGTTTTAGAGGTCAGAAACTTTAAGTATGGACTGATCTTGTACAAGCCATACTTCGCTCAGCTCCAAGCATCTAGTGCAGCAATCTGGCAGACTTGACCACTGGAAACTAGGGAGATAAATCCAAGAAACTTTCTGCCACAGATCAACATGAACTCTTCATGGAACTCTTGACCTTTACACTAGCTTGAAGATTATGCTCAGTGATGATCTTTCATGGCATTGAGCTTAACAATTTAGATCATCAGCAGGACTTTGCTGTCAAACCAGGGAAATTGTTACTTAACTGCTTGCCTGAATTACATTGACCTGAAACAACCTCAAAGACGGGATTTCCTAAGTTTGTGAGTAGTTCGCACAATGGAAGGAAAGCAAGAGATCTCACCATGCACGGTTTGACTCACTGTAGATTAAGATATAAATACATATATATGAGGTATAAATTCCTATGAATATTAGAAAGAAGCAAAACCTCAAGAGAAATCAAATGGTCTGTATCATAAGTTCCATTTATTTCTGCGCATCATTCACAAAGATCACCCTATGCCATGTTTGGCACTGGCAGGACCATTTGCTGCTAAAAGACACTTCCAATAGCTCTCTTGGTTTATTACCAAGCACTGCTTTGCACATGCAATCAGGTTACAAAGGACTGCAAGGGACTTACATCAACCCTGTGTTTGGTCCTTTGCACAGATGATAAAAGCTTGTATAGAAATGTCAGCCCACCAGCCTGCACACAAGTATCAGGACCCCAGAGGTTAATAAACCAAGCATCTATGAATTAAATAGAGAGGAGCTGTATTTTTTAACCTCTTTTCTAATCACAAAGTACTCTTACTAATACTTTTAGAGAGAGTGAAATTTTGTACTGTATAATTAGAAACTCCACCTACTTCTTCAGGTCCTGAAGGATTCACTGTAAATACTTCCAGTTCATCCACATACAGCAATTTGGCCTCAGATAAATTTTCCTTAGTGAACACACTGCTGCTTTCTCAGTGTTTCCAGATGTGTACTGAATGACTGTTCTGTTGTCAGGGCGTTGCCCACAAAGGTTACCTTGCCGAGAAAAAGCATGGGTGGACACAAATCTTAAATCCTCCAACATGTTGTATCCTCAACAAAGTGAAAGCAAAACAAAACACAATAGAAATGTGAAGCAAAGTACATATGTAATGCATTTAGCATGGCAGGCATGAGAAAAACCCCTAGGCTGAGATTTCTTCAGTCCAGACAAGGGTGTGGTAAAATGCAAAGTAAGAGGAGGGCGGGTATTTTATCAGGAATTTAGTCAGAGTGGTGCTGATCCCTGGTGAAACAACTCATATAGCTGCCCACACTATTGAAAGCTCCCCTACATCTGCTTTGAACTGTTAATCCACATATTCAAATGTCTCTGTGGCACAGACCCCTGTGTGTCTGTGTCTGTGGCACAGACACCTTGCAGACTGACAGCTGCGGAAACAGTCAGATAATAATTGGAAAAAGTGAAAATATGATTGTGCAGAGGGAGAGAAAAGCATAAATACTGTTGTTAGGTATGTCTTTGAATGATGGAACAAATGAAACAATTCTCTCTGTCTCATAAAACCTGAGCACAAAGAGGAACCCTGTGAATCCCTCCGAGTACCTTCAGCATTGTCTGAAGGTATGCAGCACAATACAACTAAGCCACAGAGCCAGCCATTAGAAGAATCCTCATTAAGCTATCTTGGTTATATAATGATTTAACCCATGAGCCTTGTAAGACAAGTATTTCAGCACATTATAGTCTCACACATTTCCAGCAGGTCCAGCACATTCCATGTTGTCATTCTTGCAGACAATAAATGGGGAAAAAAACCAATATTTTATACTCTCCAGTTTGTTTATTCTTAATATTTGTGATTCCTCTTATAAAACTCGGAAATAGCATTTCTTTCTCAACAGATTTTGTCTTTTTCCACTTAGCCAATAATATTTCTACTGTCACACGGTGGGAGCCAAGACAGCTTGTTTTGTTTGCTTCTTTGTTTGTGTGCTGGCATCCCTGATCTGCCTTTCTTGAAGTTACTAAATGAACTGAGACCCGTTAGCATCTCCAGTACAGGATGCTGAGTAGATACGACCACAGTCTATATTGCCCATTGCCAGGGAAACATAAGCATTTTCTCCTGTATCCCAACCGCTTCCTTCCTTTAGCAGACAAAGGAGAGGGGTCCATCTCACCTAACCTTAGTACCCACACCTGCACCTTAGACTTCTTTTGTTGTCAGAAGAAGGAAAGAGACACATACATATCATGCTCCATTGTCTCCTGAGAGAATGTCTAAAACAGCCATGCTGCTGAAACATGTGTCTCTTTTCATTCACAGTGGCAATCAAAGGTGACTGCTCAGATGTACATGGCTATTTTGTACTCTCAGAGTTATGTGAGGTGAAGGCGCGCCAAAGCATCCTGATCCCATAACCAACACAGAGCAGTAGAAGAAAAACAAGAAGGGTAGCCTGTAAAGAAAGCTGGTATTCTGTCTACGTCTTCTAAGGCGTTAGCAAGATGCCAGACGTAGCTGACACCTTGTAAGCTCTACATTTCCACTGTTTTCAACACTAGAACTCAGCTGATGAATGAACAGAAATGGCTGAATTTGTACAACTATATTCCTAGCCCTCCACTGTCCCCTCTTACACAGCTATGTACACCATAGAAGGGTTCAAGTTTTTTAAAAAGAATCATATTGATACAGAAAGTTAACATTTTGCACTTCCCTGTGCTGGCATGAAATGTAAGACAGCAAGATGCCAGGCTCTGCGGTTAAAATCTCTGCAGTTCTACAGAAACAGGTCTGATCCAGCACATGGGATTCCCAGAGCTGTGGAAGTGCCTCGGCCATCAGCGACCCTCCACCCCTTGCAACCCATCTGTCACAAGCCCAATCAAGGAGGGGGCAGCACAGAAGCACTGATTTCTATTTTGTCTTTTTTTCCACCACCACCACCCCCATCTCATTTCCAGTTTAGCCAATTTTCCTGTTTATTGCCCTGATTATATTCTGCTCGGTGTGGGAGGAATCACTCTGGGTTCAGACAACTCATCTACATGCATAGCTTCCAGTTTTATTTTCAGCATGGACAGCTTATGTCTCTGTCAAGTACAGGTGACTGCCGCACACGGGAGAATGCTGGTGTTTCATAGTATCTTGCTTCAGAGAAATAGATTCGTTTCTAGTTTAGTGAATTGAAAGGATCAGGCTGCATGGATTCAATCCAAGGAGGGACCAGGGTTGGTGACCTCATTTTGTTACATGGATGCAGGTGGAACTGCATCTATGCTGTTCTATAAAACAGCCCAAACGTAAACGAGGTGTGAACTGCTTTCACATCTCATTCAGGTAACATATGAGGCATGAAATGCATTTCACAGGCACAAGTACCAGAGCAGTATGCTAAGGCTTGTGACAATGATGAACTCCTGTTTTTCACGCACAAGCACACCTCGTCAGAGCACTGGATTAGCTCTGAAATGTGTGTGGAGAGGAGAAATATTATCAAGAAATGGCACATCGGATGCTTTTATTAGCTCTCAAAATATTTTGGATAGTAATCAAAGTTCCCAGGGTCTACTATCATTATAAAGACTGATTCTTTCTTTCCTCTTCCCACAAAATAAGTCAATTCCAGATGGCACCAAACAATGAAAATAAATAAGTAAACAAAGTCTCTGCTCTTAGCAATGAGCTTCTAAGCCAGAAAATAGATTCACTTCTCCTGATATACAAGGACCTAAACTGTCAGGGAAAAAAATGTTATCAGTCATTTTTTCCAAATTGCAGGTTGGCAAGGATCAGGCAACAGATGTAACATCAGAAGGCTTTTTTAATTTCTGTAACATGCACAAGACACAACTCAGGTTTAAGGCAGATGAACATAGCTGAAAGAAGCAGAAAATGAGGGAAAACTCCAAAGTCTTCAAAACAAGTTAAAAGTAACAACGTATCCTAAATTACAGAGACTTCGGGTTGAACTACACAACCAATAGAGAGAGATTCGATCCTTCAAGATCAGGTGAACACTGAAGGATATTTGCTGGCAGAGAGTCAGAGGAAAATCTGAAATGTATCTCGATGCCAGTGGCACAGTTGAAAAGTTCAGCAAAGGATACAGTCATGAGGAGAACTTCACATGCTAAGGGCAGCAGAAATGCAGACATCCAAGAGGAAAGCAAAGCAAAGCAAAGCAGTACTTCTTTCGCATCACAGTGATAAAGCATTTCAAAAACTGTTCTGATTTTTTTTTCAACCTCACCAAAAGTCACTTCAGAAATCTTCAGCACTTCTATCTTTCATCCCAAAGCTAGAATGTACATGTTCACAATTAGAAGCACTGCTTTTTCATTTTTTTTGTCAACTACAAAATAACTAAAAATATCTAAAACAAATGCCATTTCGCTCAATTAAGCACAATACTGTTGACTGAAATGTCAGTATTTTTATAAATATTAGAAAAGCATTTTAAAATAATTATATTTCATTTACCACTAGAACTTATTTCTTAGAAAGCACTGCTCATTGGTAGTGCTCGAAGCCCCATAAGAGCAGATCTTTCTCCTGCTCTATATGCTTTGGTTTACGGTCTCTTTTTTAAGTGCCCTTTTTTAATTCCGGTAAGGCTCAAGTCAGGTATGCACACCAATTGACTACTGATGAATAATGGCTTTGTAATACTTGAAATAATAGCTTTAAGAGCCAAATAATTTAGCTATTGCTCAGGCAAAACATCCGCTAATTTGAGACTGAAAGGGAAATTTACTTGAATAAAAACTGCACAATCAGACCATAAATTGCTAAGAAATGAAAAGGAAAATACTGAATAGAGAGACAAGTAAAGGACTCTGAGTTTTGAATGGTACAGATATGACCTGGAGGAACATTGTTAACGATTCAGGTAAGTCACTGCGAATATTTTTCTTCTTGTGCATCTCCCTCCAATTTAGAGTGAATTTGAGTGCTCTTCTTAAAAATAAACACTCCCTCCTTTGCTCATCTATGTGGTCAATATCAGCTCTCCAAGACCACATTCGTCCCTCAATTAAATTATTATGAATCTCTTGCCTGGCTGTCATTGTTGTGTCTATGAAGGGTCAGCAGCAGCCCAGACATGAGCACTAAGAAAAGAACCTTCAACTTGCAAATTCAAGAAAGTAACAAAAAAAAAAAAAAGCACAAAAGAGGTATCTTCTAGATCAGGGAAAATCAAACAGAGCAGCCCAGGCACCGGAACATGATAGACATCTTAGGAGATTCACTCCAGTTTCTAATATTTCTGTTATCTCATTTGCATTGTTACAGAGGAGGGACTACTGAGAGCTGCAAAGCTCTCCTCTCTCTGTCCCCTCAATAACACCTTGGCATGCTTCTCCCTTACTGTGACCTGCACACATTGCTGACCAGATCTATTTGCCAATATTGTTTCAAACATAGACAAAACTCGAGACTGTCACATTCCTTTCACTCTTGCTTTAGTGATTGAACAGGTCCTGCTGCAATTCTCTTAGCATGTGCAAGCCCTGCAAAGTGGCTCCGCTTGTGGTTTAATCTGGCATAGGGATCTCAGCAGCATCTTATTGCCAACAAAATGTGGGTCTGAATGGCTTTGAAATAGTTGTTTTACATTAATTTTTCTAATGTCTTAGAAATACTTATTAGCATAAAAGACTGCAGAATTAATGTCTGAGGACTATATTGTTGTCATGACTTCATGCATTGGCATGATAGATCACCCTTCTGGAACACTTATGGATAAATATTGCAAAAGAGAACCGCTTATCCACTATTAAAGTAAGAGCAAAGACACTATCATAAAGCTCTGTTATTTGCATTTTATGAAAAGTACAACATAGACAATCATCCTACCTAATATATCTATCAATGCAGTAGAGTGCAAGTTTTTCAATGAACCATGACTTACTTACCTGCTGGCTTTTTATCATATTGTGTGAGGTGCTGATTTGGGAAGTCAATGAGCATACAGGGCTCTCAGCAGTCTCAAAGTACTGTGATCTTAGTAGGCGCACCTGCTCTGCATCTCAGTCAATCAGAGACCACTTTACCCATAACAAAGATGGTGATGGAGAAAAGTTAAGTGTTTTAGTTCTGCAGATATCTTGCCAGAATGCCTGATTAGACTTTTTAAATGTTATCTGTTAATGCTGTTTAGGAACCCTGCTATTAGGTACGTGGCTGACTTCCTCAGTTAAAAACAAATAAATAAATAAAGTAATAAAAATAAAGGCAAATTCCTTTGATCCTAAAGCCTAGACAGCTCTTAATTCTTTAATTTGTAATCAAACACAAAACTTAAATGATAAACACTTGTGTTAATCTCATTTTGTGATCTGTCACTGATATATTATTTTATGTTTTGTCTTTCATCCCTCCTATCTCCCCTTTCTCTTCTTGTCCTACCTTTCTCCCCTTGAATCTCTGAGGTCCTGCTTCACCTTTAAAACTAATAAAACTCTTTAATCATCAAGCTGTTCATACAAATATTTCTCTTGCACCAGTGTGGAGAATGAAGATTTTCTTCATTCTCCTGTAAGGGATTTGCAACAAACTTCCACTAATCAAGACAAATGGAGGGAAATCACAAACTACCTGAGGCCAAGCATTTCATACTTAGGCACTTAATGACAAGCACATAAATCCCTATATAAGTAACCGAATAAACAACCCAATTTAAACAAACAAACAAACCAGAACTTCCAGCTATTCCCATTGATTTCCCTAGTCACTTTGTTTTCTTCATTGCTGTTGAAAAACTGAGTACTTACACAACACCTTAGTCTTGATATTCACCTTTTTAAAATATTCACTTTAGGATCACTTCCCTGAGAAACTTCTGCCCCAATGTAAGACATGAAAAATTATCAAAATGGGACTTTGGTTTGACAATTGTAAATTAAGCAGATAATTTCCTGTATAATGTCAAAGATACTAATGAATGGTGCCATTGCATTATGTATATTGACCTCAGGGAATTACGGTAACTGGCAAATAAAATTGTTCCTAATGACTGGTAAATCAAAGCATGCCAGTCTGCAAAGTCTAAGATAGTCACTGCATGATTTCACTCTTGCTTTGGAGCAGATACCAAGCAAGAAAACTGTTACTATACCAAAACTCTTTAACTTTTTTCCAGATCAGAGAGTTTTCGGAATGCAATATATCAATGGGCCTGATCCTAGAATCCCTATTCAACTGATCCCACATAAGGGAAATTTTTAAATTCAGGCTCCCTAGATTTTTGCAGACATCTGGTTCATGTTGTTTTGATTGCTAGCCTCCAAGGAAAGCAAAATCTGGAGATGGTCTAGGGAGTATGGTAAGACACAGAAAGTATACAAGAGTGATGGTTTACATTCACCCTTGTCCATGCTCCTGGCTATCTGAAATCAATTTCACTGATACCATAGAAAAGCTTCAGTGATTTCCACAGTATAGGAACAGACTGCAATAGGAAAGCATTGAGAACTCATACCTCCAGATCTTAAGAACAAAAACTACATCTCAAAAAAAAAAAAAAAAGGCAAAATACAAACATACCACAGAACAACCACTGGCCTAGTGGTTTGGCTACTGCTAGGCTGCCAGGATTTTCATTTTCCATCAAAGACGTCTCAGGTGTCTACAGAATTTTTCAGCTTAAACTACTGTGACTGTGGCAATATGGACAGACAGAGATAGCACCAGTATCCAACCGATCTTTGCATCACTGCAAATACAGGATGCTGTTTATTCAGGAACATTATTAGCCATAGGTCCCTTAGCTCCAATTGTCAGAGAACATTCATTATCAGACTCTCATATGAAAATTGTGAGAAGGCAGCAAATACAACAAGGGAGTGTTCTCAGTTTTACTTATGCAACTACCTCTTGGGACTAATTAAGACTTGCTTTTGTAATTCATAAGCTATAAATTCCTTCAGATGCTTTTGGAAACACTGTGTGATCTCAGTGAGATTCTGCTTTCTGCTGATCTGGCAAGTCAGCTAAACTTCCCAAAGCATGTAACAATCTGTCTGATTAACGGAGAGTGGAAAGCTGAGCATGCTAACTGAATAATGGTGACTGTTTGTTAATTTGCTGTTTCCCTTCCTCACTCACTTAAGGTTAATTGTACATCCTGCAGAAATCTGCACTCAATTCTCCTGGCAAACTTTTTTAATTAGCTTAATAACACCATCTTATTTAATGACTGACCGTAGCTAAGAGGTAGAACTAACTATGTATTGCAAAAAGAGCAACTTGAAGTAGGAAGACAGGATTCTGAAATGCAGTTATTCTCTGCTTTTGGGGAAAGCACAGACAAGTTTTAAGCCCCCCTTGCAATGTCTCCTTTCTTGTGGGCAGATAGGACCCACCACCAGGCACATTAAGTCCAGACCAGAGCACTGCATGGATGCGTGCCAGGTATAGGTATATCAGGATCCGATCTCCTTACAGTTACCCTACAGGGAATGGTGGACCAGCAATAGTGGTGTAGGGCGTGGGCCCAGGCAAATTGGGTATGTAAATCTAGCTAATCAAAAGGACATTCTACCCTGCTCCTGGCATGTCTCCTAGCTACAGGTTAGAGACACAATGCATAGAATGTAGTGGATGTGCAGACAACCTACAGAAAAGGTACTGTGTTTTTTTTGCTGGGGCTGCCATTTGGGACAAGGAAGAGGAAGGTAACTTTGGAAAAAAACAAGACAGAGCAGAGATAGGGTATCAGCAGCAGACAGGGGTGGCAGAGCTGTCTGTGGACATCCAAGCAGCTGGTCAAAATTCAGCTGTGGGGGAAAGGAGTAGGTCTCTGAAAGAAAATGACCAGATCTAGGCATAGCTGAACATAATGGGAAAGACTGAGAAACAGAAGAACCTGTACAAGCAATATCTTAGTAAGATTTTTTATAGAGGACAGTCTAAGATTTGAAGAAAGAAATAATACCTAATAAAGACCAGACTGATACAGCAGGGGGGAAAAAAAAAAGGCAAGATCATATGCTGCTTATTGATTTTTTCGAATTATATCAGTTGACCTAATAAACGATATTATCATTCCCTCCAAACCATCTCTCTCTCACACATCTAAGAGAATCACAAGCACAATAACTCTTTACTATCACACGGGTTTTAAAACATTATGTTGTTTGTTTTTATTTTCCTGTAAAAATATCTGGAATATGTGGAGAGATGATGGATATTAAAGTCGTTCTCTTATGCCGACATCGTCCTTGCTAAATATTTTTGAAAACAGAACTAATCAGAGTGGGATTTCTTCTTTTATTCAGCCCTTTTGGTTATAAAAGCTTTATGTTTTATTTAAAAAATAAAAATGAAATATTGAGTAGGAAGAAGGGATATAAAGGGATAATGAAAGCAAATAGTTATCAAAATGTTTCCCTCTTCACTGCTACAATAAAAACAAATTGTATTATGCTAACAAAGTCAAATCGTCAAATACAGAATTACTATTTGGTTTAATATACCATTGCACCCTGCATATTCAAAATGTCCCAAAGTGTCTTGTAATAGTAAAAACAGTCTTACCACCATATGCATCTGATTTCATTACCAACCAAGCACTAAATTGAACAATTAACCACCTAATATATTTATCAGAGCTTTCTGGTTTTTTTTCTTCCCTCAGCCATATGCAGATCTATAATCCTGAAATTTTCATTTTGTTTGGGTTAGACTGTAATTCCGGGCATTTAAATGCAAGAACTGATCCAAAACCACATCTGCACATCAGATTTTATACTCTGTGGCTCTAGTTCTGCCCGTGCATCAAGGAATGTCCAGAAAGACTCCTGGACACCCACCCACATGCTTCCAGAGGGCTGCCAAGTGAGGTTTATGATATGGCATGGGTCGCTCTCCCACCAGGGAGGTTGCATATAGCTATTCTGGAGTCTATAAGATTCCTATAAGTCTGTAAGTAGCAATACATTAAGCACTGCACAAGTTTGCTTTGTTTACTGAATGGGCTATAACCTCCGTGCCTTTGAAGTATATATTTAAAGTCGGATATTCAGAAGAGACCTAATGTCATGTAAAGACAAAAATATTCAGCCAGATTTGCAGAAGAGTTTATTATGAGGATACCAATCAACTCTAAAACATCTTTTCCATTTCATTCCTTTAAGAAAGAAAGAGCTTTTTACATATCAGACCCTCCAATACACTAAAATAAAACTTTCAGTGAAGCAATAAAAAATTCAACTGAGACTAGCTGTAACATATACAATATCTAACTGAGTTTCATCTGAATAATTTAAGCCCCACTGACTCCATGCAAAATGGAGTTCAGAAATCTCCCAGATAAAGGCTCTCAAGCTTGTCTTATTTCTGATGCATCTAACTTTAGCTGCATTACCCTTGCTGAAGTGTTCTCCCAGTTTAAATTTGGCCATGAAATCATATTTTTTTTCAGTTCAGTCACCAATCCAAACTCCTATTCAAGGAAAGAAACAAGTAGTTTGAGTCACACTGAATTTTAATAGAAATTTTTTAGAGTAGTAAACTCTAACCACCTAATGAAGTTAACTCCTTACCTCATTTAAATTCACATTCACCCCTTTAAACTAAATCCTGTCTTGCACCCACAGGCAATCCAACAACATATTCTTCTGTGCTGCTCACTTCCTGAGATCTGTTCACACCTGGAGCATGTTGAAAGATTCATCCTATTCAGTGCTTTTTGTGGATCATCAGTATTGCCCTGATAAAAAAAAGCAGAGGATAATACCAGCATGCTCTCTCCTCTACCACATAGCTAACTCTAGTATTGAGGAAGTTATTTATAGCTGTGGGTACTTGCCACCAATAATGCTTTCTCCAGGTATCATTTTATCTCTATTTCAAAATACTGGTCTTAGCAACACACTTTGCAGATACTTCATCATGTTCAGCATGGATCTTTTATTGTACTGGATTATCTTGGCAAGATACTCTGCTGCTGTTCTTGCCAACAGCTTGCATATGCTACTAGCCTCCAAATGGTTTCCTTCCACAGCAGTATTACCTACTCACCTTTCTCTGATCTAGCACTCCTGCTTATCAGCATTACCAGGATTACACTGAAGCATAGATGTAAAGTTCTCCAAACGTATTGAAGATGTCTTCCATGGATGGCACTATGTCTAAGGAGCACAGGCCGAAGAGAGACAGGAGACCTGTAGCTCAGATAGCTTGTTAATGTTACTCCATGGCTGCCTACCAGTGCCACCTTAGCTTACCAAATACAGTGGAAGAGACCTTCTAGAGAGACTTCTATGTTCAACTTACCATCTCAACGTTAGTTCAGCTGCTGGCACTACAAAGGTAGATAATTCACTTCTGAAGTGAATTTGAGTTAAAAAGCCTGCATGTAGCAGGTCATATGCTTCAACCCAAACCAAGAAATACCACAGTCCAAAACCTTCTCTCCAACCGTGCAAAAACTCAAGTTTTTGCCTGAGATCAAGTCTGCATCTAAACACCTCTTAGACAAGGGAAGTTTCAACTTGAGTACAGCTTCAGGGCCACACTACAGTATCATTAATCCTCTCTATGCTCTACTCATTTTTTCCTCCTGGGACAGTAGTAGCAACAATTCATAAAGCTGTCCTTTTTCCCACTTTATGGACTCTTGGGTAGTGGCCAAGCCTTACTCATTCTACCACTTTTTCTTGCAGCCACACTTTAGATCAAGACATCTGCATTCTCAGACTGACTCTTACTATCATTAAACTTTAATCTTAAACCCTTGTACTTGTTTTCCACTATTTGCTGTTGTTTGATTTTTTTATTTTTTTTTTTGCCTGGACAGTTCAACTCTACTTGCTATTTGTCTGACTTTCACAGAATCACAGAATCATCTAGGTCGGAAGAGACCTCCAAGATCACCTAGTCCAACCTCTGACCTAACACTAACAAGTCCTCCACTAAACCATATCACTAAGTTCAACATCTAAACGTCTTTTAAAGACCTCCATGGATGGTGACTCAACCACTTCCCTGGGCAGCCCATTCCAATGCCTAATGACCCCTTCAGTAAAGCTCTTCCTAATATCCAACCTAAACCTCCCCTGGCACAACTTTAGCCCATTCCCCCTCATCCTGTCACCAGGCACGTGGGAGAATAGACCAACCCCCACCTCGCTACAGCCTCCTTTAAGGTACCTGTAGAATGCTATAAGGTCTCCCCTGAGCCTCCTCTTCTCCAGGCTGAACAATCCCAGCTCCCTCAGCTGCTCCTCATAAGACTTGTTCTCCAGACCCCTCACCAGCTTCATTGCCCTTCTCTGGACTCACTCGAGCATCTTGATGTCCTTAAATCAGGTTTTTGACAATCTCTCCTGTAAACTGACATGAGTGGTGTTATGGTTTAACCTAGCAGGCAGCTCACCACTACATAGTCATTTACTTCCCCCCTCCCTGTGGGATTGGGGAGAGAAAAGCAAAGCTTGTCAGTTGAGATGAACAGTTTAATACAACATAAAAGGAAAGGATAATAATAATAATAATAGAAAAGATAAAACCAGCGATGCACAACGCAACACCCACTGAGCAATGCCCAGCCAGATCCTGAGCAGCATCAGCCCCCCAGCCAACTCCCCCCAGGTTTTATTGCTGAGCACACCACTGTCGTACAGTGTGGGACATCCCTGTGGGCAGTGTGTGCCAGCTGTCCTGGCTGTGTCTCCTCCCAGCTCCTGGTGCACCCCCAGCCTCTTCACTGGCAAGGCAGCACCAGAAGCTGAAACTCCTTGCTCTGTGCAAGCACTGCTCTGCAGCAGCTAAAAGATGGGTGTGTTATCAGCATTGTTCTTATCCTAAATCCAGAACGCAGCACCACACCAGCTACTGCGAGTACAATTAACTATCCCAGCCAAAACCAGGAGAGACTCATGCACTCCCAGTGTTCTTGCACCAACTCCTCAAACGCATCCATGACTGCGTATTTTACATAATCCTACCTCCGACGCCAATGAAGTTCACAATTTGTCCTTCAGAAGGGTTACCCGGTTTGTTTTCAGAGGTTTTCAGAGTTACCCGGCTTGCAGGTGTATAGGGATCACAATGGGAGTTGGTAGGATTCTATAATACCCAAGAACACAGAGGCTTTATTTTCTAAAAAGTTCTCCTTTTTACAGATGATCACAGATCACCACTAGCAAATACTCTGTGATTAAAGGCAAGCATGGATAGAGATATCAGGCTATTACAGATATTACCAGGAAGCAAATATATGTATATATATGTTGTGGACATTGAGGGAATAGCAGTAATTAATAGTAGCAGCTATTAGCAGTAGTAGGAAGGCAAGTAGATGCTAGGAAGTCACTATTCTAGCAGCAAATATACATTAGTATTCTAAGTTCAGCAAACTTATCTATAGTACTAGAACAGGAAATATTATGGATTACAGACATCAATACTATAATGGTAACCATGCTTATCATAGGTTATACTTATCAAGACTGTACTTATGACAGATATGGACATATATGGATATATATATTTCATAAACTTACAGTTACCTTTCCCAGAAGTGGGTTGTCAAACTGACCTCAAACGAAACGGTCTAATTAAGAAAACCGACCTCAGAATAGACCAAACCCCAGGAACAGGCCCAGGAGTGGGCCCAAATGAATAAAGAACAAAGTCTCACTTTGAAAACAATCCACATCACAGGGACAGAGAGAGAGAGAGGAGGGGAGAGAGAGAGAGAAAGTGTTCCATTTTGGATAGAGAAGTAGTCCTTTTTCTATCAAAAGAGACATAAGAGGCCATAAGGATACCACCTCCTTAGAGCAGCCAAAAGATGATGCTAATTTCTGTTTCACCTGAGACAACCAATAGATAATGATGTTTCCGAGTCTTTCAAAACTGTACCTTTCCCACACTAATTACTCCTTTGCAGACAGTCAGTTGCTGTTACAGTTCCTTGCTTTTTCCCTTGCTGCTGGCATCTTCAGTGATGGTACCCAGCTGCACTTCCAAAAGGCCAGCAGTGCCTCCCAGGGATGCTCCAGGTTCCCAAGTTTGGTTCACAGGCTGGCAGCCATTTTCTTCTGCCAGGCTTTTAGGAGATGTTTTCTGTCAGCTTTTTTCTTGTTAGAGCATGGTCACCTTTATGGCTGCTCCTATCACCCACACTTTCCCATTACCATGATGATTTCCAATCTCCTAAATGACTTCCCATCCCCGAGTCTCCCACAGGTGCATGCCACCTGCAGCCATTCCCTGTCCATCTGTCCTCTCCCAGCTGCAGCCGACATCCCCAACCCAATTTGTGGGGTGGGAGCGGGCTGCGTTCAGCCCCTGCCACATGATGCTGCACAAGTAACTGCAGGCAGAGGCTTTGAAAAATAATATAATAATGTAATGAAACAATAATTCTGGCTGCCACCACCAGCCCAGCCCCAGGCAAGGCCCAGCTGCCTGCTCAGATGCTGGGCACATCCTGGCAGCCCCTCCTGCTGCGCCTTGCGCAGCCATGTTGTGTCCCCAGCATTGGTGTTCAGCAGGGACCGGGTCACATGCCTTGCCTGCAACCAGAGGGACCTCAGCACCTCACATGCCCCCAGAAGGACGTTGACATCTCGTGTTCTAACAGAAGGATCTTGACATCTCAAGTTCCAGCAGAAAGACCAGGGTGCCTTACCTGCTACTCAGAAGAACCTTGCGTCTCTTGTGCCACAGGAAGCACCTTGACATCTCACATGCCACTGGAATGACCTCGACATCGTGCTTTCCACCAGTAATACCTCCACCTCTCACGTTCCAGCAGTGGGACCTCAGCCTCTCGAGTGCCACCAGCCAGACTCAACACAGGCTAGACACTCAGGGCACTTATGGCTAGCCAGTTTTTGTGAGGCCATAGTGACTCTGAGATGACATCACAAAGGTCTCGGGGTGCCCCTGATGGCAGCACTTACAGAAGTAACCTGACTGTCATGGGAAGATGCTGATATGAAATGGCTGCTCCATGCTGACAGGAGTAATGTCTGCCAGGCTGGGGTCCAGGACGGGAGCTCAGCCTTTGGCCTGGGAACTGTGCCTGGGAGTCAGGGACATCCTTGACATGCATTTGGACACCTGAGCACTGGAGATGTCCTGAAGAGACCATCAATGAGGACACAAGAATCTGAGGAACAACTTATCACCTGGGAAGGTGAAAAAGAGCCTGGGCACAAGGAAATTGGACCAAGAAAGTGGGAACGTGCATGAGAAATCAAGAGTTCTTTAAAGAATATCAGGAACATTGTTACCTACAAGGAGAGGTGAAGGATCACCTCGAGCTGCTGGCAGTGCTTCTGCTAATGCGACCCAGGGAAGAGTGATTTCCAGTGAAAACTGAGGGAAAACAATTGTTGAGTACCTCAGCCTTCTCCATGTCAGTTGTCACTAGTTCTCCTGTCTTCTTCATCTTATAAATCTGAAACATGGCATCAAACCATCCACTGTGAAAAAAATAAATAAATCACCATCTCAGCCAAAATCAGCACAAGCGATCACACAAATGATTTTCCTTGGCTCTAATTAGTTAATCTACTATGTTTCCAGAGTTACTTAAGGAGGACAGAGATCTCAGCATGATGACATATGCATCTATTCACTCTGGGAACATGGAATAAGGCAGATAAGCATGGTCCATCAAAGACAGTAAATCTTAGACAATATATCAAATAATTCCTTTCATAAACCTATCAAACTTCTTTTTAAAACCTTGGAAAAGGGGGGTTCAACCATGACAGTTGAAAACCTTGTTCTAATTTCTCTTTTGCTTATCAAGAGCCACTTTAGATTTTTTGTTCATTTGCCATCATTGTTTGCTGTCTTAATATACTTTTTATCTCTCTAGCGTTTACTGTCCTGACATGTATGGACAACAATCATCCCTGCTCAGCCTTAATATTGCTAATCTAAAGAGAACATGTCCCTTTAATCTTTATTTATAAGATAATGCTCTCCATTTTTACAGCTACTCTAGTAGAGTAGAGTAGAGTAGAGTAGAGTAGAGTAGAGTAGAGTAGAGTAGAATAGAATAGAATAGAATAGAATAGAATAGAATAGAACAGAACAGAACAGAACAGCATCTTTTAGGTTGGAAAAGACCTTAAGATCATCAAGTCCAACCATCAACCTAACATGACCAAGTCCACCACTAAAACATTTTCCCAAATACTGCATCCACACGTCTCTTAAATACTTCCAGGGATGGAGACCCCACCACTGCCCCGGGCAGCCCCTTCCAATGCCTGGTCGCCCTCTCTGTGCGGAAATCCTTCCTGACACCCAGCCCAAACCCCCCTGGTGCAGCTTGGGGCTGTCACCTCGCGTCCTGTCGCTTGTCACCTGAGCAAGGAGAGTGACACGCTGCTCCTGGGTGCGGCCTCCTGTCAGGCAGCTGTGGAGAGCGGGGAGCTCTGCCCTCAGCCTCCTCCCCTCCAGGCCGAGCAGCCCCAGGGCCCCCAGCCCCTCCTTGCACCTCTTGTTTTCTCCTCACTAGTTTTTGGTCCTCTTCTCTGCACACGCTCAAGCAACCCAAATCTTGTGTGTGGCAAGGGGCCCAAAACTGAACACAGCACTTGAGGTGGGGCCTCACCAGCACTGTAGCCTTTCTATGTATCCTTTCCAACTTGAATTTATCTTGGGCGTGGCTGATCAGAAGAGTAATCAGACATCCCTCACAGAGAAGTGCTAAAACTTCCCCTTCTTTACTGGAAATCTCTCTCACAGTGCAATCCAGACTCACAGTGCCTTTCTCAAGGCAGGACCACAGGTGTTTCATTGCCGTTCTGTAGTAAATAGCACACCTGGACCCTCGTTCTCTTCTTGGTCAAGGAATTGTTCTGCTTCTTTGTTTCTGGTATGAAGCTTATTATGGTCTTTTTTTTATCTGGGATATATAGTGTTGAATGAATTAAATCAGCTTGTTTCCTTCTACATTTCTCAGAATTATTCCTGGCAAGAGCCTTAACTTGGTTTTCATCATTTTTTTTCTTTTTTTCCCCCCAGGAAATGACATGAAAAAAAGCATCAGCATCCTTTTTTTCCACTCCCGACTCCTTTGTCAACTCATTGACCAAGAACTTGGTCTTTACTTATATCACTTCCATACAGTTGTCAGGAAATGCAGCGTCTTTACAGACCTAAAATCTTAAATGCTGCCAGATGATTTGCTTTTGTTTCACTTATCTGATAAGCATGCTTTCACTAGACTGACCACTGGCACCGGGCTTCCCTTTCAGACCTCTTGCAGTTGCCCAGTGCAAAAAGATCAAGTCAAGGTACTCTTTCCTAAATCTTCATTCTTTCAGCTGTGATCTGACCCTCCAAATTACTTGTTCAAGGTACAAAGGAATGCGACAGTACTGGTTGACATCTCAACATGGAAAAGCTCACCCAAAATGCTCTTATGCATATATAAAGGCACTTTTGCTTTTCAAGCCTCAACCTGCACTTTAGGGGACCACGAAAAGTTCCTTTACCATGACCACTGTTTGCAGCAGACTCTCCCCAGCACACTGCAGCCCCGGAGGACAGAATTCTTCCCAGTATCTTCACACCTGTTGCCTTCAACAACTTCCAAACCAACCATTATGTTATACATTAAACAGCATTTCATCTCAAGTTCTGACAGATTTCTACAGCAAGGTTTAGATTTTATTCATGTAATAGACACCAGGGAAAACTGACTACAGTTTTTAAAATCTCTGAGTGGCCAAAATGAAGTTATTTTTCCCCACTTCAGCCTTAAAATGAAAACACAGTTATTTTCTTAATAGCTTGCCCCAGCTTGTTTTCTTTCACAAGCAGCAGCACTTTAGGTAGAGAGCCCACACTGAAATAATTTACTTTGGGAGAACAGACGGAAGTGGGGAGAGATCAAAACTGAGTTTTATGCTTTGGCTTTTCGTGTGCATTCATCTGTGTTTTTTTACTATTATCATTGACTACACAATGCTAGGACTAGTGGTATTGTTTCAGAGAGGAAAATACAGTTATAAAGGTAACAGTGCTTAGCAAACAGATCAGTTATAAACTAAACTGTTCTACGGTGTGTTTTCTTATTTGAGCTACAGGGTCAGATTCTCAGTTACATTTGAGGATTTCAGAGAGCAATCTACAAGGAAATCAGGGAGAAAATAATTTATACATGCTTGCCCATGCCTCTGGTTTGAAAAGTGCCTCATTTAGTCCTCTAACTTCTATAGAGTTGTCTGAAGACTTTTCTTCCATCAGCTGCCAACAGCTCCAGGGAGCCACAGCACAGAAAGGGACAGGAGAGTCACGGCAGGCTCTCAGCCATGCAAGCAGGTAAATAATGCAGTTCATCCTATGATGATCCTATTAATATTGTCCACTGGCTTTTCATTAAAGATCATATTGAAAGGAATGTAGATCTTTTGGCTGCAGAAACAAGACTCCTCTATTTTCACCTTGTTTCTAAACTAGTTGTAGAGATGAAGGCAGGTAGGTGAATGCATAATGTTGATAGTCTCTCAAATATATGTCCACACTGTGAACTGTGTTCTTGGATTGAAAAGGTGTACTTGGTTGTTATAGTAACTTGACTTTTGTAAAGCTGTCTTTGTGACAAAATAGAGGTCTTGTGCATTAGCAGAGAATCTTTAGAGAAAAGATGTAAAATTATATGCGCAAGATATATAATTTGAGAAGTCCAAAAAAATCTCCTCTTTGTCTTTCTAAGTAAATTAAGCCAGAAGACACTTTCCAAGTTAGTGACGAAAGCAACAAAGTGTATTAGTCTAAAAATTTTAAAGCTCCCCATAGATTCAAATGGAAGAGAGACCTCTGCTGTCTTTTCAGCAACGGAATTAGTTTAGCTGCTAGGGGTGTTACAGTCTCACCCACAACCAGATTCGATATTCTGCCAAGTTCACTGTCATGTTGCTTTTTTCTTAATAGACAGGGCAGCAGGGGGAGGATTAAGCATTTTATCAAAAAGACTGATAACAAGGTCTCTTTGGTTGACTTCCAAATGTCCTTTTTAAGGGATCAGATGCTTCTTTCCCCACTCCATAATTTCTTTCTGAAAAAGGGAGATTTAATACACCTAGGCAGACGTGAGCATGTGTGAAAGTCTTGTCAACTGCTAGTGAAGTGTCCTGATGCAGACGTTAATTTGTACAGTGTACTTATTTTTCTGGGAAGATCAGAGTTTCACACGTCCTGCTTATTTTTCTTTGACCTTTGAGGGCTAATTCACATGTATGCTTGATTAATTTCATTATCCTATCCTATTTGCATGAAGTGCTCTATTCGAGCATCTGTAATTAGCCATCTTTTTCATTGCTCTATTCCTATAGTCTTCCCATTATAAGATACGTCACGCTTTGCTAATGAGCTAGAAATTTTAGGAGGGTTCTTAACTGTCCACTTGATTTGCTGTTACTGTATGTTCTTCTAGTAAACTCATCCATTCTCTGTCTCTCTAAACCCAGGAAGTTTCAGAGAAACAGCCTTCTTATCCACATCTACCTAATATATAAAGTTTATTCATAGTACCACCACAGAATACATACATACACATACACAAATCATATGTCTCATAAACAATTTCTTCTCAGCATGCTTCCCTGTTGTCATATTTGGGTGTTAATTTCAAGCAAAATTCCATAGGCTAAACGTAATTGTCCAACTCAGATTTGCACACTCACAATCAGCAGAGTGGGGAGTCAACACCTACTCTCCCACCTTACCTGTACAAAACACTTTACGCTTCTCTTAAATACTTCTCAGTTTTGCAGTCAGTTGGACACATATAAACCAAGGAACAATGTATATGCATTTTCCCTGCAGTTGTTAATACAGATTTCTCCCATGTGAGCTGCAGAAGCAAAGATCTCCAGCTTGGCAGGAGAAAGAAACTCCATTTTGAACCACTCAGCAGAAGGGATGCAGTGGGACCACTTGTCCTAGTCCAGATCTTCACTGTACATTGAAACCAAGATAAAAACCCCGAAAGAGAATTGTGGACATTAATCACATATTTTCTACTGTCCGATCATGAGTAAGGGTAATAGCCCTCTTTTTCACAACTTAACAAGAATCTTTCCAGAAACATTACTTCCTCAAGACCTCTCAGAAGAAAGCAGCATAGATATCACTTACTGAAGTTACATCATGTTTAAGAAATCTCCATAGCAATTTTTAAAGTTCATAATATTAGGATCTAAAGAAGGTCCTCTCACTACCATAATAAGCACTTTGGAAAATAAAAGGATTACTTATCCTTTAAAACCTTCTTGAGTAAAACCCTGTTCCTTCCACAGATCTAATCCCTCACACAAGCCAGAAAGATACAAACATTTTTAGTGACATGATTTGCCAAGACTCTATAGTGAGTCTAAGATAACACAGGGAATAAGTAATGGGCCCTCTGATTCACACAGGTTCATGGCCCAGTCCATAGATCATGTAAACAAATATCTTTTGTATGTGCTTAGGAAGAAATATTAGTCTATGCAGAAAGTTCTTGTGACCTTCTGAAAAATGTCATAATTTGTGGCAAGGGCAGCACAGGAACTTAATGAAAGAGACTGTAAATAAATCTCTATTCCTCTGAAATAATGACTAAACAATCAAAAGATGGATTTTGCAGTTTAATGTTTAAACAAAATGACAAAAAAAAAACATGCTCAAAAAATAAAATCCCTTGTCTAATTCTTTATCAGCTCTTAGCAGAATGAAGCATGCTATACAAGCTTTTTTGCATCAGACTTTGCATTTACGTCACAAATGTTCTAGCCTTCCTCAGGATCAAAACAGGCATCGTATCATGATCGAAGACTGCATGTTTACAACACTGACTATATGTGTGGTCTCATAGGAGT
Organism: Anser cygnoides; assembly: GCF_040182565.1. Classification (NCBI taxonomy): domain Eukaryota; kingdom Metazoa; phylum Chordata; class Aves; order Anseriformes; family Anatidae; genus Anser; species Anser cygnoides. The sequence continues at coordinate 70,474,895 of NC_089874.1, forward strand.
GGCAGCTTTGCTTTACTTTAGCCACCTGTAAGATGGTCACAATGGTATTGATTTATTCATCTCTCACAAAGGGCTAGGATTAGCTGCCCAGGGATACTAAGCGCTTTGTTTTAGACTGTTTCCTACAGGCAATCCAGCAGTTAAGTTTGTAAATGCTTGTTTTGCTTTAGAGAAATCCATGTTTAATTCTCATTTTGCTAGAACTTCTTTTCAGCAGAAACCAGGTAAAATTTCTATTTATCTCTTTCTGCTTCCTACTTTTAATGTAACAACCTCTTACAAGAAAAAGTTTATGTAAATGACAATGCTAGAAGAGCAGTATGCACTAATGGTTCTTGTATTCCTTCCTCTTGCAATGGGAACTTACACACAGATGAAACATACACATAACCCCATGTCAAGTCACAGAGTCTTGTGAAGGTGCTGGGCTATTCTGCTAAATCATTACGACAGACAAACGACATGTTTCTCATTAATACCATTCACAAACTAGATGCTGCGGAGAGGTTCTTTCAAGGAAGGAAGGAAGGATGGAAGGAAGGATGGAAGGAAGGAAGGACGGAAGGAAGGAAGGAACTGGGGGTGGAGAAAAACGATGGATCCTGCAGAAAAAAGCACTAATCGTCACAAATCACAAGGATTTAGAGCCAAGGTTTATGTTTGTAAAGTCCTTTTCCTGTGCAGTTTCCTAAGTGCAATGCAAATCTCTAGCCTCAGATTGAGTTTGAAAGAGGGCAAAATAAATTGCTTATCTCAGGCACTGCCCTGAGATCTTTGAGACTGCTGCAGGCAGTGTTTCAGAAAATAGCATCACTTCAATTCAATTATGGCCCTCTTTTAACTAGTCTACATAAATATCTCCACCACTAAATAGAGATTATACTTATCTTTCAGGTCTGAATAGCCTCTCATGCTGTTTGTCACTCCAAGGCAGCATTAGTGCTGGTTTATGTCTGTGCAGGAGGAGAATCAGTGCCTCTTTCTTTGACTTTGGGAATACCTGCTTCCATATCAAGATTATCTTGATTTTCTAGCGTAGCTGGCTGCAGTCTAAGGAGGAGGAACCTATGCTAATTCCCATCTTTACCAGACTCTTAGTTAAGCTTAAAACCTGAATGTTTTCCTTTCCTAATCTGATTCCACTTCTTTGCCAAAATGCTGTGTCTTTTAGACTTAAGCTTGTTGGCTGTGTTATGGCTTTGGATTGTTTTGTGTATGACAGAAAATTTGCTTTCATGATTTGCTCAGTTATCCCTTTGTTTTCCGCTGGGCTGTAAATAAGGAGTGCAAATGGTACATCTTTCTGACCTGCATGCCAGGGACAGGAGGAAAAGGGTGGGAGGAGGCCCACACAGTAAAGCAAGACGAGTAAAAAACCTGATCTAGAGGATGGCACATTTTTGTGCAGCTGGTGTCTTCAGGAACTAGATAAGGACAATTGTTTTCTTTTGTGAATCCCTGTAAATGTGATTTCACTGTCAGAAGCGAGCTGTTCTCTTTGGCACATTAAGAACTCAAAAACAGGAGAAACACCAGCAGTGGGTAAAGCATCCAGGAAGGGGGGAGGAGAACATTAACTCAGCTCTTTGCTACATGACATAGACCAAAGAAGAGATTGTTATTGCCATCTCACAAGTGAAACCCCGTTCGTGATCTTCATATGATAAAATGTATTCTTAAGGTTTTTTTAAGAAATACTGTGTGGTGTAATTGCCTAAAGTAACTAGGAAAATAAAACTAATATTCACATTTTAAAGAAAATGTACAGCATTGAAGAGGCTTTCAGGGTAGGGCATAGCTGCATTACCTGAGCATTCCCTAGGCTTCCAATCTTAGATGTTACCGCACTACGGGAACCTGCTGTGGTAACTCTAAGGAACAGTACAGAGCGTGGAGCAGAGTGGAGACACTGTGGCTAGGCTCTGTGACAAGAGGCGGCCTCAATTGTTCTTGTGCACACAGAGACCGATCGGCTGCACTTTTGCTACCCTGAGCCAACGACCAGACGTTTTTGACAAAATGCTGTATTCTAGTGAAATTTTGCTCATTATAATATCATTATAATACCAAAACACACCTCCATCCCAAAAGCCACCCGCCTCCAAGGTGTGACCATCCCTCACTGAGCACACGCTCTGAATTTCTTGGAGCCTATTCCTTTAAACGAAAGCGAGAAAACTTTTCACCAATCATAACTAAGATATGCTTTACTAGAGTCACTCAAGCTCCACCTAAAAGATAGAAAACAATATAAATTGGCCTAAGAGAGAGGAGATGTTAGGGAAGATATCATTGTCAGGGGAGATACCATCGTGAGGGAATATACTACCTCCTGACTTCTGGGATCAGTCGACAGGCTAAGCCTCTCTTCCCCCCCATTGGGACACTTTTAGGTGAGATTTGAACACTTGGTTATACTGGGTGTCTCTGCAGAAACTTAGAAATCTCTATAGAGTCTTTGTGCCTTTTAATGCATTAATTTCCAGGCTGTGCACCTGTGTATTTCATGCATGCTAGCTTGCTTTTGCAGACAGTAAATTATCACCAGCAATCCAAAGAACTTGTGTACCTTTTGCTGTAATAAACTGAATGTAATTGCATTGATCCTAGCCGTGATAGTTCTCATTTAGTGCGACTAGAGTAAGGGTGTGTTAAGTTGTTGGAGAATCCATCATCGTGATAGTTCAGTATCCTGAATCCAGCCGGGCCCATGTCAGTTAATACGCTAGTTGTGAATCTGTGACCATGATAGTTCAGTACCCCTGAATCCGACCAGACCCATAACAGTTAACCAGCTACACCCCTTTAACGCAACACACTGCAAGGACCCCAACTCATTTGTGACTAGGCATGTGGTGTGATTTTCCAGAGGCTAAATTTTCTGCCACCAATCCACCAGAAGTGAAGAGATGAGGATAGAAAACAAATGCATTTGTGTAGCTCTGCACTGAACAGCAGTGACTGACAGAGAGAAACAAAGCACTTTACAGAGGCATCTATGACCTTGAATTGCATGGCCTGCGAACATGCAGTTTATGTTGGGGTCCTGAGGACTTTATACCCATTGATGGTGAGGGTTAGGTACACAATTCTCTTGACACCAGAATATGCATCTCCTGAAAGGACTTCTCAAACCTACTCTTCAAACGAGGTTTGAATGCTTCTCCATATTGCATTACGTCAGCACTGGACACCTCTCCTTGAAGTCCTCCCTTCCCTTCAAACTAAATCCTATGTTGCTTGGACATATTGACTATCTGTTGTTGTTGTTTTCTTTTGTTTGTTTTGTTCTGTTGTTTTTGGTTTTGTTTGTTTTTAAAAAAAGGAAAGGAAAGCAAGAAGGGACAGACAAGGCCCTAGGTTGAGACGGTTATCTGTTGCATGTCAGAGTTTCAGATACTGTTAGTTTTTTAGACATTTTTTCTTCATACTCTTTACAAAAAGTTTACGTTTACAAAAAGAATAGGTCATACAATCTTAATGAAAGGTCTTTAAGGTCCTGCTTTTTCTGATTTTCATGGGGGGAGTATTTCAAGATTCTTCCTCTCATTCCCTGAAGTGTATGTCTTGGTTTGTTTTCCTTTCGTGACAACAGTAATCAACCCTTCTTGGAGATTCAGAAAGAATTAGGTCATTGCAGGAGGTTGTTCCTCTTAAAGCTTCAGGATAACACCAAAAGGGTAACAGTACTGACTGGAACATCATTCATGTCAAAACACCTGGGTAAATTATTACCCTTGGCAAATTGGGGAATTTGTAAGTAATTAAGAAAGTAATCAGTCAGACTTGGAAATTACAAACAACATTGACCAGGTCATTGTCCAAGCGGAAAAGATACCTTTTTCTTAGCTAGTAGTCACTGAACATTTTTATTTGCATGCACAAGGTCAGCAAGCATTAAGCGTGTTCATCTAATATTAAGTATTAGAGGCCCAAGTGTTTGGTATAGTGGCTCTAATTTTCTGTTTGCACTGATAGCCAAGAGGCAATGAGCTGAAAAACATATATGTATCACACATCAGTTGTCACTGTAAGCTGTAACACAGGTGTTATGCAAGGTGAGCTTCAGACACAAGTTCTGTAAACGTTCCCTGTTGGAGCTCAGGGCACTTAGTAAGACTTGGGGAGTTAGCATTCAAGTTACAGTAACCACAGACATTGGGGAGTAAAGGAGAGCGTTCCCTCCTGTAAATCCTTTCAATCTCCAGATTCTGCTAACTGATCCATGACAAGCTAGAAAAGCTTTAGAGTTATTATCATTCTCCCTCATTCATAAAAACGCAGCTGAAGGTGGTATATATTATCCTAAAATGCATGAGATTTTATAAAGTATGCCCCATACTTACAACAAAGCTTCCAACTAGGAAATATATTGGCCCTTTCCTCCCCGTGTCATACCAATTTCTCAGGTCTATCAATGGCTCAGCAGTTCCATAAGGCAAATAAATGCCTGCTGTTGGGGACTTAGGTCCACTGATCTTTTTCATTTGTGAGCTAAGACAGATCTGAGGCCTGAGTTTAGCTTGATTTTCCTGATGGATGATACAATGTCCATGCCCCAAAACAAGTTTCAGAAAATCTTCTGTCAGGCTCAGAAAATCAGTGTTTCCAACACTGAAACATAAGTATTTCAAGGTGTGTGCAGCAAACTGAAGGTTGTATGTCAAAGAAAGATCAACACTACCTCCTAATGTCTACAAAATACAGAGAAAAGCAGGTATGTCTGCAGTTATTTTGCTCATTTCTTGCCTGAGTTCTATTTACTGCTAAAAAGCAACACATGAGAGATGAGAGAGCAAAATGTTAATAACACAGGCATCAGAGCTGCTCTCCATTTTAATGGACTAGCAGAACACAATGAACAGGACCACACACTACTGACTGCTTTATACAAAGCAATAGTGACTTTCACATTTATGCAAGAATAATGACTGGAAATGAGAGCAGTTGATCAACTACTATTCAGTGGGACACCGAGGTATTAATCTATTATTACACTAGCTAAGCTAAGCAATGTTTACACGGACAGTAAGAGTTTGTGCTCCAGGACATGAACAAGCTGCTGATGAGATTCAGAAAATTTCTACAGAAGGGCTCATCCTAAATTGACTATGACAACACTTCTTGCACCTTTCACACAGGCATCTATGTCTGCACACCCTAAAAGAACCTTATGTCTCTCTCACTATAGCAAATCTCAGCTACTTATGAATCATCATTTTTCTTATTCTGAGTGATTCAGTGAGACCTTATCCTGGTAGTATCAAAAGGACGTTTATGCACTTTCTTGCCAATCCATCAGTCTGATGGGTCAGTACACAATTGTCTGTGCCCTGCATTTTTTCAGACATTCCTTTCTCCTAACAACTGACAAATCCTACAACAGATCACTTAAAAGTTCTTGGAGAGCAGTGCCAGGCTCGAGAGAACACCAATCTCACGTGACATTCATTTGCAGTTCTTAAGTCAGTTTTACAGCACTCCGTCAAGTTTTGCAATTAAAGTCTACAAAAACAAGGTGCCCTTGCTGAAGATGTAACCCATGCAGTGCATAAGGGACACAGGGTGATAAAGTATGTCAAGTAAATGGCCCCACAACAGACTTCTAAGCAGATAAGCCTAACTATTATAGCAAGCCTGTCTATCTACTGAAAATAAACAATGATACTTGTCTACACAAATTGTATGTGCTCTCCACATAAGCAAAATATATTTTATTTGTCAGGTCTACAGAAATTGAGTAGAAAATCTGTTCTCTCCTCCTACTCCCGTCTTGTGACCCCTTTCCTCTTCCTCTCCCCAACACAAGCTTTCTTAGAACCAATTCTCTCTTACACTGTGTACAAAAAAGTGAACATCTCTCTCTGGAAAACCTCTATCCCTCTCTCATATGTTCTCTTTGCTTTAAATTTTCAACTCTTTCCACTTGGGGCCCTTCCTCTCTTTCAGCCCTTAAAGGTCTTCCTCTTTATTACTCGATCTCCAATATTGCTCAGGTATTATTTTCCATTTCTCAAATTTCCAAACACCTGAGTCTGATTCTTCTTTTCTTCACCTTTCTATGAACCTCTTTCCCCATCCGTTATTTGTCTAACACAGAAGATAGCAACTGCCATTTTTTGCTGCTGTGTTTCCTTATTGAATTTTCTGCATTTTTTTTCTGTTTCCCAGTTTGTATGTGTCACACCCATCTCTTCAGAAATTCAATTCCAGAGAAGGGGAAACCTGAGAAGAGGAGGACAACAGCATGAGGAAAAGAGGCTGATTGTAGGCCTGCCTTCAATGCACACAACAAACCTCCAAGAAATCAGTCACTGGCAGACCAGGGATGGAGATATTTCACAAACAAGAAAAAAACTCAAGAGTGCTCAATCCTCATCCAAAAGGCCAGGTAGGTTTATTTACAGCTGTGTCAAGCAGGTACCAGCTCGAAGTTCATTTTGCCAATGAAAGCCATCTCTTCTATTAAGTGCTAGAAGCTTCATTTTAAATAGTGAGACCTTTGGAAAATCACAGAATCATAGAATGGCATGGGTTGAAAAGGACCTTAAAGATCATCTAGTTTCAACCCCCCTGATCTGGGCAGGGTTGCCAACCACTAGAGCAGGCTGCCCAGAGTTGCATCAAGCCTGGCCTTGAATGTCTCTAGGGATGCAGCATCCACAACCTTCCTGGGCAACCCGTTCCAGTGCCTCACCACCCTCTGAGTGAAAAACTTTCTCCTAATTTCCAACCTAAATCTCCCTTGTCTTAGTTTAAAACCATTCCCCCTTGTCCTATCACTACCAACATATGTAAACAGGCGTTCCCCCTCCTGTTTATACGCTCCCTTCAAGTACTGGAAGGCCGCAATCTTCTGGAGCCTTCTCTTCTCCAAGCTAAACAAGCCCAGTTCCCTCAGCCTTTCTGCATAGGAGAGGTGCTCCAGCCCTCTGATCATCTTAGTGGTCCTCCTCTGGACCCATTCTAAGAGCTCCACATCCTTCTTGTGCTGGGGGCCCCAGGCCTGCACACTGTATTCCAGGTGGGGTCTCACAAGAGCAGAGTAGAGGGGGACAATCACCTCCCTCTCCCTGCTGGCCACCCCTTTTTTAATGCAGCCCAGGACATAGTTGGCCTTCCGGGCTGCGAGCATGCACTGCCGGCTCATGCCCAGCTTCTCGTCCACCAGGACCCCCAAGTCCTTCTCTGCAGGGCTGCTCTCAAGTTCTTCTTCTTCCAGTCTATATAAATACCTGGGATTGCCCCAGCCCAAGGGCAACAACTTGCACTTGGCCTTGTTGAACCTCATTAGGTTCTCATGGGCCCACTTCTCCAGCCTGTCCAGGTCCCTCTGGATGGCATCCCTTCCCTCTATTGTATCGACTGCACCGCTCAGCTTGGTGTCATCTGCAAACTTGCTGAGGGTGCACTTGATTCCATCGTCTATGTCATTGATAAAGATGTTGAAGAGCACCGGACCCAAGACTGACCCCTGAGGGACACCACTTGTGACTGGCCTCCACCCAGACATAGAACCGTTGACCACAACCCTTTGGCTGTGACCAGACAACCAATTCTTTATCCACCTAACAGTCCATCCTTCAAATCCATACCTCTCCAATTTAGAGAGAAGAATGTGGTGAGGGACCACATCATAGGCTTAGCTCAAGTCCAGGTAGATGATATCCATCGCCCTTCCTTTGTCCACCGATGCCATCACTCCATCATAGAAGGCCACCAGATTAGTTAGGCAAGATCTGCCTTTGCTGAAGCTGTGCTGGCTGTTTCAAATCACCTCTTTATCTCATGCATGCCTTAACATGTCTTCCAGGAGGATCTGCTCCATGATCTTCCCAGGCACAGAGGTGAGGCTCACTGGCCTGTAGTTCCCTGGGTCTTCCTTTCTCCCTTTCTCAAAAACGGGAATAATGTTTCCCTTTCTCCAGTCACCGGGGACTTCACCCGACAACTATGATTTTTCAAATATGATGGAGAGTGGCTCAGCAACCACATCAGCCATCTCTCTCAGCACCCTGGGATGTATACCATCTGGCCCCATGGACTTGTACACATCCAATTTCATTAGGCGGTCCTGGACTTGTTCCACTGTCACAGTGGGACAGAATCAACTCCTCTCACCCTCTCCTCAAGGTTCAGGGTCCTGACACACATAGGAAACTTGACCACCAGAGAAGACTGAGGCAAAGCACTTATTGAGTACCTCAGCTTTTTCCATGTCTGAGGAAGCCAGTTCTCCCTTCTCATTTATCAGATGGGGAACACTCTCCTTGGCCTGTCTCCTCCAGCCTATGTATCAGTAGAACCCCTTCTTGTTATTCTTCACATCCCTTGCCAAGTTCAGCTCCATCTGTGCCTTGGCTTTCCTGATCCCATCTCTACACACCCGGATAACACCCCTGTATTCCTCCCAGGCTACACAACCCTGCTTCCACTTCCTGTACATTTCCCTCTTTTCTCCCAGTTTAAGCTGCAGGCCCTTGCTCACCCACCTCCTCTGCTCGATTTCTTCCACTGGGGGATGGAGAGCTCTTGTGCTCTCAGAAGGGTGTCCTTAAAGAGCTGCCAGCTCTGTTCTGTTCCTATGCCCTTAAAGACAGTTTACCAGGGGATCCCAGACAGTAATTCCTTCAGCAGATGGAAGTTTGCTCTCCTGAAGTTCAGGGTCTTGCCTCTGCTTTTTGCCAGACCCATATTCCTCAAAGTCACAGACTCCACCAGGGCATGGTCACCACAGCCCAGGCAGCCTCCAATCTTAAACTCTCTAAATGCTCTCTTCCGCATTGGTGAGCACCAGGTCTAGTAAGGCTTCACCTTGGGTCGGTCCATCTATTACCTGCACCAGGAAGTTATCCTCAACAGACTCCAGGCATCTCCTGGATTGTCTGGAACCCACTGTGCTGCTATCCCAGCAGATATCCGGGTGCTTGAAATCCCCCATCAGGACAAGAGCTTGTGAGCATGACAGTTCTTGCAGCTGAAGCAGCAGGCCTCATCAAGAGACTCCCCTTGATCAGGTGGCCTGTAGCAGACTCCAACCACTAGATGTCCTTTACTGGACCTATCCTTGATTTTCACCCACAAACTTTCAACATGGTCATGGCTGTTTCTCAGGCACGGCTCTTCACAATCTATCCACTTCCTAACATAGAGGGCAACTCCACCTCCCCTCCCTCCTTGCCTATCCCTTCTGAACAGTTTGTAACCATCAACAGCCACACTGCAGTCATGGGAATCATCCCACCAGGTTTCCATGATGGCAACAACATCATAGTTTCCTACTAGCATGGTGGCCTCCAGCTCCTCCTGTTTGTTACCCATACCGCATGCATTAGTGTAAATGCACCCCAGCTGGGCCACCTTTTGGGATGGAGAAGCCCTGATACCTGCTTGACCATACTCAGGTGTTTCCATAGTTACCAACCTCTCACCAAACCTTGTGTCCTTCCTGCAAATTGCTATGTCATCCTCATCCTTCACCAAAACACAAGCCTGCAAGGTCTTGCTTGTTAACACATTCCTCACCCACAAGAACTGGCATGTTACATTCAGGCTCCTTTCTAGTGTCCCCGGTTCCACCCCCACCCCCCTTCAAAGCAGAACTTCACATTAAAATGCCCCAAAGTCTCCATAAGCAAACATGAGTTTTGCAGACAAAAAACGACAACAACAACAACAACAACAACAACAACAACAACAAACAAGTCACATGAAGGCTGTCTAGGAGAGAACAAGGCACAAGGGAGAAATGGATATACAAGTATCTGCAGGAGTCAGCCATCACAGCTAGTACCACTGAATGTAGCCAAAATCTCTGTTTTATTACCTCTACTATCAGTACCTACCGTTTTTTAATTTCCATTGGATATTCAGCTTAAGATCTTACACAAACAAAAGAATAAATCATCATATAAAGAATCATATGTTGTATCTTGATCTTTCTTCTTAGCCAAGGACATAGTTTTCCCTATCAGAAAACACTACAGAAAATGCAAATTCTGCATTGCAAGTAAATGTTACGTATTTGGAACTAATTGATTTTTTTCCTTCAGCCAGATGACACAGAGACACATTACAATAACTTTATTGTGATTTAATAACACCTTATTTCACAAGAATTCTTGTTGGCTTTAACAGGAGTATTCAATTACAGCTTAACTCCAACTATGCTGAAATCATAGTGAACTGTTTCATCGATTTAATGTTTTGAATCAACCCACAGTAAAATAACGTTCAATACAAGCAGGTGTATCAGAATTTGGCCTGTGATGAGAGAGTTATGGAAAGCAGCATGAGAAAAAAAAAAGAAAAAAAAAAACACAACACTTTTTTCTTCCACCTTTTTCTGGTCTGGCTAGGGCAGGGCAAGACGAGAACAAAAGTCCGGTTTGAGGAAAGGAACCTACAGTGTTTGTAAAATGTTTTACATGTTTTAAGGACACAGCTGCATGACTAAATAGGAGGATTCCTTAAGAGAGAAAATGAACATAGTCATAGATGTTCACATCTATCAGACGTACTGATGCTATTTGAGAAGGCTGCAAAAAAGACCGAGTCACCTGTTGCTTGAGCTGTATTTACAGCGCATTAATCCTGTGCTTCAAACACTTCCCTCACTGTATACAGAAACCTGGAAAAATTCTTCCCTCTCCATTCAGTTTGTGTTCTGGGGATATTTTTGCCACGTTTCTCAAAAGTACAGAAGACCTGCCATAGCCAGAAGAAGGGCGTGCTAGCCCCCCTCACTAGCTGCACATCGTTAGTGATGCAGGGCTGAGGTACAAGGTGAAACCATACATCAGACAATTAGGGTGAAACCAACCACTGAATTAAAGACAGGAAGGGATGTTTCCTTCCCTTCCTTCCAGGTTGGTATTGACAAGGATCCAACAGGGCTGGAGAAGTCATTGGCTTGCCTCCATATTATGAGATACCCCTCGCTTTCACTGAGTACACCTAACAGTACCACAGGGATCTAGGATACTGACCACACTCACTGCCTTTCTTCTTTCCCCATTGTGGCACAACACAGTTTGAGATTCTTTTACACTTATGGCCTTATGGATACCGTGATGCATTTTGGAGGTCCCCAGGTACTGCCACGTGCAGGGGAAATGTTCCTGACCATTTCTGAACTGGAAAATCAAGGAATTAGATGTAGGCACAACTGGTCTTTCTTGGTTCTGTTAGACCTATGTCCACTCCACGCAGCACTGCAGAACAGGAGGTGGGCAGGGTGAGATGCTGCAGTTTTAAGTAGCTTTGAAGCCTGTGTTTTGCTGGGCTTTATCAGAAGAGTTTCTTTCCCATTGTATTTGGTCTAGCTGACAAAATGAAACCATGGTTAAAAAAGAAATCAGCTCCAGCCGTCAGGAGCATTGTTATGCACACTCACATCTTGACAGTTTTTCACAGCTTTTCAGTGTAGGAGGAGAGTGCTTGCCACTAGAGCTGTAAATGTAGCTTTTAGAGACAGTTCCTGCTACTTTTTGGCCTACATGAACTTGAGAAACAAAATGGAATACACACATATTGAATTTATGAAAAGGACATCGTACATATATGAAACAATAAGGAAATTAGAGCTCAGAAATCACAGAAATTAGAACTCAATCTAAACAAAGGAAAAAACACTGGAAGAGGCAATGACATTCAATATAGAGAGCTGTTTAAAGCAAGGATAATGGCTTTGCAAGGAGGTTTTAATTCAAAAGGATAATGAAAAAGAAAACAAAGAGGTAATAATTGTCCATTTATCTCGGCACAAATAGTTGTTTCATGCTGCATGTGAAGATTTCAGCTGTGACATCATTTGCCAAACATATAATATTCCTACTATTAATATGAATTGGCTTGCAATGAGGAATAAGACCTGAAGTATAAGTTAGCATATAATTAAATATACAAACATACAGCTTCTGCTAGAGACTGCAAGACCAGCAACAACATTTCAGTGAGCTGTTTATGAAACAGCCAACAAGAGGTTACAGAAATGTCGAACACAGTATTTTTACGAGTTGCTCCAAGCACCTAGTGCCAATGCAAGCTGCCCATCCAAGGCTGGGCAGAAAGGATAATGCAAACCACAGACGTCTATCTCGGTGACATGCATCACTGTTGGCTGGGAAAGAACAGCCTGGGTGCCCACCAAATCCAACGTTGTAAGCAATAACAGTAAGACAAAACAGTGGAGGCACACTTTGCAGTGTTGGCTTTGGGAAAATGAAGATTTTGAAAATTCAGTGAGATTACTGACTCACCCTTCAATGAACATTAAATAGCTGTCTGCTGTTGTTGGCAATATTCAAGTCAATACCTTAGAGGTCAAATGCCTTGTAGCAGACCTGTTCTACCAAACCTAATCCTACTGCCAAAATATCTTCACTTGCATTTTGCATTAAATACATGTAACACTTTAAGAGGACTGGTATGTATGGCCTAATATTATTCATGCTTATGGCATATTGATTTCTTGGAAAAAACAACACTACTGAAATCTGAGGCCCAAGTTCAACAAATCCTCAGTTCTGCAGTTAAAATGCAACTCCTCGTTTGTGTCAGGCAGGTTCCTGACTGTAGGTTCTGCTACTGCTCTTCATTTAAATCTTGACACCCAAGTAGTCTTAAAAATATATATAATAAATAATATTGACATCATGACAGTGTCATTCTCTTCAATCATCCTGTTTCCTCTTGAGAACAAAATGACACTGAGAAGCATGAGAGCTGCGGGGGTTGTGACAGTTGTAGAAAATCCTTCTACTTGATTCTACCCCAAAAGGTATCAAAGGAAATTGTCTACTGAATATTGCTGGCATAGTCTGCTGTAAGTTTTACAATATTGCTGAAGTATTTTGCAGTGGAAATGGTGAACACAGCAGCGTTCCTATTACAGTCTCTAGTGTTGTGAATGCTTACTGGTTTTTTTGGTTTCTTGGTTGGTTGTTGTTTTTTTTAAGGTTCTTGAAACATTAAATAAAAGTATATGGATGGCTCTTTGGGGCCACCCCAAAGGCCCATCTGATCTGGAACCTGGTCTCAGATGGTTGCCTGAAAAAGATGGTTAGGGAAACAGAGCTGTAAAATACAATGAGCAGCAAGGTGATCCTTGCCCTGGCATAGCCTCCCACCTCCCGATTTTTCAAGTGAAGATAGACTTTGAATGGGTGTTTAGAACAGCCAAATTATACAGTTGTGAAATCCCACCTGTGCTGTTTTGACAACCCAGTTTGCAACCTCCGGTCTAACCCCAGAATGGGTAAGAAATATGGCACAGTGATTTAACACTGCACATTTTCTCAGTGAATCAGCATGCGTATCTAGGACAACCATTTCTTGATCCTCAAAGCTGTAATACTAGGAGCAGGATACTTAGCACTCACATGTAATGCATTGCCCATTCTTGGCTCACGTATCCTTTCCTCTTTGCATAAGGCAGCATCTTTTTACACTTCCATTTATTAACCCTGTTTCGGAAGGGGGGATTTTATGGTGTTATTTTTTATGGCTTTTAACACTGTGGGAAGAACATAAGACCCAAGTAAGCCTTCCCCCTGCACCTCTAGGCTTCCTCATTGCCTTGAGTAGGATTGCTTTCACAGCTCTCTATGTGGATTTGCTACTTACTAAGTAAGAGAAAAGACAACATTCTGCATATTACAGGGACTCAAAGGCATTGTACTGCAGTCTGAATTGGATTAAATCAGAGTTCAAGATACCTGTGTTTTCACTGTGACTTGGCTCTTTGCCTGCTGGGTGACCAATTATTTAAACAAAGCACAATAATGATTTATGTCATTCAAAGTTCCTGCCTTCAATCCCAAGACTTCAAAAGACAATTTCTTGCCTTTGGTTATGGAGCATTAGTAGATGTCCAGCTAATAGAAGCAGGGGAAAAAACGCAACACATGCACACAAGGTGGTAAGAGATGAAATGTTTACACAAATAGTGCTGGACCAGCAAATTATTATAGGCCTTCTGTGAGAATTTGGGATATCGGTGTGAACTGGAATAAACCCTGAAATACCATATTTAGCCAGACTGAAGAAAATGAAGCATTGTGAAAAATAGACTTAGAGATGCTCACATCTCCTACAGTTTCACAATATGTGAGTGAACCTACCATAACAGCCAAAATACTGTGGCTTTGTTAATTAGCTGCCCTTCTGTAGCACACTGTTTAATCAGAACAACAGCCATAAAAGTCCCTCCCAGCCTCACAGCAAAGGTGTTTCAGCAAAAGCTGTAGTGAGACGTGCTATTAAATGTGCCTTTCTTAATTCATCTTGTTAAAAGCATAAATGGAAGAGAGAACTAGTTCACCATCTACTCTTTCCTATCTTTTTTGTCCCCTTCTGGTCCACTCATTCTCTGGGGAGCCATGTTGTCTTAATTTAATCGTACATGTGAAGAATAAAGATCTCGGGTTTCAGTGAGACCTCAGATGGTGACAACTAACAGCAGTATCCAAGGCTAAGGCTGCAGCCAAGACGTCAGGAAGAGCTACAGTGTCCATCTGTCTCAATGGAGCTCAGCAAAGCCTGCTTAGCTTACTCTCCTCTAGGGTGAGGGACAGGTTCTCATATGGAGACAGCAGCAAATAAACCTGAAAAACAACATCAGGTGTGACCAGCAGAAGAGCTGCCAGGAAAGCAAGAAAAAAAATTAACATCCTTCATCTTCAGGTAGCTGCAAATTTCCTTGTGCTCTGAGAGAGCTACTTCAAAGCCCCACAGCAGAAATCTTGAGAATTACCCCCAAAATGAGAGCAAGCTGGGCACTTTCCAGAGCCTGGCCCTATGCTTCTCTCTCATCTTCTCCACCACTGGAGCTGGCAGCTGCTGTGTGCCAAGGCCCCACATGGCCCCACAAGGAACCACGCTGGTTATAGCACAACAAGGCAGGTAATGCAATCACATTTTATACTTCTGAAGCCAGCTATATGACTGCCAACTCTTTAAGTAGAGTGCAGAAGCTTTGCTAACAGGGATGTTTAAAGCTGTTTTTTTTGTTTGTTTGTTTGTTTGTTTTTTCGGAAATGGCTCTGCTTTGACTCATGTTGTATACACCAGATTTGCTTTTATGCCGTTCTCAATATCTCCCTCAAGCCCCCGAACTTCCACAGATTATCCCTTGCCTTTCGATGTGGAATGTGATTGTTCATCCAATTAGCACAGGTAGGGGGAAAAGAAAAGACCCAAATCCACAAAGCGGAATAATTACTAGAAAAAGATATCTGAGGATTCCAAAAGGCTTCAGGGAGAGTTGTGGGAAGCAGAAAACTCAAATACCACGCATGATGGTATGAACGTTCTGCAGAAAATAATCCCCCCAGTAAGTCAGCGTTGCCAGTTTTTTCCCATTATGTTGTATTTGGCATGACTTCCTACTCTGAGTTCCTCTGAAACAGAAAACCCCAGATATGAACAGGGATTAGCTGAAGTACACTACCAGAAACCTGACACACTTTAGGCTGTGTCAAGCTCTGGTGTGCTGTAGCTGTTGTTATACTCACACAGCAAGCAAGGCTGCGGCTCCATACTGCGGGCAGAAGGGAAGAGGAGACAGAGGTAAGGAAGAGGTGGGAAGCAGTGCCAAGAATTTAAGCACAGGTGGCTGCCAGCATGGCTTCTCCACAGGACCTCAAGTGGTCTGTATGGATGGCACCACTTGGTTAGCACATTCCCAGTCATCTCCCACCTCAAGAGGAATCTGAGGAGGAGGAAGATGGGGAGATCCCAAAGCAGCAAATCCCCTTTTTCTCCTCCCCTGAAGACAGCTGTAAGTCAAAGTGCAAGTGCTGATAATGGTAAATCTAGTTCAAGCACGGAACTGAAAAGAGGCTTGGAAAAATCATCACTTCAGAAGCTGACGTTTCAGCCAGTTACTAGGTCAAAGTCAGCACACCATTTGTCTTAACATCTAAAACTTAAAATCGTGACCCTCTCCAGAGCAGTGTTTCTCTATTCTCTCTTTTCCAGCCTTCTTTCTGGTGAAAGGATGAAACCAGCTAGCCCAGTCCAGCTCTTCCACAAGTAGGCAGCACATCCGCTTTCCTCTCTCTCTCCTGACAACCCCCAGCAGCCCTCCTGGAGCCTTTGGCCCCTTCTGTCTCCAGCAATGCCCAGTCTCCTCACTGCTTCACAACACAGCCATAACTGTGACACATACCTGAGGGGAGCCACAGAAGATTTCACAAGAAAGACCAGAAAAAAAAAAAAAAAAGCAGTTTTCAGAAGGAACTGGTTTTGATGTCAAAATGCAAGTGGGGAGCTTGTTTTTGTAGCTGAATGTAGGAAAGCAAGGTGTTGCCATAAGTTACCCTCCAAACTCAGGCTCCATGCCAAGCTTTACCCTGTGTTTTCCAGGTGTGTTGGAGAAATATGTTTCTCCTGTCTCTCTGCCTGCCAACTGCATCATTAACTGGGAAAAAAGTAGTGCCTTGCAATAGCCACTAACACTTGTTTACTTAACACTTTCTTTCCTAGCAGCAACTGGTGCATTACACGTAGGATTCAAAAGGTGGAGATAACTGGTCAAATTCTAGAAAACAACATCCAAACACCGTCTCTCTCAATATATGAAGGAATATTTTAACCAGAGAAGGAAGAAGCAAAAAAAACCACCTCCTTATCTCTAATAGTACCATAATCTTCCCTGGCTCCAGCCACTCCATCTGTACAGCTGAAATGTTTTAGATAAAGCCACATCCTGTGAACATGACAAAGGCAAAGCTACTCCTCTGAGGATGGGGAGTAAGTGCATAAAACAACCATTACCATATCAGCACTACTATCATGACTGGCATATCTCAATGTACCTATATGATGCAACTACTTCAAACATAATAAGACACTATTACTTTTCACTTCACTGTCTCTCCAGCCAAAAAGGTTATTTTCATTACAGTCTAGATGCTACTTCACTTAGCCCATCCTATGAGAGATGTTACATGCAAAAGTGGAGATTATTACTGAGATAACCCCTCTGTCAGTCCTTGTAGGGAGTTCCTCTGATCTAGTCCAAAAATAAGATTACCCAGAGGCTTTAATGAACTATACTTAATTGATGTCTGGTATTAACTGCACTCTCATAAGAGAGATAATATCTTTTCCCTGGACACATATCATGCACATCCTGACATAAATCTAGTGTTTGTTGAGTGGGCCCATTTATATCGTCTTACAAAATGTCAGACAGATCAGTTCTTGCTCCAGTTTCTAATTTCCTGATATAATGGATATGTACATCCACCATTGCCAGGCATCAGGTCTCAGGCTGTAGCCTCAACAGCATTATTCTTTCTGATTTCCACATTAATTATTGACAGATAAAAAGGTATTAATTAAGAATGGCCAGAAACAGCATACCTCATTGCTAAACCACCTCATTGCAGGGGACTGCGTGGTATGGCAAAAGATGGCAAGTAACATTTGGGGGAAATCTGAAGAACTGATTGAGGCAGAAATATACAGAGGAACTTGTAGGAGTTAGAAGCATCCTTTTCACTTCTGTGAGCAAGTTTGAGAGCAGGCTTAACTCCAGCAACAGCCTTGTCCTTTCTCCTTTCCATCTGTCTTACTTGCATGGACTCAAGACATTCACTGTAGTTAGAAATAGCCACAGCCAGGACAAATGACAGAGTGAACTCCTATATCTGGATGGCCCTACAGAGCAGCTCAGGTAGCTGAGGAAGGGCCGAAGTCATCAGGTTCAGCTCCTCCTGCAGAAATCCTTTTAAAGCATTATCCAAACATGGGCAAAAATCTTTTCAAAATTCAAGACAGACACAGCCCCTCTGAGTGAGTGTTTCTGAAGAGGCTCTGAACGCGACTCCTGAGCTTTGTTCATGATGAGACACACAGCGCTTCTGCTGGCGTTCAGGCATGCCTCTAATCACCTCATGCACAAGAGACCTCCCTGCCCACAGGAATCTGAATTCCCAAGGAAGGCTTTGCAATACTGAGGTGCATGAGAGGAAAGGGGAGACAAGCTGCCATGCTCATTAGCAGCAGATAAGAGGACCACAGTCCTTACAGCTAAATAAATAGCAAAGCATCTCTTGAGGCTGATGATAAGAGTCCCCCCGGAGGACACAATCTCAGCTCCTCGTAGAAGAAAGAGCCTGGTTGTGCACATACACTGCTGGTAGTTACACAACCTGCACCTTGGAGAAACAGCATCAAAGCCAAGTAATATCGAGTCCAGCATTTGCTACTGATAAACACTTGAAAGGTAACCAGTCCTGAGAACTTTACTCCATTAGAGTGCAAAAAAATACGTATCTTATTTCTGACACTGTTTGCTGAATACAAAATGGTGGGAGTGAAAAATCCTCACAGTATCAATACGAAAGAGAATGACTATTTCACAGCACCACATAAATATACAATGAGTGAAGTTTCTCTGTTGATATGATTTCAAAGAGTGGTCATCCAGCTGTATGAACACTCATTTGCACACACACGTACATCAAAGGACTCTCGCAATTGTTGGCAATTTTTGCAATACCTGCCTACTCCAAAACCTTCTCCTGAGTTGGTGTCATAACCCATTGGCAGAAAAACTGCTTAGATGCCATGTATTTCCAACAGGTGAGATCAAACGGAACCAAGCTGGAAAAACGGAGATTTCTCCATCTACCCATTCACACAACTGCTTCTATATGCAGAAGAAACAGAAAGCCAAATATACCAGACAAACTCAGCTTCTCACAAGCACCAGCGACCCACCCATTGTTGAGAGAAATCAGAAGAAAAAAAAAAAAAAGCTCCCTCTGAGCTCTGTGCACAAGAGAAATGCTGGAGATTATGTATTCCTAATGTAAGGGTGTGCCTGCTGATGCTTGTTTTGCCCTTCTCTGTCCAGCTTCTTAACTATTCCCAGATGCAGGAAAACAGTGATTATTGATTTCCAGTCTATATTTCAGGCTCTGATTATTCAGTGAGGTCTCAGAGGGTAACTAAAGTAATGATTTGTTGCTGTTCAACAGCTGAAAAAATTCTTAGCTGCCAGCCCAACCTGGCCTAGTTTGTTCTGCCAATGTGATTTAGTACCTTGTAGGCGCGCATCTGGAAGTTGTGGCACAGGCATGCATTTTCCTCTTTGTGGCCCTCCAGAGTTCAGCCTCTCCTCTACAGTACCAAAAGTCTTCAATTCCCATTCATATTAACAGGAGTTGGGGGACACCGAATACTCAAGAGAGGTTCCTGGCACAAAGAGAAGGTCTGTCTTGTGACAAAGAAAGACACAAACATGGTACTGGTGAGTTGAAAGCTTCTTCTGTCTCCTTCTTGAGAGAAAGTACTCTTTTTCATGCCACTCCTTTCATTTCATTTCAAACTGAACCCATATTTTTTTCAGATTAATGTGTCTTCACCTGCATTCAACTCACATCATTTCAATATTCAATGTTTTTTTTAGATCCTTATCCTTGAAGTCAGTAGAGGCCCATTCAAAAGCCTGAGGTATCCTTGTTATTAAATGTGGCTCTACAGATGAGCACTGGCATCCAATAGGTCTTCTCAGGAAAACTGCTATTACACATGCATCATATTAGGATTAAAAATAATAAAAAATAAATAAAACCCCCTTAGTCAGAAGCTTATCTAGGCTTGAATTAATAGCCCGCACATTCAACTTCCTGTTTGTTCTGTGTGCCCTTGCTGCAAATGTACCCAATCTCACGCTGTTTCTGTAATTGTGTTGAAAAAGGCCATCAGATTCAGAGCACTGTTTCCCATATTTCTGAATTACATTTATAGACGAAGGTACTCCAGGGTACAGTGCACACTTATCTTTCTGAACTTTAAAACATGGCAGGAGTACCGCAGTTCTGGACTAAAGATGCATTAGCAGAGTCATGCAGTGACAAATTGCATAACACCTGCTTTTACTAGGCTTAGCTCCAGTCTGCTATTAGTCCCTCACTTTCACAAGCATTCTATTTTACATGAGAAAGAATAAAATAAAACTTGGTCAAGATGGAATTGTAAATAAATGCCAGTACATTAAGTTGAAAAAGCTTTAGGGAATGTCAGTGTCGACAACCAGGAAGGTCCAAAAGCCTAAAAACGCAAAATTTACACAAACAAGACCAGTGATGCTGTATGATACATGGCCTGTATCATTCCACACAACACCATGGGACAGAGGTTTGCATCCTTCACAAAGATCAGGATACTGAACCACAAAGCCCAAACCCCATCCATTTACAACACAGCACAGGCAGCCAAACTAACTGATGTTTTCACTGCACAAATGTGACACACACGGGTACGTGGTTTCTGTGCTTCTGAGCCACTGGAAATCAGGCTGTAATGTAGGTTGGTGTGGCATACATGCCCATGCTAACATGAGGCTGAGGCAGCTAGACTAGGTAATGTGGGGGGAGCAGGACTGTCCCTGTTCTCTGAGGCACTGATTGTCCATGTTATTCAAACAGCTCCTCTCTTAAACCATCTGCAGGTCTTAATTAACTGAGAGAGCCCTGCTGCGTTGCTGGGCATTGCTGCTGTTTCTGTGACTGAAGCAAGGTGGGGTCTCCTTCAGAGATGGTGCCAGGTCCAGTGGGAGAGACAAGGGACGATCTCAGGAAAGCAGAAGTCCATTTCCAACCCTTACACAGATCCATTTTACAGCACTACACACACTTACAGACACCTCATCTTCCCTTTACCCCAGCTATAAAAAGATGTCTGTAAAGCATCCTCTGATCTTCTGACAAAAGATACCTTAAAGAGGGAATTACAGATCTGAAAACAGGGAGGACAGATGTCTTCCTTTCCACTCTGCTCTGCCTAAGGAGCTCCTCTGCCTCAGCACATAGCCAACTGCTGCTGGCTGCAGGAATGCTGTTAGGCAAGGAGGAGGGGATAGCACTGGGAGCAAGGCAATGGCCTGGAACCCAAAGAAGGTGGTTTTAGCTCCAAGCCCACTGCAGGTTTCTTACTGGCTTTGACTTAGCCGTTTAATCTTTCTGCACTTCAGTTATCCCATTAGAAGAATCATGAGATAACTCTTTTAACATGCATGGGTGTTGTAGGTACATTTAAGCTGCTGAAGAGCTCTTATACTAAGATGATTTAGGCTATAAAAGTACGTAAATGTATTAGGAATTCTGTAACTAGCTGAGTCCTATTTCATATATGGTATACGGAGTTCTTAATCCACAGATAAATTCATTTTAATCCCCAAATCTAGTCAATGGCACTGGTTTCCTTCACGATCAACACACACTCACAAATCTATCTATCCCAAGCCATCTGGATATTACTGGATTAAGAGAAGCCAAAAAAGAGGGGAAATTAAATAAAAATAATGAATAAATAAAAATACTTAATTTTAACCATTCATAATTCACCGGTATTTCAGCTGGTGTATTTAAACTTCCCATAAGCTGATCCTTGCATAAATTCTCACATGCCAAATGTCAGTAATGACAACCTAGTTAGTTCAGAGGCCAGGGTATGGAAACTGTACTTTAAAAGAGTAAAGTTAGCTTCAAACTGAACTATGAACAGAAGAAATCTTTAGTAATGCACAAACTAAGCATGTGGTTTTTTACTGCAGTACATCTCAGTTTCACAAAAGCAGCAAAGATCTTGAGGAATGCATATTCTGGAGCAAAGGGGATATAAATTACAGGAATATAACTAGCAAAAACACTGAAGTAAAGAACCACATCATGTTAGATATGAAGTGTCCTGTCACAGATCAAACTTCAGCCTGAATACAGTGAACTTACTGAAATGAGCATATCGCTCTTGTAGTATGACTAATGCAATCATCTTGTTCATGTGACCTGATGAGAGCTTTCTGCATGTGAGATTTAAGGTGAGAATTTAATAAAATCATTGAGCTAGAGCTAATGTCATCTGGTACTTTAAATCTTTCAGATGGGAAGTTATTAACAGATAAAAACCTTTTGTTGAGTTCAATTAGTGATTCAGAAAGGTAAATTTGCTGAAATGGCATGACTGAAATGAAAGGTAGTGTTAACATTCATTCTTTTGCAATAAAGAATGAGTTTAGGAGCTCAGGAAGGCTGACGCATAGAGCCCTAAATAAAGCCAAGCATAGCCTGGGCAGATGCTGTTTCATACTTACTCCTTTACCTCCGTGTTCCAATTTAAACCTCACCAGGAAACAAAATTTAAGTGCTAATAAATAAATAAATAAATAAATCTATTTCACAATTGAGTATTTTTTAGCTAGGCAGTCAACTAAATACCTTTCTAGGCCTTGTAGCTGTTTTCATCCTTTGATGCAGACAAATACCCATGTGGTAAAGGTAGAAAACAATACATCATACTTCATCTGGAAGCCTAAATAACACTTAACTATGAAGAATAAGAGAATTGGGCTCGTATTTCCTAAATCGTTGTTTCTAAAGAGTCATGACTTCTAGCCTTCCTGCAACCTGAATTTGATGGCAAGGCATCATTAGAATATAAGAGGAAATAAATTGTCTTTTTAAAGAGGATGAAATAGCATCACCATTAGTGTTTTTAAAATGAGCAAGGATTTTTTTAAATGAATGATTGAGTTGTCCTGCAAGGAGACATTTAGGCCTGCACAGAGTGCCAATAGCAAAAGCAAAGAAAATAGAGCTTCTAGAAGCGTTAATGACTGAGGGCATAGTTTGGATAACAACACAAAAAGCAGGGCATGGCAGAGATAAAACAATAATGGACTGAGGGCTCTTCTGAAACCTTTCCATCATCTTAATAATCTTTAAGATCTTTCTATAAGTTTTTGAAGTATATCCACTTTGAATCCTTGAAACCAACTTGCAAGAAGGCAGTTTAATAGATAGAAAGAATTGCTGAGATAGATATTGGGAAAAAATTAATTGCAAATTTGCATTATATTAATGCTGATTTTATTTAATAGGTGGATTTCTAGATGAAAGAAATGCAGGCTCTTCAACACGTTTGACACAAAAAAAGCATTTGATGAAATGCCACGAGAAAATATTCATTAAGCAGGAGAAGATAGGGATTAGTGCAAGGAAAGAAGTGGTCTGAGCATAAAAAGGAAGTTCTTGAACGAAACGGAGGTGACTCCTGCTGTAATTTAAGAATCATCAGGAACCAGTTATGTCTCTTATTTTCATACAATGACTTCAGTTAAAAACAGGACTGAGCTACAACATTTGCTGAAGGATGTCATCTGTAAAGATGAGTATCAGGATATTGTGTGGGAAGAACCTGAGACATCCGAGAACAGGAATAGCAGAAATTGAATCAAATTGCATAGTACAAAAGTGGCATCATCTTGCACTTAGAGACTACTAACAAGAAATTTTTCTCTAAGCTGAGAACTCATTAGTTGGAGATGACAGAAGAGGAAAAAGGCCTGGGGTATTCACAGAGGACAGGATGACTGAGCCATGATGGAAAGTGTAAATACAGTCCTTAGTTGTTTTCAGGTAAAATGTTTCTGGTAGAAATAAGGAAGTATCAGCACTATTGTACAGTCCATAAACGCCATGGAGATGCATCTGCAATATGGTTCTAGGCAGTGATATTTAAAGTAAAAAAGAAAGATAATTTGAATCTAGAGCAGGTAATTTGGATAATGAAGGAAATTAGCAGCTTTCTTCCCAAGGATGAGAACAACAGCGAAACAAAGGATTTAAGGAGATATGAATGCTGTCCACAAATAGCAGAGAATAAATGCCTACTAGCACAAATTATGACTTATGCTAAATGACAGCATGGGCACAAAAAAACATCGATTTGTCATGATCAGAGATTGAGATGGAGATCAGAAGAGGAGAGAGGCAGAAGAACCGCCTTACGTGAAAATGTTAACAAGAAACTAAATAGTAAGAACTCCTAGTTTTAAAGTGCAGCATGATCCCCTTCCTGAAATTATATTTTGACTTAAGAGCCTGAAAAACAGTGGATTTCACTCAGCCCTGAAGGTCCCTTCCAGTCCCATTTCTCTGTGTACTGCTTTGAAAAAGAAAAAAGAAAAAATCCATCCCACTCCTCCATCCCCCATTTGCAGTCCCAGCTCAAATAATAGTAGTTCAGCTTCGCTGCATTTCTGAAATCTATTGGTGTTTAAGAACTCTAAAGGATTTTGCTTTTCCTTTGCACATAGCCCTTCCAGTCCTTCTGTCTGAACCACCAGTTGAACTATAAATAATGATACGAGTACTTAAAGCAACCTGATAAAGTCCTAGTATAAATCAAACAGCTGGAATAGAGACCAATCCAGCTAAAAATATGCCCAGTACCAGAAAATGAAGCACCACAGGTAGAATGGATGTACTTTGGCTTTTAGAGGTTTTTCTGGTTTTTGTTGTTTGTTTTAAAGGTGGAAACTTGTTGCAACAACGAATTAGTCCATCCACAAAGCAGCAATGTACCACCTGCTTCTATCAATACTACAAAGACATACCTTACAACAACTTTTGTGACGCTACATGTACTGAATCTTCTCATGTGTTAGTATTTAAATGGATAATGGCTAAAGAACTGTTTATGAATGACTTGGAAGATGTTGTGAGAAGAGTTTTATGTTTTAGAAAACCTCTGATGCAGAGGTATTCAGCCTAATATTATTTTTTGTAATGACTACCTAGTTTTCCTCTCCTGGCAATACTTCGCAATACAGCAGAAGGCTTATTTTTCAGTCCCACATGGTCATAACAGCATTTGATATTACAAATTGCTCACTCAGATGAATAATGAAATACATGCAAGTAAAATGGATTCCTGGGTGCTGTGATTCACCAGGCTGCACAAGTTCTTTTTTGTGGTTTCCTGATACTTCTTCATACTACACTTTCTTTGCCTTATCACTTTCATTTTGCACTGCAAAGCGTCTTCCATTTGCAATCATTTTGGTTAATATTTTACTGTGTACTAATTATCCACAAAATTTGTTATGCTTTTACACAGCTTTGCAGGCCGCTCTCTTTTTTCTTTTTTTTTTTTATTCTTTTCTCTTATATTTTATAAGCCTTTGCCCAGACCAAAGATGTCTAGGTTAAACAGTCATCATTCTCATACTGCTGACTACATCTCATTACTATTGCTCCATTCATCTTGGTTGGTTTTGATTCCTTTCTGTTTTAAATCTGGCTGATTTTTTTATGTTGGTTCATTATGACTGTGTCCACTTAAGCTCTTTATTTTCTATAAAAAATCCACTGGAGTCAATAACCAGAGTGCTATCAAGAAGAGGATATAAGGAACATCAAGGCCAAAAAGATGTGTCTAACTTGCACCCTCAGAGAGACATAAACAAGAAATTGTGAAACTGTGTGAACAAGGAGTGAGGGGATGGCATTTTAAGTGACCTTGTGGAATCCTTCCTTCAGTCTCTACCCCTGCAGATATAAAAACACTTATCTAGCAACGAGAACTGTGCATTTGCTTTGTTTTTCCATCAGACTGAAACTCCCACTTAAATGCAGAAGGGCAAATTCTCAGGTTCCTCCAGAATTTCAGCCCAGTCCCAGGACTCCAGCTGAGCAGAGTTTTACCAGACCGTGCCTCCCCAAAGAAGTCAGGCTTAACAACCTGTTTTTAAACCTGGACCTGCTGAGCAGGCTACTGCTCACCCACCGTGGCTACAGTCACAGGGAGTCAACCTCTAACATGGTTCAAAGGGCAGCCTGTCCACTGCAGGAGGAACAGGACAAAAGAACAGTGGTGTGGTCCCGGTATACAAGAAGAAAATATTTGAAAAAGGATAACAGCCATCTACTGCTAGGTTTCTGGAGTACTGACAGAGGCTTAGCTCAGGGGAAATTATAGAATCATAGAATATCCTGAGTTGGAAGGGACCCTTAAGGATCATCAAGTCCAACTCTTGACACGGCACAGGTCTACCCAAAAGTTCAGACCATGTGACTAAGTGCACAGTCCAATCTCTTCTTAAATTCAGACAGGCTCGGTGCAGTGACCACTTCCCTGGGGAGCCTGTTCCAGTGTGCAACCACCCTCTCTGTGAAGAACCCCCTCCTGATGTCAAGCCTAAATTTCCCCTGCCTCAGCTTAACCCCGTTCCCGCAGGTCCTGTCACTGGTGTTAATGGAGAAAAGGTCTCCTGCCTCTCGACACCTTATGAGGAAGTTGTAGACTGTGATGAGGTCTCCCCTCAGCCTCCTCTTCTCCAGGCTGAACAGGCCCAGTGACCTCAGCCGTTCCTCGTACGTCTTCCCCTCCAGGCCTTTCACCATCTTCGTAGCCCTCCTCTGTACACTCTCCAACAGTTTCATGTCCTTTTTATACTGTGGTGCCCACAACTGCACACAGTACTCGAGGTGAGGCCGCACCAGCGCAGAGTAGAGCGGGACAATCACCTCCCTTGACCTACTAGCGATGCCGTGCTTGATGCACCCCAGGACACGGTTGGCCCTCCTGGCCGCCAGGGCACACTGCTGGCTCATATTCAACTTGCTGTCTACCACGACCCCCAGATCCCTCTCTTCTAGGCTGCTCTCCAGCGTCTCATCGCCCAGTCTGTACGTGCAGCCAGGGTTTCCCCGTCCCAGGTGCAGGACCCGGCACTTGCTCTTATTGAACTTCATGCAGTTGGTGATCGCCCAGCTCTCCAACCTATCCAGATCCCTCTGCAAGGCCTTTCCACCCTCATTCGAGTCCACAACTCCTCCAAGTTTGGTGTCATCAGCAAACTTGCTCAAAATACCTTCTATTCCTACATCCAGATCGTTTATAAAAATATTGAAAAGTACCGGCCCTAAAATGGAGCCTTGAGGGACCCCACTGGTGACCGCCCGCCAGCCTGACGCAGCCCCATTTACCATAACCCTTTGGGCCCTGCCCGTTAGCCAATTGCTCACCCATCGTATGATGTTTTTATTTAGCTGTATGGTGGACATTTTGTCCAGTAGGATCCTATGGGAAACCGTGTCAAAAGCCTTGCTGAAGTCCAAAAAAATCACATCAGCTGGTTTCCCTTGGTCCATCATACGGGTGATCTTATCATAAAAGGAAATCAGGTTAGTTAGGCAGGACCTACCCTTCACAAACCCATGCTGGCTGGGACCAATGACTGCTTTGTCCCCCACGTGCGCCTCAATAAGTTCGAGAACCATCTTCTCCATGATTTTACCAGGCACTGACATGAGACTGACAGGCCTGTAATTGCTAGGGTCTTCTTTCTGACCCTTCTTGTAAATCGGCACAACATTTGCCAGCTTCCAGTCTACCGGGACCTCTCCAAATTCCCAGGATCGTTGAAAAATAATTGAGAGAGGTTCCGCGATGACGTCCGCCAGCTCTTTCAGCACCCGGGGATGAATCCCATCCGGACCCATGGACTTGTAGGGATCCAGGTGGAGTAGCAAATCCCGCACACGTTCAGGGTCAGTTGGGAGTTTGTCATCCCCACCATCCCGGTCCTCCAGCTCAGGGCACCCTGGGTCCCGAAGCCCATCATCGGCATTGAAGACAGAGGCAAAGAAGGCGTTAAGCGTCTCTGCTTTGCCTATGTCATTGTCTGTGAGGAGACCTTCCCTATCAAGGAGCGGCCCTATGTATTCTTTAGTTCTCCTTTTTCCATTCACATATCTGAAAAAGCCCTTTTTATTTTCTCTCACAGACACTGCCAGCTTCAACTCTAGGTGTGCTTTGGCCACACGAATTTTCTCCCTACAAACACGAACAGCATCCCTGTATTCTTTCCATGACACCTGGCCCTCCTTCCAGTAGCGAAACACTCTCTGTTTCCACCTAATCTCCATTAGAATGTTCCTGGTCAGCCACGCCGGCCTCCTGCCCCGCCTGCCTGACTTGCGATATTTAGGAATTGCTTGATCTTGTGCTTCTAGGAGGCATCGCTTAAAGAATGACCAGCACTGGTGGACATCGAGGCCTTCAAGAGCAGTTTCCCAGGGGACCTTGCTGACTAGTTCCCTGAGCAGCCTGAAGTCCGCTTTCCCCATATCTAGGGATGAGGTTTTGGTGGCACTTTTCCTTCTGTCACCGTAAATTTTGAACTCAACCACTTCATGGTCGCTATGACCAAGGCGGCCACCAATCACCACATCTCCCACCAGACCCTCTCTGTTTTCTAGCAACAGGTCTAGGAGGGCACCTTTCCTAGTTGGCTCCGTTAGCACCTGCACCAAGAAGTTATCATCTAGGTGCTTCATGAACCTCCTGGACTTGCTCGTGTCAGCCGTGTGGCACTCCCAGTTAACGTCTGGCAAGTTGAAGTCCCCCATAAGGACAAGGGGAGTTAATCTCGAGGCCTCTCTTAGTTCTGTAAAGAATAATTTATCGGCGCTATCGTCCTGGCCAGGCGGTCTGTAATAGAATCCCACAACGACATCCCCTTTATTCGTTCGTCCCTTGATCCTTACCCAGAGGCTCTCAACTGTGCCATCGCCGACCTGAAGTTCCACACAGTCCAGCCCCTGCTTCACATACATCGCCACCCCACCACCTCGCCTACCCTGCCTGTCCCTCCTGAAGAGCCTGTAACCATCTATCGCAACACCCCAGTCACAGGACTCATCCCACCAGGTTTCGCTTATGCCGATGATGTCGTAGTTGCGGGACTGGGCCAGGACTTCTAGCTCATCCATTTTATTCCTCATACTGCGTGCGTTCGTGTAGAAGCACTTCAGGTGCGTCTCCTTACACTCAGCACCTTGTGGATCTGCCCGAAGGACCTCACTGGCACACAGCCCCCCTGATTCTAGCGTACCTTCCCTTAGGTCTTCACCGGCGTGCCTGGTTTTAGCCCCTTCCCCCTTCGACTCTAGTTTAAAGCCCTATCTATCAGCCCTGCCAACTCCTGACCAAAGATCCTTACCCCTCTCCGAGAGAGGCACATCCCATCCGGTGCCGTCAGGCCCTGTGTAGCATAGACCTTCCCGTGATCAAAGAACCCAAAGTTCTGCCGGTCACACCAGTCTCGAAGCCACGAGTTTATGTGAACAGCACGCCCTTCAGCTTCGATCCCCCCTATCGGAAGGACAGAGGCAAACACAACCTGAGTCCCTGATCCTCTAAGTAGTCGCCCCAAATCCCTAAAGTCTCTTTTGATCGCCTTCGGACTTCTCGTTGCTACTTCATCGCTACCAGCCTGAAAGACCAGTAGCGGGTAGTAGTCAGTGGGCCGTACCAGGCGCTTGACTTTCTTGGCGAAGTCTCTCACCCGAGCCCCAGGGAGGCAACAGACTTCTCTGCGGGTTGGGTCCGGTCGGCATATCGGTCCCTCTGTCCCTTTCAGAAGGGAGCCCCCCATAACAATAGCCCTTCTTTCTTTTTTGAAGGATGATGTGGCAATGCGATGTGTAGGTCGCCTTGTCTTAGGCGCCCCCTCCAATTGGGACGGGATTTATCTACTTTGTCATTCAGATTGTCTTGTTCTAGTCCTTCATATCAATTATTTAAGGATAGATGAGAAGGTGAGGTGGGCAGAGAGAGGGCTCGCCTACCACCCCGAATAGGCACCTGCCTCCATTCCCCCCCTTGATCTAGGTCTCCTCCCGCTGCCTGGCAGGAGGAGGGAACCTCCGTCTTCTGCATAACAGGAGACGCCTGTGCTGTGGCAGGCTCGTGAGCCTGCCTCAGAGAGGGTAGAGTGCACCTCCACCAGTCAATTTCCATCTCCGATTCCCTGATGCTCCTGAGCCTGTTCACCTCCTCCCGGAGCACCGCTACCTGGCTGAGCAGTTCTTCAACCTGGGCACACCTCCCACAGGCATACCCACCACTGCTGTCGGAGACCGACAGAAGGCTGGGGCACACTCTGCAGCCCAGGACCTGGACGGCTGCGTGTTTCCCGGAGCCCTCCGTCTGAGTAGCCACCCTGGTGACCGTGGCTGGAGATGCCGCACGAGATGCGGAGGCCACGGTTTTCTGCCTGGTTGATACCATGGTCAGGTTCTACGCAAGCAGGTTACAAGCACCGAAGGGAGAGGCAGCTGCAACAGAGCGACGATGGGTCCCCGCCCTTCCTGCCCGCGCTCACTGCCTCGCTAACTGCCGCGTCACTCCCCCCGCTTCACTCCCTGTTTCCCTGTTTGCCGGCCCTGTTCGCCGCGCTCCTGGTCACTCGCGCTCCCTAAGGGCTGCCTTTGAATGGCCGGGGGGAGAAGCTGTCACTGACGCTGCTGGCTCCGCCTACGCCTCGTCAGCCTCCCTCACGAGGGCTGACGGTGCCTGGCGGCTCCCTCACGTAGGCTCGATGCCCGAAAAATAGCCCTGCCTGTCCCGATCCCGCGCTCCGCTGCAGCACGCGTCTGCCCCGGAGCCGGTCGCCTCGGCAAGTGGCGGCAATTACCTGAAACCCTTCTCTTACCACACCAAAAAATTAAGCCAAGACAAAAGTTTCCCTTACAGCACATTCAGTTTAGGTCCCAAACCCAGGCTGTGAATGAGGAATGCTCTGTTCACCATAAAGCAACATCATCATTTCTGCTGCTCCTCAGCCTCCCTGTTCCTCTGCACGTGTGTTTTGTTCCAGTTTGAATGGAGGAGCCCCAAAGACACAGAACAAGGAACAGAAACAGATGACAGAGAAATAAACCTCCTTTGTCAAGTTAACTTGCTGATATGCTCAATAACATAGTTCTTTTTAAAAGTAAAAATGCACACATTATTAATGCAGTTTCCCAGCAGCTGGCCATTCTTTTAAGTTGTCAACCCATTGAGAAAGCAGATATTTAAGTCTTTAACTACCTTTATGTAGAACTATACTGAACCCTCAATCAATTGAATTTTCAATAGCTGTTTGATTTCCCAACAGGAATAATTTTATAGGCTAGCTTCCTATTTTCTCTACTCACTACTGAATACAAGATCATTACCATGTTCAGTGTTTTCTGCCATGTATGCAAAGCAAAAATATAGGAGTCCTTACTTCATATATGCAATCCTGCAATATATTGGATACTTCTCTTCAGATCCAGTGATGTGCGTATGAATGTCCTTCATTTCAAGGATACTTCCCTGAATTATTGTAGTGCTCTTTAAAAAGCAGGGAATAATTAATGTGCTTAAAGTTGTGTGCTTTCTTAAGCTCTTTGCTACTGTCAGGTGCTCTGCTCAGGCATGCTTAAGAGGATGCAAATTTTTGGACCTATGCACTACATTTATGTGGCAAGGTTTTGGTATTGGGGGGCTGCAGGGATGCCCTCTGTAAGCAGGGCCCAGCAGCTGCCCCATGTCAGAACAGAGCCAGCTCCAGCCGGCTCCAAAAGGAACCCACCGCTGACCAGAACTGAGCCAGTGAGAAATGTTGTTTGCATCTCTGTGAGAGCAGATTAAAGGGGAAAAAAAAAAAAGAAAAAAAAAAAAAAAAGCTAGTAGAGCGAGGAGTGAGAACCAGCCCTGCAGCCCCCAAGGTCAGTGCAGAAGGAGGGCAGGAGGTGCTCCAGGCACAAAGCATGCCGTTCCCCTGCAGACTGTGGAGAGGCCCCTGGTGGAGCAGGCTGTCCCCTTGCAGCCCATGGGTCCTACATGGAGCAGATCTCCACACTGCAGCCCATGGAGGAGCCCCCGATGGAGCAGGAGGATGTGGCCTGGAGGAGGCTGCGGCCCATGGAGAGCCCCCGCAGGAGCAGGCCCCGGGCCGGAGCTGCAGCCCGTGGAGAGGAGCCCACGCAAGAGCAGGGGGTCTGGGGGGAGCTGCCACCCGTGGGGGACCCGTGCTGGAGCAGCTTGCTCCTGACGGATGGACCCCATGGTATGGAGCCATGTGGGAGCAGTTCTTGAAGAGCTGCTGCCTGTGGGCAGCCCCCGCAGGATCAGTTTGGGAAGGACGGCATCCCGTGGGAGGGACCCCACATGGAGCAGGGGCAGAGAGTGACTGTGAAGGAGCAGTGGAGACGAAGCATCAGGGACTGACTGCAGCCCCCATTCCCTGTTCCCCTGTGCCACTCAGGGGGAGGAGGTGGAAGAGGGTGGGTGAGAGGTAGGTAGTTTTAGTTTGCTTGTGGCTTCTTACCGTTCTAGGCAATAAATTACACTAATCTTCCAATCTCTAGTCTGTTCTGCTCATGACAGTAATTGGCAAGCGATCTCCCTGTCCTTACTTGACCCATGAGCCCTTTTTCATCATGTTTTGTCCCCGTGTTCTTTTGAGGAGGGGGAGAGAGAAAGCGGCATGGTGGAGCTGAGCTACCTACTGGTGTGAAACCACCTCAACCTAACAGACTGGAAGTACATCAGCGTCAAAAACAAACAAACAAACAAACAAAAAAACACTCATTTTCCTCATTTTCTGTGAATCACGGCAGAAGTTCCTCACTGGTGTTCAAAGTCCATTGTAATCACTGAAGCTACTTAATGATCATATCAACAGAGCCCATATTTTAAAGATGCCTTCTTCATTTGTGAGACACCCAGAACTGGAAATTGGACTCGTGTTACTTACTCTTTTCAGTGATCTTTTCATATAATCTTTACACAGATTTTTGAAAGCCCTTCTAATTAGACCAGGAGCATTTCAAGCCATGCAATGTGTTGCTATGTTCCTGCCGTAGACGCAGAAAGAAATGGCTATCCAGGCTTAAATGTGTGGCTACTGCTGTCTTAAACAGGAAGGATGGTTTCAGTGAGGTTTTCGGCCAGAAATCTGATTTTCTACTTGTTTTTATAACACAGCAAAATGAGCAGTCATGAGGCAAGCCCATGACAGGTTAGAAATGAGAAATCCTGAGGGCTATTAAACTTTCTAAAAATGTTCCCAGTGGATCAGCATAGACTTACCCAGTGCCTCTGTTTCTGTATTTGTGATATAGTGGGAGCATTCACAGTGTTCAGTGCTTTATTCAGTGAACTCTTAACAGTTTGGTAGTAACCTTGGCTGACACAAAAACAAGGAAGGACATCACAGCACCGGCATTCCTGAAGCAGGATTTCAGCTTATTTTGTACTTGTTACATTTTTCATGATAATCATTTTACAGACTCTTGATTTGCCTTAAGTTTTTTGTTGTTCATTTTGGTGGTTATGTTACTTTTAAGAGGGGACTGTTTGCTTTTAAGTCAATTGAAAAAAGCAGGCATTGAAAGAGAGACAAGACAACATTTTTTCCTCAGTCTGTGCATAAAATCAGAGCAGCCCAAAGCAGTATTAATTTGCCCAACACACAACACAAGCATAAGTAACCAAGTGAAGTAAAATGCAAAAGGTCAGGTTATTCATAGTCAGTCTGCCGAAATCCAGCACAGTGCATGAAAATGAGAATGGCCAGGTCATATTTTGCGCTTGTAAAGTTTGGTTTTACACCACAAAATGAGAATTTGAATCCAAAGGAAAGGAATGAGTCCATGCCCAGTGTTAAGAAGATAGAAAATATCTGTACTGGGTAGTAAGAGACACCTTCTAATCATCAGAGCTTTGAATGGACAGGCAGGCAGGACCTGCATCCATAACTTATGCCCTGAATGGCATGTATAATTGCTGTTGACAATATAAAATTTATTCTAGATTTATACTGGAGTTACTGAGAGCAGAGGTCAGTCTTTCAACGTGAAATAGGTCCCCTGAGAAACACTGCAGGGTATCAGAGAGTGACAATTTGCATCATAAGAGCTTCGATGGCACTGACATCGGTAAGTGCCCTGTCAGCATTCTGAAAGAAAAGTAGGCACAAAGTATGCAGATTTTCATTCAGTGCCTTAAATACTTAGCACTGGAGGAAAAGGTTGAGTCCAGGCATCAAGGAAACCATACAGCTCTGTCTTTCTGTCCCAAGACCTGCCGTACCATCACCAACCTATAAAAACACCGACATAAGCCCTCATGGGACCAACGCCTTTTGCAAGGAGCACTGATGCAAATGCTATCTGTTAAAGTACTCTAATGCACTTTTCACAGATGCTCCAAGATTATTGGAAGGAAACTTGGAGGAGTTTCTCAGCCTCATATCTCTATAGAGACAAAAAATATGCAAAACATTAAACGAATTTGACAGCCTCCTCGAGTTCAAGAAAGGATGGGAAAGAGTAGCAAGAATTAGCATTGCCCTTACAAGTAGCAGCTGCCATCTCCTGCTTTGTTTCAGCACAGAACTTACACCTCTGCAGGAGCACAAAGGAGCCATAAAGCTGCACTGGCTGCCAAGCCAGAGATTCTCCTTGCGCAGGGAGTTCACACACCGCAAAGCCAGAAACACCAACTCCGTATCATTCGTCCCTCCCTGCAGAGGTGATGGAGGCAAATGTCAGCAGCAGCTCACAACTGCAATTCTCCAGCTGCTGGAGCAGCTGCATGGGGCCAGTGCCAATCTGGAAAATATTAGAATAATCTTAAAGCTGCTTTGAATTATTCCAAGAGCTGAACCAGATGGCTTAACTTTCACAGCAGACTGCGCTTGCCCCTCTCTGACCCGCTATCAGGATTTCCTTTTCCACAGCTCAAATCCTTCCTTGCATAGAAAGAAAACCATAGGCACAGGTTATCTTCTCCAGAAGACAGAGCTATGAGGCTGCTGACTGAGTCTGGTACAGGATCTGATTGGGGGCGGGGGGGGGGGGTGGGGGGGTGGGATTACCCAGTTGTGCTTCTACCCAGGTGTGCTTCTACCAGCATATTTTCTTTTTTCATGAGTAGATATTTAGTCAGTGACTGACAGTGCTTCAGGCACTTTAACCAACTGCTGCCCTCATTTAGTGCCGTCTGTCCAGATCTTTTGCTTCTGCCAATCAAACCTCAAGTTTGCCTTTGAAAGTTTGTCTTGGAGTAAAATCCATATTTTTTTGCCACACTGATTCAGAAAGCCATCCGACAGAGCTCTCCTGATCAGCAGGAGGGGACCAAGATATTTCCTGGAATGAAGCTCTTCATTAAAGGACTTTCTCTACCAGGGAAGCACAGTGTAGTTATTACAGCATGTAATTAGAAGTCAAAGGACTGAAGTTTAAATAAAATACCCATGTGACTCAATTATTAACTTTCTTAGCTATTAATTTGCAATATGTACCGACTCATCTCCATCACAGGGATATTGACAGGCTTAATCACTGAATATACCTGACACACTATAAAATATTGAAAAGCTGAATACTTGGTTTTGAGGAGGTGGCCATTTTAGTAAACATAACAGAATGAGGGAGCTAGGAGATTATTAGCTAAAAAAAATAAAATGCATCTGCGGTATAACTTTCTTCTTTCATAGACTTGGAATAAGTTTTCTGGGGGCACATGTAACAATAAGTTGCCCTCTACTACTGAACAATGCTACTATTTGAATTAATCTTGTAATAGTCCTAAAAGCAAATCTGGTTATTGTCAGTCAAATTCATGAACATTTGGACCCAGGTTTCTTCCCCTAAAACAGAAAAATAGTTTTCAGCTCCTACTGAAAGCCTTCTCTTACTTGTAAAAATAATAATAGTAATTATAGAAGGAAAAGAAGGTCCTCAGATGAAATATACACAAAGGACCAGAAAGCACCTGCAGGAGACAGAACCTTTTACTTGATAGGGTATTATAATCCTTGGAAGTAGCATACGCTCCTGTTTTGCCTTTACAAGCAAGCCCAGTTTCATTTAATGAAATTGATGTACATTTAATGAAATTAATGTACAAGACCAGTTTAATTTAAAGAGCCATTTAAGGACAACCTGAAAAAAAACCAACACAAACTACAGAATCAGAACGGTTGAGGTTGGAAGGGACCTCTGGAGGTCACCTTGTCCAGCCCCCATAGGGCCACCCAGAGCAGGCTGCCCATGACCACATCCAGTTAGGGTTCGAGTATTTCCAAGAAGGGAGTCTCCACAACCTCTCTAGGCAAGGCATGCTAGTGCTCACAGAGGAAAAGTTATGCTTAGATGGAATTTCTTGTTTGTGACTTCTTCAGTTTGTGACTGCTGCCTCTTGCCCTCTCACAGGGCACCACTGTGAAGAATCTGACTCCCTCTTCCTTACTCACATATTTATACACACTGAAGAGATCACGCTTATCTTCTGAGAATAAACAACCCCAGCCTCTCCCCATATGACACATGTCCCAACCCCTCAATCATCTCTGTCATCCTTTGTCAGACTCTCTCCAGTACCCCATGTCTCTTCTCTACTGGGATGCCTAGAACTGGAGCCAGTGCTCCAGCTGTGGCCTCAGAAGTGCTGCGCAGAGGGGGGCAAGTTTATGCTTGTCAAAACCTCATTAAGCACATTTAAGCAAGCACGTTATTCTTTGATATTCTCAATCTCATTATCTAATGGTGCCTTGGTGCCTGGAATTACCAAGACTTTGCCTCAGTTCTTACATGCACTGATGTTTATGGGACAGGTCCCATGAAAATGTTGTCCCTCCAAAGCCTAGGGAGGAACAACCCATTAAGAGCAGGGACTGCAGACAGAGGAAGAGCAGATGCAGTAAGCAGCAGCCACTTGTAAAACAGCTTCTTAAAAACAGTTCCTGCTTTCCTCTCTAGGAGTCAGCAAGCACAACGGTTTGAAAACAATCCCCAGGAGAGTGCAGCTTTGTCCTAGACCAGTCACAAGAGAACATAAATGAGAAGTTACTGCAATAGCACATGCAGCTGAAAGACATTAGTGAGGAGATTCATATTTCCATTTTAAGGCACCAGTTCAGTAGTGCATTTTAAGCAGGCAGTGTATTTATTATTATTCTAAAGAAACAGTGAGCTTAATTACGTATTACAGACGTAGGAATACAACTTATACTACGGTCCTCTATGCTATGTGCTACACAGGCTGGAGAGGCTGTGCAGGCTGGAGAGATTAGCTGTTTCCATCCAAACAGTTCAACAAAGATTCAAAATTTCCAAAGTGTGAATGCCTCCTGTGCCCAGATACAAAAATCTCTACCCAGTGAGCCTCCCTTAAGACCCTGGATATTGCAGAATGCTACAGTGGAAGTAAAAAAGAATGCAAGACTCAAATTCTGAGCAAAATTGTGCTGTAATATTACTGTAACATTAAAATACCCAATGCCAAACCTCATGGGTGGGAAAAGATATATCACAACTTTGCTTCCAAAATTTTTCCAGAGTTCTATTTATCTCTGACTTTTCTCTGTTTGCTTTTACCTCTTCATGTGATGTGTTGCAGATTTTCCTTGCTATTCAAAACACTCTAATAGCAGGGACAGGTTTTGGAAAAAAAAAAAAAAAAAAGATATGTCTGTAACAAGGAAGGACCTATTCATCTACTCATGACATGTCCATGGTTATAAAAGGAGCACAAAATGCTGAAGGTTATGGAGAAAGAACAAAAGATCACCTTTTCACTATGAGCATAAGGAAACAGCACATTTACTATGGAATTGCTGAAAATGCTAAGCAAAATCAAGAGAAGTAAACAATGTCAGGAGCCTGGGGACAGGGTAACAAAAATGAAACAATTCATAGCGATTTACAGTGTAAGCCATCAGGCTAGAACTCAAAAAACAGCACAGAGGCACAATGTAAAACAGACAACCTTATTCACAGAACAACAAATATTGGAAAGGCTGTATCTCACAGTCACAGCATAGTTTGGGGAGAGAGGAGGGGTTAGCCGATGGAGTCACTTAGCTGTGGAAAATCCTTTCCTATTTTGTGGTTTTACATAGCATTATGCATGCCCTTCAGGGCAAGAACTGATGTAAGCAGTGGAAAATCATCTGGCCTGTGGATGGACTTAATGTGAGATAAGCTATATGGCGTGGAAACACATCTAGCATGCTTGGAAAGGAGTAAGCACTTGAGGGCTTCACGGCATGTTTATAGACTCAGCCAGCAAGACAAAGGTCATCTTGTCTTTTGAACTGCAAGACTTCTCAGGACAATATATCTTTCACTAATCAGTAAATAACCAGGAGGCCACAGTGAAGTCCTGGCTTTGACTGGCTTCAAGATCCTACTGCAACCTATATGTCAGCCCACTGCAGACATGTCTTCAGCAGGACCAGAAGGTGGGCCTTGATCTCTGCAGAGGTAATCCAGAACCTGGATCATCTTCCTTACTGAAAAAAAAATACTTTTTTAAGCAGCCAAAACACCATGAAAAACAAACAGAAATTACTTGGGGGGGGGGGGGGGGGGGGGCAGAGGGAAGCTGAACAGGTTATGGAATAAAATTTGCGTCTTACAAATACCACAGGTTCTAGATGCAACCAGTGTGGACTAGAGAAACAACCTGAAAATAAATCAGAAAATGCTTGACTTCAGAAACTATGTCAGTGGCAAATGGGAATTAAGGTCTAATTATCACACCAACATGTTTCAAAAATTAAAAATAAATAAATAAATAAACATTTTCTGCTACTGTCACAGTGTCAAATATCTGCATGTTCGAGCAGATGTCAGATATTGTAGAGGCATATATGTACTTGCAACTTTAAACAGAAAAATGTCTAAAATTGGAGGCTTAATCTGTTGCCCTAATTGCAATATACACATAAATCTTAGCTGGAGAGAAAAGTGCTGATTTCATCTTTCTCTTTTTCTACATGCAGAACCTGACATCTGAGTACAAATAAACTGAACGAATCAATAGCATTTTTAGATACTTCCAGGACCATCCCTGAATGCCATTATTTTTCCTTTTCATCTTAATACTGTTATTTGCAAACGTGAAGAGTGTTTTATAAATTATTGCACTTGTACTGCAGTTAGCAGTAATAACAGAATCCTTTACTGAGACTATTTAATGTCTCACTTCAAACTTATGGACTATTTTTCTTCAAAAGAATATTTGTGGAAAGAGCCCATCAATGACATTTAAAGACTGCATAGAAACCACATTATTATTGTTGTTGTTATTGTTATTGTAGTCAGTCTCAAGACAAATGCAGATGTAAACAAAGTGGGTTCAGCCAGAGGTAAGGCATTTTAGTAAAAAATCCATGTGTAAAACAGTGCAGAAATGACATGTCTAATGTGAAAACATTAGACTTCTTAAAGGCATCCTTATAGAGATGGATCTTTAAGAGAGACCTAAATGTCAAGAAACCGTATGCCCTGGAGATTTGCTTAGGCAGGTGCATTCATTCACCCACACATGACCAAGGACTGCAGAATCTGGCCCTGAAGCTAACACTCCAGCCACCTCCTTTCACAGCACCAGCTGATACTGAGTTGTACCCCACGTACGTGCAAAAGCATAAGTCAACAACAATGCAGTTGGTTTTGTAATTAAAAAGAGCAACATCTCTCACATGGTGCAAATCATGAAGGAAACTGGGATAAACCAAATCATCTTCCTCTTTTGCCCACCATGCAGATAACCAGTTTTGCCATTTTTAAATCAATTATTTCTTATGATACATGTCATGCAACCTATTGGTTTAGCCAAGAAGTCAAAGGGACTCTAAATTCCAGAGAGCTCCTCTGTCAGCGCAAAGGGCCACAGCTCCACTGAAGTCCTCAAAGCTAAGACACTCATAGAATCATAGAATATCCCAAGTTGGAAGGGACCCACAAGGATCATCAAGTCCAACTCCTGGCACCACACAGGTCAACCCAAAAATTCAGAACATGTGACTAAATGCACAGTCCAAACGCTTCTTGAACTCCGACAGGCTTGGTGCAGTGACTACTTCTCTGGGTAGACTGTTCCAGAGCACAACAGCCGTCTCAGAGAAGAACCTCTTCCTGATGTCTAGCCTGAACCTCTCCTGCCGCAGCTTGACAACAGTCCTGCAGGTTCTATCACTGGTCACTTTCTCTTAACTCTGCTCAAACTCTGTCTTGATGTGTGTGCCAAACACATAAAGCAGTTCGCAAATAACAAGCTACAGTAAAGGGGACAATACTACGTCCTGTGTCTGGTGTGAAAGCACCAATGAAAAGTAATGCACATGAGGAAAAAAAGATCGCTAATATTAAAGACTGAGGTGGTGGGCTCAGAACTAGCTATTACCGCTTCAGAAAAAGATGCTGGAGTTATACCAGATAGCATTATGAACATGTCAGCTCACTGCTCAGTAGTTGTCAAAAAAGCAACCAAAATGTTAAAAATTATTAGGAAAAAAATAGAGAACAAACCCCAAAGCAATCATTCTGCCTGTATCTTTATTACTGTGTTGAATTCTGCTCTCCTCATCTCAGAAAGAATGTAAGTAGAAGAAACACACAGAAAAGTGATAAAGATGATCAAAGGTTTGGCACAGCATCTAAACAAGGAACAACCAAAACATTGTGATTCCTCAGTCTGATAATGGAGATCGAGAATGAGAGGGGTTGGCAAAATCAGAAAGGGTATAAAGAGAAGAGGAGACAACCGTTCATTTTCTGTTCTAGTATAAGAACTAGTAGGCATCAAACAAAGTTCTCAGACTGAAGACGTACCTTCTAAACAAATAACTGAATGTGTAGCCTGGCTGTATAAGTTGCTATGAAGCTTGTAGAATTTGGCTAAGATGCTACAAAGTTACAATTGCAAAAGCCAATCACAAAAATTCATGGAGGGGGAAAAAAGAAGTCCATCAAAGGCTGCAAAACACGCAAACAGCATACCAGGCTGAGGACTTGAAGCCACTGGAGGCTAGGAGAGTGTACCAGCAAAGTACTGAACGCCTGCCCAGTACTTTATATATCAACCTGTAACCATTACCCAACATAAGATGTGGTGACATATGGACTAGTACAGCCATTACTGTACTCTGCTCAACCTCTTTCAATAAGAGAACATGAGAGGGAAGCAGGGATTTCTTGCAAACACAAGGTTTCCTTAGGCAGAAGGGCACTTAACGTGCTTAATTTTAAGCTCATACTTAGGTCTTATTAAATTTAATAGAACTGAGGTACAGGCATAAATCCTCCCTTAAACTGAGGTGTTTTCTGGGATCAGAGATTTTGTTATTACTATTCATATCAAGGTCTTTGCACAACTGCCTTCACCTTCTGTTGTCATTTTCCCAGGATAAAGCTAAATGTGCATAGTGCTGCAACAATTCGTTACGGGCAGACTGAACACAAACTTCTGTGATTTAATTATGTCAAAGCTCTATTGTCAGAGTTGATTGTTACTATTGCATGGTAGTTTGTCAAACAAAGATTTTATCTCCTATAGTTCTATCCACAATTCTTAATATTCACTTTTTTATTATTATTTTGCTATCACGCTCTAATTGAGCAGATGCAAACATCCAAAGGGATTTTCTTTAAAAAAATAAATTATGATAAGAAACAATGAGTCTAACGTATTTTTATTTAAAATATTCATTGATAATGTTCCATTCAGAAGATAAAGAACAAGAAAAAAGTAAGGACCTAAAGGAATTTGTGTGTTCAGCAATGCTAATGACTAAGACTCTGGTCATGTTTTCTAGGTGTAATAATATATCCTATAGCCTTTTGGACTAATCAAACAAAAGTAGGGGATTTATGTTCCAGTGTGCTTTAAGAAGAGAGCTTAGAAGATTCCCAGAGTAATTACATTTGACATCCAAAGCTATTTGATTGCAGTTTCTGAACATTTTTACCACATTTCTATTCAGCATATGGCAATCTGAATTATGTGATGTTTTGAAGCTGATTTATACATGGTATTGGTCTTTTCCTTCTTCTTTCTTGTTCTGCAGTGCTGATTGCTTTCATATCACTAAGGCAGAAACATTGTGAGTACATTCAAAATTGCCAGCATTACAAAAATCTCAGAGTCACTGGCATGTTGGGAACTATTATGTAGTATTTGGGGACCTGAAATTTAAGGGGAAGAAATGGAAACCTTATTGTATACTAATGGCAAGCAATTTTCTGCCACTGCAAATTTTGCTAGGACAGTGTGAAAGCTGCTGCTAATATATTTTCAGAGGACAAAATGCTGATGTAAATACCTTTGTGAGATTGTATTATTCTAATGATTTTATTTTTACTAATATGATACGGCACAGCTGACACAAAGGCAATTTTAATCCTCTTTCCACTCATCTAATTCCTGCTCTTTCACCTCACTTTTCAATCATTTTACAGGTGCTGTGTATATGCTACTCTGCTGTATTATTCAGCTGCAGAGAAAACTAGTATCTTCAGCAATTTCTGATAGCTAAAGGATGAGGCACTTTTACAGCACAGTGACAGAGTCAGGCTACCAGTTGTTGCCTGACCCAATGATGTGAAAAAAGCCAAGAGTGGACAGTGCAGACATTCAGCAATACCGAACCCACTGCCATGGAGCATCTCAGACTTGCAGCCATGACATCAATTTTGACAGGACAGGGACTTCTTAGCTCTCTGGGAAAAGCACCATTTGTACTTAAGTGGATGCTCCAGTTCACATGCCATCTATTTTTGCACTCAGGATTTCTAGCCAACGTTTGTTCTAGCACTTCCCTGACAGTGGTTAAGGAAGCAATAAAAGCCATTTTGTTCAAAACCTATAAAGATATTTCATGATAAATGCCCTCACCTTCTCACTACAACTGCTGCCAGCCCTTATTGGAGTGGGAATTAAACTAAGACCTTAGCGAGTGTAGGGTACAGGGCTGGATTTGTCCTCACCTGATTAACACAGTTCTTGCAAGCGAGAACTGTCCAACCCTGACTTGCTTTATGGTCTTAAAAAAAAAAAAAAAAAAAGGCCTAATCACTGGTGCAGTCTTTGCAGCACTGAGTACTGGCAGTATAGTGGTACAGAGGAGTGGGACCAGTGTGGCTTACTAAATCCAGCTATCAGAGTCCAAGATGCTGAAGATGAGGTGCCTGGTGATTCACTGCTCTCGAGGCCTCGTAGCAAATGTTCGCACACGTCTTATTAGTTTCTGTGCTGTCTCTTCCCCACCTTCTATCTAAAAATCAGCACAGGGGTCACTGAGCAATGCTCCTGACAAGGTCCCTGCATCAGCCAGCACAGTAGTCCTCTCACTGGCAGCTCCACCTGAGTGCTGGCGAGTGCTTAGCCAGAGCATCCTCCAGCACTGACTTCAAGAGAGGCATTGACAGCTGGGAAAGGTCTGCTCTACACCTTTTTAATAACCAGCTCCTCAGGAAAGAGAGGGAGCAAGCTCTGAGTTGGTAGACAGTGAGAGGGAAGGTCAGGAATCCTTCTCAGATAAGTGCAAACTTGTATTTTGAAGATTTGGGGAGGGTAAGCCAGTCCTTCTCACTTTGCAGAGCCATTAGCTTAGGGTTCTTTGTCATGAAAGCAAACAAACAAAAAAGCTTTTAATAAATGGAGTAAGTCAGTGCCTTTGTTACCAGATCTGTATTCGGCTATTGTCTGGAGCTAAATGCAATTAAAACAGGGATTATTCTTTGACAGCTGTTCTTGTGGTGATACGTATGTGTAGTCAAATTTGGCCGTGCTTTCAGAAGTGGATCCATTTTTTATCAATTTTTTACCTTGTTATAATAAGAAGCAAATGATTTACAATGAATTATTTATTTGATTAATTTCATCCTTTTTTCTTTTCTATCAATGAATTGTCCACAGACAGCATGTTGAATTCTTGAATTCATTTTTAATTTAAATAATATATTTGATGATTAATTCTGGGTATGTAAATTATTCATCAGTTGCTAATTCACAACTCAAAATTTGTTCCGTGGCATGCTATTATGAGACTCAGAAGACACGTGCACTCTTTCCTTCTCCCTCTTTGGCATGCTATACCTAGTACTGTATTATGAAAATTTGTGAATTTTACTATTAAGTATATTGCATATAAACTATATATATATATATATATATATTGTCTTAGAGTTAAAATTTGAATTTAAAAAAATAACACCTCCCAGTGCTAAGCTTTACAATTTGAACCCTAACATGATTTTAAAAGAAACTTAAAATCAAAAACCAGGACAGGAAAAAATTCCTGCAGAAATTTAGAATATAATTCTGTTGAGACAAAGTGTTATAATGGGCTAGAGAATGATTTGGATAAGTTCAGTGCTGGATACTTTTATACAGCTTCTCAAACCAGATGTCTGCAGTGATTTGTTTCCATAGGAATGCATCATCCTGTTACCATCCTTTAGCTGAAACAACAGACAATTCCTAACCTGTTTCTGGAAACACAGACAAAAGCAGTTGCAAGCACAGAAATTCATCTTAGTCATGGAAGATGTATGATACTATAATATCCATCACCTCATTCTAAGCTGCCTTTTTTGTCTCATCGTATACAACTTAAAGCACCATGCCACCAAAAAAAAAAAAACAACCCTGCTATCCAAAGAACGTTTCTCCTGAGGTAAGAATGGGTTCAAAATTTTAATAATTTATTTGGTGACAATTTCCTGGCATGCAGCGACTCATTACTTGCAAATTGCAAATATTCACAAGTTGCCACGCTGCAATATGGCACGCTTTCTGTGATGTACGGGCATCTAAGCCTTCAGATCCCACAAACAGACTTATGTAGCTACAACATTCACATTTATACAACTGTTAGTACAGAACTCTGTCTTACCAGGTGAAGAAGTTTTTAAGCCTTAGGCTATTTTTAATCTTCTGGATGTTTTTAAGTCGTAAGAAAGGATGCTCTGTTAATTTCCCATTTTAGTCAGCAGGAGAGAAGGCAGACGATATAATAAACACACAGTCAATTGCACATATGATGACTTGTATACTC
Source organism: Anser cygnoides (assembly GCF_040182565.1). Lineage (NCBI taxonomy): Eukaryota > Metazoa > Chordata > Aves > Anseriformes > Anatidae > Anser > Anser cygnoides. Next base: position 70,519,368 of record NC_089874.1, read on the forward strand.
ATCTGTAAACTCTACCACAAACTATTAACAAGCAGCTGCAATGATGAGGGGAAGAAAAAAAAAAGAATTATATAATAGTTCATCATGATAGAAGCTGAGCATTAATACAGATTATTTTTAGCTGGTTCCTATGGAAACATGACTTCTGTGATCACACTATATATGTGTTTCTAAATAACTTTTGAACCTACTGGCTAATTTCAACTACCTCCGACAGAATGGTGGAGTGCTCACGGTAGGTAAAGTCCTCTAGTTTGTGCAGAGCAGTAGGGTATCTGAGTGATTGCCCACACTAGAGAGCAGCTGATGGATGAGCTCAGGCTCTGTTGGTGAGCAGAGCATCTACTGGCTGAGACATGGAAAAAGGTGATGAAAGAAGATGGCATGTATTCCAGTCGTAGAAAAGATGTCCTTTGGAGCTAATAGGCTGCCATGAAATACAAATCTACTGGAAACTAGACTTCATTGGCCCAGGTGCTTACAGAGGTTCTAGTTTGAAAAGTACACAATATTCCGCTCTCCCAGAATTAGTTTACATCTTGAAAAGGGAAGTTGACCTTAACACCGTGCTTTTATTTCAGACATAAAATCAGAAAACTCAAGCCTGTTGTTGCCTTTAACATATTAAACTGCTGAGTATGCCTGATTCTTGATACTGCAAGTGCAAATGCAGAGATTTAACTTTAAAACATACCACTGCAATGTCCTGTTTAAACAGGTTGTGACAGGCCTGGTGCTTACAACTCCTCAAGGACCCTTCTCTATATCCTTTAAATTCTGTCCATGGCCTGGATGGTCTGTAAGTTGCCCTCACTGAGCCCATCAACTTCAGTAGCTCTTTCCCTTCAGAGCCCCAATCTTTCCAGTCTCACGAGGGTAAAAGAGCCTGGAAAGCAATTCAGTCATGTTCAGTCACACTTCAGAGAATGTGCAGCCTGGACAAAGTTTCCCTCTTCTTCTTTCAAGGGAAAAAAGGGAAAGAAGTGGCCAAAGGAAGCGCCTCCATGCTTACTTCCCACCTCCTGGCCTGGCAGAACCAGAAAAATGTCAAACAAAACAACTAATTTTTCTGATGAATGCTGTCCCCTCCAGTGGGTCACTCCAAGCAAGTTCCACCGCACAATCCACGGAGAGCAAGGTTCTACTCATGCCTCTCTCCCACCAGTTTTCCCAGCAGATCGTGAAAGAAGATACATGGTGATAAGTGAGTCTTCCTTCTGCCCACTTGCTCTTCTACAGCTGCAAGGTGAATCCCAGCCGCAGGCCTGAGAAGTGACTTCCCCACAAGGACAGACAGACTCCTGAAGGTCCGGAGCAGCCCCTTAGAACCAGCTCTCATATCCAATGCCAGATCCAAATCTCCTCCTGCAAGGCGGCCAATATTCAAATGGAAAACAAAAAAAAAAAAAAAAAAGAGAAAAAAAGGTCAGCTCCAGAAACCCAGTTCCTTGGTGGCATTCACACACCAGATGAAACCATTCATCGCATAGGGCCGATTTTACCTTTCATCCTGCTTATCCTGACCGTGGATGTGTCCATAAGCCACCACTGTCCCGTCTGACCCCTGAAGGATGCATCATGTGCACCAGGCTAAGAGATCAAAGACCTACAGGCTGTGCTGCACATCACAGGCCACAGCAACCGTGCTGGGAATACATGTACCTAACTTAAGTCTTCTGGATCAGCCTCCGGACTCACCTCTTTTCTCCACCGACCATGCAGAATACAATCAGGTGCTCTGAATGGCAACTAAATGAAATGCCTGCAGCAACCAGAGGAAGGCTGTTAATACCACCTACTTCAGTTCCCTCTCCCTGCTACTCACAATCCTTTTTAACCCTGCAAGGTTTTGAAACAACTGACATATATAACGGCAGCAACTCCACTAAAACTCAACCCCCTGGAAGTTTTAGCAAACGGGATGTGACTTCCACTTTCAGTAGCTTTTATAATATATGTGTTACTATTCCACTGCATGTTATTCCAGTGAATGTCACCCAAATCAAATGCTTTTTATACAATTACAAAAAAAAAAAAAAAAAAAAAAAGGAAGAAACGTTAAGATTCTACCCACAAGGACAGGAGCAGTAATAATGAGGGAATTTTCTCTGGAATTACATTTAATTTAGAAGTGCCAAGATTAGTATGTAAGCTCTTCTGGACACTCTGGGAGTTGGTATCTTGCTCTGTGGGTGTGTACACGTCTGTCTTCTTCTGTGTGGCTCTCACACCTGCAGCAGATAATCATATGCAGTTTCAAATGAGTTGAGAAAATGAAAATTACCTTCAAAAAGAAGGAAAATGCATTTGACATACCTCTCGTTCCAGCACTTGCGAGACCACTATAATTACCACTGTGAGCTTGCAGGCAGATGGCAAACGCAGCAGCAATTCAGTCAGCAGGACGCTGCAGAAATGCCCTCACTAACATTTTGTTCGAGATGTTTCAACACACAAATCTAAAAACTGGCAACCAAGACAGAACTCCTGCGATTATTAGTGAGCCTTAAATAATGAGCACATTACGTCTCCACTGGCCTTCCATGTCTCTCTGTACCCACAGCAGGACACCTATGCTGTTCCCTACCTAGCTGTATGTGGTCTGCCCAATTAATGTTTTTACAGACACTAAGATAGAAGGACCAGTGATCATTAACAGATGAGACTGAAAAAGGGACAGATTCCACAGATTCCTCTCGGGGGCGGGGGGGGGGGGATCACACACATGCCAGGAGAATAATTTTAAGGCTCAGAGGCTTGGGCAGCAAGAGCGTCCAGGCAACCTGGAGGTTGTGAGTACCCACGTCACACTGAGCTTTTCATACGGCGAAGAAGGGAAAGGGGCAGGGGAAAGGAGAGCTATGGGAAGATAACGCTGGTAGAGAAAGAAAAAAAAAAAAGTAGTAATAGACTAAATATCCTGCTGCCTTAAGGCAGAATGGTTATCTTTGTTCAGTTTTTTTAATCCACCTGACTCCTTAGCTAGGGGATTTGGGAATATGTCTCTGCACATGAAATCTCTTCCCATGGAACTGTGCAATAATTTGAGAGGTTGTAAAGGAAAGGGTGCTTATATGTCTGAAAAGCATTAAAAAACTAATGCCAGAGTCCTACTGCAATGACAGGAGCAGAGGGAAGAGGGTTAGCTATGTTCTCTTTCTCTCCTTTCACAAAACCTGTCACTTATCCTTGTGGGATTTTTTATTTTGTTTGCCACATGGGATGTGTTTTTACAGAGCCCCTTTCTCTGTAGTTAACAGCAGTGGAAAAGCAAAGGTGTGACTCTTCAGTTGCCCTCCCAGAGCAGTCTAATTTAGACTGCCACAGGACTGAACACTTTACAGTGTTTCCACAGCCGAGCCCTATCTTTGTATGTAAGGATGAAGTGATGGGACCAACTGTCGCTATGCACAATGAATTTTGCTTGCTCAAAATACTTTAGGCCATGTTATTTGCACCCCAAATTCTTTGCATAAGTTAAAGACGTGACCGAAGAGTTCATACTGCAAAGGTATGAACTTCCAAGTATATGCTGGTTGTTTATGCTTGTAGACTGTTGGGGCTTACTTTAACCCATAAAAAGAGAGGGGTTTTTAAATGATCTAATACATAAAACTAAGAACAAGATTAAAGAAATGGATGGCACTTTCTAGAGAAAGAATGTTTCCCCCATGCCCTTGGCTCAGAATGAGAGCAGAGCCAGGGCCAATCACTGCTCCTACCAGCAAGATTGACAGTGAAGGCAGAGCACCTGTTGTTTGCAGCACACAGTGTCTCAGCTGCAGCAAAAGAAAGCAAATGCGGTCTATGACATATAAAGAGTAGAGAACAGTCAAGCTTTTATACTTGGACTAAGATTCACAGAAAATTAGAATTTAGCTGATAAGCATGAATAAAGGTTTTGATGCTGCAAAGGAGCTGGCTACTGCTGAGTGCTCCCACTCCCCTGACCTTGTGGCTGTCAAAGCTGTAGGGGAACGCAGCAGCAATTACACTTTGACAAGCCGTGACACACAACTGACCAGAAAGTGCCTTATCACTGGTGCAAGTACTGTTTTTGACCAATCTTGGCAATACATTTTACATGTAAATGCATCTTCTGTTGCAAGTATATGTCAGAATTCTGTTATTTATGCTTTCATGCTACCTAGATCTCAAGGTGGTTGCCACTTATGTTTTATTGCAGATGAATTAGACGAGGTCCACACTGTCCCTTATCTCATTAAATTTATCTTGGTAAAACTAAGGTGTCGTATGTCTACTTCAGTATTATCAAAGTGTGATAGATTCTGCGGGGTTTTAAAAAAAGAAGTTTATTAATGAAAGCAATATTTAGCAGCTTGAAAAATATATCTGCAACTTGGCCTCAAATAGCATGCAATGATTCATGTGGTAATCACTTCTGTCCCATAGAAGTGGGGTTTGAATCCCCTCTAGCTGGGTATGAACAAACACACACTTGCCAGGTGACACACCCTGGCTACCTCCGCTAGCATCACCGGCTTTTAAAAGAAAGCAAGGAAGTGGCGTTTTGTATCAAGAATGGCCCTATGGGCATTTGTACAGTCTACACAGATACCAGGATTAGGAATTTCGGTGCTTTGATGCGTGGGCATTCAAACTTGCCAGGAGAAAGCAGCTGTTACTACTTTGGGTCGGTTTGAGCTATACTGAAATGAATAACATGAATAAAATGAAGTAACAAAACAGAGAACATATTCACTGAATATAGATTTTCATAACCTAGATATTTGTAGGTTATGTTGTAAGTTAGAGCATCATATTTCTGATATAAACAGCAGCAAATTAGTATATGCAGTGTACAGAAGCTATGCCTCAGCCAGAGGTCACAACAACAGCACAGGAAAAAAAATCTGAGGGTGGGAAGAGCTTCAGCATTTTAACAAGCTTTGCATAATACTGTGACAAGAACTACAGCAAACAAAATACACAGATCAAGCATCCAGAGGCGCACATGCAGCATTCAGATCAGGGCATGGGTGTTCAGCAGGGACAAAAGCTGCTGATCAAAGCGCAATGTCCTCCCCACCAGCGAACAGCAGCCTTTCCTTGCTAAAAGCCCTTTACCACAACACAAGACAACAGAAGGCACGCACTTTGAGCAGGAGCAAACTTCGAAGAAGACAGACATGCAGAAAAGCACCACATATTGGAGCAATTAATATTGAGAAACAAACTTTATACCCTGCTCATCCTTTCATGCCATCAAACAGGCAGCCCACAGAGGACAAGTCAAAAACACTGTGAAAGGTCTCAGGGAATGATTACAAACAGGCCAAAAAACAAGAGCAATGTTAAATTTTTTTACATAACATAGATCTACACCTTCTCCAAACCAGTCCCAACTGTTGATATATTTTTCATCAGTCTTGCAGTAGAGCCCATCACTACTGACAGTCAGTGCTTTTCCTGACTCCAGCTGGCATGAGGGATGCTCAGAATCAGAATTTTTCCACTCCCAGGGGCCATAACAGGGCATATATCTTCACACACATCCAGATAATGCACCTTTCCGTTTTGAGCTAATGCAATATTCTTTCAGTACCAATGAGATTTTGCTAATGAATGTTTTAGCATTCTCAGTTTTCATGTACTGTTAATGATAAAAATTACATTTATGGCATTTTATATTTTCTGGGAGCTTTCAGTTAATTAATAAATGAATTGATCCTTAACAATATAAGTAGGTTGCTATTTAGATTACCATTTTTAAGTGGATAACCCGAGGCAGACTGAGGTTAAGAACCTTGCCTATGATATGATAGCAGAGGAAGTAAAAGAGTCCAGGCTAAAACAAAATTAAGTGCTGGTTTTTAAAAGATTAAAGGATACCAACAGTTGTGTTGGAGGAGCTTCTTTTTAGGGGAGCTCAAGTTCCATGGGGAAGTTTTCCGGGGAGGGGTGGGGTGGGGAGTAAACACGGATATCTTCAAACCCTATTTTCAGCAGTGAATTAAGATCATGCTGAATTTGGCTTAAATAATGCAGGCAGGAATCTTCCCTGAATACCATGAGAAGCCACCAAAGAAATACTGAAAAGTCGGTCAGGATTCATTTGTTCTACAACTTCTGAAAACACGATTTAAAACATCCACAGACAGTCATACGCCTTTGTGAGACTGAGAGGCAAGATAAGTTTGCTTCATCCTATTTAAAAGCTTTTGGAAAGAAGCAGAAACTTTGCAACGCTCCATGCAGACATAAAACTTGCAAAAATACATGCAAGTCAGAAAGCTTCCCAGAAAAATACTTAAATATCCAGGCCAACTTGATTTCAGGCAACAGCTACACTTACAACACACAAGGTCTCCTCACACAGAAATAATCACATGGCACATGAAAAGTCATTTTGAAAACTATTGTGTCTGTCCAACAACAAACAGGGTCTTATAGATTTGCATGTGGAAACTTATTAAGACACCACTTCCCTTCCATTGTTTTTCAAGAAGTGAAGCAATTCCTTATTCATTCTGATGGAAATGAGGAACCCCTCTGTCGACCCTATATATATATATATATTTTTTTTGTTCTTTAATAAAACATACAAAATGTGGGATCCCCAGCCACAGTGGAAACCGCACAGTGCTGCCTTCCAGGGCACCACTAGACATTCATTGACGCTGCTTACCAGGAGCTAATTCTGCAGCTGCATATGTTTCCAAAAGTCAACTGATTTACACCAGCTCATTATCGGATTGTGTATTTAAATCTCAACTAAAGATGTGTCTTGTGGACTCATACAAACAGCCATTTGAGCTCATCCAGAACTAATGAGAATTGCTGCAGACAAGTAATGCTAGGCTCTGGCACTGTAGCTGGGGAAGTTTCTGTCACATATTTTCACTCTGCGAATCTCCAGCAGACACCGTAACTCCATTTCTCTGCATTTTAAGGCCTACAGTCACTTAGATGCTTTGCATGGAGAAGCAATTAAAAGTTGTAATCTACTTCACCTTGCATTCCTAATGAAAGTAATACTTTTATTTTCAGGCTATATTCAGTAGATGTATGGAATATTTTCAGGGTCCAATAAGCAGGTTTGTTTACAGACATGGAAGAAAAAACAGAAAATAAAATTAAAAATTAAATTAGGGGTCATGTTCCTATTCTTGCCGAGTTACTCCCCTAATGGGAAACTTCAGTAAAATCAGTTGTTAACTTGCCTGAACTGTTAAACCATCCCAACCCCTCCCCCCCCCCCCCCCCCAAAAAAAAAAAAAGAGAGAGAGAAGCTGTGGATGCCCCATTCCTGAATGTGTTCAAGGCCAGGCTGGATGGGGCTTTGGGCAACCTGGTCTAGTGGGAGGTGCCCCTGCCCATGGAAGAGGGGTTGGAACTAGATGGTCTCTAAGGTACCTTCCAACCCAACCCATTCTGTGATTCTATTAAAAATTAAGATGATGAACTGCTTTCAAAACAGATTCTCTGCAGGAAAGCTGTTTCAAAGTGTTACAGTAAGGAACATTATGTTTGAACCAATCACCTCCGTTTTGGTAACCTAAATCAGCACAACTTAACAGAGGTGTCTCACTGCCTGTCTACCTTTGGATACTCTGTTTTGAAAATTGTAATTCCAGGCAGATGAAAGATATGGTTAAGCAAAGAAATCAGCACACTCTTTCATATAATTTAAACTACAGAAATGAAATTGCAGTGAAGTTCATGGCTTCTAAAGTAGCTGCTAGACGAAGAGATTCCCTCTTCTTGCATTGTGCTCATGGTAAAAAGAAAAAGAAAGGAAAAAAAATTAAGTAGTCCAGTATTCTGTTAAGAGTAATGGGAGTTTTAGTTGAGCAGTGATAAAATTTAGCTCAGTATCTTGTTATGCTACACCCTATTTATGATTTCCTCCAATCAGTTCCTATGGTGAAACACAATGGAGAGCTGGGCCCCTTGCTTAGCATATTTCCCATTGCCATCCGAGATAAAACGTCACTAATGCATAGGAATTTTAGGCTCTAGTTAGACATTCACCTAACAACATGTGAGTTACCATGCAAATGTCATCCTTTACCTGAAGGCAAATTCCTGCCTCTTAATATTTAAGTCCCATCTAGTTTTCACCAATTTCTAAACACCACATCTCTGAGACGTTCTTAAGAACACATTGAAGGACAAAACATCTCCCTCTCTTTCCCTTCTCCTGTTAAATAATATAACTTTTTCTTGTGTTTTACCAAAGCAAAACGTTCTTCTCAATTCAGACAGTAAGGAAATCTCAGTTGAGCTGTTAGAGAAAATGTAAAGTCAATGAAAACAAGTTCCCTTCTTGGGAAAAGAAGTTCACACTAAAGAGAGAACTGAAGACAGCCACTATCATACCTCACTTTTGGAGACCTCACCCATACTGGCAGGTCTTGCCTAGTACATGCTGCATTTGATGCATGATAGCAGGGTCTAATGCACACCGACCTTGAAAACCAAATCTGCACTCCTCCACCCTTAGTTAACGAACACACAGCAAGGATAGGGTGTTTCTTAAGTCTGAATTCCCCTCCAACAACTTCTTCACAGCTGCAATAGATGCCTCTGCTTGGAATTCACAGCTCAAAACCTTCTCTTCAAGATCAGTACCCATTCTCTCCTCTGAAGAAATGAGAGGAGCAGGTTTTATTGTTTGTTTTTAAAACATTGCCAAGTTGTACAACTTTCACAATGACCTTCTTGGAACAGCACTAACCTGGGAAGTTGTTTCAGTCCCTTGCTTTTGAGACAGGATGAGGGAGAGCCAGGAACCCAGTTGAGTTCCACAGAAATATTCCGGTTATCGAGATTTGTCCCCGGAAGCTCTGTTCTTGTTCTGATAGTTATAAACAAACAATAACACCACCACAGAAGCCTGCTGGCATAAACACACCTGAGTAAGACCAGAATCAAACCCATTGAATCTTTTACTGCAGACACTGAGTGTTGAAATGAGATGATACTGCTACAGGCAGTGGTGGTACAGCTATCAGCTGCAAAGTTAACTTTAATGTGGCCATTTTACATAAAGTATTCTCTCTCCAGACAATGGAAGAGATGGCAACAAAGGCTCATTTCTTCCAGATCAGCTAAGTTTTTGCTTGTATCAAGTTTGAACCATGGTGCAAGTCTGCTTTCATAGCCACATGGTCTAGTCCACAAAATGCCAGTCCAGTTTCTAAAGCAGAGCCCAAGTCTACAGCAGACATGCAGTGCTTAACTTGGGGTTCCAGTTATGGAAACACAGTGAAGGTCGAAAGGCTTTTGGCACTGAAAGCTTTTTAATCATTTTTAGGTACAGCAAGTGGAAACCCTCCCCACAGACACACCACCAAATCTTTGGAAAGCTGCATGCTGTTTGGAGAATACTGCAACTGGGCCATGAAAAAAGTCTGGGCCATTCACATGCATGCTTTGCTCACTGTGGATTCACCCAAGTGACTGGATCAGAACAAGAAAAACAAAGTGATGCACTTTTCTCCTTCCCTGATAACTCTGGCTGCTCATCCTCTCCCTGCCCTGGAGGATAATAGAGCAATCAATCATCTATTGAGAGAGTGTGGCAAAGACACCACTCTAAGCTGTAAATGTTTTTGCAAGGCTACATCTTATGTCTCATAAACCCTGGGCTGCAATCTGCGAATTGCAAACAGGCTGAAGAGAGCTTTGCAACCCCTTAGTGCAAATGTACCTGGCGAGCCAAAGAATCAGGCCAAGAGACTGAAAGGAAAGAGGCAGCCACTCTGCTCCTTTCCTTGGAGAGGCACTTCCAAGGAGAAGGGGGTTAAGAAATGTGTAGCCCAGCCATTAGCAGCAAGTGCAACCAGGCAGCACAGCTTGAAGGTGTGCTGGAGAGTGTGCATGGTTCCTAGGCTGGAACGGGTACAGAGGACAGGTGAACAGCCAGCATCTGTGCCACGCCGTGCTCGCACGCTTTGTCCCAAGCTTGCTCCAATGGCCAGTGCTGCTCATTCCTGCCCTCTCCTTGTTTCTGACTGCGTTTTGCTTGGTTGTGCTGGTTTCCTGATGCTCTGACTGGCTTCCAGTTATGCAGCCTTTACTTTTATGTTTCAGCTGCATCCAATTCTGCCTCAATTCAATTTATAAGCCAGTTTTTGTGTAGCACCTGTGAAATTTCTGAAGTGCATTTACTTGTGATTGCTGGCTTGTACTTCAGGCAAGAGAAGAAAATTAAAACTGGATGTCATTGCAATGACTTAGAGGTACACGAAAGCAAAACTTGAGCCTTAGCTTAATCACCTGAAAGAGCCATGAATGACTGAAAAAAATAATATCATAAACTCTAGGAAACATGAATCCTTCCTCCCAAAATCATTTTCTGAACAGTAGACAGTGATAAAGAAGAGTATTTATGTTGGTGTTCTACACATTTAATTTTATTTATTATTTTAACAGAAAATTACTGACAAAGGCAGCTGTGATGCATAGATAACTACCACCAAAATTTGTTGTCAACTATTAGAATCAATGTGCGCCATCACCTGGATGTGAGAAAATAATTTATTTTCCTATTGTTTCTGACTGAAATGTCTTGGAAAAATACAGAAAATAAGGAACTTACCCCTTCTTCCCCTTTTAGAGCATTTTGCATTTAGTAGTCATAATCACTTTGGCTGAAGACCAAGAAAAACTCACATTGGTCACGCAGGAACATATAAAGCACATTAGCTGCTCTAGTGTTTTACCAGCTCCTATGCTTCCCCTGCATCAGAGTTGCAGAGCAGCTGGAAAAAGAAACAAGACAGTGAACAAAAACAACTGGCTGAGAACTGGATGCTAGAATAACCCAGAGACACAAACACGTAGGGAAAAAGTCTTATCAGGTTTTAAAACAGAGAATATTAACCAGACCCCGCAAAAAAGTCTGGAAAGGAATACAATATTCCTTAGCACGAGAAGCAACAATTCACCAAACTAACCTGACAGAATATTGTGATACTTTTGTCTCAGGTGCAGGGAGAAGAATTAATTTAAAGTATGCCAAATAATTCACCACAATATTAAGTTATGCCATCTGGAAATGGGATATAAAACTCTGGGATTTCTCTCAAGATCAGATTTATAGAAAGAATTTCATATTTTGATAGGCCATTTAAAAGCAAAAATCTTACAGCTGACCCCCAGATGCTTTATCTTTTTGTATTAAATGCTTATTAAAGCTCCCCATCCTAAATAGATTTTTGTTTTTCTATCTTTTTATTTCCAAGAGCAAACACAGATGGTGCAGAGCAGCATAGCACAAGAGATACTCAGGCAAACTGAGAATGAGCAGCGTGGCACAGGGCTGTCCCACGCAGAGGTACAGCTCAGGTCCTGTAGGCTGTAAGACTTGTGTCTCCATGCAGCACTGCCTTTGCTAATAAGCCCACTATCCTGTTGACACACTCACGTGGCTTCAAGACACTGCACTTGTTTGGCACTTCTTCCTCAGAGTCCGACACAAACCCAATGGATACAAGTTGCATCAACGAAAATTTTGGTTAGATATAAGGAAAAAAGCTCTTCACTGTGGACCATTGCTGAAACCAGAGCCCAGAAAGGTTGTGCAATATCCATCCTTGGAGGTTTTTAAAACTCAATTAGACAAGAATTCCAGTAACCTGGTTTAGCTTTGAACTTAACCCTCATCTGAGCAGGAAATTGGACGAGAGGGCCTAGAGGTCCCTTCCAACCTAAATTATTCAGGAATGCTAAATGGCACTAGATGTACTGATGCAGAGCACTGTGAAAAGACAGGCAGGTAAGATCTACAAAATCTGTCAATCTCTGGATATCAAACCTACACCAAACCAGGCCAGACCAATGCACAGAAATAAGTTTTATCAGCCTTCCCTACCACCAGCAGAATGACAGGTATTGCACCGAGCAGGTCTCTCCATATCCTCCAACTCACCCGTAGCATGCTATGACAGTACTCCCACAGGTCTGAAACAAGGAAATCCCTTCCCCTTTACGCTTTCCCCACTCTTTCCCCCAGTACCTCCAGGAATTTTACAAACCTTCTCCACTGCTAAGTTTCCACATTTCCACTGCATTTACCTTGGCTCCAAACACCTAACAAGAAGTGTAGAAGCATTTAGCAATCTTGACAGGTGTTAAAACCCTGCATATCATTTTTATCTGGTGTAACAAGAAACCATAAGGCATTATGAAACTGACCCAATTTGAGGCATTTAACATAACAGAGTTTACAAAACACGTCTGTTATAATCTACAGAGGACTGATCCTGTCCCCAGTGAAAATCAATAACCCTGTTACTGGAGGCAGAACCAGACCCAATACGTCAGCACCACCCATCCATATTCTAAATAAGCTGTACAAGGAAACATATTAGTTTCTAATCTTGGTTCTTCAGCACCTAAATGAGCCTCATCACCATAGCAACAAATGGCTTCACAATCTTTAATGCCTTTATTTTCACAAGTCCTCTGAGAAATAGAGGAGGACAGCTGTCCCCATTTCACAACTGTGTAAATGCGATGCAGAGAGGCAAAGTGATCTGCCCCAAATCCTGCAAGATATCTACTGAGAGTAGGATGTCAGGCATCAGGCCTCCCAGGCTTCCTCCTAGTGCTCCAACCTACCTCACCATTGCTTCTAAAAATACTTCCCATGTCTATGGCTAAATGAGCATAGCCTCTAAAAATCTGACTTTTATATTTAGATGCTCAAGTCTTCTAAAAGCTTGGCCTACCCCTTCATAGACTGGGCTGCATTTTTTATTATTATTATTTTTATTTCTGCAGGGGTTTGAACTATGGATTAGGTCCAAAGGGCATTGGAAAACAGATTTGGCCAATTCATTAAGCCAGAAAGCGTTGGTGCTTTTCTAAGTAAATCTCTCAAGTTTCATAACGTTTTAAGAGGCTGCAAAGGAATCTAATTCTGTACTTCCTTTCTGTTGTATTTGCAAGCATCTGGCTTTTGCTCTGTCCGTAGGGTGCACTCTAGGGAACACATACATTAGGGGAGCCAGCAAAAATAAAAACTTGTCTATTTCTCCTAGCTGTGTCGGACAACAGTGGGTTATCCCAGGCAGGCATAAGCTCTGCAGAAAGCCAGGCCTCCCCTTTCTGTATAACCTAAACTTGTAATTTGTATGGGTCTCTTTTCCTTTCCAGGCATAAAATTCCTATTTCCAAATGTGGGATATTCTAATTAGGGCTTCTGTGTTAAGCTGTTTCAGCACAATTTGTTAGCAGGTCAGGACTGGTTTCTAAATCCATTTTACAGTGCTGTTTTCCCTCAAAGTTCAGATATTTTCTTGATTCTCTTTTATTTCTAATGGTTTATAGGTAAAGCACATTTAACTCATGTGATTTGTTTATTTTATGAGAAAAAAATAATAAAGCAAGATTCATTTATCAATATAATATTTTTAGTTTACAATTAGCATCAGAGTTGTATACAAAACATCTCAACCTTAAAATGTCTCTACTTATCACAGCAGTCTACACTGTTTATATTTATGAGGCAATTTGCACAAATGCCTTTAGATTGATGCAGTGATCCCATTTATTTCATTTTTCTACATCTCGTATGTTGTGTTCCCCTTCCCTTTATACTGCCTTTTTCCAGGAACCTGCTCCATTCATCTCTTAGGAAGAATGGCTTTAAGAGAGGCGGATGGGAGCACCTAAAAAGTGAAATACTGAAACTATCTCTACATGATATAAGCGTCCTCCTGAGTCCTGGTGAGTATTATATGTATTAAAAGGCATGTCTTACTTCAGAAGTAGAAGCTATTACTTTTAATTGTAGTTCTCAGCATGAAAAACTTAGAAAAAGCATGTTTTTCTTTCTTCAAAGTCAGGTCTGTATATTAAAAATGGAAACACTCCAATACACACTAAAAAACAGGCCATAGTTGTCCTAGGAATACACAGCAGCACTGCTAAGCATGACTGTGTAAAGAAGATATGTGAAGTGTGAAGTTGCCTTAGGTTTATCTTGGCTGTCTTAACTCTGATGAGATTAGAGCTGCAGAATCAAATGCAAATGCAGCTCCCTGTTTCACTACAATAAACCTGGTGCTTCTTTAAGCTACCAAAACATGTCAATGCTTCACTGTATCACCCTGTTTTGCATGTTAGCACTTGGTTCTTATGCAGAAGAGGTTAACATACAGAACAGATGCTTTACTCTAAAGACGAATCACAGAGCTGTACCACCCAAGAGAACTGATGTTATGCAGCTCAGCTCAGGTGATGCGATTGACCTCTGAGGTCCAAACACGCCTCAGTGAGCCCTACCAGCCAATCTGGCAGCTGCCAGAAAAAAAGTGTCAAGAGAGCACCAAGTGAAGCAGATTTTTTATTTGACATTTTCACACAGTATCACAGTATCACAGATTTCTAGGTTGGAAGAGACCTCAAGACCTCTCCAACAGAGGAGAGGTAAAGGCAAGAAAGTGATGAAGAAACGGCAAGCAACCCACGCTGGCATTTACTGTTACACTGGCACATGCCATCCTCAGAAGACACCACAGATCTGCAAAGACCAGAAGCAAACAACCACATGGCTTGCTGAGGAAGTAGGAGGTCGGGGTTGCATGTGTCCATCTTCCACGTAGTCGTAGAAGTGATCTATTTTCACATTTCAGGCACATCTGCTAAAGCTTTACACACAACCATATGTATGAGATTCTACCATCAGTTTCCTATGGACAGTTCTTCCATCCCTCAAATACCCAACCTCTTCCTTCAGCTTGTGAGCTCACAACCCAGGCTTACTCATAACCTTGGTACTAGACAACTGAACAAGGTTAGACTTGGCAAGCAAGAAGAGATAGTACCTTAAAATAAGATCACAGTATCACAGTATCACAGATTTCTAGGTTGGAAGAGACCTCAAGATCATCGAGTCCAACCTCCGACCTAACACTAAGTACTCCACTAAACCATATCGCTAAGCTCTACATCTAAACGTCTTTTAAAGACCTCCAGGGATGGTGACTCCACCACCTCCCTGGGCAGCCCGTTCCAATGCTTAATAACCCTTTTGGTAAAGAAGTACTTCCTAACATCCAACCTAAAACTCCCCTGTCGCAACTTTCGCCCATTCCCCCTCGTCCTGTCACCAGGCACGTGGGAGAATAGACCAACCCCCACCTCTCTACAGCCTCCTTTAAGGTAACTGTAGAGAGCGATAAGGTCGCCCCTGAGCCTCCTCTTCTCCAGGCTGAACAAGCCCAGCTCCCTCAGCCGCTCCTCGTAAGACTTGTTCTCCAGACCCCTCACCAGCTTGGTCGCCCTTCTCTGGACTCGCTCGAGCACGTCCATGTCCTTCCTGTAGCGAGGGGCCCAAAACTGAACACAGTACTCAAGGTGCGGCCTCACCAGAGCCGAGTACAGGGGCACAATCACTTCCCTAGACCTGCTGGCCACACTGCTTCTTATACAGGCCAGGATGCTGTTGGCCTTCTTGGCCACCTGAGCACACTGCTGGCTCATATTCAGCCGACTATCAACCAATACTCCCAGGTCCTTCTCGGCCAGGCAGCTTTCCAGCCACTCATCTCCCAGCCTGTAGCTCTGCTTGGGGTTGTTGCGCCCCAGGTGCAGGACCCGGCACTTGGCCTTGTTGAACTTCATACAGTTGACCTCAGCCCATCGCTCCAGCCTATCCAGATCCTCCTGCAGAGCCTTCCTGCCCTCGAGTAGATCGACACACGCACTTAGCTTGGTGTCATCTGCAAACTTACTGAGGGTGCACTGGACGCCCTCATCCAGATCATCGATAAAGATATTAAAGAGGACCGGCCCCAGTACCGAGCCTTGGGGGACACCACTAGTGACCAGCCTCCAACCAGATTTGACTCCATTCACCACAACTCTCTGGGCCCGGCTATCCAGCCAGTTTCTAACCCAGCGAAGCGTACGCAAGTCCAAGCCCCGAGCAGCCAGTTTCTTGAGGAGAATGTTGTGGGGAACGGTGTCAAAAGCCTTACTGAGGTCAAGGTAAACCACATCCACAGCCTTTCCCTCATCCACCAAGCGCGTCACTTTGTCATAGAAGGAGATCAGGTTCGTCAAGCAGGACCTGCCTTTCATAAACCCATGCTGACTGGGCCTGATCGCCTGCTTGCCCTGCAAGTGCCGCGTGATGACCCTCAAGATAATCTGCTCCATGAGCTTTCCTGGCACTGAGGTCAAACTGACAGGCCTATAGTTCCCCGGTTATTTATTTAGGGCTGTCTTGTTGCCTCCCTTTAGAGGTGAAGATGACCTCTTTGGAACGCAGCATTGCTGGAGCCATCCCCAATGCAAGTGATCCAGAGGAAGAAGGGAGGACACAAAGGTTCCTCAAGGATGTAAAGCAGCAGAAGGACTTGTGCCTGAAGCAGAAGTCCAAATGAAAAATATGAGGATGCCATAGTGAAAACACACATGGGAAATCAAAGGAATTCAAGAAAGGACTTACATCTGTGGCACACGCCTGTTACACAAAATTGCCTTCTCAATGAATATCCCAACAATAGGGATTAGTGTTGCTTTTGCATCAAAAGCTGAATGTCCACATGTTTATACAAAGAAAATGTAAAAAGACCTTTACTAAGTTACCCAGAACTAACCAGTAACTGCTTATTGTGGTGTCACACACCTTCCCACTGAGAAAACAAAAGCAATTCCAAACATATGAGGTGCACAGAGATTTGGTGACCAGGTATGTATTCAGCAGCCTTTGCCTGCAGCGGAACGAAACAGGTTTTGTGTGTCAGTTTGCATTAAAAAAAAAAAAAAAAAAAAAAGAAAATATTCTTAATAACACATGGATATCCATTTCAATAGCTGCCAGCAAGGATTTACTCTGTAAATTACTTCCTGTGTGAGGAGAGCATGGCTGGAATGGCATATTTCCAACTTCAATTCATTCTGCATAGAAAAGCAAACTTCCCTTAGATTGCTACTTGCATTCCCTTGACATAGTCTCACTAGAAAATAGTAGAATTAAATTAAAAACTGCTTATATGCTTATATCAAATCCATTTTTCTTGCATATTCTACCTGTCCAGAGATATGTCTGAGTCTGGGCTAAAGTTTAATGGACATGAATTTAAAGAGACAAGCAAACAGTAACCTCCATTATCCTTAATTTAAAGAGGTATTGGAAAATAGTATCAAAATAAAGTGCTTATTTGAAAGACCTTGGAATCGGTTTCATATTCATGTTTTGTACTATTTAATTAAGGAACAATACTGCTGAATTGTGGGTTGTCACCCTCTGACACGGTGCTCAACAGAAAACTGAAAATCAGAATGCCTGCCCACACTGTTAAAACCTGATGTCAAACACATTAGAGATTTGTTGATATATAAAGCAACAGATAAAGAAAAACAACAAATAAAACAATACAATTGGAAGCCCTGGGAACTGCCCTACTTCATGAAAATAGCACTGTGCATTTCAATGAAGAGAAACAATAGTTGTAAATAGCAATAGTGTCTCAAGAGGTTGCCCTCAGTTATATGAGGCTGCCATTGCAGACATATTTTATGAAGGAACAAGCAACAGATTCACAAAAACACACGGGAAAAAGATACAAAGGGCACTGAATCTGCCCTCTTGCCTGAAATGGACAGGGAGAACACAGCTGGAGCAGGCTGAGATTGTGAACATGGCACAGCCAAAACAGATGGGTTTGCCATCTCCCGATAGCCAAAGTGCCACTGGCAGAGGATATCTCATACGTTGGAAGGAGCAATGAAGGGCATCTCAAAAGCTGACCAAACACTGTGAGTAGAGCTATCTATCAGTTTAGCTAATACCTTTGGTTAACAGATGGCAATGAGCAGCACGTTGCCAAACTCCTTGGTACATCTACCTTCTCACCAGAGATATGTATCTCAAAAGACCAGTGTGTATGGCAATGTGGACAACAAGAACAGCCAGGAACAGAGGAAATGTAGAGCTAGTACTGTGGAAAAGCCTGGGCAGGCAAAGGTTCAGATGTTGTGCTTGCTAGTACAAATTCATGGTCTCTGTTGTGTTCCATGGCCTGAATTCACATTCATATTGATGAAGACAGGAAAAAACTTGGTCCAATTTTTTCCTTTATCACGTTCCTCACATCAAAAGGCAACCCTGACAACTTCTGACCAAAACAAAATGAAGGTTTTGCTGTTAATATTCCCTTCACAGTAATGCACATATGCACACAACATGCCCCCTGCTCTCTCCATCATTCACGTAGTCACACTTTGCGTACTATTAAGCAGGTGATGCAATAACATCTGAACACTGGTAATAACTTGAGTCCAACTTACTGGACTTGCCTGCAAAGCTAAACTACAACACACATCCCTACTTATAGCCAATGGACAGAACCAGTGAGCTCCATGGGGAGGGCTCCCAAGGCCAAGAAAAGGCTGCAGGAGATTTCTAAATGGGCTTTATTGGTGACTTTGCTCTTGCTATCAGAAAGTTTTCCTGGCTGCTTTCCTCATTAAGCCAGCAATGGGATACCTCAGCAAATGCTCAGACACCTGAGATTTTAAGAATTCTGCAAACATCTATGAAGATTATAGACATATCAAAGATATACTGGGAAGATACTACAGAGGAGAAGCTTCATTACGAGTTCGGTGGTTGGGATGAAGCAGGTAATAAAATATCTCTAACAAGGTAATCTGCTTTCTTGGTATTTCATAGGCACAGACATAACTGATTTTAGAGATGGGCTGAAAGATTCACATAACTGAGCACACTTACAGTAAAATTAATACATATATTTCAACCTTATTACAGCTGCTACTTAGCAGTCGAAGTGGTAAGAATCCACACTTCTAAGGCTCCAGGGTGACTTCACATGCTGGACTGCCTCCAGTCCTGACTAGTAGATGGCAGCGTTTGCTTTATGCCAATAAAATGTACAAAGACAAGTGAGATACACTAAGTGAAGGGACTATAAAGACAATTAAAAGAACCAAGTGTCCATAAGTTGTTCAAGCTGTGATGAAAGAGAGATATCAACAGCCTGGAAATAACAAAAACAGAAAGAACACACTTAATACACTCCAGAGGAATTACTAGAATGAACTTGTGGCTCCTGTTTTGGAATCAGCCCAGTTTTGCCACTATTGATTAGCTATCAGTCACTGTCCTCCAGTTAATCAAAATATTTTACCAATGAGGATGAATTTTCATACATTTTGTTGAGAATTAATTTTAGGTGAAATAAATCCAACAGCGATGCAGTAAACCTTTCCCCTGTGATGAGAAGCTTCCTGTGAACCCAAGCAGCACAAAGCTCAGACTGAGCTTCTCTGTATTGATGGATCAGCACGAGCTCAGTACAGGATGACTTCATACACTGCTGCGTCAGGCCTCTTGGAAACAGCAGGCTTGATATCTCAAGTATTTCTTCATAGTGATTCATATTAGGCAGTGGAATATCCTCCTGAGAAAAGATACGGCGGCCTTCTTGTTGAGAGAATATAAAGCCAGGAGAGCACAATACTAGAAACTGTCCTCCAGAGAATAAAACCTGTAACAGCCTTGTTGACAACTGAATAAGGCTTTTCCATCTTTAATATCTTCGACGATGCACACACCCTTAGGAAAGCTGAAAAGATTCATACCTAACAAATCGCAATATTATTTCAGATTTTGGACAAAAAGACATTTAAAAAAAAACACCTTTTGGCTATCCTAAAGGACAAAGTGAGGTCTCTCTGAGGTAACTATTAGCACTATCATTATGAACTTAAGTTCTAATCAGGTGTGCTGTTCTCTTTTAATATAAAATATAAACAAAACTACAGAATGCTAGATTTTCCTAAACTAATACCTGTCATATTTTTCCTTCCTTTATTCACATTTCTCCTCTTTTCCACTGTAAATAGTGGACTCAGTGAAATACTGTTACATTACCTACATTCCCAGTTTAATTCACAGCAGTTATCCCTCTCAGAAATTGCCGAGTTCTGAATAATAAGATCTTGGTGAGCTTTCAGCAGTAAACCAGAGAACAAGGTGTTCCTCTAAAGCAACAGCAGAAGAGATTTCCTTACATTTTTCAGAAACAACTGGAAAGAAAGATTTATGAAGTACAGCACTGTAAGCCACAATCAGTCACTCTCCAGCATGAAAGGCTCGAAGAAAGAAGGTGCTGATCTAGGACCCCAAGGGTCTTATTGGCATTTAGGTTTCACAAAAGATACAGCTGTTCTAGAATTCAGGCTGTCTGAAGCTTTGAGAAAGAAACAGACAAAGACTGTTAAATAACATGGCCAACTCAATATTCAGAAATAAAAACAGATGCCAAGAACCCCATCTGCCCTTCTCAGGAAATGAGCCAAACGTTGTTCTCTACTTTTCTGAATTCACCCTTCTATGAGTTTGCATTAAAAAAAAAAAAAAAAAGGCAGGGTAAAGGAATGGTTTAATACAAGTACACAGAATTTGCAAGGAAATGGTTTAATCTAAAGAAAAGCAGTGCTCAAAAAGACCAGGAACATTTCAATTTCTCCTGTAGAAAAGTATCATAAACAATTCAAGTAACTCCCAGAGCATTTAACTTCAAGTAAAAAGCACATGCAGAAAGAAAATCTGTGGATGATTATTAGGATTCCTAACAGAAACAGCTGGTGGTTTTACACCAGGGCTAAGCCCTGCATCTCCATCCACCAGACAGCGTGAGACAAGACCAAGAAATGTAGATCATGCCCAGAAAGGAACCTCTAAATACAAGTGTGAAATAACTGCGGACTTTGCCATTACCTCCCTACTTTAATCCTTTACCAAATTCTGATTAAAAAAAAAAAAAAAAAGAAGTAGTAGTAAGAACAGCATAGGAATGAGCATGCTAGCTTGACCCCTCTCTTCCCAGGTAAATTGAATGCTACCAATGCAGGACATTCCCCACAAACTTATACAAGTAGCCACAAGACACCTGAGTGGCAACAGGTTTTCCTAAAGCCGCAGATGAATTGGAGTGCATTGTACATAAAACTGTCATTAAATGGAGTCAGAATCTGTGAAATACTCCCTAGATAAGTGACTTGAGAGGCAAATGATGATTTAGGACCAAGGCAACACTCCTTTCTTTTTCTTTCTCCCCCAAAAAAACTCCTTCTTCATGGCCATCAGTTCAACATGAGCTCCTTGTGTTCATCTCCTTAGCTGTTTTTTTTTCTTTTGAAGCTCTGCCCATTCACTTATTATAATAATGAATAATTTACTAAAAAGAAAAATCAAAGAAAACATAAGTCTGCCTTAATATTGCCATGTCAAATGATGTTTAACAGTTGCCTAGCACCACAGATTTCAATAGAGCATTTCTTCATCCCCATCAGAGTAAGTAAGAGAAGCAGCAGCAACACAATGAAACATTTGCAGAATTTTCTAGTGACCTACTTCTACTAGAGCTACAGTATTTCACTATAATAGGAATGATTATATGTGGATTTAGCTCAATTAAGCATCACCTTGGTAATGCTTTCTTTTGTTATCCAAACATTTTTGCATATGTTCATCAGGATGACTGAAGTTTACCCAGGAAGCCAAGTCAATTTTCTAGCTTTATAGTTGAGACAAGTTTCAAGAAATATTTTTAAAAACTGAGACTAACTAATTTCCATTCACACTTGTTACTTCAAATGGAAATGCCTCAATTGTTCACATACTGGCCACAAACATGTATTCCTGGACAAGTCCCTTCCACCTTTTTTCTGAACGTTCCCCACAAAAGTATATGTATTAGGTTGTATGATCTGAGAAAGGGTGGCAGGTCATGCATCCAAATTACATCACGTGTAATTGTTGATTCATAAAATAAGGAAGAAACTATAGTTCAATACACCAGCTGAGGAGGATATTGATACTAGCAAACAACTCCCTGGATGTAGAAAATAGATTATTTCCTTCCTCACATAGCTGGCTAGAATATTTGAAAAAATTGTTGCCGCATTCCACCCTGTCAATTTCCCCCTATGCTTTGTCCAGGTGTGTCTTTGCATCTTTGATTCTTCACTTTGCTCTTCTGGGAGGTCTCTATAGTAGATCCACATCTTTCTTGAGTGTGGAATCCAAAACTGAACAAACCACGCCAGGTGAGTAGTTTGGCACTATGTGAGTAAAAAAAATTACTTCATATTTATGCATCCTAGAATCATATTTGTTATGTGTCTACCATGTACCCCTTCACACATTTTCCATGGGACTTCACCATCCTAAATTTGAATGATTGATTAGCTTGGTCAGTCCTATCTATTCTGGTATCTTGCCTTGTTACTATTGCAGAGCCTTTTATTTATTTATTTATTTTTAAATTTTTCTTTTCAGGTAGGAGTTTCAATTTACCATTTATAATTCATATCTTCCCGTAAAATATTATGGCAGTCCCTCTTGGATTAATGTCATCTGCACATTTAACAAGAATGTTCTCTACACTGTCTTCCCGGTGACTGATGAAAATACTGAATAATACTGGGTCTAAGATAGCCCCTGTATTTTGACTGCTGGTAACTTGCTGTGGCAAGTCAGCAGTGCTATAGCCCTGAATGAAGTTTCTCAGGCCACTTCAATTTAAAAATATCAAATTAGTCAAGAAGTCTCCATTTTGTTATTCTCTGTTAAAGGCTGAGATCTTATCCTTTGTCACTTCTTCTAAGTGTTTCTGACACTACTTGTGGGTGACCTCTTCCGTGAAGGTTGATGGAGCATTAATTATTTCTCAATACCATCTCTTGCTCAGATGTCCTATTCCCAGGAGCAGAAGACCAGCTCTTCCCTCGGTCATCCTGTTACTGTTTGCAGAACAATTTCCTATTACTTTTTTTGTGTTGCTGCTTCTGTGCCTTGACATTTTTGATATTGTGCCTACATGTTCCTGCTGTAAGTTTAATCCATCCTTTCATTCACAATGGTATAAATTCAAAGGAAAATCAATGATTTCAACAAAGTTTCTTGCACACAAAAGGTCATATCATCATGTCCCACGTTTCCAGATTTAATTCATGAAATTATTTTCTTCTTCACTGAAGCAAGTGAGTCTGGCATAAACAAGGACAACCACACTCTGCTCCTACAAATGCCCTCCTGCATCCACACTAGCTCCGCAGAGAAAGTTGTTTGGCTCAATGTGAGCCTAATTGAAATACGTCCTTTTTCCATCCAGTTAGATCAGTATCACACAACATTTCAATGCATGGGACAGCACTTCCTCTTCGCTCTAAAGCAGTTACTTGAAAACACACCACTGCTAATGGTCGCTCTTTTCCAAAATGCTCTGCAGCCTGTTTGCATAGGGGCAGCAATTGCAATGTGGGCAATTTTGATGAGTATTTTTCCCACATTCTCTTAAAACTTTTAGACCTTTACTCTAACTGTAAAGCTACCTGACCTTTTGAGTCAGATATTCTCATGCACATTCACTGCTTCATAACGCTCTTGTTTTCAACATGCAATATGTGGATCACTTTACAGGGTCACAGATTTCAGCTGACCACTCCCACTTGTAGCAGAAGAATCTGCCTGTATATACATACGTAGATATTTATATGTATGCACGCACATACTTACGCATATTCATATATGAATACACACATTAAAAATATGTTATGTACATGTATAGACACACACACTTATATATTGTGTATGCATACCCTTTCCATATTTTACCTCCAGAGCTACATATTTGCTTGTTATACAAATGCTATCTTGCTACCTGACAGCTTGAACAGATTCATTTCTCCAAAAATTCAGTCATAAAGGCAATTATACAAGAAATTATTAGTTTGAGCCTAGAATGAGGGAAGGAGTAGAGTTAAATATACACAAAAGAAAATAAGTTTTACATCCATGAAAATAATCAAGCATGGATTTTTCAATGACAGTCAAAGCGGAGAAGGCATATATAACACAAGGAAAAGAAAAAAATAGAGTGACTGATCTTTGATATAAACCACCACTGAAATTCACCCCTAAAGGCCAATTTAAACTCCTTCCTTGTTCACTTTCAGACAAGGATTCCTATGACATGCAGGTTTCCTCTGGGCTTGGTGCTGACCCTCTGCACAGAGAGGTTTTACCACCTAGGATAACCCCTGTACCATTGCAGCCACATGCTGCTGTAGGAGCTCCTCAAAGGAGAAAGTCCACGCTATGCATCAGCGGGACTGGTTGTAAAACAGACTTAATTTAATATCTATTTGTATACTAATGAAAAGAAAAAATATTTCAAGTACTTGTTGACAAAAGGAGAATACAGAATGGGGCCTCTATACTTTGGGCACTCATCTGTACGATGCACATGGGGCAAGTGGTTCAGGGTTGTTCTGCCTGGTCCATAGCTGGGGCTGGATACTTGCTCTCTCTCCAGGCATATTTACAGGCAGAGATAACAGCTGTAAAGAAACCACCAAGTCATTTCAGTTTTGATAAACTACCAAAAACTTTTAGACAGCTCTATCCTACCAGTTCCTTCAAGTGCCGCATGAGTCACCAGGAAGACTTATCTCCTCAACTGGATATCGAATTAAGCTCATATAAGCAGGAACAAAAGAGGAAACCATAACCATGTGAGTTCTGCAATACTTAGCCTCTTGGTCTCTGAAAAGACAGGTCCCATCTATCAACAGAAGCCACTTGCATTACCTAGAACAAACCTTGGTCAGAGGGATTATTTGTACGCATGAATCCACACAGAAATAAACAGTTTAAAACACTTCAGTGGTGTGGTTATAAGACCTTCAACAATTTTTATTTCCCTAGCCTTTTCTTAGAAAGTTTCTGGGAGATGTACCTCTCTGGAATACAAATAAAGGACCAAAAACTGCAGGTTTGTACAAATACCCTCTGGATATTATCCATACAAACTAGAAAGGGAAACAAGTAATGTTTAAGGGTAAAAATAATATTATGGTTAATCAAACAGGGAAAAAAGAAGGAAAGAAAAAAGTCTCTTCTTCAAGAAGAGACACAGATTTACCTTAAATTGGACCATAAACCCATTCATGCATAATTTGTATGGAAAAATTCTTCAAATAAACCAAATGAATGGAATAACCCCCATTCTGCAATCACAAAGATGAACTTGATGCACTAAAATGAAACGCAAACAGAGCCAGCAGCAGCCAAAGCTAGGAAGTATGGTTTCTAGTAAATTTTAACTCAAAACACATTTTTTCACTCTGTGTGCATTTTCCAACAATTTTTGCTTCAAGGGGGCATGCATAAGACCCACCTTCTCCAATCAGCTACCTACTCTCACAAAACTATTAGGAACTCATTATTTTTGAATATTCTACCTCTTCATCAAATGTCCTCAAAATTAATTGAGTCACAAGGTAGTTGGGAAGGAAATGAAATATAAGACATGGCAGCAGACAGCACAGTCATGCAGCTTTCAGTTAGTTTTCAGTAGTTTTTTAAGGAATTAAATGAAAAATTGCAAGCACTATACTTATTTACCAAACCACAGAAAAGTGAGGGAGTATGGCCTGAGTTAACATTGTTCATTCAATACACCGGGTTCACTTAAGAAGGGTAGAAAAAGTCTCCTTTCACAGTCTCATACTGCAAATAGTAAACAGCTGAGCCCACATGATTACCTTCACTCCTTTCTTGACTTTCAGATCAATCACAGAATATCATACCCCATTCCTGCACAACTGGCTGGGCTCTCCTGCTGGCTTTGTGCAGCAGCAGCTCTAGCAGACAAAGAAATTCGTCCCTGCTAACAACATAGGACCAAAGCAAATCATGGTTTTCACTTGCTCATGAAACACCTGAGATCCACTCACCAAAGCAGAGATGGGGAAATCTCAGGGAGTTGGCTGCTGGGGCTGTCACCAAGGGAAAATACAGCCTCTTCTAATTCATGGGATCTGGCTAGGTACCCAAAGTTTCATTTACTAATATTGGTGATCCCATACCTGGTCCTTTTACCCTTGCACCTCTTCTGCAGACCACTGGATTTTGCTGCTTCCCTTTTACTTTTTCTTTTATCACAGTTATGTTCAATGTGTCTGCTTTAAAGAGCAGAGATTTGAAACAATTTGTGCTATGTCCTGCTTATTAGTGTCTTTTAAGTTATACAGTATGCACAGTGAGCTTAATTATGAGACAATGACAGGAAATTTAAATTTTTTCCAAAAAGCAATAAATGTTAAAAATAAAAATGTGATGTTTAACTGGCAAATTGAATTTAAAAAAAAATGTGAATTATTAACTGAAGAAGTCACTCAGCTTATAATAGTCTAAACGATAATGGCTGTATTATTTTTTAAAATTCCATATACTATTAGTCTTGCATCAGCTAATAAAGTAAAATAAACAGCAAGCATCTCATAACCATTAACAACCCTTCCTTAAAGAAAGAATTGCTGCAAAAATAAAGTGCACAGACAAGGAAGATTAACACTAGTGTAAAGGAATAGGCACTTTGAGCAGACAAGCATGCTTGAAAGACCCTCTGACCTGTATGAACAGCCAGGGCATTCCCACCTCGGAGAAGCTGGTCAGGCCAATGTACCTCAAATGGAAAATGGACCATAACAGAAGGTGCAAAGGGCACCTGAGCATCAGTTGAGGATATGAGAGATTTCACTGCATGTAACAGCAATGATGGT
Source organism: Anser cygnoides (assembly GCF_040182565.1). NCBI lineage: Eukaryota > Metazoa > Chordata > Aves > Anseriformes > Anatidae > Anser > Anser cygnoides. Next base: position 70,545,948 of record NC_089874.1, read on the forward strand.
GCTCAGTGGGTCACTTCTGTCAAAACTCAGAATGCAAAAGAACTTCTGCTACTAACAGAAAAAAAAAAAAAAAAGAAAAAAAAAAAAAGAGAGAGAGAAGTTTGTTTGTTTTCAGGAAAAAATGTCTGGGGAGCCTTTGTTCCCAGAGCTGAACATCTTGGCTTCCTTCCCTGAGCTCCACAGGAAAAAGATTACTTATTATGAGGACGCCTTTGCAGGGACAGTCACAAATTTGTTACAAGAAGTTTGCAACAAATATCTCTATCATAGCACTGTCTGTAAAAGGCAACAGTCATGTTGGAAAGAAAGATGACAACCCAAGAAAACACTGAAGTAGCTTCGAAAAACAGAAACAAAAATCCTGTCATGCCTCTGTGCAACAGAAATTCCTCTAAGTCTGATAAGGCACTAAAAATCTGACCATTACTGTTCTCACAAAAGAGAAGTGTGACAAAACTCCTGACGCACTTTGCCCCTTGTCAGGGTGCACTGAGAGACAGACAAAACTACTGTTCTGCTCATGTCAAGGCAGCTCAGTGAACAGATCTCTGATAAAAAAATTAAAATACATAATCTGTGCTTGGTTACTGATGTCAGCCAGACTGCATCTTTAACAAAAAAAAAAGGATATACAGCTGGCCACAGCACAATAACTTTCTATTTTATTAAAATTATTAAAAGAGAAGAGAAAATACTCCTCAGGATAACGTTATCTATAAGCTCTTCAAACAGTAATAACACAGTTCAAGGAAATATGACTTTTACTATCTTCCCCTTGGATAAAGCCAACATAGATCTTATTGCTTACTCTGTTCTTAATAAAGAAAAGTTGGTAAACGTCTCAGCATCATCAAATAGGTTTCAGACATGCAATTCTGTCCAAGATTATCTAGATTTTCTCAGGGGAAAGCACTGAAAGTGCCTGCACCAATACTGGCAGGGTCTGATTTTAATAAATTAAATGTTTCTCCTTTGTGTGTGCTCATACTCTAATAAAACACATATGGAAAATAGTGAAAATATTCAGAGAAACAAAATTTTCTTTTATGATGATTCATTAAAAGCAAAATCAAATCTGTTATTAGCTATTTGAGTCTAAATGCTATGATGAATGACTGGGATTTCCACGGTACTTTGCATCTTCAGAGTATTGTAATTAATTATTCTTATGCTGTGTGGCATTGTTTTCACACAAGGCTCTTTCAAAGTTCAGCTAGACGTTAATTCTAACAGCTCCTTTCCTCAGCTGCCATAATATGACAAAACTCTCTGGGCATATACCTAACATACATAAAGAACAGTGTTGTACTGAACCCTGCAATGACATAAACAGTACTTTTATTTTATTTTAGTTGCTTGATACTTTTGATTAAAACCTTTTAAAATACTTTAAAGTGTTTTTGGTGTGTTTTTGTCCTTTTTTTTTTTTTTTTTAATAAAAGAAAGCTCCAGAGGGAGCCCATGCACAAAGAATATATATAAAATAGCTTCCAGACTAATGGTAAAACTGTGTGCAGAAATTTCTTTAAACCTACTTTTGATATTTCAAAACTATAGAGAACTATAAATTTCAACAGGGAATAATCCTCCGAAGAATGTTTACATAACAGGGCTTATGTTATTTTATTCGGTATACACGTCAATAAATACAAAGCCTGTTGTAATGGAAACAATCTCCAATTAATATCAAAGATATTAAAATTTTGTCTCAGATTAAGAAGAGCTCAGAATAGCCTGTGGTAAGTTATCCGCAGGAGACAAGAGACACCCAAATGAAATATTAAAATAACAGTAAGACAGAGGGGGCTAAAGAGGAATGGGTACATCGTGGCACCCCAGGAAAAGTATTCAGAAAGCCATGCAAAACCAGCCTGCTAAGGAACACATCAAGGTAAATCGGGTGCATGATAGATTTCTTTTCCATTTCTCCTCTGAAGAGAATTGTTGAATGAAATATAATTCACATCCCATTCTTATTTACATGTGACTCAGCTGTTTTCACTGGAGCTCATCTTATTTCTCTTGCCCATTCTGACACTGCAGATCAGGCCCTCTCCTAAAAGCTCTTCCACTCCAGCTGTTTTCCCTCATATGGAATTAAAGAACCAGCCTCTCTACTGGGATTTCACTTCAAGTCTTCCCCTCCACAGCATGCAGAGAATTTGAGCCAGTTTTGTGACGTAATAAAAAGATTAACCCAAAGGGGAAAGGGAGAGAATAGAAAAACAGTGAAAAGTGCCAGAGATTTCAGCTAACTCCAAAACGACACTCCTCTAAGAACCGGTGGTGAGAGGGAACTTGAGACAGGCAGAGGCATACGGTGACTTCCCATCAGGGCTTTGCTTTCCTTCTGGATGGCACCGACAGTTTGAGTCCTGGCAAAAGGGATGTCCAGATCTCTGTTGCTGTCAGCTGCTTGTCTTCATAGGTTTATTACTTTACCATTAGATTGATAAACTATTTGCAGACTGCTTTCAGGTCCACCCGGACCACAAAACCTTAGGCATCTTCTACAGTCTACAAAAGCTCCTCTCATTTTCTCTATACAATTTGTCTCTTGCAGTTATTTTTTTATTCTTAATCATCATTGCCATCCCCAAATGGCTGGCTCACAGATTTCCATTAAAGCCACCGATGGGAGCCCCCTTCCAGGCTCTGCCACAGAATATGGTTCATCCCCCAAAGAGGGAGGTTCGGCGCATTGACTTCCCTCGGCAACAAGGAAGCTTGCCACTACTTCTACTGTCCCTGGCACCAAGGAGACTGGCAGTGCAGAGCATTGAGAGTTTTACTTGAGAATATCCTCCACTGACATTTCACAACCATCCCTTCCCCATTCCCTTCTTCACCAGCATTCATCTTCTGTTCACATGACCAGAGTTTACTTTATTGTATACTGGCAAAAGAAACAAAAGTACTGTAAAACTGTGACAAGTCTACCAACCCTATGGAGGACAGGCTCCTAATACAAATCCTGACATAAATCAAAAAATGTTAAAAGAGAAAACTTGCTTTATATTCATTTTAAATCTTAAACAAACAAACAAAAAACACTTGCATAACATTCCTCATCTTGATCATTGCAAGCATCATCATCTTCATTCTACAGACAGGAAAACCAAAGCAAGAGCTGAAGTAGATGACTTGCCCCAGACTAGAACATACCTCAGGGAACAAATCAGGAGAACTTCAGAGTTCCTGCCTCCAGCCCCCAGCCTGAGCACTGCTGATCCTATTGAGATTTTGGCTTCCTCCACTTCAGATTGCCACTATTGTTTTGCTTTGGCTAGAAACTGCAAATCCCCCAGCAACTGGACTTAAAATATATATATATATATATATATATATGTATACAATTCTCTGTATAGGTTCCTTTCCTGCTATTAAATATTCTTCCAGCCTTAAACACTCCAGCACGCTTCAGTTTTAGAGGTATTATGGAATATCACATAGTTAGGGCAAAAGCAACAGTTTCCCAAAAAGACTTGGATTTTTAAATGCTGTGCTTTTTGCTAAGAGCAGAGATGCACAAACATACAGATGAACTGAAATAATCCTATTACTCTGGTTTGTCTCAAAGAGCTATGGGGAAAAAGAAAAAAAATACACGAATGAAGAATGGAAATATTCGCTGTGTTTGACGGAGGAAGCATCATTAAAATGCACTGAAGCTGAAAAAACAACTGAACACTATCAAGACTAACTCTCACTAACTCATACCACAAGTGTCACATTTGTAATGCAGGTAAGAGTATATAAAAACCACCTCATCTCAAGACATATCTTATAACATGTGGCCATTATCATTAAAAAGATATCCCCTGGAATGTGTCACAAGACTAGGAGAGGCAGAAGAGCATACCAATGTATCTCCAGTAATCAGAAGGAATTTAGTCCTGCCAGCAGAGGTGCTCCAAGATAACCATCATTTCTCTGTTTGCTTGTACATTACTCCCTTGATATGCCCTCCTTACACACGCTCAAAATTTTTTCCAGCAAAATAGTTTTCCATGGGAAGGTACTAAACAGTGAGCTGTTTATGGGACTGTGGCAATTGCAGAGAATTCCAATTTTTCCTTGACCTCCAGTGAACCTTTCTTGGGTTTCCTGGATTTTTGGCTGAACAATTGAGGACCTCTATGAAGTCAAGGAGTCAGCGCTTGCATGAAAAAGGATCCTACCAGGAGACTGTCACAGAGGCAGGGATCCCAATTCCACAGGTGCCCTGGGGTCCAAGGAAGTTAATACATTAGTGTGGAAACAACTGTGTGCTCCAACGAATGGTGCATCACCACACATCTGAATCAAGGGACACATCAGCCAGGCTGAGAATGCTTCTCTTGCTCTAAAAGTAGCAGTCATTAAAAAAAAAAAAAAAAGTTAATGTGTAAAGAAAGAATTAAAACAGATACTGATTTAAAATGTAGGCTATTTTTTTAAAATAATGTATTATTTTATATTATATTAATGTTTTATTTTATTAAAAATTACTATAATGTATTATTATTATTAAATTATAAATTTATTTTTAAAATTTATTTTTATTTTAAGTGCTCCTTTTATTGTTTTTCTTATTTCACAAGACATTTTTTCACTTCAATGCTTTACTTTGATTTAGAATAAAATGTTGTGTTTTACTGGAGACTTTCCCACAGGATGAGCATTCATCCAGCTGCATTTTTCAGAGTCAGTGGGAATCCTAAGATGCCAGCTTAGTTCAGCACTCACTACATTGTTTTACAAATGAACATGGCAATGGTAATTAGCATTGGCAATTGCAAAATGGCAGTAGTAATTAAACCAGCAAAAGTGTAGGCTGCATATCAGGAAATATTTTTCAACAAGGAAGTCCGTTATATTTCGAAATTTGCCCCCCAAGACAAGGAACAAAAACCCAACCACTGGAATCAATTAAGCGAGTCAAAGCACTTGAAAATACACCATGGGGAACAATCCCGCGCCAGCCAAGAGGATGGGCAGGATGAGGTTCCTCACATCTCTCAGATGGGGGAGCATCCCATCCTCGAGAACCCCTGTTAGCTAGGAGAGCATCCCACCGAGCGTGCCCAGAGATATACCCAGGCGGCAGCAGCAGCTCATGTGGCCACCGGCTCTCTCACGTTGCAATGAAAGAAGCAAAAGAGGCTGCAAGACTCTTCCCAACACTAAGGAAAGGCTTCCCCAGCAGCTATGCCATGACTAAGAACTCAGGCAGCTCCTTCAGCAGCTGCCTGGCTCTGGCTATCGATATGGATATTGTGAGGGAAACATTCCTTAAAGAGTTATGCAGACAGGTGTAGCCTGGGTCTCTCGCCTGTGCCTGTTCAACGGAAGATGAGAGTATTACCCTGTATTTTAAGCCTGAAGGGGTCTCAGCATCTTTCTCCCAGGTTTCAGCAACACACTACAGAACACAAATTTCAAGGCCTCGTGATGCATCGCGTGCCTGCGGCCCCTGTTAGAGGGGCAGCGAGCACCAGCGGAGGCAAGTCCAGGCCTTCTGGGAGCATTTCAGCTCCCCATATTTCAGTGCAGCGCCTACTGCACTATCCGCATGCCTCTCGAGGTGCCGGCGTGAACATCAAACAGGTCTGGTACAGCTTTTTGATCAAACTTTCAGGCTAGAATCAGTTAACCTCCTCCCACCAACAGACTGCTCTCCCAAGTTTGCATAAAGGAGAAGAAACACTCTACAATTTGATATTCCCCCAATCAATGACATTTACATGCCTTTATTCACAGGCTCCTTCTGATTTATTTTTTTTTATAGCTTGCACTAGTCTCCATAAAACCCCCAGCTGAATGCTGGTCTTCATTTATCTTCCACTCCGTTCTTCCAAACGCCAGAGGAAATTTCTCAGTCAAAAGATAACCTGCGTCTCCTTTATTTTTTTTCCACCCCCTTCATTTCTACATGGTTTCCGAACACCTGCTCTTTATGTTGTACTGCAAAACACTAGGCAATTAAAAACTTAGAGAACAAGTAAAAACAAAGCTTATCTCTGTGCAGGGAATTACACATTAGACAGTAATAGCTACACTGCAGCCATGAGTAAGCTGCTAATTTATGTGCGTGTTCAGTGCTAAACTACAAAAGCCAAAAATTACTGGGATTTTTATATTTAGACTTTAAATTTAAAAGTGAAGAAATTCGAAAGTGAAGTACCCATGGCAACCTTAATTCTATTCATCTTGCCCTCTGATGCAGCACTTGGTTGGTGATTACATATTCCTGAGTAAAGCTACATCTCTCAGATGACGTAAAGCAAGGTTAAAGTATTTCTAAAATTAATAAAGTCCTTCAGTAATACTTGTAACATTTACAGCTAGAGGCATTCAAAACAGATCTTGAAAAAAAAATGAACTTCCCTAGGTTTTGGTAGGAAAAAAATGTAAGCTGCCGGCAAAGAATTTTCAACTCCTTTTTTACTCTTTTTAACATTTGCTTTTTCACATTGCTCTCAGTCTCTTGATGTGAGAAATTAGTAACACACTAGTCATTTCAGTTGGGGATGTCAAGTTTCTGCTTCTCTGCTTATGCTCCAGTGAGAGCTGAAAAATACCATTTACCATGACTATTTGGTTTTGTGTTTTTTTTCTCCCCTATTTTTCCCCACTGAATGTTTTTACAATGATTTGTATAGACACGTATCATATCATATAATGATGTTTAAGATAAGGAGAACTACACTGTAAATTTTCAGGCATTTTACTACTTATTTTTAACCTAATAGGTTAAAAATACTAGCTTCTAATAGGATGCATATACGTTCGTGATGTCTGTCCAGTGAATGTGTGAATTTGCAAGTCCTCCCCCGTCTTTTGAGTTCAATAGCTAATTTCACCCAAACTTGAAAAAGGAGGGTATAGTCTCCAACATAACTGAGTTCCTACAAGTTTAATGGAAAAACAGGCAGGCTAGAGGAGACAGACATGAATTAACATGGCCGGTGACACCCCAGAAGAAAGGGGAGCAGAGCAGAGCCATCTGCCTTTCTGCTTTACAGCAGCCAGATGGCATTAACATACTGGCAATGCCAAGCTGCAGGTTGGCCAGGGGGTTGCTGTTGGTGTGGACAGGAGGGACAAATTGCATATTTGCCACTGGCAGTGTTCTCTAATACTCCCGATGAGCAAAGCTTTCCAACTGGACCTCAACACCATTTCCTCAGAAAACTCCAGTAACTGAGGACTGAGAGTGACAGCCTGGAAACATACAACTTAGGGGCACCATACTCGATGGGAGGATTCGAGTAGTCTTGCAGTGAAGGGCAGCAGAATGAGACTTCAAAAGTGGCCAGTTAATGTACTTTGAAAGAGGGCTGCAGGGGAACAGACTGCAGAGCTACTGCAGTGTTCATCCCAGCTGACACACATGGCAATGGGAGAACTGCTCACAGCGCTTTCTGCTAAAGCTGAACGAAGAGCCACATTACTCCAAAAAAGCACATTACCTTTCACAGCGACTCACTTCTTTACAATGTAAAGGTGACGTGGCAGCACCTTGCGAACACAGAAAAATCCAACTACTGGTTTTGCTGAGCTACAAAAAGCACTGACAAGCTTCTCAGCTCTGTCCACACTGCCCCAGTCAGAAGGCACCAGGTGAGCTCTAAGCCACAGAGAGTCCAAGGCATCTCTTACAGGTAGCCTGTCCCAGCACCCTGAAGAGGGGGACCTGATGTACTTCTGTAGCTTCGTGTTGTTGCAGTAGGAGCACTAGCAGTTTCTGAAGCAAGAAGGAACAGTCATCTTGCTTCAAAAACCCAGGGAAAATGAAAAAAACCTGACCCAAAACTCCCAGAATTTCTGAGATCACAGCATATTTTCCGTAGTTGCTCTGTAGAGGTGATGCACAGGCACATCCTAACCTGAAATAATGGAGAACCATAACCAAATGCTATTCGCTCTCTCTCACCCTCACCCTCTCTCAAAATAAAACCCAAAAGCAGCAGCACCACCACCAAAAAGCATAATCTCTTCCTATATATCACAAATTAAACTGGATAAGAAACAGAATAACAAGATTCCGCCTTCTTCCTTCCTACTCGAAAAAATATAGCATTAACTTCGGCAGTGTTAAAACGTATTAATAGTAAAAATACTCCTCACCGAAACTGTGGTTACAGTCTGGGAAGCTGGAACTGAGAACTACACCTTGACCACCCAGTACTCCACAAGACTCTGATCACAGTTTGGGGTACGTGGTGGCATTGCCCAGGAGTCTCAAGGAGCACTTCAATGGATCCGTTCCTTGGTAAAGACCATCTGATACTGGAAAGTTTCTGGGAAGGACCTTACACGGTTAAAGAAATTACAGTTCTGCCCAGTATCTAGATAGGTCACATATGAGTTTACGCTTTCCTGCTTCTGTCCTCTCCAGTCAAAGCTATGAGTTCTTCCTGCGTTGCAGGACACTATGCACACACCTTACCCTACACCAGACAGCAAATGAGACCATGGAGTACACAAAGAGAATCCCATCCCCTTCCTTCAGGTCAATGCCATTCAGTGACTCTGAGTTTGTGTGAAGCCACAGTATCTTCCAAGAGAACTACAGGTAGAAAGCAGTGCAAATGAAGTTCTGTTTACCCAGTCACATTTCTCTCTTAAAAACAAATACATGGGGCTAAGGATGCTTTCCCCTTCTATTTCTGTCATTCTCAGAGCTCTAGGCAAAGCATGAGGAACAGCTGGTTGCTCACTATTCACTACAGGTTCACACCAGCAGTCCTATATATAGGCAATAAACAGGCTCACAGGCTTCCCCCCAGCAAATGCTGCTCATTCCCCCAACCATATTGTCCTCCCCAGACCGTCTCCCTGTCCCCCAGCTTCTCCTACACTTCACAGGTGTGCAGATGCACAGGCTTCAAAGCAGCGCTTCAGAGGCAATTTATTTCCTTGGAAAAGAAAAAAAAAAAAAAAAAAAAAAAAAAAAGAAGAAGAAGAAAATGAAGTAAAGCCTGTAACAGCTTCATTTTGTGCTGTTCAAGGGAGCTTAGAAACCATTCCCGAAGAGGGGCAGGAAGAGGTGAGAAGCAGAACCATAAACAGCCCTAATCCTGATGTTGGGCTCCCACCTAGTGGGACCACGCTGCACTACTCTACGTGCTAGCGCAACCCCAGCACCTGAGCAGGCCGTGTTCCTCCCGGCTGAGAGAGGCATTTTACATCCCCCTCAGTTTTACCCCTGCTCCCACCCTGCCTTCAGCAGCAGTTAAATGCTACTGTTTGGCCCACGGTGAAAAAGGACCTGCTGGGGGTCTGCCGATGGGGGCAGGAGGCTGCTCAAGGACTCGCCTGCCTTTAAAAGCCGCACGAAGCCTGGAGACTGCTCCCAGCCTCAAAAAGACAGAGTCGTGTGGGCTGTGTCACTGGAACAGTCAAGGAGAGCAGGAGGGACCAAGAAGACCCTGTTGAAGGTGAAAAGAGGAGCATCTGTCCAGGTCTTTCAGCAAGAGAGGACCATGGGGCAGGGAATGCAGCAGAGGAGGGTGGGAGGCAACAGTTTTGTGCTTTCTTGCTGTTGTTTTTTGTTTGTTTGTTTAGCAACTCCAGAGCTAAACAGAATTTCAGTTTCAGCCCTCCCTTCCCTTTGTGGATTCCTCTGTCCATCGGCTGTGCACTGTCTCAGGTTAGAGACCCCAAATGCTCTCTGGGCGTACCAGAAAACTTGTTTCTCCCACAAAAGGATAATTCCCCAGAAAACGCATAGCACTCAGTAAATGCCCATTCAGCTCTGTCTGCTAGCAGGTTTCTCAGGCTCAGCTCTCGCAGCAGCAGCACCATTCAAATAAGCACCAGTACCTATCTTCTGAGTTATTTTGTTCTAATTTGGAAAGGGCAATGCTGCGGGCAGCTCTAACAGGAGCAAGGCACTGAGCTCTGCGTGCATCACACCTGCCTTTCTGAAGCAGCAGCACTTTCCCCAACAGCCGCTGAGAGGGAAGCTCATGCATCTTCCCTGCTACCCACCTAGCTGTTAGTGGAGCTGCAGCCCATTCCTCTAAAGTTCGAGTAAAACAAGCATTGCATGTTGAGAGAGATATCCTGCAGATGAGGTGGCGCGGAAGGGGGCCGCCTTGATTAAACTAGGTTGTTCTGCTGAGAAGTCCTCAATACACTCTCTTGGTTATGGCTGTTAGGGCTGCAGCAGGGTGACAAGAATTGCCTTTTATCTAATTGGAAAACTCCCACAGAGTTTAGAAGTACTTATTTAGAAGGGCAAATCAATAAAGGAAATGGTAAGCATGAGAATATAGTGGGACTATAGAGGCTGTGTGGGTCCTGTATGCTTCTGCTTAATAAAGTTTAACTCTAGCCAGTTTCCTGCAATGCCTGGACAGTAGCAAAACAGGTAGATTCTCCCCAGGACATCAAGGAGTAGCTTGCCCTTACGTATCTATCTAAAGGCAAGAGAGTAATCCTTCTGTTGAAGACCAGAAATTCAGAAGGAACCATAGAAATTTAGAAGACGTTGCAGAGAAGGAAGAGGAAAAACTTATCTTCAGTGTAACAGCTCTGAAGCTGGCAACCTGATCAGAAAGGAAGAGGGAGCAAAATCTGATTTACGTAATTTACAAAATAGCTGTATTTCCACAGTTTTGCTGTTACAAGGAACGTTGTGATGAAGGAAATGAGCAATGATCTCAGCTTTCCCACTTGGAACTTTTCCGTGTCCTTGTACATCCACCCTCACCAGTGGCTCTGCAAATTCCCACCCATACAGCCACTCCAAGACCTCAGAACTATTAAGAACGGTTTTTTAGTTGCTAAAAAACTCCAGGTTTCAAGAAAAAAAATCACCTAAAAAAGCCCACAATTCTTACAGTTGCTTAGTTTAGGATTAGTTTTGTTTTTCTTATTTCTCTCTGGCATTCCTTCTCCTAAATCTCCAATCACTTTCACAACAGGCTTATGCTAAGTAGCTTCGGGCAGCCAAGAAAAAAAATCCTGTTTAGCAACGTAAGTATCCCTTTTCCCACTGATGCTAATAGGAGTTTTGTGCATAAATCATGGAATGCACTGATGGGAGAACAGATCCCCAAGCCTACAACTATCTTTATCCACTGCAGCAAGGGTTTGATTCTCTCCACATTTACACCAATATATGGACCTCAGGGGGTACACATCTGACATGCATCAGCATAAGTCAGAGAAGACTCAGACCCATGGGATGAGAACAGAGACATCGACATCTTATTCTGGTGGGAAAAGTCAGAAAGAGAGTTCAGAGTAACGCGGGTTGACTCATGATGGCTTCTCAGAAGATGACAGCACTGGGCAGGCTGGGACTCATGCTTCAACCTCCCCATCCTTACCTCACCATTTCTCTCCTCCGCCAGAGGAGAGTTTCACGGGTTTCAAGGGGTTTCAGCCCTTCCACAGGTACTTCCCTGACATACAGAAAACCTGGTGTTTCCTCGCTGGGGGACAGCTGTTTAGAACTGGGTCTTGGAGGGAGTAGGCAGGACCTCATGCTGGTAAAGCCTCTCCTTATGAACCACTGCATGGACATGAGTCCACTAATCCCATTGCATCTTTTGCAGTAGAGGACTACTAAAACAGGGTATCCTTTACCTTCTTCTTGCTCTTCTTTAGAAATATCTAGACAGTGTTCATGCAGTGACCTCTCCAAGCTACCCCCAGTTCTAGAGAAGGTGAGCACACAAAACAAAGGTGACCCTGACAGTTTTTATTTGGGAAGGCTGTTTGATGCCTCTGGATTGCCAATAGCATACAGACCTCTTCTGACATTGTCTGGCCTTCATGATGCCCTCCAAAACATCTGGTGGGTTTGGGATATTCCAGAGGAGGTCAGAAGGTGGTCGCCTCTGCCAGGCACATCAGGGTTTGCAGCACAGGTCACTGGGGCTATAGTTCCTTTACCCTGGTGTGGGTGACCAGAGGCAGAACAACTGTTAGGAGCCCTGCAAAGTCTTAAGATAGAAATATCATGACTAAGGGAGCCTAATGGAGTATAAATACAGCTGGGGTGACCCAGAACTTCCTAAGGAGAATATAAATGCATAAAGCTAATCTTTTCTGGGGTCTTTTTCAATGATCATTGAGCTATGTAGAACTATTGTTATGAGAAAGCATTCCTTTGTTTCAAAGAAAAATTACTATAAGGATTTTACGTAAGTTTTTTTCTATATGACAATTCTTTATCTCAGTTTTCTTTAAAGACAGGGTTTTATCGATCAACATTAAAAAGTAAAAAATAAATAGCCCCTTTAAAAAAGTACTTTTAATTTGCATTATACTCAGTTGGAGAGGGAAACGCATAATAAAATTAATGGATTTTTTAATAAGTTCCTTTTCTTCTTATAGACAAAGTGTGTGTTTCAATAAGGACTGTTTCTCCCCTTGCATGATCCCGCTCTAAAGTCATGATCCCATACTTTGGACATCAGTCTGTTGCCATGGAAATGATAGTAATATCACCCAAAAAATGCAGTATTATGATTTCACTGCAGGATCAAGGACAGAGAAAAAGGCTGCAAGGGATCAGGTCCTTAAGCAGCAATAGCCTTAGTTACTAACAAAAAGAAAAAGAACAATAATGAAAGATATATTCAATGCAAATTAATTTACATCTTGCAATGTTCAAATAATATTTTTTTCCTAGAAGGAAAATTCTTTTTAAAGCACTAAATGCTCACTTTCTGTTCTTCTGATCTGCAGTCCCACCCTCCATTTGAAATGCATCTTTTCTGTGAAGGAACCCTAGTAATTTCTCCTTCTATTCCTCCCCAGTGCCCATCCCAGGATTACCCTGGTGAGTTTGTTGTCCCAGACTATTAGTTAAAGGACTGATATTTAATTCAAAGAAAGAGATGCATTTGAAAACAGTCATTTAGTTCAGGTGATGTGTGTGATGGGAAGAGGTGGTGTGTGCCAGATTTTACCCTGAAATGGAAATAGTACGTGGCTAACATAATACGCAGATGTGGTAAGTTCTGTCTAAACCTATAAGCACATACCTTCAGACACTGAGTATCCCCAATACCATAATTTACACCTCTAAAGAGGTAAGAGGAATTTTCTTGTTCATTATCACAATCTGCCATAGCACTTGCCCGTGCTAGTTGAGAACAATTTTAGTTCTTCTCTCGGAAAATCAGGGATCCTACCTTAAGAGATGGCCAGGCCACTTTCAAATGTCTCACACATTCAAAAGTCCAAATTTTGAGGCCTTAACTTCCACCAAGCAGTTGGTTAAACCTGAAACATCATCAAGACCACTAAAAGTCCTGCATGGATGAATTCAAACCTGGGAATAAGTTTCCAAAATCTCAAATTGTAGTAGCTCACAATGGGACTTGCAGGAATGTGGGTCCTACTGGATCTTGCTGATGTAACTCCTGACAGGAACAGCAATGTTGCAAGGGCAGTGGGAACACTTTGAAAGACTCCAGAAGAGAGCTGTGACCCTAACAATTTGCTTTCAGGCCTTATCTGTTCTCAGGAGCTCTGTTTCAGTGGCCATTTTGAAGGGTTGCCAAAAGCCAGAGAAGAGAAGAGATGCTGCTACAGAATTCAACTTTAGACTTTGAGCTTTAACAAACATGACTTTCCCCCAGAATCTGCCAGCCTTGGCAGCTCCCTAAGAGCTCCTTTCCACATAACCCACATCAAAAGGTTTCCCCTTGCAACCCTATCTCAGGAAGAAAATAGGATTTGCAGTGGTCACACACAATACAAAAGGTGCTGGAAAAAAGATTAGGGTGAAAGAAGAAGAAAGAAGTGGTCGAGATAAGTGTGTTCTCCTTCATGGGTTCTCTCATTTTCTTTGAGATGAAAAGTAACTTTCTTCTAAACACCAACATACAGATGCCATAAACTTGTGATTGCTTATGAATTTACATGTATACAGCTCAAATTTCTCAACATTATTAACTCTTCCAAGTGAGAAAGCGTAGAGCATCTGTACTACATACCAAAAGACTATTCATTCCCATTAAGAATTCACTGGTTTTTTTTTGCCTCCAGATGTGTTTTAAGCTGCTGGGATGCCTCAGAATTGAGCAGATTAATGTGTTCTAAATGTCATTCGAAAAAGGGCACCGCTGCCAATGGTTCATTCACACTGCACAGATTTAATTACCTAAATGGGCTTCTTCTTCCCTCCCCCCCCCCCTTTTTTTGTGGTTATGTTTTGTCATTGGTTTGCTGTTGTCTTAAAAAAAAAAATCCACTTCAGTTTGTATTTTTTCCTTTCTAATTGAAATTAATTTCCCTAGCTGTTTTATTTTTGAAAACACCTGGAATAGGGCTATTACTTCAAAGAGGTAATTATGAAATTAGAAAGATAACTATGATACTTATTTCTTTATGGATATAAATAGGGACTATAAAGCAGAAATTGCTTACAGACATCTTTCTGGATTGTGCTGGAAGAAAACTGCAGAATCTGCTGCTCATCTAATTCCGAGGAGATATAAACCATGATAAAATGAAGTGGTTGCTAAATCTACTGCCGGTTCTGTCTGAAACTTTGACGAGGCCCTTCCCTATTGTAGCCCTGTTTGTGCAACCAGAGCAAAAATGGTTAGTTTGGGATTTTGTGTTTTAACAGTTTTCTTGGGTTTTAGCACGTCACTGAAATCAGATAGAACCTGCAGGCTTACTGCAGGAAGCAGGAATTCCCTGATCCTGAAAGAAGTACAGCAAGATAAAACACAATAGCAGCCTATTTCTTTTGCCAGAAGTCTTAGCCACTTACCTTTTTGAGCTGGAAGAGTTAATCCCATGTTGAAATGCCTACAGACAGAATAGTAGCAGCTCCAGTTGCTACACAAAAGTGAGTGCATTAAGGGAAGGTGACAGGGAAGGTTTTTAAGAGCAGACGGGCTAAGCTTATCTCAGGCATAAAATGGCTGCAGTCAATGTCAGGTCGCACTCGGTCTCCTGGGGCCTCTCCCAGCCCCTCGGCACTAGCAAAGGACAGAGCCTGCACATTAGGGGACCCAGGTCAGCAAGAGCCCAGCACAAGACCGAGAAATGGTAGCAACAGCACCAACAATCAGAGCAAAATGCCGTTATTCACCAACCCTGTTCAAAGCCCTATGTTATTTTAGATGTCCACGGTGACAGCTATAATTAGGCACTCTTAACACAGTGCAATGCTTTTCAGAAATCAAGGCCATTTCCTCCCCCGCAAGAGTCATGTCAAGGGGCAGCTTCCACGACTGCTACCTGCTGACCTCTCTCTGACACAACTTGATCATTTGCTGTTATTGATCTCAGCCCTTTTTTTCCCATCCACTGCTCCCAAGCCACCTGCCAGGTAATAAAAATCTGCATCAAAATGCACAGCACATGGGGTGCTGCAAGCCAGAAGTGACATTTGTCTTACAGACCTGGAAAACTGACAGTGTCGACAGGGGCCAGTTATCACAGTGTTGTTTGATCTTTCTGCTGAGGTTGTAAGTAACTTCCATCAGCATCCGAAAGGGACTGGATCTGCCACATTAACTATAAAAGCAAAGTGCTGCTGTTCCAGTGGCAGAAGACACTGTTAAGCAACACAAACAGCACTTGCCATCTACAGATCTCCAAAGACTCCCTGAGTTTCAAAGGGAAGGTTTAGGATGCTGCATTTTTCTTGCACCATCATTAAGTAGCACTTTTACTTCTCATTCTTTGTTGTCAAGATCTGTGTTTGCATCCATGCCCAACATAGGCAGCTCAAAATGGGTTAACAGAACCCAATGAGGATATGTGACATTTCATGCCCAGTTCCACCCAAATGGGAAAATTCTGGATTCCTTTGCTCTCCAAAGCACCTCCATATGTTAGCAGAAGCAAATGGACCCACTGCTTGAGGTAACAGTACTTGGGGGCTATAGAGATCTGCCTCTCTTCCTACTCCCTTTTTCCTCCACAATGCGCAACCCCAGAATATGACTTGCATGGCTACAGAAGATATATCTGAATTACACACCACTTTCAAAAAGCCCATTGTGCCAGTTTTACACTGAAAAGTCAGTGTGTTAGCCCAGCATAATACCAGAACGACGGCAATGGGGAGCTAGAGCTAGTGTCATGTGCCTTGCCAGAGAGGCAAGCTTACAGAACCGGTTCTGGCTCACTGCCTTTCCCACTCCAGGTGTCTAGCCCTGAATGAGGAGTAAATGAAAACCACAAGAGAAAACAGACTGGAGAGAGAAAAAAAAAAAAAAAAAAAAAGGAGGGGAAAGGGCAGGAGGTAAAGGCAAACTGACAACAGCTGTTCTCCAGTGTGGCACACACACTTACCACACACTTAAGCAGGTCTCAAGTGTGGAAGCTAAAGCAAAACAAAACAGAGTCATGCTTCCAGAAAAAAAATAATTATGCTGGGTCCATGAGGGACAAACTGGACCAAGCAATTTCCGAGCAAAAATCAAACTCCGAATGCATTATGCTAATCCTCAGACCTTTAAAGATCTTTCCCACAACTGTGCCTGTGTCATCACTTGGTGTTTATTAAACACTATTCACTGAACAACCTATTTGGTGTGAGGATGAAATTTTCTGAATTTAGTGATGTTTTTTGAGTTTACAAGAAGCACCAACTCAGTTGCTGCTTGTACCACAGACTAAGAGAGGCATCAGGACATCTCTGATGCCATTTTCCTACCTGGGAAAGGGATGAATTCATCATTTTCCATAAATCAACAGTAAGTCCAAAGCTAGAATGATTTCTGTAGTCTCCATTTTCAGATGCATTGCAATTAAGCCTAGAATATGATCACATTTTTATGTTAAGTTCGTTGGCTGGCTTTGGGAATTGATAATGCAGACACCAGGCTTTCATTTCACCTCAATTTCTTGTACAGATAGTGATCAGTAGTGATTAGAGTCTGTCATGATGAAAGAGAGTTTTGAAGGCACACATGAAATGATTCAGTGATTTCACTCGAGTTTTTGGATAACAGCGGTTCTTTCCAAATTGGGGGGGGGCAATCTCTTATTTAATCTCCGTGAGGGATGATCCCCTCACAATTACCATTGAAGTACCTCTAATTGTGCAGCCAGGGAAGTTGCCCAGGCTGTGGACTTTTGCCTTGTTAATAAATTCCTACAGGATTTCTTTTTTCTGTCGTCACAATCCAGCCCCTTTCATAAACACTAGAAATGTCTGCTTAAAAGTAATCTTTGTTTCCATCCAGTTGTTCAAGGCTTCATACCAGGAGACTTTTTACTCATCCTCTTCCCTCAGGTATGTATGTGATGCATAGCTAGATGGTCATATATTTAAGGAAAATTTATGTTCATTTTTCACTTGTTTTTTAATAGATGGAACAAAATAGATAGCGTTTTTAAATCAAAAAAAAAAAAAACTTTGGAAGAAAAATAGAACCTGACACACTGAGAAAAATCCAGCCTGCTGTTTTACTAAATCACAGAATAATTAGACATAGGTTAGGAAATTCTTCTAACTGCTTGTCTATGCCATCCTTCAATCTTAATGCAGCACAAAGATTACCTTCCAAAACTTATGTCTCCACACCACTTAAGCTTTTCTGACTAAGTTTTTCCCTTTCTTTCAAAATGATTACAGTACAGGTATAATCAGATTTGCAGCACTGGAGCTATGGACCTATTTCTTCTCTCCATTATACAAAAGTAAAATGAGAAATAATTCCAATGAGAACACATCTCTAAAATCAACTAAATTGTACCAAATGTTCCTAGTCTTGAGCCAACATTTTTCTATTGAAAAAAATACAAAAAAAGTATCTAACAATTTCAAATGGATAGTTTATGAGATCTGGCACTTTTGAGGCCAGAGGAAATATTATTTTAATTAATTGAATTTATGAAAGTACTTAGATTGCATCATTACTCTCATAGCTATAATGCTTAACTTGGAATAGTGACTTGAAGCTAAATTTGCTCCTAAAAGCAGGATTTTCTGTGGAATCTGCAAAGTTACAATCCAAAAGACTTGGCTCAATTGCAATCTTTCCTTGGAAGAACTTGAACTCCTTACGCACTTTTTTTTTAACTGGCAATTGTCACATGCCTGAAGTTCTTCCGAGTCTGCCCAGGATGGCCACAGCAGCACCCAGCTTGGCCCAATGCAAAGCCAGGCTGGAGGGAGCACTGCTAAGAAAGAAAGGCTGCATCCCTGGCTCTCCTTTCCAGTGCCCTACTTTAGGGAGGAGGATTCAAAACTGGTTTTCCCAAATGAGTGCTCTAACCACCTGCTTCAGGAGAGGGCACTCACTGCCCTGCCTGTTGAAGCTGTGACACTATGCAAGAGGGAGTTCAATGGGGAGGAAGAAGAGAGGCAGAGCACAGCTCTGAAACCCAGCGGTGAGGACACTCCTCTGGGCAAGACATCCAGGGCTCATGTACCTGCCCTGTCCTGCACAACAGCAAAGAGGGGTGTTTTTTCTGTATTCTGTGACAGTGGCATCCAAAGCTGCACCTGTGTCTGTCAAGCACCCTCTCTCTTTTAGCCCCAGTAGGACAAAAGCAGATATAGCATGGGTGGAAACCTTTCCATCTTGTGCCAAGGATCAGCAAAGGTAAAGAACCGCCTCACCTTCTCTTCTAGACTTGTTGTTCGTGTGTAGCAAAGGAGTTTTCTTGAGTCTGCAATCTAGTGCAGCACTAAGTGATGCAACAAGCTTCCATATGAATAAAATCCTAGCGGTGAGGATTTTAGGAACATGGACTAAAATAGTATGCAAATGAACCAAAGCGATTTGTAATTTTAATTCAATGTTTTCCTCACGATCTGGCCAATACAGCAAATTACCATGATCTTCTAAAATAAGTTTAATGAATTAGCATAGGCCATTCCAGTGTCACATGAGAACTATAACTTGCCGTATAAGGTCTAACGTACAAGGTCTACAAATTCCTCAAACCTAGACTGGTTTCAGTAACTGCATCTTCAAAATCCCAGACAATACACGTACTACACACCACCACATTACTGTTTTACCAGAAGTCCTTCTGTTGGATGACCTCTACCACTCACTGTATTTGAAATTATTTTCTAGCATTACTGATGCTGAATAGCACAAATTTTTGAGTTCCCATCACTTTTTCCTTTTGAACTGCTTTGATAGCTCATATTATTAAGGTTTATTATTAACACAAATATGATGCTACACCATTGTCACTTGCATTCAAATTTGACCCCTAAAGAATTCAAAGTTACCACTTCACACACAGCTACAGAGACTGACACAGCTCTTCTCCTGCAGTCACTTCACTAAAGTTGTATTGCTTCCAGCTGAGCCTCACAGCCAAGACAATATCAGCAGAAGACTCGCTTGCAATCATTCACTTGTATATGGACACACATGCACGCAGACACAGAATGTTTCCAGACTTCCTAAAAACAAATTTCAATTCTTTTTACAGGTATTTTTATAAAACCACTGAGCACTCTTTCTTACAGTGATATTTCTGACACAAGAACACAATGAAACTGAAGTTAAAGCTGTTGGTCTACCCTTAATCTGCTGCATTGTGACTGTGGTGATGCGTTGGTCACATACCTGCTTCTGTAGGTTTGCCATGTGCCTTGCAGGTTTAGACAAAAAGCAAGGACCTCTAGGCACAAAGGCCAAACAGGTATAGCTGTGCAGTACCAACCAGCACTGCTGGCATCGCTGCCTGACTCCCAGCCTGATGACATTTGTGCAACCTATGAAATTTCCCAGTTTGTGACAAAGCCTCCAAGTTGATTACACTTTTTTTTGTCTTTGTTCACTTTTCAAAGCCCATTCTAACACTGTTTCATAATGAAAACCAAAGGGACAAAGTTTTCTTTTGTATAATTTGATTCCCTTATATTTGCTAATTCTCCTGAATTCTTCCAGGAACTGCCTCACTATTTACCACACAGCAGAGGTCTGATAACTTCC
The DNA here is from genome assembly GCF_040182565.1 of Anser cygnoides. Taxonomy (NCBI): domain Eukaryota; kingdom Metazoa; phylum Chordata; class Aves; order Anseriformes; family Anatidae; genus Anser; species Anser cygnoides. The sequence goes on from NC_089874.1 coordinate 70,565,828, forward strand.
CTACTGAGACAAGCAGCTTTGCCTTCTCCTTTGGGCTCTCTGTACTCTTCCAAATTATTCTGATTGATATAGACCTTGATCCATGCTAATTATGCAGAGCTTCCTTTATAAAGTGTGGTTCCCATGGCAACAGCATTGGGCGAACAGGTGCGTGGAAAGCTGTGATATATTAAATGACAGCTACCCTCTGCCTCTGCGATGCAGATTGCCATTCTCAATGTTTATTTTTAGCAGGTAGTAATTAATCCGTGTGAATCTCATTTCATTGAGAAGGAAAAAATTAAAATGCACAGAATCATTAGCAATAGCCCTAATTATCCCCATACCTTTGATTCTGAAAATTTTGTTGCCATCAGACAACTCTAACACTGAATTGTTGAATTATCATTTGCACAGAGATGTCATTATGAGAAACACTAAGCTGTCATCTGTAACAAATACCTCTTATTCCCGCTGCTGCCATGCTGAAACTTGTGTTAGTGGTGCTGCACTAGAGGTGGAACAACAAAATATAGCCACTGCACTGTAAAATTTTAAAAATTAAAAAGTAGATGTAAGTTTTAGGTGGCTTTTCTTGGGGGGCCTTAACTCTGGACTGGGAATCAAATGTACACCATGGGTCTTCAAAACATGACAGGAATGACAGAAAACAGATTTTAGCCCTGATACCGACTCCTTCCATGGCTCAAAGCAAGTCCCTGAACCTCTCCGTCTCAGAGAATTTCCATAACGCCACTTTCTCCAAGGTGTTAGGACTAAATGCAAATGGTCTGAAAGTACTCTGAAGATGGAAAATTACTTATAATGATGCAAAGGGAGATAGGCATTGTATTTTAAACAACTGCACGTAGTAGATTCATCCAGACTGCTCTCTGCCTAGCTCAGCCTTGTGTTATAGATAAGCCAAAACTAAATTACAACATTTTTTGTGGCTGGTGAAAATCATGATTCATATTGTGATGCAATACTAGTACCAGATGGAGTTCTTGGGTCTTGGCTATGTCTCAGTTTTCATTTTCTTTTATTTTTTTTTAAATGACTATGTGAATGATCATGGTTGGCAGTAAAAGCCCACCAAAAAAATAGAGATGATAGAAAATGATTACAAGATCAAAACAGCTTTCTAAAAAATTCAATACATATCTCAGATGAAAGTGTTCAATTTGGAGCAGAAGGTTGAGAAGGTAAAGAGAAGATCCCCAGTTGCTGCTATAGATGCACTGGGAATATCTTTACAAGCAATTGTTACAATCACAATTACAATCACAATTACTGCAAAAATTACATATTTTTCTGCTGCTGTGTTGGGGGGGGGTGGGGGCGGGCAGGACATACAACTGGAAAAATTTAAATAACCAGCAGATGTGGTCCAGATCATGCACAGGCAGCACAGCCACGCCGCTCTCAGTCTCAGGGCCTCCTGAAACCATCAGATAAACAGGGTTACCAGATGACAACAATTAATAGTGTAAGGCACTGAAACTGCTTTTCTCAGCCCTCCAACCTTAAGTGAAAACTTTGGGACTACAACGGCTTGAAAGTGTTGGAGCCTCAAGAGTGTTCCCCTCGTAAAGAAGTGCTGCAGAAAGGCAGTAGCACAGGGCTGTGGCTGAAAGTCCCTTGCAGGGGACTTGCCAGGGCCACTTCATCCTCAAGGACGGCGTGCCAGAACAGTGTAGTTTTACTTGAGCTGTGGGGCTTGACTTTGCCAGACTTTGGAGGACCTTTTGTCAACTTGGAAGGAGTCAGCAGCTGCTCTCTCTTGAAGGTAAGCAGCTGTGTGTTGGAAACATTGCAGATTACTGCAGAAATCATGCAAAGGGATCCAAGTCAAGATTCAGTGCCAGTCCAAGGCAGCACCTTGTTCTTGTTTTACCAGGTTCTGATTAGAACTTCGTAGGCAATAGCTAAACTAGCAATTTTACGAGAAAGCAAAAATCACAATGGTGTAGCAATTACTCATTTCCTGAATAGACCCAGTTAAGTCAGAGCATGAAAAATGACGGCTGCACAGGTATGCACCGACCCTGCTGGGAAATCCTCCCATGATAAAATCCTTCTTGAGAATATAAATATTTCATAGAAATGGGTTACACACGGTTTGAACCCTGATATAAATCACTGCCTACTCAGACCCAGACCTAGTTTTCATGCTAAGCACTGCTTACAGGAGGCCCTACCAAGCTTAGTTAGGATGCTGGCTAGTATTGAGCAGTAGAGAGAATATAACCTCTGCATTTGAGAGACTTGATCCCCTTTTACTGAGTCTCATACTAGATCCACCTGTATTTGACCTCATTCTGGCAGATCTGGTGTATGTTCAATGAAATTCGTTAGCAGTGCTTCCATTTTATTCTGGAAGATGATGCCTCAGAACAATGCAGGTGAATCAACTGTTCTTGCAGAACAGTTTGTTTCCACAGCAAGGTCTGCACGTTAGGGCTTTCCAACTGGACAGGGAGACCTGTGCCACTCAGCCTTAGGACTGCTCGTAGCAAAAACTGCCTTGCAAGACCAGAGGTAGCTGGAGAACAGCATACCGTTAAGCGTAGCTGCTGTTTGCATCCAAGATGAGTCAGGGATACAGAGCATGGCACAGATACAATTTGTATGTGCTTTGTGCTAGTTAAAATTCTTTTAAACTGGACAAATCCAGCTGGACAAATCCAAGCAGATTTCAGTCCTTCTTTAGCATCTGAGCAGGAGAGAGAGGCTCAAGTGTCTTGCCAGCTAAAGGTTTGCACTAACATCAAACCTGAACCTCTCAGATCTTCTCATTGCTCAAAACCCCAGTTCTGACTGATTTTTCTAAGTGTTCTCTGCCTCCTTAAAGAGCCTAACCTAGGTCCCAGGTCTGAACTGCCATTATTTTCCCAGATCTTTCATTTTTCAGAGGTTTGTGGCAGGACATAGAGGCCACCTTGGCACTGTGAGCCCCTATCTACTGGATATTGACATGTAACCTCACAAGCTACATCAGTTCCTTCAAAATCACCTCAAAACTTCTACCATCAATTCCTTAAATAACTGCCAGCAAGGAGGAGGGGCTATGGGCAGCTTCTGAAGTTTACTCCAGTGCATACCTGATGTTTAAAACCAACTACATGGAGAGATGACCTATGTAAACCTACTTTTTCTATAATCTCTCCCTGGTGCTCCTTCCACTTTGCTTGTTACATTTTGCCATGGAGTCTGGTTCTCAATCAGACTGCAGCCTCCCGCAACAGGACCTTCACCTTATCTTTATATTGCACAACTACAGTACAAGTAACAGTTAATAATAAAGGACATAATGGAGTTGTGGTGATCCAAGGACACAGGCAAGGCAAGGTTTGAAGCAATAGAGAAAGTCTTCCCCCCAACACACACACAACCTTCCCCATCCCAGACTGACTAAGAGAGGTGGAAAAAGCAGACATGTTTGTATGCCCAAGAGCTCATCTACTTTTTCCAGCTTTACCAGTTAGTTTAATAAAAGACAGTACTTGCTATGCCTAATAATTACTAGGTCAAGAGAGTTAATTTCTCATTTAAACTCTGTTTAATCAGAATTTTAAATGCCAACTTAGCACTCTTTACAGTGAGAGATCCTTTGTGCACATAAAAGAAGGTAGACTGCATGGGTCACTACTAGAACTCATTTAGAAGTAGCCACTTGGATTTTTTTTCCTCTACCCTAGCAAAGCTGTAAATATTAAAATGCCATGCATGGCTTCCACTAAGTCATCCTTTTCTACATGAAGCATATCAAGTTCTGCATTTTGAATGTCTCTTCAGGGTCTCCACTCTAAGTCATTCATCATTCTATACTAAGGAGTGTGTAACAACCCCATTCAGCAAATTCACATCCTGCTCATGATTTCTATGATGCTCTTTCTAGTGCCATCATGTTTCTGCAATCAGAGGGCAACAGGAAAACTTTCTCTTTTCCACGTATGCCGGTTCTGACTGCTTACAGAAACGATCTCTCTTAAAAGTAATGCTGAATCAAAAATTATCACAGACTGTGTGATGTACTGATAGGAAAACTGTTAGTAAAGAAAAAAAGGGACCCACCGTAATAACCCACCTTCTAGATGCTAGTGCACGGCTGTAAAAATTCAGCTCAAATGACATTCAACAAAACTCTTAGCTCTACACAATCTGTAAAAAGTTTATAATAATCATCAGGGATTGGGTCCAGCAAACCTCTGGAGAGGTAAGGAAACACAGGGAGTCCTTCTTTTGTCAACAGCATTAACATCACACAGGAAATGGTCTTTATGAAGAAATTCACAGTCCATCTATACATCTATCTACACAATTCATTGTCTAGCTCACTTCATGCCTGCTTTGTCATTCAACCCAGCCTGCTAAGAGTTTCTCTCCACCTCTCCCCAGTGTATAACATTTACAAGAAAGATTCATTCCCTTTCTGGCCCTCCCCCAAGTCCCAGAAGGAAACTTCTCCTTTCTTCAGTGAACACACTCCTCTTTCATGTTGCTTTGATAATTCCCACTTGATGGCCTTTGTCAAAACTGTCATCTTTTCATTTCTGGAAAACCTTACCAGGGCATATCTGGGGCATGGCATCAGTGACACTTTGGTGACCATGGAGTTTGCTGTTGAATGAAACCAGCCTGTTGACCTTCAAGATTCAAAGTCTGGTACCGTAGCAGGACTCTGCTAGAGCTTCAAAGCAAGGAGCAACACAACAAAACATTTGGTGGGGAAAGAAGAGGCATCACAGAATAACTTGAAATATATGCAGAAACAAGAGAAAAGATGCCCATTTCAAATATTTTGTAGGTTAGGTTTATCTCCCGATCAACTTCACCTTTCTCCTGCTTTCCAAATTACTGCAAGGCACAGCTGCAGTTGTTCCAGGGCTCCTGAGGTCTGAAGGCAGCTCTTACTGAAAAGAAGGGACATTCCTCATACATTCCTCCTGAACCAACTAGTTTAGACCATGCTGGTTTAGACAAAGAAAAAGTAAAGAAAAGATCAATTCAAATTTCAACAGAATATTTGAGGTCACTAAGGACTGCTGGTCCCACAGATACCAAGCCTAAAAGAAACAACCAGCAGCAAAACAAAGGGCACAAGTATCTCAGGAGATACAATTATTACAAGGCGGAAGAGTAAAGCACCCTAAAAATTTATGAAGTGAGAAACTTTTAAAAATGTTGACATACCAAGTACTCAAAGAGAAAAGATGAGAATTCTTGTATGATGTAGACCCATCACATTAATTGGTCTGTCAAAGATTTTAAAACTCCTAAGTGATAGGCTTTAAAATGACATCAACAGTAGGGCACTAAGTTTAGTTCCGCAAAACTGAGGAAGTAAATTCTAATAAAAGAGAACCTGTTTAATCTATAAAATCAGTTTCAGTCCCTGGAGTTCTCGCGTGAACTCAGCAATGTATGCAAGAGTGGGAGGCAATAGGACTGATTGAACAACATTTCCAGTTTAACCAACACTTTCCCTATCAATTGTCAGAAAACATAGTGGTACCTTTTCTCCATTATTCAAACAATTTTACCTAACAGAAGGTTTTTTTAAATATGCACAGTTTTGAATGCATTCAAACTCCAGCATCAGCTCTCTTCCATTCTATATTTTAGATCAAACCCACATTAATCTGGCATCACTGCTGTATAGTGAAGGCAAAAACATTTTAGGAATATTGTAATAATCCCTCAAACAAGAATCAAAACTAAAGAAATTCCAATTTAAGTTTAAACTGAAAAAAAAAAAAAGCCAAGTGAAATGTGATGCATGGAAATGCATTAAGTCACAAAATATATTTTTTTCTCTTTGAAAGGTGTAATAATGATACCATTCAGAGTGCTGTATAAGAATATTTGTGGCCCTGCTAATTTTCCAAAACAACTGAGACCTGAAGGTGCTGTTTGTTTTGGAGGATTTTAAGTGAAACAAGGGACGTTTGGGTTTTCTTTTTTTATTGCTTACACTACTGCTTGAAGCTAAAGCTTCAGAATTTCTTAGCAGTGTATTTCCAGGCTTTTGACTATTTGAGCCTGTTCTGCACTTGCCTGCTTCTGGACTTTCTGCATTTACACGCTCAATTCTGGATATTACAGTATCCTAAACTCTCTTGTTGGCATGCAACCCCCAAAACCAGCAGCTGATTAACTATGTTTACAAAATAAGGCTTTATTGTACAATTTCCCTTCCCTGCCTCAAAACAAGAGCAGCCTGTGCTTTCCCTCCCCTTTCAGAAGAGCATGAGAGGACATCTTTCTGTGCAAAAGCCACTCTTCCCACAGCCTGGAGCAGCAAGATATCATTAGCTGGACTCCAGCAACAACCTCAGGGGGACAGAGAGCAACGGTCCTAGAAGTACCCTACGATGCCTGAGCACAGAAGGAAGGGGGCAGACACCAGACACTATGGCACCAGGAGCCTGGATAAAGTAAATCCCAAAGATCCACCAAGAGACTGCAAACTGGACAGCTAAAGAAAACAATAAGCATCGGGCAGTAAATACAACATGGTGCTCAAACCAACCCAGCCAAGCCTGGCACACTGTATTAGGAGACCTCTTATCCCCCTGCCATAACAGGGACTCACAAAGTGCATATATGTGAGTGAGGACATAAAGAGGTGCATAGTACAATATCAAGCACGCGCTAATAAAGAAACCGATGACTTACACCTTGCCTGCCTTACACCTCTGTTGCCAGCGCCACCCACCACGCAGTGGAGTGCAGAACTGCTGTGAGCATGTGGAGCAGAGCCATCAGCTGCCACGGGGAACTGACTGTCTGCAGCGACCCACTTTCTGCTCGTGTTAGCTCATGAGCCAATTGATTGATTGACTCCTGCACTCCCTGAAAACCCAATTCTGCAGCACTCAGATGACATTCTGGGGAAGATCTTTTGCAGCTTTCTGGTCGCAACACAGAGCAGTTCAAAATCCAGCCTCAGCAGAGTCACGACTGGCTGCTGCCTCTCCTCACTGCAGAGAAAATCCATCTGAATGCCTTTCAAAGCTGACCTCAAGCTGGTGTTCATGACCTGCTCCCCCCTTGGTTCTGACCTCACCCAAAATAGCTTGCCTTGCCTGCAGCACATTCACTTTATCCCTTTTGCCTGGATATATTTTACAGGCTGCTGCACAGTCTCCTCTTCCAGCCACAACCCTGCCCTCACCCCCCTCCCTTTTTGTTCTGTCTTTTATAATGCACGGGCAAGTTGCCAGCATTCATGAAGTATTTTGGATATGGAATAGATTCATACACTGGCCTGTTTCAAGACAAAACTACCAGAACTGCTCTCTTGGGGGAAATCAGATTCCTTACTCCCCACTCATCAGCCAGTTCCTCCTCAGGAAACACTCCTGCGGGGAGCAGCCAGGGCTGGGCACTGTGCCCCCAGTGGGGACAGGAGAATAACTGCTTCACATATTGCCCTCAGATCCGTGGCACTTTCACTCACTAAGAAATAATAAAATAAGTAAGTAAACCATCAGTGGGGTAAATCTATCATCACTCACCCCACTCTATTTTTGGGACCTCCATTCAAATAGCCCAGAATCATCTGTACAATCTCCTTAAGGAGTGTGTAGATCTCCATTAAATCTACATAGAAGCTTTTCCAGATAAATCTCCTGTAGAGAATGAACTTGGAGAACATATATTTCCATTTCTTTCCTCACCTCATTAATTAATATGGGAGCATTGGCTGACTCCCACATCCAGATCTGCTGCTGAGATGGTTTCTCCAAGCCATTCTGCACATTGAGGCTATTCTCACACATTACCATATGCTTCCTGCTTGTCTAGATTCAAGTGCAAAATTCACACCTCTCTTTTTCTCTGTTCGCTGACTGAGGGGAAGGTATCCTAAATTGACCCTTTCCCTAATTACTGTATTTGATACAGTTACTCACCTAAGTAGTTCACCCGTACACAGCCCAAATAGATGCACCCCTGTAAGAGTAGCAAAAGTAGTAAGTTTTCCTAAAAAGGTGGCTTGCCTTATCCCAAATTTTTTTTCTAAATTCAAAAACCTAAACGTTTTTGGGGTACCAGTCTATTTTCTCCAATTCATCCAAATCATCCAAAAAATGAAGAAAAAAATAAAAAATCTCATACTCAGTAAAAATGGGGATCACACCACCAGGAGGAAGAATCCCCCACTCTGGCACAGCCACAGGACTCACTCAAGTCATGTTTTGTGCAGAAACTTTGTGCTTTGCGTGACATCACAATGTCGAAAAAGGTCACTGAAACAGTCAAAGAAAGAAATTAGTTTGGGGTAAGGGGAGAGATTTCATCTTTCTCAGCCAGGTCATCTCAAGAGTCAGTTTTCCAGCCCAGACTTGCAAAGTACAGCATCTAGGACTTGAACCCCTTAGGCCAGCTTCACCCATGAGGAAAATGAATTGCAGAGCTAAACCACCTTGCTCGTGGAAGAGCAGCCAAGCTAGTCCAATGGAAGTAGAGAAAAGACAAGCCCAACAAGTAAGCCAACCCAATCCTAGAAGTGAAGTCAAATCCACAAAAAAAAATGTCCTCTGTTTTGGGTTTTCTGGCTTGTTTGTTTGTTTGGTTGGTTTTTAGTTTGTTTTCTCTGGTGTTTTCTTTTTTTTTGGGGGGGTGGGGGCAGGGTTGGGTTTTTACTTTTTTAAAAAGATATTTAGCATTCTTAATTAAAATCATTTAGCTCATGTTACAATGGAAATTGTAACATTTTACAAGGAAACAGCCCCATATTAATCAATGTAACCCCATATTCCTAATAAGCAGAATTAACAGTTTAGACTGTTGTTCTCTCTCAAACCACAATGGAGAGCATTATATTAGCAATGGACCATCTGCAACAACAGGCAGCCAGGGCTTTGGAGCATCAGAATGGATAGCAGTTTGCAGACTCTACATGCTTTGGGGAGAGTGAGATTTTAATAACAGCGTCTGTCTTCCCAGACACTTAATGTGAGTTGAACCATGACTTTATGATATTGGTACTTACTGTTTTACTAGAGCCAAGTGTGCCTAAACAATGTCTATTTGGTTACTACTAAAAAGAAATAAGCAAATTAACAAGCCTATTTTCAATAAAGTTCAGAACTGGAAAAAGAATCAACTCACGTTGCGTAAATCTCCAGCTAGATCTTAAAATATCTGGACTTGGTTTAATTACATTTTGAATGTGATCCCCAATAGGACTTGCTAACTTTTAGGGTTTAATAACCTCAGCTCATTTAATATCCTTTCATTACATTAGCGTAACAATCCAAGAGCAATGTTTGAGAACTAAAACTATGTGCTTCCTCCTGGGCTTTCCCATATGTTCACCATCTTTAGCTTAGGCTCCCAGGATACTCATGCCAAGTCTTATAAAACGTTCTTAGCAGAACAGAAAAACATCTTCTTTCACTCTAATTCATATATTTGTTCTTTACAGAGGAACAGGGGGGATGGGAGAGCCTGGTGCTGCAAAACAATACTTTGCTGGGTATCTACACAATACCCTGACTCATATCACGGAGAAAAAATAATTTTTTAAAGAAAAGCTAAAAGACCAGTAGGTCAGAAAGCATGATACGGTCCCCACCTGAGACTGACAGTTGTGGTCTGGATAGCTGTTCAAACACAGACTGCCTGACTCCAAATCTGCCACTAAATAATAACAAATTAAGAAGACATTTTGGCTGAAGAGTCATAGAATCAACCAGACTGGAAGAGGCCTTTGGAGGTCACATAATCCAACCCTTCTCAAAAAAGGGCTGACTTGCTCTAGGTGTAACAGAAAAAGGCCCATTTGACAAAATAAACAAACAAACCCTACATTTTCATGCCTGTGAACTCTAATGTCAAGGCAAAAATGCATGGGCTTGCAGACAAGCCCAACCCTTAGAAACCCAGTAGGCGGGAGGGACCCCCACTGGAGGAACAACTGTGCACTGACACAACAGGTGGGACACACATCACAGAACTTCAGTGTCTACAGGGCTGATCATGGTAACACAGCCACATACTCTCCCTCTATAATAAGTGGGAAGAAATAAACCTCTCTGGCATGATTAATCTGACCTATTTAAATGCTGCTTTGGGATAGCAGGAATTTCACTGCAGAATCTATTGACTGTCCTGATTTGATCTCCATTGCCTGTAAAGGAAACTCAGTTGTAAGCAGATGAACCGTACCCTGTGACTGCTTTTACTCATAGCACACTTTAAACTAGAAATAATGTGAGCAAAGCTGGGTCAGGTTGTACCTTTCAAAGCCAGTACCACTGCAGGGAGGTTGTAAAGGGATTTGGGCAGCTATAGTGTTGTTTTTTTTACAGATAATATATACAGACCTTTATAAAAGACTATCTAAAAAAGCAAATGTTTCTCAGAGCTTCTTCAAACTACAATTTCTGCATCTCCAAGAATCTTGCCCCCTCCCCACCACCACCAAGTATGGAAATGGTCATGAGTTTTCCTTAATTCTTCTTCTAAAATCTGTTAAAAATAAATTGATTCCCATGGGCCAGGAATATTACGGATGGGAGGACTCTCCCTCCATGTAGTAGCACCACCAGGGCTCTAAACCCCAGTGCCACAACATGGTTATGCTCACACAGATGCATAGCCTTTCTCTTGATTTCCACCTATGGAGAGATCAGGACATGACTTAAATTCTAGACTGTTCTAAATCCAGAACTGCTAAAACCAAAAAGGACCAAGATTCTTCCGACTCCCACCTACTAAATATTGGATAACACTGCCAAATTAGCACAACAGCCCAGCAAATTAATACAATGCATTGAATGCTAATGCACTGCTGCTGTGGGCTGATGGTGGTTGTTTTCTGATCATCTTTTTATTTGTTCCCGTAGAAGCAGCCATAAGGAAATGGAGCTCTTCAAAGTTCAAGGCATGAAAAGGTGCTGCAGTGACGAACTGCTCCACTATGAAATCAGAAATACACATAGGATATTTCTGTCCTGTTGGGATCTTCAGTGCTAAGAGGAGGTCAACTAAGAGAAGTGTGGAGGGTGTTTCCTAGGTTTTTGCTACACAGAAACTGTTGCTATTGCTGATAAGGCTATGGACAGAGAAAACTGTTAAGCCCAGGTATTATCCACATACAGAGTACTCATACTTAACCGTATAAAATAGCCACACTATATCGCAAAACACAAGGCAAGGTTACAACAAAAGTCTAGTGATGAACACCCTCCAAACATTAGACATGTAAATGGGTATTTAAGCCTGATCCCTACTCTTTAATAAAATGAAAGTGAAAAGCTCCAGGTCCAGTCCCCTCTGATCTGATATAGGTTTAATCAAAATTGAAATTTAACATCGCAGACCTATGTTTAATTTAACAAAATTATAGGTGAAATTATAGAACCATAGAACAGCTCAGGTTCGAAGGGAATTTAAGATCACCCAGTTCCAACTCCCTGCCATGAACAGGGACACCTCCCACCAGACCAGGTTGCCCAAAGCCCCATCCAGCCGGGCCTTGAACACCTCCAGGGATGGGGCATCTACAGCTTCTCTGGGCAACCTGTTCCAGGGCCTCACCACCCTTCTACAGTGAAGAATTTCCTCCTAAATACATCTATGAACCTACCAAAGGAAGTTTGAGCTTGAAATTACCCTGCCCCATGCCTAACACAGGCCAAAAAAGACAAAGTTCTGATGACAGAGAACCCCAAATGAGGAACAAATGTTCTTGGGTGCTTTGTATAGTCCACAGCACCGATTCAGGAACCTGCTCAAATACACCGAACTATTGCCAAATCTTGAAAGAAAGGAATTCCTCAGATGTGCAAAGATGAGCTACTACCTGGGCTAGCAAATGAACATTTGTATATGCAGCAATAACATCTGATTGATGTCATTGTCAAGTTCTCTTTAATTTAGATGAATTTGATAACCTCATCAGATAATGCTGCTGTGAGGAGAATCCTTATTTGTTAATTCAAATGGCATCTGCTACTGGGGAAAAAAATTAGACACACCACTCCTCAAAGATACAGTTCATATATTCCCTAACAGACATGATTTCAAGTAGTCTGAAGTTTAAAGAGGAGCTGTTTTGTGCTTCAATTAAGAAACAACTTGAGCCAATCAGTTCACTTGCTCCAGAGGAATTAGATTCTCAGCACATATTTTTATGTTTCCACAAATCAGATTTTGTGCATTCTGTTAAGCTGCTGTGCATATATAACAGGTAGCCAGCCATATACCGAGCTGCCCTGTGCCTGCATACTCACTTGTGGAGGACAGCATGCAAGTAAATGCTCCTACAAAGAGTATTGATGCTTATATGCAAGTAACGAGTCATCATGGCATATATCATCTTGGTTTTTCATTCTGAGGTCTTTCCCTCACCTATTAATCTATGCTGAAGGGACAGCAGTTCTGGCATTATTGTTTTCAAGTAGATAATAAATTAATCTGTTTATGACTCCCCACAGGTCCTTTTTTGCACCCAAGCTATTAAGAGTAGAAACTATCCTCTTCAATTCTGCTAAAAGAGCAGAATGATTCAGGGTGAGAACAGGGGTAAGAGTTGAGTATGCCAAAATCCGTATTTAATCAGACATCAGCTATATTACAGTACCACTTACATTTAGACCTCTGCTTATTGGCTCAGAAAGTAAGCAAAGAGAAGCCAAACATGACTTAAAAGTTACATCAACCTTTTAAAAGCCTGTCTAAAGAGTTTTAATTTCTATAACATATACAAGAGTATTTAAAATGGAAGAAGCATGTGACTCCAGATACAAGTATATAAAGGTTTAATTCAATACAAGGCAGGCAATGTAATTGTCATTAGTGAAGCAGCAGGAGCTATTGACCTTATAGGACAACATTTTAAGTGTCTATAAACTGGTAAAAAGATGTTTCAACATCAAGAGCCCATATAAGATTTCAACAATGCTTGTGGTGTTGCTTTTTTGTCTTTTTGTTGTTGTTTCTGTTTGTTTTGGAGTTGTTTGTTTGAAGGTAACTTCATGTTTCATCACACTGCTTTTCTGTTACTAACAGTGAGTAAAACACAGTTTAAGATGTACAGTTTTAAATGGTCAAGAAATAAAGTCAAAGTTCTCATTAAAAAAAAATTACTGTTCTCAGAAAGCAATCTTTGATATCTGTTGTTCATCTTATTCTTATTAAGGCAAAGTCTATAGTGAGCTATTACAATTCACTTATGGAGAATTTTAATATAACAATAATACTGAGTACAAGTCTTCTATCCTAGCACCACATGCAACAACACTGTTTCTTTTAAATTAAAAAAAAAATAGAAAAAAAAACAGCTTATCTGTATCTCTAACTTCAGCTAATCACCATGTGCAACTCTGCAGCTGATGTGCTGACGAACCCACAGACTTGGGTTTCTCACCTGTATGGTGACAACAGCACTCCCTTACAGTTCCAAACACTTCAGCATCCCAGAAGAAGGAAAAACTAACACAAAGGACTCTGCCACTGCTCCCCAAGGAAACCTTGAGCATGCAAAATATCTGACTCAGAGCCCAGGTGAGGCATGAGAGACATGCAACATGAGAGGCATGCAAAAGCTTTCCATTCAGAAGTGAGCATAAAAAGACAATTTCAGTTTCATAAGAATAAGATGGCCAGAATGATCAGAAGGGGGAGGGACTGCAGTGATCTTCATCCTAGGATCCACCAAAATATCACAACACTGTCTAGAGAGCGCAGATGGTCAAAATAATGAAGGACACAGAACTACCTAGCTCAGTAGCAAGGCGTGTCCAGTCTAGCTAGGGAGCAAATATTGCAGGTACCTGGTATCTTCTAGGCAACCTCATTAAGTGCAAACCTCAGCAAATTGAGCCTTTAATTAAAGCTGTTCTTCCAGAGAGGCATTTCCAAGGAAGAGCAATCAAGCTAGTATCTTTCAACCTCCACCGGGCAGGAACAGCCTTACTCTTCAAGGAGTAGGTGTCTCCTGAACATGATGTCAGAGCATGGGTCACATACCAGCCTTTGGGATTCTCTGCGGTATCAGAAACAGTCACACAGCAGACCCAGAGCAGCAGCTGGAGGTCAGGTAGGATACTGTAGGTCATTTAAAATGAGGTCACCATAGATCTCCATAATGAGAATTTGGATACCATATACATACCTTAATATATGCAGTCCAAACCCCAAACATATAAGCCTGCTTTGTACTAACTTCCAGAAACTTTTCTTTTAACGTTTAGGGCAGGCCCCAAACACAGTGTCCTTACTAGAACAGTACAAGAATCCTTACAAACCTATCAAATCTTTCGTTCCCAAATGAATCCCTCAATCAGATGTCGATGGCTCCAAGTTTCTGTGGCTCCCCATCTCCACTCAAGAGCATCTTACTCCTGCACATTCAGACACAAAACGACTGGAACAAAGAACTGGCAAGTCTGTACACACATGATCTGAGGACATAGCGTCTACATGAAGCAGACTCCTCCTTGATTGTCCATTGCCCAGAGACACCGATTCAGTTGATCCAAGTCCTGGCATCAGCCAGATGCTCTGTGTGGTCATTAGGATGCCACGAATTCTGCAGGCTTAATTAAAGGCAGCGAGTGACCAAAACATTCAAAAGATTCTCACAAGTGTGGAAGTTTGGAAGGTCAGTTGTTTCCCAACAACTCAGAATAGTTCTACACATTTTGAGCATTAAGAACCAGTATTTCACATTTCCCTCTGACCTGCTTATAATGGAAATTTATTAGGACAATTTAAACTGGCACTAACAAAATGAGTTAAGAAGCTTGTGGTTTTAGTGGTTCCCAGAGCACCACCCTCAGGAGACTGGGCATTTGACTGAAGTTAGTTAAATGAGACCCATGAAAAAGGGCTTAGCAGGACATATTTTGTTCTATAGCATCTGTGCAGATTGGAAAACTCTTTTTACTTGAGAAATTAAAAAGCCTGAGGTTAAATGGGATTTTGTGTCATTTTCTTTAGATTCTGCCCATACCTCATTATAGCGAGATTACCAGGGTGTTGATGAAGAGCTATGCTGCTTTCCAAAGACAATTTTAGAGATCCTGGTCTCTCCCTACTTCCTCTTCACAGCAGCATTGTCAAGTTTAATTTAATCCACTTCAAAACCACAAATGCTATTTTACCAAAGCATAACAAATTTGTCACTTTCAAGAACCATGTTAGGCATCATAGTTCAATCTTCAATGAGAGATTAAAAGATATGTGCTGATGATTAACCAGAATAAAGCTTTTCATTAGGAGTAGTCAAATGAAATTCTGAGGAGTTTTAGAAACAAATTATTGACTTGTCTGAAATACACACACAACAATTACGAGTTTGTTATTACTGCTTGGTCAAATGAAAGAGCCTATTAAGAACATTTATCCTGATTGCACATGAATCTCCTCTTACCTGAAGAATTAGTCTGCATTACAGTAAAACAAATCAAAGTCTGCTCTGTGGTCAACACTATAATAAGTTGTAAAGCACAAATGGCATTCTTCCCCAGCAGCTGCACTTGAAGAATCTTTTTTTTCTATCTCTAAAGGCTGCATCTCTTTGGATACGTCTGAGTGGTAATACACTGTGCTCTACACGAAGAAATTCAACGAACAGGGAGAAAAGAAATAGAAGGGGGGGGGGGGGGGGGAACACTCTCCTTCGGCAATACAGCCTCACAACAAATAGCCCAAAGATCTTGGAAATCCTGAACTTTTGTCACCTGTCAATGACTCCAAAGCAGGCAACACTTGTTCTTGACACAGTAGAGTCCAACAAACCTTTTCTTCTGCTTTGACACAATTTTACTGTGTTTGATTTCCTTTACCATGCAATGGAGCTTCATAAATAAACAGTCATTATCAGATCGAAATGAAGCACAGCTGAAGAAGGTGGGCATATGCACGCAGACTAAACATGGGCCTGACCCAGGAAGAAAGTTTCAGGAATTTGAGCACTGAATTTGGAACTCACAGCCGGTGTTCAGCACTGAAATTTCTGGTGCAGCACAATGGCCAGGGCTACACAAGGGGGTTCCCTGGGGCTAGCCCTCCAGGAAGGGAAAGAATATCTACTTCGGTCAGTAGCAAACACCTAGAAGATAGACATATCTCAAATTTCTTAAGTTTACTTACCTCCTTGAAGTCATAAGCATCTAAACAGTCCACAGCCCCAAAACTCCCCTGAAATTTCTTCCGTCATCTGTTTGTGTATGGACAACAAACCCACTCCTTCCTGAAGATGGTGGAGACCATGCAGGGGATGAAACAATTTATGTCTTTGTATTGTACACCTCCCCAAGAAGTAGTAAATCTGGATTTAATGACCTTAGCTTACTGATGCTCACAACCACTTCTCCCAGTTTTCATACTGTTTTTAAGTAGATCTGGAAGGAGCCTGTAGAACTACCAACGGCTAAGAGAACAGTTGAGGGTACTCTATTCATGGGGAGTGAAATAGAGACCAATTTATTACCCACTGTACTTTGTAATATACTCTTCAAATTAATTTGGGGCAATTTTAGAGTGTTTCCTACCACAAAAGACTAGCCTTCTTACATGTGTCCCATTTTTCACAGGCTATTAGTTTGATTATATTACACACTTCACTCACCAGAAGGTGAGTTCTAGTTCAAGTTTCTTTTAATTCAAGTTTAATTAGCATTCTATCCGAGGAAAATTGCCCTGTGTAAATGTTAATATGTCAGTGCACCACATACTTCTTGATCATCTTTTGAAAAAGGAGAAAATACATTTTTATGGTATTTCAAAGGAAGAGCAACACATCCACACAGAAAGAAAAAAAAACACACACCAGAAAAAAAAAAAAAAAAAGAGAACTTCACATTTGTGTCTGGTTACGCAGTGAAGTTAGATACAATACATCTTTATTTTTAAATGAATAATGGTCGTACATAAATTTCATATTTGGCCTTTGAAACTGTTTACCAGGAAAAACAAAGGTGTGCTGTGAAGAATTTTTTTTAAGCATGATTTATCTTGCAGTCATTTAGGACTAGAGACAATGGCCTCAAGTTGCACCACGGTAGGTTCAGGTTGGAAATTAGGAGAAATTTCTTCTCAGAAAGAGCAGTCAGGCATTGGGACGGGTTGCCCAGGGGGTGGTGGAGTTACCATCCCCGGGGGTGTTGAAGAAAAGGTTGGATGTGGTGCTTAGGGACACAGTTTAGTGGGTGACATTGGTGATAGGGGGATGGTGGGACCAAATTATCTTGGAGGTCTTTTCCAACCCTTATGATTCTGTGATAAAAGTAAAAACCATTCCAATTCCTCTCTGCCTCCCTTATACTCGAGTTTTCATAGCAACCCAAATTACTTATCAAACCTCTGCATGCAATTTTCCTATCTTGTCCCTTACATCATCATTTACACTTGGTGCTGACTAGCTGCAGAGTTAATCAGGTACAGTGTACTACATCTACTTTACCCTGGTGCTAATCTGCTAATCCTGGACTATGTATATAGGACTCCTCATTCTAATGACTTGAGATTTAAAGAATGTTTGGGGTTTGTTTGGTTTTTTTTTGTTTTTTAAGTTATTTTTATTTATAGCAACTGGCTTTCTCTACTAGCTGGCCACTTACTACTAGGGTCATGTTATGTACCATCCAAAGCCATGACTAAATTGTGAAGAAAGTACCTAATAAGTGTCCCTGTGCTTTGGTTAGGACATTGACTGCCCTACTACCGGACTGCAAATACGATTTGAACATCATGCAGTAGAAAAGCCTTAATCACAAAAAGAAAGTAGGTGAGCTCAATTTTGAGTGTAAAAATCTGAGTCTTTACAATTTGTTTTACAATAGATTCACCCCTCTTAGAACCTGTATCACACCATCATCAGGAAGTAAACAAGTGTGAGCACAGAGTGAGATCAGGTTTTGTCACTTACCAAGTAGGCACAAACATGCACAGAACAGAGTCTCGCCAAGAAACATTTACAAACAAAAAAGCAAAGGGCAAAGACCAAAGATTTCAAAACAGAGTTTATGTGATTGGTATGTCCTCTCTGTGAACTATGTGCAGCGGTGGGTGTGCATGTGGAGGTTTTCAAGGGCACGGGATAGGATATTTAGTCAGAGTAAAGTCATAAGCCCAAATGACGACGACTACATTGCATATAGAGCACAGAGCCCAGACATCGAGATTGGAACTCACCCTCTGGCATAAATGACCCAACAATCCTACCACCAGCAACTACCAGGAGCCTGTCAGAATGAAGTTATTCAGTGTAGGTGCAGCCTGGAAAACAAATCAAGTATTGACATCCGTGTTCAGCACATTGTCCAGAAATTTCTTCCCATGTAAGGGGTATGTCACCTGATTTCCACATCATCTCTTTTTTTCAGATGAGAGCCCGGGCTATTCAAATCTCCATTTCTATTCTTCTTTAGTGCCATTTTAAGTTTCATTAGTTAATGCTTCCTTCCTCACATTAAATATCAGTTAAATTCAGCCACTGTCCATCCAGCTGTTGTACCAGAGTTCACAACAGATGTCCTGTGGGGCTTCAAAAAGGCCAGAATCGGTCTTTGAACAGGAGCAATGTATCCTATGAAAAAGGAGACATTCTGAACCATTTCCTCTGGAAACGGTCGCAAGGCTGGCCTGATTCCTTCAGTTGACCATAAAAAAAAAAAAAAAGGACAGGAAGAGGCTGAAATTGATTATAATGTTCTGACAGCCTCTGCTTAGCAGGAAGAAGGAGTCTGCATTCAATTAGTATGAGTTCCTGTTGAATGGTTAGGAGGTCTCTACTCATCCAAAAGCTGCAGCTTTCTCTTCCTCATGAGCAAGCCTTGATAGTGAGCTCTTCTCTCAAGTCTTTAAGTTACTATTCAGCTCTTACATGCACACACCGGCCTCTTTTTCTACCTTTACAGGTCACCCTCAGCTGTTCTCCTACAATCCTGATTAAAGAAAGTGGGTGCTGCCAACCTGTAAAACTTTTCCAGACTCCAGGATTCTACTTTTTTTCCAATTTTAGAGATGCTGATGCACATGTTTTTGTACTGCCTACAAGCGTAGTCAATTGGGCAATCCTAGGTCACCTGTTTAACATTTTGTACAGAGCGCGGGAGTTACTGTTCTAACACAGCAATGCGTCAGTTCTGTGGGGTGGCTGTGAACTGCTTGCTTGAGTTCTCTGTGGTGCCACCACACTGCCTGTCTCTTAGCTAACTTAAGTGCTGCTGCTGCTTGTTGTAAATTCCACAACTACACCACACGGTCTGGGGAAAGACACAGAGCTGTAGGCACCATGTGAGACAGCGAAAGGGAGCCTTGCTCATGGACTCTTGCTGAGATTTCACCCCCATGAAAAACAGTTCATTCACAGCCAGGCTGTACCTGATCTGAGGCTTTGCAAATGCCTGTTAAATGGCAGGCAGCTGCTTGGCTCAAGCGTGGACAATCCCAATTGTCCAAGTGCATACTGGTGCTGACTATACATGGAATTCTGGTAGCACAGCTTTTCCATCAGCAAACCCAAACAGGGTCACCTTAAGGGAACTATTTTTAGTCACTGTCATGTCCAGGGTGTAGGATTAAGCACCAGAAATTTCTGATGTCTCTCACTTTCTTTGCTTCAATGTGAATTGCAGGATCCTGCTTTAAGTATTTCTACTTTAGATATAACCCACCGCTGACTTGTTTTCAGTGCTTCTCTTCTGGTTTGCTCCACAAAGCAAACATAAGTCTTTCCTAATTGCAGCCAAGCTCTTCCAGCTCCAGATGTAGGTGCAGATGTATTTGGCTAGGGGAGGCTCTGAATCATTCCCAGGTGCCAGCTAAAACAAGTCCTCAAGTAATAGGTTTGTCTTTGTGCCCCTGTGGTTGCCTGCTTTCTGAACATCAGAGACCACTAGATTGTCTTGGTACAGGTAGTATTTTATGACTGAAGTAGCATAACAAATACTACCTTTACATCCCTCTATGCAGGTTTCAGTAATGTCACAGAGCAGAAGTGCAAATCAACATACCTTGTATTCAGCAGAGATTAGTGCTTCAGGACAAGCAACAATGTATACTGTTAGGAGACAGCCAGAGGTGACACAACAGAAGACACTTGCCTGAGAAATCCCGTCTTTGCACCAGGCTTGTGCACTCTATGCCTCCGAGGCATAACATTTCCAGTTTAGATTGATTCGGAAAGCATAACGGTTACATACCTTGCATTTCTACACAGACCTGGCCTTAAATATTGTTTTAATTAGTGTTGCTGGTTCTTTCTGGATCATTACATTTTTTCCTAAGACTGAAGAAGTATAAATGAAAGGCAGATTCTGAAAAACAGAACTCAATATCCTTATGGAAATTAGGTTTCTGGTTGTTACTAATGCACCCTTCAATCATAAATAATAAAACTGGTAAGTTATACCCTTTTTCAGGCAAGTTAGACAGAGTTATCATCCAGAGTATACAAAACGGGTCTTCAGAAAATCCATTCTGCAATATAATAGAAGTGATGCTGAATGATGGATGGGAATCAGTTAAACTGATTTCTGGGACACATTATGCATCAATAAATCAGAGACTGTTTGTTCAGTGAAAGAAGTGTAGGAGGCACTTTTATGTTAAAAAAAAAGTTTAATATTATATTTCTAAGGAACCTACAGGAGGATTAGCACTAAGATCTTTTTATGAACACTAATACTGAGCACTTACATGAAGATCAACAAAACAGTCAACTCCACAAGAGCTCCTGAAAGTTATTTTTTAGAAGGAACTGCTGCTTTTCACTGCACTTAACAACAACCACTTCCAATTTCTGAAGCTCTCTTGCCCAGCCCACAGCAAAGGTATTAGTTCCAATATTGATCACTAATTATAACACCACAAAAAAAATCTCCCTGCTTAGCAAAAAATACAGTCCCAGAAACCAAGAGAACTTCTACACTAAAAATCAAACACAAACCTCAACCACAGGTCCTGAGAGATGCACACTTTCAACGTGAGCAAAGACAGAGGTCTGCAATTCCTCAGGACTTGCTCTTGCAGATCACCTCAGTGCTATCTCTACGTTTCAAGTGGCTGGTTGAACTATATTTAAAAAGCTGGGGGGGAAGACTCCCAACCTGAAAAAAAAAAAAAATGAACCCTTGCAGCTCCCAGGGACAGGGGACTTGTGTAGGCAGAGGAACTTCCCCAAGCTGCACTTCTTCCTCACTGTCTTGACTACAGGTGTAGGAATCTAGGAAGATACTCCCATATTATAAAAACTCAGCACACTTTGGGGTTTGCTCCATTCAGACACAGGCTCTTTATACTGCAGAAATGGTTTGTTTCTACCCCCTTAAACAACAACAAAAAGAAATGTTTCTTCAGATTCATTTACAGAGCAACCCTGCTGCTACTAACATGTTGAAGGCACTATTGAGGTTACAATGCAAAACAATTGAAACAGCCATAGAACAGCTATATGCTGGGAAGCAACATCCCAGCTGATAATACAAAACAGTGAAACCTGCAAACACGGAACCACCGTTCTGTCAATAAACCCCTACCCTCTTTTCCTCCTTTGTTCGAGTTCAATCACAAACTCTCAGAATGGATGTATCATGGAAGAGTGGGCTTATATATCAGCAAGTTAAGGTAACCAGGCTCAGGCTCAGCCATAAAAACCTCCACGTTTTCATTAAATTAGAAAAGAGGTAAGTGAAGACAAAACATGTCCTGCATTTTCTGTAATTGTAGTGTACAATGCAATCTTCATTGAGGCTGCTCCAGGTATTAGGTCACTTGCATCAGTGGACAGGTTATATATAGCACAAAGAAACTCATATTAATTGAGAGCACTCCTGCTTCAAAAGCCTAATACTGCTATGGTCTACGCATTTTAATAAAGCGGTTTGTGTTGTACATCCATTCTACAGCTTGTAAGAGATGCATTTTCTAGAAGTTAGGCAGCATTCCTAAGATGAAGGGCATGCAATTACATGAATACATAGTCACATAAAAACATAATTTGCACAACTAAACAAGAAATTAAGAATATCTTGTAAGGCTTATAAATAATAAAAAAAGAGAATGTTCCAAAGTTTTGATGTGCCATAAAAGCTAGGTTTAGAAGGTGATGAAATTATTTAAACAGAACAAATGTCAGCCATGAATGCCTAGGCATTTTAATGAATTCATCTGTAAGACTATGGTGCATGCTGAGGCACAGAGCCAGTAGGTATATACACATACAGGCAAGTTATTTGTGAATATAATTTCAACCGTGTGAGAAATACCTACTCAGACAGGAGAGGAGTTCCTTGAAACAAAATCTGCAAGGGCTCCGGAAATTTCTCCAGCACCAAAGCCTGACTGTAAAATTATCATACACAAAGATGAGGCTGCAAATGGGTCCAGAACTACTGAACCAGTTTGGTCCAAGCAGCTGAAGAAACTCTTCTACTTTGATCCTAATGCAAATAAGGCAGTTTTGCAACAGAACAGTTCCACCATTTTAAAATGCAGCACTTCCCACCGTGTAAAGGAGCCAAGAACCAGGCTTCCCTCCTGTAAAGTGATGTATTAGAAAAGCCTAGGTTCCTATTCAGTCGGAAGACAACATTCCCCTCCAGCAAAAATATGAACAAGGCAAAGAAGCTACACACAGAGTAAATAAAATGGGCAAATAGAGCTGGTACTCAAATTATTTCTCCTCAAAATAAAGTGACTGGAAAAAAGAAAATAACCAAAAGGCAACAAGTTTTAAAGTAAGCAAAAACAACCTGCTGCCTGTGCATTTCAGAGACCATCACTGCTAGGACCCCAAAAAACATTGTCAGAGCTCCAGAATACAACTCATCACCCACTGACTCTCTTTTACTGGTCCTGAAGCCATTTCTTATCCCATCTCTTTCAATGAGCCTGATTTCCTCAACCCTACCCAACCACATCACTCAACTCAATACTGGATTTATCATATTTGCTAAGTAGCAAGCATATGTTACACTTTGGTGGCTAAACAACCTGTGGTGGTGCACAGCGTTCCAGCTCTTCGAATCCAGAGAGCCCAAGCTATAGGCTGTATCACATGCATGTAATCAGTATGCTGCACACTGTATTGAGTGTCATCTTGATTATGATACGTTTTCTGTTTAGTTAATTTCACCTCCAACTCCCCTAATGACAAGAATGCTTACAAGCTCCGTTCATTAGCAGCACGGTGGACTCAGCTGGTGTTACAAGCTGTTACCTGTAGATGTTGCTAGCCACATGCTTTCCTTGTACAGAACCACGCAGGTCTCCCACAACCCATACGTAGTCATTCAATGGATTTCTGACATTCTACTCCTTAATCCTTCATTTCACTGTCTCTAAAGATCCCCATTACTTCAGTCGCACAGCTACAATAATTAAATTTCACATTTTTCAAACCTTCAACTATAATCTACAAATAAAGCTTAAATCAGTGCATAATTGATCTGCAAAAATCACTGCCATGGTGTTTCATGTCAATATTAGAACAAAGGACGATGGAAAAGTGTACACACTAACCATTTGAAAGTCTCAGGGATGTGGTCTTTCCATGTTTCAGGATGTGAACCAAACCGCAGCACTGCAGGAAACAGCTTACAGTCAACTTTGTGTTCTTGCATGTTCTCCTGCAAACAGAGCAGACAAGATGGATCATGCTTCTGGCTTTTTATGGCAACTACTGAACCCCTAAGAGCATAAAATGGGTTTGAGTTATAGCAATCAAACTGACAAAAAGTTATATAAGCTTGAAGCACTAAAAGAACTTTTAGCACTAGTATTCAGATTCTCCCAATATCGTCCAGGCATTTTGTCAAACCAAAATTAAAGCTTCCAGATCATGAAGGTAAAACCTGACTCTTCTGCCCCACAAAAGTAGTAATTATAATTACACTGGACCGTGAGGACACATCTTTTACAGAACTCACTCCTGTCCTCAAAACCAGACTTTTGCATGACTACCAGCTGCTAACAAACTGCTTTTGTGGGAAAGCCCAGTTATCTTCCTCTGCCCTTTTAAGGCACAGCAGGAGAAATGCCTCCAGGTAACAGCTTCGTATTGCTCTTTTGGCAAGTGAGCAATCTAGTCAGGTACATACACTTCATCATGGTACAGGGAAAGAATTCCTTCTAGGGGGACTCTCAGATGGGTTAGAATCATGAAGACATGGAAATGGACATTCGGTAGGTAAGATTGGGTCTGTTAGAGACTTCACATGGGACAAATGGAATATCAAAGGCTTGTAGAAGTGAGAAAACTGACCTCAATGAACAGAGAACAGACTACAGGAATGACAAGTAGGCAATGGTGGCAGCTGCTATGAAATTGACACAAAGAGGAAGAAGGCAAAACACCCTGCAGGTATTCAGCAATTTGTAAGAAACTGCAGCTTCTGAGAGAACATGAGCTATGTGGACAAAGAATAATTATGGATCTGCCAGGCTGCAAATCAAATTCATTTCCAAGATTCAAGTGGAGAACAAGTCAAACCTTTGAGAAGAAAACTAGAAGGTCTCATCATTGTGCAGAGGAAAAATTGTGATACTTAAAAACAAGAAGCATAAAAAACAGGGCACAAAAAAAAAAAAAAAAGACTTTCAACAGTAACACATGTCCAAAGAATAACTAGCCAAAACAGATAAAATACCTAGAAAGCTTATTGCAGATATGCAACTAGCATAGGGCTGGCTTAAACCTTCTTTTAATTTCTATTAAATTCTTATGAACAGCGCAGTCATCCCTTTATATGATGATAAATGGTTACACAAAGCACAAGATAATGTCACATTTAGCAATCCAAATCCTAATTAATGAACAGCGTTTGAAATAAATTTCATTACTTTGTGTTAACATTAAAGCAGTGAGCTAGCAAAAGGAAACAGCATCCTCTGACTTCTCAGCAGCTCTCCACCAAATCAAGATATTTACAGGAGTAAGGTGTGTCCCTAAGCACCACATCCACATGTCTTTTGACCTCCAGGGATGGTGACTCAACTGCTTGCCTGGGCAGCCTGTTCCAATACTTCACAACCCTTTTAGTGAAGAAATTTTTCATAATATCCTATGTAAACCTCCACTGGCACAACTTGAGGTCATTTCCTTATGTCATATTGCTTGTTGCTTGGGAGAAGAGACTGACACCCACCCCACTATAGCCTCCTTTGAGGTAGGGAGCTGTAGAGAAAGACAATCCAAACACTCCCTAACATACAGGCCTACCCCACCGCCTCTTTCCTAGCCTATCCCTTCAGAAGAGTTTCCAGCCATCCATTGCAGCATTTCAGTCATGCAAGCCATTCCACCATGTTTCTGTGATGGCAACTATGTCATAGCTTTCCTGCCACCCAATGGCTTCCAGCTCCTCCTGCTTCTTGTCCATACCACATGCATTGGTGTAGATGCACTTCATTTGGGCTAGTGATCCCATCACTTTTTTTTTTTTGGAGGAGGAGGAGGGGGTGGGAGAAGCCCTAATTCCTATACAACCATTCTTAGGCATTTCCATGATTTCTAACCCATCAATATCCCTTGTGACTTTGCTGTTGCATGGCTCTCCATCCCCTACCTCTGCTGGGATGGGGGACCAAAGGACCTTGCCAGGACACCATCCCACAGAATCTGGCATTCTTCCCCCAGGCTTATCTCTAGCAAGCCTGGTTTCATCCCTTTCCCTCTTCAATTCTAGTTTAAAGCCCTTTCAACAAGTCCTGCTAACTCCTGAGCAAAGATCCTCTTCCCCTTTAGAGACAGATGAACCCTGTCCGTTGCCAGCAGGCCTAGCATTGTGTAAAATGACCTGTGATCAAAAAAAACCAAACAAACAAAAAACAAAACAAAACAAAAAAAACCAACAAAGTTCTGCCGGTGACACCAGATTCAGAGCCATATCTGCTGACTCTTCCTGATACTCCCCTCATCGTTCTTTGCAACTGGAGGGATAGATAAAAACACTACTTGTACTTCTGATCCCTTAACCAGTTGTCCCAGTGCCCTGAAGTTTCTCTTGATTGCCCTTGGACTTCTTGTTGAAACTTCATCACTGCCTACCTGAAAAATCAATAATGGATAATAACCTGAGGGCTGCACCAGGGAAGGAAGCTTTCTTTAGGAGGGATTTCTTTACATCTCTAACCCAGGCCTCACGGACGTAGCAGACTTTCTATGAACTGGGTCTTGATTGCATATTGGGTCTCCCATTGCCTTCAGAAGTGAGTATCCTATGACAACTACCTCTCTCTTTTTTTTTTTTTTTGGTGGGAGCTGTCTTGATACAAGGCATAGGCCAACTTGACCTTGGTGACACCTCCATGCCAGATGAACCATTGTCCTCAATATTCTTCAGTTCCACTTACAGAGCCTCATAACTATTGGGGAACAGCACCCAGGAAGGTGGGGGAGTCACTGAGGAGATATATCTGTCACAGCAGGCACGAATTTGTCGCCATTGACCCTTATCCATTAGGTCACTGTGTGCAGCCGTGTGGAGAGAGGATAGGGAACCCTCCACATTGAGTGTCCCTTCTGCCTGCTGGGCCTGTATCAGGGAAGGCAGGGAGCGAATCCAGCATCTATCTCCCTCTCAGACTCCCTGATACTCCTCAGCCTAGTCACCTCTTCCCTGTCACTTGGTGGAGGAGTGCCTCCCACAGGTGTGCTTGCTACTTCTACCCCAAGCTGGCATCAGAGCAGGGCCTAGCCTGCAGCCTGAACCTGGGGGCAGCTTGTTTCCCCACATAGCTCTGCCTGAGAGGCTGTGGCCTTCTGCTGGGGGGAAGACTGCTCCCTGGTCAAAGGGGCCAAGACTCAGTGACAACTGACCCATCCCTATCACCTGACTGCCCACCCTGGTCACCAGGCTCCCCTGGGGATGCCTTTGGACATGGGGGGGACTCCCTCAGGCAGGACCCTCCCCTTCAGGCCACAGTCCCGCACTCCACTGCCTCTTGTCCTTTCACCATACACCTCCAAGGAAAGTTTAGGTCCTCCGTCTCTACAGACACCCTATAGGGAATGGAAAGTCTACAATACAGGTCCCTCTCTTTCCATCTCAAGGCTAAACAATCAGAGCTCCTTCAGCCTCTCCTGTACACCTCATAGTCTATCCCCTCACTGCAGTCTGCCTCTTACACGGGAGGGAAGGGGGAAACCCCAAATCTAGACACAGCCCTCCTGTAACAACCTAGCAGTATTCCCCTTCAGGGAACAAGGCTGTTACAGAGGTGGACTAGCAGTGGTTTCCTTTTCTCATCAACAGAGACACATAGGTAAGGGAAGCGTCCCACCCAGTGGAGTCTAGTAAATATATATTTGATAGCTCAGTCACGCTTCTTACACAGTGATCCTTTGCATGAGGATTTAATACATTACAGAGGCAATTAGTAAATCCGATACCAGCAGAAAGCACCTCTGAGCCACCCACAGACAGAGCAGCCAATCACAGGGCTAGTGGTGCTCAGCTCCAAAAGGCCACAAAGCCAAAAATGAGTGCCTCTTAGTTTTAGGAATACACTATATGGGAAGATACAGAATAAGAGAACAATAACTTAAATCCATGATAAAAGGGAAAAGATACAAATTTTAACAAGAGAGAAAAACACATCTATAGAAGATTTTACTAAGTTGAGTGGTGCTGTTCTAACTACACTCGATAATCTTGAAGAAAAGAAGTGTTTTCCATATCACACCCTTAATATGTTTAAAGAAAAGGAAAAAAAAAAGCCACAAATTACCTTAAGAACTGAATCATTCTGACAATTAACAACACTTATCCAGCAA
Organism: Anser cygnoides; assembly: GCF_040182565.1. Lineage (NCBI taxonomy): Eukaryota > Metazoa > Chordata > Aves > Anseriformes > Anatidae > Anser > Anser cygnoides. The sequence goes on from NC_089874.1 coordinate 70,593,549, forward strand.
AGACTTCAAAGACACAAAGCATATCGTTCCAAAATCCCATTCACCCAGCCACCCAGGAGCAAGTAGGTTGGTTTTGCTGAACAGCTAGCTAGGAGGATATGGATTTCCTTGTTTACGGCAGTCACACAAGAAGCTGAAGTCAGTAGACTTCCACAGAAATTCTGCGAGGCTGACATCCCAAGGAAGGCAGCAAATTGGCATCTCAACTCCATAAGGAAAAGTGAAGGGGTACTCTAAGGATGATTTTAAAGAATTCCCTTGAATTCAGACTCTTTCCACATCATCCTGCCAGAGGTCAAGCAGATTTTTTTGTTTGGTTGTTTTTTTGGCCTAAGGCTGATCACCAGGAGGCTCCTCTTTCTCTCTGACTCCAGAAACCAGCTGCTGTCACTTGCCTGGTTGCTCTGGATCTTCTGGAACATCAGCTCAGGATGCTGAGTCTCACAAAAGCTGCTTAGTTCCCTTTTTTTAAGGATAAGATATCCCATGGGAATAGTACAAGAGCTTTGCTAGTTGTCAGTTACCTTGATGCTACCCATAACACAAGCCAAGTAAAAAGCAAATAAATAAATGACTTACAAAAATCTAAACAACCACCCTGTTTCTGATATTGCAAAGGATAAGTGAATAGAAGTGAACAGAAGATTTTTCTCTTCTATCCACTCATCCGAGCATCAGATCTAAGGGGCTTCTCACTCTTCTTTAGAAAGTTTTAGATGAGAACTGCATGATGAAGGCTTCACTCTGAACAAGCCTTCAAACCTCACATCTTCCTCACAGAGAAGAATACAGGCTGAGGGACATGTCTGCCACAAAACCCCATCCCTCCTGAGTGGCCTCCAGCTAGATTTGGATCTTGATCCTTTTCTTCTTTGGGACTACTGTTTTTATCTTTACTAAGGATGCAATTTCAGTAGTCTTTCCCCACCACTACCTTCTCCCCTCTTCTATTGAGTCCTCGCTTCTTTGGAAATGCGTGAAGTACAGATGTCCCTGTGAGAAAACTATGAAATCAAAACAAATCATGAAGAAGTTAGGGCTAGATTAAAAGTACTTCTGACTTCCCAAATCAGTTTCACATCACACGCCAAAACATCCCAGTGCTCTGAGCCAGCCATCCAAAAGATAAGTTGAGCAGGAAAGAAAGGTAAAATCACCAAACGGGAAAACTGTAAACACAGCCATAGGGCACCTCTCCAGCAATACAGGTTCATGCAGATAAATGCATTTCCTCAGCAGTACAAACGAGATCAATAACAATACCTTTAGATAAATACCATAAATAATATGCCACTACAGGAATAAACCAGGAGATTAGAAACAGAAAGGATTATTTATGTAAGAGAGCTACATTGTTGTTTTGTTTTGTTTTTTTTAATTATTATTCTTTGGTTTGTACAGCAGGTTCCTGAAGTCCTCTGAGGAATGAAGCTCCATACATTTAAAGACTGCTTATTGCTTCTACCACTGAAAGGCAGCAACCCTGGGACTGCTCTCTTGCTTCCACTGGCAATTGCATCTGGCATTTTTACAGAATGTGGTGCTTTCCTTAAATCTGTGGCCATAGTTTTCAGATTACGTGAATATAAGTTTCTATCCCTTACATCATAAGGAGAAATATGCATGGTTGAGACCCACCCCAGCACTCACTTATTCCTGAAAAACTTTCCAGTTGCAGGACTGACAGCCACTGTGACGGCATGGGGACACCAACAGCTACCACTTCCTCTTCAGATGTTTCACCAAAAATCACACCGTTACCAAGTACTGACCTGTAGTCTTGGCACAGGCAGGTGTATCCTCAACAGGTTTATGCAAGATCAAGTACTTCCATGGGACATTAGACACCTTCCAACTAGCTTGTAAGAAATGCCTCTGATGGAGGGGATAGTTCATCAGGGTCCCTAAAGCAGTTTTCCAGTGACAGAAAAACAGTTCTTTAAAAATAGATAAATAAAATAACATGCAACACAAATGTTCCTCATGAAAGGTGCTAAGGCTCTTCAACACTGCAAGGTATGCTGGTTTATAGGGTTCTGGTTTTAATACAAACATATCAGACCCTCCTGGATGTTAGAGAAATGCTGTTTTGACACAAAAGCTCCGATTTCATACACAAGACTAGAGATGGTAATGTTGTGCCTTTAGAGAGCTTCTACTAAAGTCACAAAATTCAGTGAAAAATAATATGGATTTTCCTTTTTGACAGGCACAAGGATTATCTTCCATCACTAGAAAAAGCTATAAAGTGATATTCTGTGAGAATATCTTTAAATGATATTTCAAAGGGCTTCTTTTGAAAGAATGATTTATGGATCACAAAGACCAAGGGGTCTTTTATCAAAGAAAATAGATTCCTTTTCTGAACCACAAAGAAAAGATTAATGATATCCTAGACCACATCTCCACTTTTGAGAGTTGCATAGAGCCAAAAATACAACAGATACAGCAGGTTAGTACTTCACAACACTGCACACTAATTACAGATGAAGTTCTCATGATGTTTCATGGAAGCCAGAAAGCAAAAGTTACAGCACAGGGAAATTCATGTCATGAGTTATCTTATTCCCTCAGCACGCATTAAAGATGACAAGGGGATTTTAATAAGTGCATGTGACAAAATAGCAAAACGGATACAAATGAGCAAGTGCACTGTTTTATTTTCTCAGCAGAACTAAGAATGTGCATGTACATTAAAAGGTGCCCCATGTATGAATTTTAAGATACAGCTTGATCATATCCCTTCCTCAGCTCAGTGATCTAATTCCTATCAAATCCTTATTCAGTGTGCAGCTGGGATGGACAGGCTTCACAAATTTTATTACCTTACCAGGATGGGCAGAAGATTTAATAAATAAACACTCACACATCCCTTTCTTTTTAAAACTGGCTCCATTATAATTGATTTATTTTAAAGCAATACTTTCCTAGAGAACTGGTAACCAATATGTAAAACCACAGGTAACATTTATTCAGCCTCCAAGTATGGAATACTTGGTATAATGTAAGTGCTTTTACATATACAGAGGAGAGGTAAAGGCAAGAAAGTGATGAAGAAACGGCAAGCAACCCACGCTGGCATTTACTGTTACACTGGCACATGCCATCCTCAGAAGACACCACAGATCTGCAAAGACCAGAAGCAAACAACCACATGGCTTGCTGAGGAAGTAGGAGGTCGGGGTTGCATGTGTCCATCTTCCACGTAGTCGTAGAAGTGATCTATTTTCACATTTCAGGCACATCTGCTAAAGCTTTACACACAACCATATGTATGAGATTCTACCATCAGTTCCCTATGGACCGTTCTTCCATCCCTCAAATACCCAACCTCTTCCTTCAGCTTGTGAGCTCACAACCCAGGCTTACTCATAACCTTGGTACTAGACAACTGAACAAGGTTAGACTTGGCAAGCAAGAAGAGATAGTACCTTAAAATAAGATCACAGTATCACAGTATCACAGATTTCTAGGTTGGAAGAGACCTCAAGATCATCGAGTCCAACCTTCAACCTAACACTAAGTACTCCACTAAACCATATCGCTAAGCTCTACATCTAAACGTCTTTTAAAGACCTCCAGGGATGGTGACTCCACCACCTCCCTGGGCAGCCCGTTCCAATGCTTAATAACCCTTTCGGTAAAGAAGTACTTCCTAACATCCAACCTAAAACTCCCCTGTCGCAACTTTCGCCCATTCCCCCTCGTCCTGTCACCAGGCACGTAGGAGAACAGACCAACCCCCACCTCTCTACAGCCTCCTTTAAGGTAACTGTAGAGAGCGATAAGGTCGCCCCTGAGCCTCCTCTTCTCCAGGCTGAACAACCCCAGCTCCCTCAGCCGCTCCTCGTAAGACTTGTTCTCCAGACCCCTCACCAGCTTGGTCGCCCTTCTCTGGACTCGCTCGAGCACCTCCATGTCCTTCCTGTAGTGAGGGGCCCAAAACTGAACACAGTACTCAAGGTGCGGCCTCACCAGAGCCGAGTACAGGGGCACAATCACTTCCCTAGACCTGCTGGCCACACTGCTTCTTATACAGGCCAGGATGTTGGTTTTTTTTTTTTTTTTTTTTCTCCTTTCACGTGTCTTTAATAGAAAGAGCTCAGCACGCAGCCGCCAGCAGCCCCCGCGTACAAAAGCTGGGTGGAGGAATCGCGTATTGCACAGCCCTGAGAGCGCGAGCGGTGCCCCACTGCCGGCCGCCCTGCCAGGGAGTCGCCTCGTACAAAACAAAACCGTCTCTGCATAAAACTCTCTCCGTACAGAATAAATACTCCTAGCTCCCGACATCCCTCTGCCCCACGGCCCCCACGCCCGCTGCCTGGTGCTCGCTCCCAGGTAAGGCGTGGGTTGGGAAGGCGCTTGGGGCCGTGGTGCAGGGCATGCCCAGCATGGGGTGCCCCCGCTTCGGGGTGCCCAGGTGCAGGATGCTCCCTTGTGGGATGTTCCTGGAGTGCCAGATGTGCAGGGATGCCCCGATTTCGGGCACCCCAGTGCACGATGCCCCCAGCACCATACACCCGGGTGCGGGATGTTCATGGTGCAGAAATGCCCCAAATGATAATGCAACCTACATCACATTTTTTAATCTTATTTTTTTTCTTCTTTATTACAGTGTCTAGTTGATCCTTTGACAAATTTACCCCTTTGATTTCCAAAGTATTAAAGGATGATGCTATTTCTCAATCATTTTTATCAGTGCCTATTCCTCTAGTCCTGTATCACTCACATTGTGCAATGGGTGGAGCCACAGGTAATAAGAATCCTGCTTCTCTACTTCTTCCCTTCTTCTTTTTACTCTTGTTGTCATTTGTGAGCTTTGTTCTTTTGGGTTAATGTGGCATGTCTCCCACATAGCCTTGGAAAATAACTATAATGTGATTTGGGTTTACTGTCATTAAACCTGATTAGCAAGAAGTGCTCATGGAAATTCATAATTACCTCACAAAACAAAAAAGACATTTTTTCCAGGGAACTACAAAGAACTTCAATTTAACTATTTGGAGTACTCAAGAAAAGTTATTGTCACATTTCTTCCCTTCTGCACTTTTCTGTGCCTTGGAAATATCATAAAATACCAAAACCTGCTGAAGACATCAATCTTCTCTCAAAGCAGATTTCTTATATAAAACCAAATATACAGTCTTTATTTTAAAAATATATAAAATAAAAAGCCCTATAGAGCATAATGCATCTTGATGGATGGGCTAGCGCTTTGGATACAAGCCAGACTCTGTGACTAACTTATAATAGTTTAAAAAAAAAAGTTCCAGCTGGCCAATATCAGCACAGCAAACATCCACATAGCTGAACTGTTTTACCTCCCAGAATAGGAATGTTGATGTTGCAGAGGACATTGTCCAGTAGTTCAGAGTTTCACCCCAGCTTCACTAGGTTTTTTTTGGATTCTGTTTTTTTGGTTGGTTGTTTTTTTTGTTGTTGTTTGTTTGGGGTTTGTTTTTTTGTTTGTTTTTGATTTTGTATTTATTATTTCTTGGGAAGGGGAAGATACCACTCTGAACTTTGCAAGTGGAGCCGTAAGAAACCCCAGTTGAAGACCTGATCTCAGGTCTGTTTTCAGGTGCAAAGTAAGCCGAGATCAGTCTGTACCAACCATAGCTTGAAAACCTCTGTAAGAGTAAGGAAAGTAAGAGCTTTTCTCCCCCATTGCATCTGGAAAAGGGTCTAGGGCAGCTCTACTGCTGCATTTCATGGGGAAGAATGTCCAAAAACCTGTCCCCAGAGCTTTGCTGAGTGTCGAAGTGTTCTTGCTTAATTTTTCCAGTATTGCCATCCTCCAAGAACAAGCTTACCAGTAGCTGGCACAAGCAAAAAAAAAAAATGTTTTCCTTTGTACTACAACGTTTTACTTTGTACTCTTTGTAAGAGGTTTCCAGTCTCTGCAGTTGTGTTATATTGGCAGATTATGTGCCAACAACCCTGTTTTTAAGCTAGCGGTTTTCTCAAGCTATGAATGCCACAGATGGCTTCCCATAAAGCTCTTATATCTGTTTCCAGGGCTGTTCACCACAGGTTAAGTATTGCCCCAACTTCTACAAAAAAAAAAAAAAAAAAAAAACAGCAATGCCTGTGCATGCTTGCTGAACTCAACTCCATTCAGAGACTTGATTAAATGTCCTTTGCCTGAACAACAGTTGGGTCTGTAAGCTAGGAAGCTGCCCTTGAAGCGCTCTAACATGCAAATGTAGAGATGTAGGTGGAAATATGTACAGTAAAATAGTACTTGAGGAACTCTCCAGCCATAGGCAGTGAAGCTAAAAAACACTGACAATCTCAGTGGTAAAGTGAGAAATGTAGAAAGTGGAATAAAGTCACCTTCATGGTGTATGAGAGAAGTAAGCAAACTCTGTTGATTATATTAGCAGGTAAAATTCTGCTCACACATTTGCCCTCCACATGTAGGATGATCATGAAATCTAAATGTGAAAATAACAAGCTTACTTCAGAAGGTCTCAGCTTGCCTCTCATGCACATATATGTAGGTATATGCAAGCACAACCAATAAACTAGCTAGCTGAAGCTCTCTGCTATTCCCCCTCATTCCAATTTTGATTAACCTACTAGAGACAAAAATCTGCATCTTCCCTTCTGGCCAGTCCCTTTCTAGCTCCGTCATATCAGAGGCTTAAAACTCAGTAGCCAGTTTAAAGCTTCACAGAGCTGAAAACTCTACCATCAACCCTGAAACCGAACAAGACAGACAAAGCATTTGTGCATTTATTCACCCCCTGAACACCTTCAGCTCCAGAAGAGGTTTTAAAGACACCCAGAAAACTGTATGGAGGCTTATGCATTAAAATACCAAATAATCAAGAGCCTCCATCTATTTTCCAGTGAAGAGACTGCAAAATGGGGGCCCAATCAGGCACTACCTTACAATATTAAGGTGTATATTACAAACCTGAAGAGCTTTATCACACAAATTGAGTTGATGGAAACATTCTTTACACTCGCCACTTCTCTGTCATCTAACACTATTAAAAACAAATGAAAAACCAACCTACTGGATTAATGATGAACACAGGCAAGGGACAATCTCTTAATTTAGTAGAAATAGAAAGTTTAAAACAACCTTCAAGTGTCATCAGCAAAGGCAGTGCAGAAATTCTCCCTCTTTCACGACACAATTCTGTCAATTAGCCAGAAACAGCAATTACCAGTTCTTTTCTTTATTATTTGTGAAGAACTAAAACTTTCTGAAGATGATAGATGGCTCCTTGGAAAATGCAATGCTCAGTTCTGCTAAATTTGCACTTCTCTTTTTTTTTTTTTTCTTTTTCTTTTTTAAACCATTCTTTCACACAGTCCATTAAGAGAAAGAAGTAGGGGCTGCTGGGGGAAACAGGAGCAACAGGACACACATCACGGAAGAAAATGCCAAGGAATAGCTTGAAGGAGATCACAGAGCTTTCTCATTTAGCTCACTGACCAGGCAAAAACGTGTTCCTACACTTTCGTTAATTAAACAGAAAAGTTAACATTGTTAGCAACATTAGGAACAAAACCTCATTTAAATTGTTCCAAAACAAAATAAAAAAGCAGCCGATATATTCAGAGGATGACCTTTGAGAATTCTGGCTTCGTTAACATTTCAAACAGCAAAGCACAAACTTAAGACAGGAAATAGAATTACAGTGCTATTTGACTGCAGAAATGTATATCATTAGCATGTCCATAATTAACAGGATACCAATGTTTGTCCCATTGTCTCTGTTAATAATGGTGTAACATGCAAATGGGATTTCTTCCAAGAAAGTTGAAGGGGATGTTTAAGTTTATTGCACGTGTTAAGCACATGAGTAAAGCCAAACAAGCCCCTTTCTGCTCTGAAAGGAAGGGATGCCTCCGCACCTGCCTGCCCTCCCAGCCTCCTACAAACAATTGCAGAAGGTAGAGGCAGGTTGCACTTAAAACACAAAGTCGCCCTTCCCCATCACACCACAGCAAGCTAGTTGCCTAGGGAACCACCAGCAACCTGTGTAGGTGTTAGAGAAAGAAGTTCAGAGGCTAACATCACCCCTTCCACATGATGCCATGGGGGATGGCAGATCCCATTCCTCTGAAGGGGATCGTTTTCTCTAGACGTACCAGCGGTGCCTCCTCTTGGATGGATTAGTGATGATATCCATCCCCATGAAATACACTTGGGCCCATTCCTTAGACTGCAATCAATCAACTAATGCACAAGTCACCACTTAAATAGGTTAGCAAGCTGCTCCTCCTTGAAAGGGCAGTATGCACATTTGTGGGTTTGTTTTTTAAAAATACATACACACACCACACACATAAGAGCATTCTGCTGTTTCCTCAGATGTATTCTGCAGTCAGTTAGACCTCACTGCTGGGAAACATCACTCTGATATTCTGTCTACTCTCAATTTCATTCTCTTTTCCCATGTTAGAGTTTTTCAAACAAGTCTCCACCCTCCACAGTGTTTGTATTCCCAAGCCATGGCACCTGTAGGCCGCTTGGTCATAAGCTGGCAGGTTGTAGGACTTATCTCACCTATGTCAGACCAGCCTGACAATCTGCAAAGACCCATCTAATGCCTTATGATAGAGAGGCAAGGCACGGTAATGAGTTCCTGGAAGGGTCCTGCCTCTTCTCAGGGTACAATGAAGGGCTTGGCGCAATGAAGTCATGAAGTGTCACTGCCATCCCTACAGTTCTGTGATTAAACCAAGTTAAGTATTTTCCATCCGTTCCCTTGTTATCCCTTTCCCATGCAAGGGGGCTGAAGTAGAAAGGAATTCAATTTACTCTCTTGTAAGGATTAGGGGGTGTGGGGGGGGAATTATTTACAACCTCCCTCTCCTTGAATTAAGACATCATTTAGATTATGAGTTTGCTTACAAACTCCTTAAAAAATCAGAAGGATGCTTATCTGGCCAGTTGTTTTGGTCACATAATAAACATGGACAAAAGTGTCATCATCAAGCTGTTATACAATTACTGTTGTGCTCCAGATTATGGCACAAACCTCTTCAGGGTTAAGGAAATAATTATGGTGGGGCTGAGAGACTTAGTAAACAGTGGAAGATCAAGGATGAACCAGATTTGTTGATCCCAGCAGAGAACTACAATTAAGATGTAATATTTCCTTAAATGTTTGTTTCTCCCCCCCACTCTTACTGTTTATCAGTATTAAAAAGGCAATTTATAATTTGCAGTTCTCCAGATCGGCCAGTGTATTTCACAGCAGGCAGGTAAGATTAAACTGTCTATCACAACAAGCTGTCCTTTCCCTGTTCTTATATTATCAAAGCCTACTGAGATTAGAGCCATAGGAAACTGGAGGAAATTTGCCTCAAGTTTATGAGCTTATGAAGTTAGATTCCTATACACCTGTAGTCTTCATTAATAAAAAAGCAAAATCCCTGAGGTTCCCTCAGTGGCAGGGGAAGAGTTTAAGACTGAGAAACATTATATGCATTTGCTGAACTTTTTCAGGACATCACAAAATATCTTCACAGAATGCCCTAACACAGCAGATAACTGGAAAAGAAAGCAAAATCTCTCAGAAACATAGGGCTGATCTGTTTAAAGAGGGAAACTGCTTACCCCAGTCAGCAAGACCACAAGAAAGGCTTTGAGCCACTTTCCTTTCCACAGGACTCTTATCCAACCTCTTGCCTACTGCTGTGTGTGGGAGGTGAAGGACATTTCAAAATGCTTGACTGGCTTCACACACCAGCATCAAAACCACCACCACCACCACCACCGCCACCCCCCCCAAAAAAAAAAAAAAAAGATGGTGTTTAGCACCTTTCATTAGGAGTTAATATTACAGCTTCTCTGTATCAGTTACACATGATGAGTGATACTGATCTCAATAACATGTACAAGGTGCTTCTAGATTCGTTATTAATTGATATACTTCTCACCCAGATCTGAAAACCAGGACATGTCACTGTATCACGTAGCCATCTCCTGCTTGCTCCCCAACCTGATATCTCTGTTCTCCATTCACTTCATGAACACCCTTTAAGCAGCACCTACCATGCCAACTCTAAGTAGTCTAGGATCAGAGTACCTACAGGACTCCTCCCATGATGCATCACTCCTTGCCAGTCAGTTGAGCTGATCTCTGGCAAAGGTCTGGGTGCTTTCCCTAGGGTTTGAACCAAGGCTATGAAGCAAGGGATGACCACAGATTGTCAGCTAGCTCCATGTGGCTGTCACCTTCTCACTGACAAGGCCAAGCACTCCATATCTGACCAGAAGCAAACATGACTTGTGTTGTGGTTTAACCCAGCCAGCAGCTAAGCACCACACAGCCATTCACTCACCCTCCCCCCTCCCTCTCTGGGATGGGGGAAAGAAACAAGAAAATGAAGCCTGTGGGTTGAGATAGAGACAGTTTATTAGTACAGAAAAGAAAATGCTAATAATATGTACAAAACAAGTGGTGCACAATGCAATTGCTCACCACCCGCTGACCGATGCCCAACCTATCCCCGAGCAGCCGACCCCCCCCACCCTGGCTAGCCACCCCTATATACTGTTTAGCATGACATCAGATGGTATGGAATACCCCTTTGGCCAGTTTGGGTCAGCTGTCCTGGGTCTGTCCCCTCCCAGCTCCTGCTGCATTCCCAGCCTGCCCGCTGGCAGGACAGGGCAAGAAGCTGGGAAGTCTTTGGCTTAGTGTTAGCACTGCTCTGCAACAATTAAAACATCAGCATGTTATCAACATTATTCTCATCCTAATCCAAAACATAGCACCCTACCAGCTACTAGGAGGAAAATTAACTCTATCCTAGCTGAAACCAGGACAACTTGGCTCCAAGTGGTGCTGAATGCCTGGGGTAAATCACAGATGTTTGTGCCACAGAGCAAGCCAGCTAGTTGTTATATTCAGGTAAAGCACTCAGCATGAGCTAATTCAAACTGCAAAAGCCCCGGGACATCCCAACACCATGATGATGGGAACAGCCTAAGGGACCAAGGGAAAAATAAGTAATCACACAGAAAACTGCTGCTGGGAGCAATCCATGGAGCTCTGTGTCAGAGCCCAGGTACACCCCACAGTTTTGTTTGCAGAGTAGATAAAGTCTACCTCTTTCTTTATGGACCTCTGGTCAAAACCAGAGAAGTCGCCCTTCTAACCATAGCAGCGTAAGGAAAGAAGGCCTTCTAGGTCGCCCACATCCTTCTGTACTGTCTCCACCAAACTCTACCTTTGGATGCTCGCTGACACAAAGCCCTATTAATGCACAGTTGAAGGAATTTAGGGGACCGTATTTCTTAGAAGCCTTTACTGGATACCCTTTATCATTCCTAATCTAAAACACCTTTCTTCCCACTAAAGCCCCCTGCTACTTAAAAACCAGAACTGCCTGAGGACAGATGTGTCCCTACAGAGAAAGCACAGAACACAAACTTCCTGTCCATCCCGTGACTGATGAGTCACATTATCTGGGGTGACAGTCAAACACAGAGAAATTAAGAGCTTTCACAGCTTGGAGAACAGAATGAAAAGGCAGAAATGTGAAAGAGTGAAGGGCTGAAAATATTTGCTCCTCAAAAGGATTGATTTTTAAATCCTCTGCTTCACACATATTAAGCAGCAGCAGGAAATCTTGCATACCCAGATGTATGTTTCAGGCAAGAGGAATGGGCTCAATAAATCCAGTAAACAGGAAACTGTTGAGGACAGGTAGACATAATTCTTTTTCCAGCTCCAATCTGCTAACTGATAAAGTACATGGCTGTTCGCAGTTCATTTTTCTCATCCATTTAACAAGAATTACAGCTACACATTCTTATAAAACTCCTCAGCAGCTGTAGACTGCAGAAGAAGGGGACAGAGGGAGGGAAGCAATGCCTTCCAGCTTCATAAACAAATTAGAGCTGGGAGAAGATGTAATTCAGTACTGGCTTTTATTTTTGCCAGCCCTTTAGACAGGATCTAAATCTGTTTCAGAAGTGGACGAAAGTTACATCCTTTTGCTTTGCCCACCTCCCCTCAGCAGCTTCCCTCCCACCCCTAGGTCTGGTAGTTCACAGCGCAGGCTCTGTTTGAGGACATCTTTGGTGGGAATAAACAGATCTTGCAGCAATCACGTTTGGGTTTATTGCTGCTATAGTACTCAAGCACAACATTGACCTGAAGTGCCCACCGCGCTTTCCTTTGAAGCTATGCTCACTTAGAACTCAAATGAGAGGATCTATTGATGATTCACCAGCAAATAAGCAGAAGACCAAAGGTACTAAATGGGTTCCTCAGACATGATCACATTTTCTAAAGCGAGCACTGCAAAAGCATGAAGATGAGACTAGCTTTCAGTAACAGTACAGCAAGATGTATTGGTGAAAAATATTTTCAAAGGATTAATTTTTCAGAACAAACAAGGACTGATACAACAGAAATCAACTTATACAAAAAGTTATGAAGAATAGCAGACCTTTTTTCTTGGCAGGATTCAGTAAATGATATGTTACTCACTGCAATACATATAATTGCTCATGCTAAGCACAAACAAAAACAAGGAGACAAAACCAAGGAGAGACTCCAGTGCAAGTTTATAAGGAGCTTTTTGCATAGCAGGGGGATGTGTTTGAGATGAACAGAGAAGCTGATGAACAGTAAACCACCTCTCTATACTTACAGCAATGTCAAATCTAATGCACAGAGGCAACACCACAGCAGCAATCCACAGAAAACCACAACAGCCATGGGTCCCAGCAAAGACCCCAGACCTCAAGGGACACAAGCTAAGCATGCTCTGAAGCTTACCACTAATCCCATTTGCCTATCCAACATTTTTCAGCAGTGGTAGTCACTGAAGTAGTCTATCTACCTGTTACAGTACACAGACAGCAACAAGAGAACCAAAATCTGTTTCCAGGAAGATATGTTACAAAAAGAAACAAACCCAGTAGTAAAAAAAAAAAAAAAAAAAAAAAAAAAAAAAAAAAAAAAAAAAACAACAAGCCCTGCTGAGTACCAGTCTCCCTGCATAGATATTAATGGGCAATAACAAAGAATTTTAATTCCCACAGACTTCATGTGTTTAAACTTAATCAAATATATTTACAGCAACGTAAGGAATGAGAAGGGAGAAAAAAAAACACCGTGTTGTGACAGACATCCACAACACTCTCCTGGTCAGACTAACAGCTGGACAACCAGCAAAGAAACCACCTGGGAGGCAACCAAGCTTGTTATCCTGCAGCAAAGCTGCCGTAATTTAGCAGGCACTGAGAGAAATCAGCAAGATTTATTTGAGACACCTGAGACACCCCAGATACTTTGTGGCAAAGGAGGAAGAAAAATCCTGATTTCTCAGTGATGAATGGAAGGGGTAAGAGTGGGGCAAACACCTGCAGACATGAGCAGCTCTGCAGTCACCAGCCCTTCACACCTGTTGTAGGAGCCACAAATTAATCCACAAGGAGCTCACATGAAGGAGCAGTGGATACAACCAGAGCTCTCTAGCTCTGAAGTAAACTATAAAGGACTAATTAAAGGCCAAATAGTATTACCATTACTCATGTTGCCTGTCATCTTACGCTGTGAGTGGTCCCTTTGGCTTCAATTAGTTACTATCCTGATGGGTGCTGACTAAACAGCAGACAAATGCCCAGTCTTGGCAAGTTGAGAAATACTGCCTTTTTGAGCAAGTTTTCTTAACTAATGCCTTGTTGCTTTGCAGCTCATTACCCCACCTGAGATGAGCAATTCAGAACTCTGAAAGGTCTCAATACTACACTTCTCATTTGAGAAGTCTGCTTTTTCCTGGAGACAAATGCTGTGAGACACACCTGCATGAGTCCTCAGCAGGACCTAGAGGAGCAGCTGGCTTCGGCACATCCTCAACAGAGAGGCTGTGAAGTTCATGGAGTGCCATCCCTCACCTCCTGCTAGGTGCCCCCACTGCCACCAGGCAGTGGTGGCTGAATTATGGCCTGGGGGAGCACTCTGGAGAAAACATTTTTGATGTTTCAATTTTAAAGAGAGACAGGGAGATGCTGCTATGTCAATTACAGCAGAGCCCGTGTGCTCAGAAACCTCCCAAAGAGGGATTTTAGAGCTGCTCTCATCTTACATACGCCCTCTGCAGAGGGCTATGTGGGTGTCAAACAGTCCAAAATAAAAATACCCAAAATATATATAACCCCGCAGCAAGAAAAAAAATCATAAGAATCAGCTGTTATTTTTCATTTCATAGCTTTTTAGAAGCTCAGTAGAAGTTTGTGGGGTATTTGTTTTTAAATGGCTTCTTGTAGCACGTTAAAGACACCAGATGCCCTGTATTTATTACACAGCCATCCCAGCTTGCATGGGAACAAGACATTATTTTGTGTGAAGTTTTTCTCCTAATATCTCTATTTATATACAGCACTGATCTTGCTCCATAACAAGACCAGATTGACATTATGTTCTGGAAAGCTTCGTGTCTTCCAATTTCAGGAAAAATAGGACCAATTTCTTATCAGTTTTTCCTCCTCCTCCACCCCCTCCTCAGCAGAAAAAGAGGTTTTCCTATGACCCCTGTGAGCACAGGCTAGCTGAGGGTCATCAGGAGAGCAAGCTCAGGGGCAACAACATTACAGAAAAAGTTGAAGCCTTTGATGAGAAGTTCCCTTTTTTCCTCTGTAACTTTAAGCTGTATCAATTGCTCAAACTGCTTTTGTCACCTCAGCTGACTTTGCTGAGCAAACAGGACTTGCTCAGCACCAGAGTGCCTGGAAAGATACCAAAAGCCCCTGTAAAGATCCAAGCTACATCTCTAACACCAGAGAAAGCAAAGTGTGCTCCCAGTAACACCTGCAAGGATCAGCAGGGACCAGATGGTCATGCACAGCTTGTCTCATTTCCAGCTCCTCTGCTGGGCTTACCTGACAGTTAGGTAAGAGGATTTATCTCCCCTGTGGTAAATAGGAAAGTTACATGGGAGCTCAAATTACAGAAGGTTTAAATATCTCATGAGCTTTTTCCAGCTTGAGTCTTAACCAGTTGTCAGCAAAGAAGCAGGTGCCTCCATTGGCAAAACACAGGGGGAGAAGGAAAAGGGAAAAGCATGAAAGACAGCCCAAGGGTAGTGAAAGGAAAACAGGCTTTGCATTCCACGTGCCATCTTCAGGTCTTTACTGGTTGCACCATTTGAGGCCAGGCTGGCTATGAACTGGAGACAGCAACCCAGATCACCAGCCTCACCTTGGAGCCAGTGACTTTTTAGTTTGTGTGTTTTTAATGACTGAGGTAGCAGTCAGAAGAGCTACTGGTGTAGATCTAGAAGTCATGTTAGTGACATCACCTGGGTTGAGGGAACAGCTAATATATTTGTGTGTAGGTACATCTACAAGAAATCAGCAGAAGCTGAGGGAATGAAGGAGGGGAAACACATGAGTTTTTAAAAGCATGAACCAGGCACTTCCCTTCCTGAGCAGTCAGTCATGGAAATAAATCATCTTATTTTGATTCTCAGCCATTTATAATCAAAAAGAAGTGTCCTGGTTCCAGTTAGGACAGAGTTAATTTTCCTCATAGTAGCTGGTAGGGTGCTATGTTTTGGATTAGGATGAGAAGAGCGCTGATAACATGCTGATGTGTGGCTGTGTGGTGCTTAGCTGCCAGCCGGGTTAAACCACAAGAAGAAAGGAAGTCTTGTTACCTTTGAAGCCTGTAACCATTTAATCACTCCAAATGTCATCATTCTACAAAAACCCAACTGACTGGCTCCTTTCCTCAGCTGGTCTTTCCCCAAACCCTGAATGTTGATCTACGCACACATGCTCAGTCCAAAGCAGTAAGGCCTGAACAACCCCAGCAACAACCAAGCATCCTCCTTACTCCCATAAGACTTCGGATGACCCAGGTAAGCTCATAAAACAAGAAAAACATAGCAGAGATTTTCATAATTAAATGGAGACCATCAAAAGTAATCTAAGTTCTTAAAGAAATGTTACAGTGTTTATAAAGGGAAGATGATGCTGTTCAAACTGCTCCTGAGAGGACCATACAAGCAACAAGTTTTCAGCATCTAGAGTATGTTTGTCTACTAGATACTTAGCAATATATCTATGTACACTTATTAAAAGTGAAAATATACACAAACCTTGGCAGTGGAGATATCCGCTGTAGATTTAACACATACCGCTCCCAAGTCTATTTATTTTCTCACATGCCTAGAGCACTCCCAACAAAGCCCAGAAGGCTTCAAACAAAATCTTCTAGGGTGCAATACCACTGCCACAGGCAGAGGTAGAAAATAAATGACTTCAGGTGCTTTGGGAACATTAGTGGTGCTGCAGGCAGAGAGGCAGGCAGTGGAAAATAAATACAGCTAAGCAGTAGGAAGTAGATTACTTTCACTCCTTCAGGCCTCCCACAGGGGAAGTGAATGGCAAATACAAGGCTAGAAAGGACTCCCAGAGTTACCAACACCCCCAGTTTCCAGCTTAGGAAGTTAGACCCTCTCCTTTTAAATTCTTCATCTGACCCTGCTAACATTATGAAAAGAAAACGGCAAGCTCCAATGAAGTCCTGCACCACTACCACTGCCCGTGCCTCAGCTGGCAGAGAACAGCCACCTCCAACTTGGGACAACTTGGTCAGCAGGAGAAGACGACGACCTCAGGTGAAGACCCCTTGACTTACAAAGATGACACAAAGCATCATCTGACCCTTTGACTAGCTTGAACACAGCTAGACTATGACTTGACTATGACAGCTAGACAATGACTAGCTTGAACACAACAAGCAGGCAAACACCAGCCATGCAGCGAGTATAATGCAA
Organism: Anser cygnoides; assembly: GCF_040182565.1. NCBI lineage: Eukaryota > Metazoa > Chordata > Aves > Anseriformes > Anatidae > Anser > Anser cygnoides. Next base: position 70,610,316 of record NC_089874.1, read on the forward strand.
ACCCCAATACAAGACTCACATGAAGGGGTGACACATGATTAACTTTTGCCAGCCAGGCCAGGGCTAGTACAGAGCCAGGTACGCACCAAAACATCATTTAAACACACACCTGCAGCAACAGAAATCAGCCACCCATAAAGGCAGGCTCTGAGAGGAGCTGAAATGGAGCTGCTGGGGCATGGGCAGGGATGGGGAAAGGCTGTAGGTGTGACCCCTCAGGGCCATTAAGGGCTGGAGAGACCTTGTCTTCACCTAGTGCTCCTCCTTTGCTGGCCGTGATCTTCAACCAGCAGGGCCCTAAAACAAGGCTCATGGCCTTTTAAAGTTAAACATCAGAGAAACTGCAATCTTCTTGGTGTGTCCATGAAAACTGCCCTGTGTTGGCCTGTCCCTAGAGAGGCATTTGGAGAAGCAGGAGCCATGTTGACCACAAGCGCTGTTGGGAACCATTTTGTTTCCTCAGTGAAAGCTGGATCCCTACAGTCTGCTTTCGTCAGGAATTAAAATTCAAGACCCCAAAACTGGCTTGGTACTTCTAACTGCTCTGACACTTAAAATGCTCAAATCCTGTTTGTGAAACTTTTTCCACCTATTTTTACTTTGAAAATTAAAAATATCTTAATGATATTGGAAATGTTTTCCTTTCTTTCATGTATGTTCTGCCAAGTATTTCCAGCTCGTTGAATGTAAGGCACATAAGAACTGTTAAACATTCAACATCAATGTTAATCTGTGCAATTGCCCCAAATCAAAGGCTCTATGCATTTGTTAAATACCACTAAATGAAGAAAAGCTTTTGAACTACTCTAGCACTACGAAAATTCATGAAGACAAATCTTCCTGCACTGACAGCCATCCTATGTACCTGTCTGCTCATCCAGCACTGTGCGGGGCCTTAAGTCTTCCCTCTCTTAAGGCTTTTTAAGTCAGGTAATCTCACAGGAAATCTAGCTATTTTTTCAAAAAGAAATGGAGAGAACATCGTGCAAACATCCATCCCTCCAGGCCTTAAAAATACTCCCACATACACTTCAAAACCCAAGGAGAGGCCAAGAAGAAACAATTTGTTTTATTTTTTACATCTCATGCTAGAACAGCTTTTGGAGTTGGCAGCATGCTCACAACTCAGATAACAGCTGTGTTGCAGGCAAGAGAAAGACAAAAAGAAATGCATAAACTCCCCTTAACTTCTTCCTGTGCTCCTAAGATCTGTGGGTGAATCATTAAACCAGTGGCTTCTCTATTAAAGTCACATTTGACTTTTAGCCTTCTTAATGGAGACATTTCTGAAAGAACACTGTAAAAACACACAAAAGAATTTTTAAAAGTAGCAGTTTGCATTATTAACATTAATGAATTTTAAAACTCCCAATTTACTTTTAACTTCCTTGCATTTTCATTATTAACTTTCCCATATGCTCTACTCAGCATAGCCCTATGTAGAAATATGCTGAAGTAATTTAATATGAAGATGGAAAAGGCTTGGATAGCTAAGGCAAGTTCACATCCATCCGTAGAAAAAACGGTCTTGTCTTTTTGACAACGAGGAATGAAAAGAACACCCTGGCATCTATTCTTATCTGAAGATCTGGGAGTAATTGAGGGTCTTGCAAGACTGAAGAGGGAATCATTGGGCATGATGCTAAGTCAGAAGACTAGAAAGCAGCACAGTCTGTCCTCCCAGGAGCTGCTGAGCCATCTTCACGCAGAACAAGGCACATCATCCTGTGCAACAGGATGGGCCTGAAAAATGAGGCTCTGCAAAGGAGAAGTGTTCGGTATGGAAAGCTTATTTGAGGTTACTGCCCTACTGAGAGCACCCAGAGGTCACCTGTTGCTCCCAAATGGGCCCTGACTCCAGCTGCCCAGCACCAGTCTGAGGTGCTGGTTCAAAGGCTGGAAGGTCACATCAGCACAGAGGTACAAGCCCCAGGGTGAACCAGCTTGGGCACAATAGTATCAGTGCCCACATCTTCCAGTTCAAAAGCTGCCCTCAGCTCTGGAGAAAATTTGGCTGCAAGCTGGGGCTTCCCACATGTGACACCACACAGCGTAGGCAGGTGTGGAGAGAGAACAGGTGGAAACTTGGCAGTGTAATGGCCTCCTGCCTGGTGGGGTCTGTGCTTCCTTCAGGTCTGATGGCCAACTCCGTCTGAGGCACCTGATGAACTGGCTTTTTATTTTGTTATGAGAAGGAGAGGAAATAGACAATTTAACAAAATTCTACTTTTAAAACTGCCTGTCCCTTGGAAGTAGAATATCTAGCAATCCAATTGATATCTTTATTGAAATGCCAGATCATGCTGAATTCCTCTGCAGCAGCCAGAAATTGTTTGTTTTCTGCGTAAGAGAAGGCTAAAAAATCCACCATATGGAAGCAGAATGATGTTACGGCATTTGCAGAATTAGCACAGAGGAGATATCGATGGTTTGAGATATTTCCAGGACTGACCGCAGCAGAACTGCAGCAAAAAAGAGAAAGGGGGAAAAAAAAGGCATTAAAATATATATATTGACACGCTACCTAAACAGTGAAAAAAAATATTTGGGAGAACTCTCAACATTGCTATGGTTAAAATAAATAGCTAAATAAAGATTTGATACTGGGTACTATGCCAAAACAGAGCAAACATGAATTAGTGGCCATTCAGAATGGTAACCTGAAGATATTAATTAGAAAGGGCTTTCAAGTAACAGAACACATTTTGCAGGAAGATGCTCAGGAAAAAGATTAAGCCTTTGGTTTATCAAAACAGACCTGAGGTCTGAAGTCTAGAAGCTGTAACCTCACTATATTGCTTAATCCCACTACGCTGCAGCTCCCTTGGAGAAAAAACGTGATCCAAGCCTTCCAAAACTGGAGAGCTTTTGAAGATCACTGTTACCAGAAATCAGATGCTACTGAGCTAAACTTGTAGCCTCAAGTGAATCGCAGAGGAGAGGCATCAGCATTTTCTAGTCAGAGCAGAAGTGTTGTTTGCTCCACAAGGGGCTGACTCCAATCTGAAATACAATGCTACCATTCTGCAAAACATGTTCCTCCCTTCAGTCCTGACATGACTGCAGCATTGTGAAATTCAGATACTACGACACTTATTTTAAAAGAGAGTCCATTTGATGGGATGTTATTTGAGGAGCTGCACTCTGCTGTTGGCAAGGAGTTAAAGAAAAATACATTGCAGAGCTAAGTTCAGGCACTATGAACATGCTGTAGCAGTAATATGAAGGAAAACAGGGCAGAGGAAAAGAGCATCTCCTCTCAGGGGAAGAGCAGTCTCACTGATAAATGAGATAAGACAAAAAATAGCTAGAGGAGAGCAGATCAAAGGATGAAAACTAAAATCAAATTATTAATACAAGCTGTCCACACAAGTGACAAAAGCACAGATCATGGTAGAAAGACCAAAGCAGGTAGGAAAGAAGGCAGAAAGCTAACTTGCTTTTCGCATCACTTTAAGATGGGAGAAGAAAGAAGCCTAAATGTCTGGCTGGCATGCAGAGGGCTGCAGGAGGACTCACGAGCCATAAAGTCCAACCCGAGCATGTTGCATACAGTTAGCAGTAAGGATCCGACTTTTCACAATCTCTCCTGAGGACAAAAACCATTTGAACATCAGGACACTCGTACACACGTATGAACCACCTTGTGCCTAAGACATGGTCATCTCCCAAGGACAGGCTTTAGGAAGCTTACTGGGAAAGAGCAGAAAGTCTGATTTCAAACCTGTCAACAGACCCTACAGTGGAGGACATGAAGCACAAATTCCCTTTAAACAATAATGGTGACATGCTCTGATCTGCTAATAACAAATGTAGACCAGATAGGAAAAACACATTTTCTCAACGCTGCTGGGGCATAAAGCTCTATAAATGTTATCAGATCAACAATGTGGGTTACAATGACGCATGCACCTCAGCAAAGATGAAAAACAGAGGTATCATCAAAGGAGAAAAAAAGTCACATATGAAACATAAAATTCACATACATCTTAGTACTGAAGTTTAATAGTGCTGTTTGAGCCAGATGCAGCTGTTCATTGGCCTTGGATTTTGTACTTAAGAGACACAAAAGCTAAAGAATTGTTTTGCCAGGTAAGCATCCTTGCTAAGTAACCCTGATTAAGATATCATATTATGACAGTATTCTGAAAGGATGAGCAATGCTGCAAACTTCGTGGTTCAAGGCTTCACAGTTGAATGAAATCATCTCTTGTCAGCTGTCCACAGGCTCCATCAGCTCCACAGATACTGCATCGCACAGGTTGAAATTGTGTTTCAGTTAACAAATGCCTTTGCTATCTGCACCTAGAAGAGTGCCTGGAAAGTTTATGAATGAGGTATTGTGTGCTAAATGATGCCCTCGCGCACAGAGATGCATGGTGTAAGCACGGAAAATGTACAAACAGCTGGAGAAACAGATTAGACTGAAAGCTCTGAAATGCAATCCAAGGTGTGTGACATAGAAATCAAAATGTCTACTCAGAGGATCAGAAAACAGAGCAACACAGCACATGGGATGGGCTTGCAGAGAAACCACCAAGAGCCAACACAGTCATTGCAGGATTTCCTCACCACTGCCAGCGCAGCACTGAGCAGCAGAACCATCATACAGGTTGGTGACTTGTGACTGGACATGGATACCCACTGCTGCCAGAGCAGATTTAGAAAAAAAAAAAAAATGTCAACAGGGAAAGATATGAACAGAGACAATCTAGCTGGACTGTACAGAGTTTTGAAGCTGCTGATAAAGTCAGAAATAAAATCTGTATTGGTTTCACCTCCCCTCTAGCCTACAAGCAGATGTTTTTGTTAAGGCATTAGGTACAGCTCATTATAACAGCATCAGGATGTTTGATTGAGCATTACTGTTTACAGCAAGGGAAGAGCATTAGCTAACAGGGAAATTAGAGGTTCTTTTTCAAACATGCAGTGACAAATTGTAGTCACCCTCAGGAGGTTGTCAGGCAAACAGACACCAAACTAATGGACAGGATGTCCACCGCCCATCAGAGGGCTATGCAAGATGCTTGGGTGGTATCCGGAGAGAGGCATGTTGGCTGAGGAGGCAATCTTAGAAAAAAGCTGTGTTTTAAAAAGATTTTTAAAAACTCTTATAAAAAGAAGGTGAGAGATCTGAGAAGTACAGAAAACAAGCTGTAATGAGAAGCCTAGGTAAAAAAGAAAGGGATACCAGGGAACAGAGAGATTGTGTAAGCTCGTTGGTGGCTGGTTTTCTTACCACACGTGAGCCTTGCATGTTCTGTCAGTAGAGCCCCTACCCACAAGCAAGCACAAAGCAAACCCCCATAAACCCACTGTAGTGCCACTGGGTAACCTCATCACCTGTGCTTGGGTTAGAAGAAGCTTCATATTAAAAAAAAAAAAAAAAAAAGAGAGAGAGAGAGAGAAAAAAAAATGGTTTTGGCACAGCACACCAGTGCACTTACATGTCTTGCCTGCAGCCAAAATGTCAAGCAAATCTGTGGTAGGCAACCTCTAAGGCTGCCTTGTTTTGAGATTTGGTTTCCCAAAAGGGACCCATGGTGCTCTGGAGGGGACAAAATTTACAAGCAACTTCGTCAGATATTTGCTAAAAAAAAAAAAAAACCATCATCTCATGCAACTGTTACATGCATGAGATCAAAAAGGTGAGAAGCAAACCAGCATCGAGGCTACTCGACGGAGCCACCAGGACCCGGCAGCCCTCGCGAGGGAGGCTGACGAGGCATGGGCAGAGCCAGCAGCGCCCCCTCCCTGGCCGTACAAAGGCAGCCCCTAGGGAGCGCGGCGACCAGGGTGTGGCACGGTACTTTGCTTGGCAGTTTGCTAGGGCAGGGCGGGGTGGGGCGGGGCGGGGCAGGGCAGGGTAAGGTAAGGCAGGCTCAGAAGAACAGCTGATGTACCTCCCTGCTGAGAAGAACAGCTCATGTACCTGCTGTCTACCTAGAGCTAGACCGCCATGGTCTGCACTAGGCAGAAAGCTCTTTCTAGAAAGTCTATGGCGACCCAGACTGAGTGCCCACAGTTCATGTTTCTGGATGCAGGGAGTGCCTGAGCCTGTTGCTACCATCTGAGCATGGCAAAAACACCGTGTGTGTGAGGTGTGAGTGGGAATGGAAGCAGGTCCCTGCTCGACGTCACAGACAACCCCTGTCCCTACCGGCCTTGCCTTCCCAGGTGCCCTTACGCAACAGATTTGAGGCCTTGGAGCATGAGAGACCGGTGGGTGAGGATGAGGTAGAAAGTCTACCCAGGAGGATGCCTAGGGCGAGGAAGTCGACTCCACGCCTCAAGACTGCCTCCACTAAGAAAAAAAAAAAAGAAGGGTGATCGTTGTAGGCGACTCCCTTCTCAGGGGAGCAGAGGGCCCTATTTGTCGGCCTGGCCCTACCCGTAGGGAAGTCTGCTGCCGCCCTGGGGCCAGGGTCAGGGACACTGCCAGAAAGCTTCCTAACCTGGTTTGCCCCTCTGACTACTACCATCTCTTGATAGTCCAGGCTGGCAGTGATAATATTGAAGAGAGAAGTCTGAAGGCTATCAAACGGGACTTTAGGGGACTGGGACAGTTAGTGGATGGAGCAGGAGTTCAGGTGGTGTTTTCATCTATCCCTGCAGTGGCAGGGAGGGGTACGGAGAGGACACGGAAAGCCCACCTGATTAACACGTGGCTCAGAGGCTGGTACCAACACAGAAATCTTGTTTTTTTGACCATGGGGCGCTTTACTCGGCACCCAGCCTGATAACTGCAGATGGGTCCCACCTATCTCTAAGGGGAAACCGGATCCTAGCCCAGGAGCTGGCAGGGCTCATTGAGAGGGCCCTAAACTAGGTAAGAAGGGGGACGGGGATGAAATAAGGCTCGTTAGAGGTGTGCCGGGGGAACAGTGTCAGGGCTGGGGCAGAAGGCAATGGCCCAAATGAAGTGCATCTACAGTAATGCACACAGTGTGAGCAACAAACAAGAGGAGCTGGAAGCCATCGTGCAGCAGGCAAGCTATGACTTGGTTGCCATCACGGAAATGTGGTGGGACCACTCCCGTGACTGGAGTGCTGCAATGACTGGCTATAGGCTCTTCAGAAGGGACAGGCAGCACGGAAGGGGTGGTGGTGTGGCTCTCTATATTAGAGAGCGTTTTGATGTTGTGGAACTCGAGACCGAGTCTGGGAATGATAAGGTTGAGTCCCTATGGGTTAGGATCAGCGGGAAGGCCAACAAGACAAGCGTCCTGGTGGGGGTCTGTTATAGACTGCCGAACCAGGATGAGGAGACAGATGAGGAGTTCTAAAGGCAGCTGGCAGAAGTTGCGAAATCACCAGCACTTACTCTCGTGGGGGACTTCAACTTCCCAGACATATCCTGGAAGCACAACACAGCCCAGAGAAAGCAGTCTAGGAGGTTTCTGGAGAGCGTGGAAGATAGCTTCCTGATGCAGCTGGTTAGTGAGTCTACCAGGGGAGGTGCCCCGCTAGACCTTCTGTTCACAAACAGAGAAGGACTGGTGGGAGATGTGGTGGTCGGGAGCTGCCTTGGGCAGAGTGACCAGGAAATGGTAGAGTTCTCTATTCTCGGCGAAGTCAGGAAGGGGACCAGTAAAACCGCTGTCTTGGACTTCCGGAGGGCAGACTTTGAGCTGTTCAGGACACTGGTTGGCAGAGTCCCTTGGGAGGTGGTTCTGAAGGGCAGAGGAGTCCAGGAAGGCTGTGTACTCTTCAAGAAGGAAATCTTAATGGCTCAGGAGCGGTCTGTCCCCACGTGCCCAAAGACAAGCAAGCGCAGAAGAAGACCGGCCTGGCTGAACAGAGAGCTGTGGCTAGAGCTAAGGAAAAAAAAGAGAGTTTATGAGCTTTGGAAAAGAGGGTGGGCCACTCAGGAGGACTATAAAGATGTTGTATAATGTTGTTTTTTGATGTATAAGGATGTTTTAAGGTTGTGCAGGGACAAAATTAGAAAGGCCAAAGCTCATGTGGAGATCAATCTGGCTACTGCTGTTAAAGATAACAGAAAATGTTTTTATAAATACATTAACACGAAAAGGAGGACTAAGGAGAATCTCCATCCTTTACTGGATGCGGGGGAAACTTAGTGACAAGAGATGAGGAAAAGGCTGAGGTACTTAATGCCTTCTTTGCCTCAGTCTTTAGCAGCAAGACCAGTTGTTCTCTGGATACCCAGTACCCTGAGCTGGTGGAAGGGGATGGGGAGCAGAACGTGGCCCTCACTATCCACGAGGAAATGGTTGGCGACCTACTACAGCACTTGGATATATGAAAGTCAATGGGGACAGATGGGATCCACCCGAGGGTACTGAGAGAACTGGCAGAAGAGCTGACCAAGCCGCTTTCCATCATTTATCAGCTGTCTTGGCTATGGGGAGGTCCCAGTCGACTGGCGGCTAGCAAATGTGACGCCCATCTACAAAAGGGCCGGAGGGTACACCCGGGAAACTATAGGCCTGTTAATTTGACTTCAGTACCAGGGAAGCTCATGGAGCAGATTATTTTGAGTGTCATCACGCAGCACTTGCAGGGCAAGCAGGAGATCAGGCCCAGTCAGCATGGGTTTATGAAGGCCAGGTCCTGCTTGACGAACCTGATCTCCTTCTGTGACGAAGTAATGCACTTGGTGGATGAGGGAAAGGCTGTGGATGTGGTCTGCCTTGACTTCAGTAAGGCTTTTGACACTGTTTCCCACAGCAATCTCCTGAAGAAACTGGCTGCTCATGGCTTGGACTGGTGTACGCTTCGTTGGGTTAAAAACTGGCTGGGTAGCCGGGCCCAAAGAGTCATGGTGAATGGAGTTAAATCCATTTGGAGGCTGGTCACTAGTGGAGTCCCCCAGGGCTCAGTACTGCGGCCAATCCTCTTTAATATCTTTATTGATGATCTGGATGAGGGGATTGAGTGCACCCTCAGTAAGTTTGCAGAGGACACCAAGTTAAGTGCGTGTGTCGATCTGCTTGAGGGTAGGAAGGCTCTGCGGGAGGATCTGGATAGGCTGGACCAATGGGCTGAGGCCAACTGTATGAAGTTCAACAAGGCCAAGTGCTGGGTCCTGCACCAGGGGCACAACAACCCCAACCAGCGCTACAGGCTGGGAGATGAGTGGTTAGAAAGCTGCCTGGCAGAGAAGGACCTGGGAGTACTGGTTGATAGTTGGCTGAATATGAGCCAGCAGTGTGCTCAGGCGGCCAAGAAGGCCAACAGCATCCTGGCCTGTATAAGAAACAGTGTGGCCAGCAGGTCTAGGGAAGCGATTGTCCCCCTGTACTCGGCTCTGGTGAGGCCGCACCTCGAGTACTGTGTTCAGTCTTGGGCCCCTCGCTACAAGAAGGACATGGAGGTGCTTGAGAGAGTCCAGAGAAGGTCAGCGAAGCTGGTGAGGGGTCTGGAGAACAAGTCTTATGAGGAGCGGCTGAGGGAGCTGGGCTTGTTCAGCCTGGAGAAGAGGAGGCTCAGGGGTGACCTTATCGCACTCTACAGGTACCTTAAAGGAGGCTGTAGCAAGGTAGGGGTTGGTCTATTCTCCCACGTGTCTGGTCACGGGATGAGGGGGAATGGGCTAAAGTTGTGTCAGGGGAGGTTTAGGTTGGATATTAGGAAGAACTTCTTTACCAAAAGGGTTGTTAGGCATTGGAATGGGCTGCCCAGGGAAGTGGTTGAGTCACCATCCCTGGAGGTCTTTAAAAGATGTTTAGACGTAGAACTTAGTGATATGGTTTAGTGGAGGACTTGTCAGTGTTAGGTCAGAGGTTGGACTAGGTGATCTTGGAGGTCTCTTCCAACCTAGAAGATTCTATGATTCTGAAACTCAGCTGGCTATACTGAGGATTTTACTGATTTTTGCATGACTTTGTCCTACTGGAATTAGGGCTTTAGTTACACTTGGAAGGGAGTGAAGAGATTGTTCTGTTTCTGTGTTTCATGTAGAAGTGGCATACCCAGTGACAGCGCATTTTACTTACCTTTAAACTCTGAATCTACCTTTGGGGACCATAAAGTTCATGCTGAGAAACAAAAACAGCAGAAGTAAAGCTTCTGAGCCAACATCAAAATATTTGAAACACCCGATGGTGAATTAGAGAGCACAGGAGCTTGCACTGCAGTCCTCTTGTCAGGGGTCTTTCAGAGAGGGCTGGATCTGGGAAATTAATGTTACTGGGATGATAAAATTTATATCACACTGGGAAGGAAAGGGAAATAACCCAGCAGCAAAAACAGAGATGGTAAAAGATGTTAAGAGTTCTTCACTGCAGTACTTTGCTTCTTGTAATGTTTTCCCCACATCTCTGCACTGGTGTCTTTTGATCTATGTGTCCTCCTTTGTGCCAGTTCCCAGAGGGCTGCAAGGAGACACACAGAGCTGAGCAAACCAGCTGGCTTGTATTGAGACTGGGAGGAGATGGGGATTTGGACTCCAAGGACTGGTGCAGTAAGAGAAAAAGTTTCCTTGGCCTTTCTCTATTGGCATCCCAATGCTGTCCATAGCACAAAAACTTTGAACCAAAAAGTGTTTCTACCTGCATTTCAACAATGCCCATGCTGTTGATTTGGCCAGCTTGGAAAGGGCCAAGTAGGCTGACTGGATATTTGTGCCAGTTACTGGAAGACACGCTTGCCAAAACAGTAACACAGAACCTAAAATCGGTGAAACTTGAGAAAAGAGAGAGCAGCAACAACTTACCAACACTAAAAGGCCATCTGGAGTGAGGAAGGGGTGCAGACACAGTGTTTACACTCAGTGACTACACCATGCTCAGAAACCTCTTTTCTTTTCCCTTTTCATTTCACTTTTTCTTTATCTGTGATGGTAAGAAACCTATTAAATTAAGTAATCAGCACAGCCTAACTTTACTTGTCAAGGAGCTCTGTTGCTTGTGCACTTCAACACCAAAGTTCTCTTGAACCCGAACTCCTACCTGACACCTTGCTGGCTAAATATTTAATAGTATCTAGCCCAGATGGCAGCTACCATCACGTATTTGGGAAGGATGAGGAAAGCCAGAAATTAAGGTTCATCGTTCATTTCTCCCCTGATCCAGGGTGGTAGAGAGCCTCAGTTAAAGAAACACCTTAGAAATTACGGAGCTGATGGAAAAATTGCTGTGTGGCAAGTATCTCAGCAGCTCACAGCCTGCCCAAGCCTGCTCTTCTGAGGAGCGAGCTACAGCTGCTTCTCCATGCATCAACTCTGCCTTCAGAGTTCTGCCGAACGGCACCCTAAATGCTGCTAAAGCTGATATAACAAAACAAAGGGGAAACTTATTATTCGTCAGCCCCAGGTTCTCCACAAAGGGAGAAGGAAGGAGGGCCGAGTTGCCGCTGCTCTCCCAGAGGAGGAAGGCTGCTGCTGCATTCACCAGCCTCCCCCTGCAGCCCAGCCCTGCGAGCCTTGTCCCTTACCTCCATGCTGCAGAGGGAAGAAAAACCTTTTCCAATGTGAATATTTTTTAAAAAAACGTTTTTAGGAATAAACTAGCAGCTTCTACCAAGGCATACTGCACTTCTTTGATAGTCAATAAGAAAAGCATTTGAAATCTCATTGCAGCTTCGAGCATTTAACACCCTGAGGGTTAGCTCAGTGCATTCCCCTGAAGGCTTCCTGGCACAGAATTAACCGGAACATACATCATCACTTTTACAGGCAGCATCATTTCTGATATCTTCAAAGATAACCACATGGATCAGGGGGATTATTGTGGCATTAACTGCTCTGATTACATTCCATCCAGTTTAATAACAAGAGCACTGAGACTGTAGGTGTATCAACAGAGTTTTAGATTTGCGAGCAAGGAAAGTTGGGGGTTATTAGCAGAATGTGAGAAAAGAAAAGGTCACGCACTAAAACGTGCCTCTCAGGATGCAGCTGACATTCAGTGGGGCAAGAAAAGTGATTTCTCAATATAGCGTCATGAGTTTTCTGATGAGAAGCAATAGGGATTTTGTTAGGAAAGCTGTAGATCCATCTTGTTGCATCCAGACTGCTTTGGCTGTGAACTTAACTCATTAAGAAGTCAGAAAACCTCATTTTGCAGCACCTATCATCAGCCTTTAAAAAATATTAGCTATGCTCTGTGCATGGTTTGTTATGTTCCTGTTTATCTGCCAGGGTCTGCAGTGAAAACTGCAATAGCTCCTGAATTTTATTTTATTTTTTAATCAGTAAAAAGAAAATTACCTTAATGGAAACAAAAAGCCAGAAAATGGGGTCTCTGCAAAATGGTGGCTGCTAGCTGCACTATTGTTCCTCCTGCCTGATGTTTTCCCCAAGGAGATATGCTCCTCTCTCCATCGGAAGTTTTTGGTTGGTACTTTATTGAGTAAAGCATAGAGGTAGCTGAAGAACCTTACAGCTAAAATTACAAGCTACCAATGAGATTAAACATTTTTCTCAGGCACATTTACTGAAGATAATGCAGAATAAGTTTACAATTCTATTGTTCTATCTCTCTCTGCTTGTTAAAGTGCAGAAGACAATCTGTAGTTGCTTATTTTGTATCTAAGCAACTGTCAGACTCTGTATCTACTAATAAGAAAGGGTATAATTATATGCTGCTACTTTAATTAGCTGCAGATGCCTATGTTTATGAAATAAAATGTAAGATTTTTCTGTGCAGAGTCTTGCTTTTATGCAAATAGCAAGAGTATTTTTGTAGGTTTTTCAAGGCTTTGTTTGTCCCACACAGCTCGCTTGGGGCAGGGCACAGGGCACATGCAGACAGTTGCCAGCATGTCTTAGACCACGGGCTCAGAGCCCAGCTGCCCCAAATGCCCATCTGGGAGAGCTGATGGGCATGGATGGGTCAATGCCTAATAGGCCTTTCCAACACGCCCAATGCTGGAGCAAAGCAGGTGCTTGCCCCTGATCCAAAGACCAAGAGCCACCAGCATGCAGCCTGCTTTGGGACACCTCTTGCAGTGCCCAAGGGACGTGATTGCAAAGTGACTGAGTTGGGGAAGAATGCTTAATGTGAATTTCTGATCTCATCAAGGTGCTTCCACAGCACGTAGTGATGCAATGCAGCATTTTTCTTCAGAAGAAGTTAGAGCAGGGCTAGTGCTGAGCGGCCTTTTCTGTGTGTAAGAGCAGAAGGGAGTGCCAATAAAACAAAAATAAAATCCAGTCTCTTTCAGAAACCTACAAAAACACAGGCACCACAGTATATAGATTAGGATAACCTTGTTCAGGATAGAAAATACTTGTTAGATGAGTCTCTAATTTCCATTATTCAGTATTTTTAGCCTTGTTTCCATGGAAACAGTACTTATGTGATGATGCTGTCCTGCAACGCAGCGAATAGATTCACACATATATGTTCATATATGTATTCTTCTCCTGGCCTCCTTCAACTTTGAACAAATTCACCAGCAAAGTTGAGGTTCCAAGGAGAATCAGATGCAACCAGTTTTATGAGAGCATCTAGGTAAGGGAGAAGTGATCTTGTGGTTTCCCAGACAAAGAGGTCTAAATAGATGGTAGATCTCCTCTCAGGCAGGCTAAGGAGAGCCAGGCCACCTCTTAACTGCTACATCTGCAGGAGCTTCAGTAGCAAATGTCATCCTTGCTTGGACATCAGCCACTCTGTGCCACATAGCATAGATCCATGGGAAATTGGTTCTTGTGTTTGGAAATCAAGTGTCCTGTTCAGAAACTTGTAAAATGCAAGAGTTCTGCTTGAAGCCTCAGGGTGCTAACAAAACAACCAAAGTCTGTTTTTCCCTGTTTATCCATATTTTGGGGGTATCTTGGCCTGCCACCTGAACACTTCAGAGAAAGAAGATGAACCAGTCAACCAACTTCATCTCATTTTGAAGAAATGAGCTACAACACTGCCTCTCATGGTAATGCATGCAAGAAAAAGGACAGGTTGGATTATCAGTCTAAATTAGGAAGAAACACTGAGCATCTGTCACCATGTTTCTCATTTCAGAAAGATACAAAATCATTTAGCATACCTTTGTATTCAGAGATTTTATGCCCCTCCGTTACTGTTGTTATCCAATTGCAAGAATAAAGTTATACAAGACTGCACCCTAGTAGGCTGCAAGGGCTTGCAAGCATATAGCCCCTGCCTTTGTCCTCTTTTACTACACTTCCTAATCTCTAATCAGCTCTCTGCAAGAACTGGCAGCCATTTCTCTGCTTGCTGCAGCACAAACCATCAGCAGAGATGCACACCAGATTCCACAGAGCCCAATTTTTCTCTTGCTCTTATCGCACAGTTGTCAGTCTGAATTCAAGGTCATCCCCACAGAAAAATCTCTGTATTTGGTCTCCCTCATGCATGATGTTAATGTACAGGATGCCAAGCAGTTCTCCTGTACCAGGTACTGCTGAGTATATATACAGGCAGAGGAACCTGGCTGAACGAGACACCTGCTGGCTGGAGCACTGGCATTTATTCAAAAGCTTCAGTGGCTAGCTTATCACATAGGATATCTGTCACAAAGCCCAATCAGCCTTACCTCAAACAGGATTGGAAAAAAAAAAATCAGTGCCTAAGGTTAGCCACATAAAACCACTACAACTGTATTAACTGATGTGCTACAGGTTGAAAAACACTTTATTTGCTCCCATGGTGATTTTAGCAGAAATTCAGGATTATCCCCTTTGCAATAGCAGCTTCATGCCTTCTGATGGGTTTTATAACCTGTGCATAAATACCATTCAGTAACAGGTAAAGTCTACTGCCAGCCCATTTTTGCCACACTGATGTATGATGTGGTAGGAATATCGCCCTCTCCTGATCCCAAAACACAGCAAGTACAACTCAAGGGAATAGCACACAAAGGCACAGGTTTCAACTTCTATTACCCCGAGCTTCCAGCTCATCTCGTCACGCTCCTCTCCACAGGAGATAGATCACACAAAGTGAAGCCGCAGGAGGTAAAAAGCCCAGAGTGGTACAATCTAAGTTCACCCTGACCACATGCTCTTCCTTTGCTGTAACTGTGATGCTGAGGCTTCTCCTGGCAGCTCTGCATCACTGCACAAACCAGTACACAGCCAGTAGTATGGGCACTTGCAGCACACTTTGCTTTGGGTACCTTCCAGCATAAGCAGTTATCCAAGTGGTGGCTCTTGTCTAGAGGGGGAAAGGAGATGATACACATTCTTTATCACCTCCTCTTTAGAGATTTGGGGAAATTTTTTATACTACTCTATGCATCAAGATTATTAACTGATGATGGAGGCCATTGCCATCAGTACATCAAACAACTTACTGCCCTTCTACCCCTTAATTGAGAATAAGGGGCATGAGGTGTCCTTTTAGGGAAAACTGGGTGGCTCCGTTGTTATCACCACTGGCAACCCGAGGGTCAAATACCACGTGCTTAGCATAACCAAAAATGAGACAGAAGGAAAAAAAAACCCTCTAAATTCAGTAAACTGTCTTCTTACAGGTGCTGTTTAGCTTTCTCTGATATCTTCACAACAATCTTTTTATAGCATAACAAAACATTTTCTTCCATAAGCCTGTATCATTTCATCTTGAGCCTTAACAACGCTGTTCAAAATTTTCCACACAAAACTGATGATTCCATCGAGAGACAAGGATTTAACAGCAGTGCAGTATGCATTGGATCATCTGATGCCTTTCCATATAACGCCACCTAGCGGTAAGAAATTGCCAGCCTCGCTTGATTTCTTAGTTATATTTGGGGATTGGAATTGCACTGCAAAGTTTTGTTGACTTCAGTGCAACAAGAAAAAAAATATTTCAACACGGCCATATAACAACATTGGAAAACAGTTGTGTCTTTGGACACTGGAAGATGCAGTGTCTTTGCTGGATTTACACCTGCGTTGGTGCTAAGTTACATATTCCTTTTCTGATTCTGGAAATCACCTTACCACCTTTCCTTGACACAACTTCTCTCCCTGTCGAAGGAGTATGAGAAAAATTAGTTTCCTTCACATTTAAAACCTTTACTGGAACCTCTCCCACCCCGCAGAGCTACAGCACCACCCCTTTTCTCCTTCCCTTTACTACAATTGCTCTGCATTTTCTTCTGTTTCAAGTAATTCTGAAGCCCTTTCAACCTGAACTCTGTTTTCCTCACATCACCCCAAATGATGAGATTTACATCATCTTCCTGCCAAAATGCCAGGCCTTCTCCTAGCTCGTCTGACCACCTTGACACCTTTCCTCACCATGTTTTTCTCTCCCCCCTCCCTGATGCAACATCTGCTGTTCCTGTTGTGGCTGCCCCGCAGTGCCAGAGCTGCTGCTGCACCTTTCTCCTGCCATAACACGCTCTCCTATTTTCTGCTCCCAGTCTCAGATGGGTCATGGTAAAACTCTTCAGCTACTTTACTCCAGCATTGCTTCCTTGCAGCAGTGATTTAAGCCTGACCAGGTAACACAGCACTGCATCAGACAGTGAACACACACACCATCTTTTACACTGGGGAGATTAAGAAAAGACACTGTCCAGGTATGCAGACTAAAGGTATGAAATAGAAAAAAAAAGCCATGTATCTCTTGCAAAGCAATAAGAAAGGTAAGGGTGAAATAGAAAAAAAAAAGCCATGTATCTCTTGCAAAGCAATAAGAAAGGTAAGGGTGACCATGAGATCTTGGCTTTCCTTTTCCCTTCCCAGCAGAGCACCCTAAATTCAGCTTAGTGGGGTCAGGCTGCTGGACATGGGCAGTCAACATAGTTATCTCTGCACTACGCTGGCTCTACAATTCAGGCTCTAGGTCATCAGTCAAGGCTTTTTCTTGGTATCTACATTCACTTAAAATTGGCAGTGCTTCATTAAAAGCAACTCACCTGTTCTTCTACCAAAGTGAGCTCGGGAATCTCCTCTCGCCTACAGCCACACCAAGAGGAGGTGTTGGCAACGTGGAGGACATGTGTGGTTAAGTGAGGGCTGGCTGCCCTCTGCTGCAGGCCTAGCACACAGTGCCAAGCCCACAAACCCACCATTGTGATGTTTTCTAAGATTGCTGACACTGTGGTCTGGCTCTTCCTTACCTGTATGTTTAACCCAGGGAAGCTTTAAGATGACAAAAATTAAGAGGTCCAACAAGGTGTGATAACGAGTAGGGTGGAAATCCTCAATAGGAAATACAAAACAGAGCAACAAGGGAGCTTGAGCCATCTGCAGACATCTTCATGCAGATAATGCTCTTGGTAGTTCTCCAGAGAAAAAGGACCTGACAGTTACATAACAGCTTCTGCTCACGGTGTGCTATACACACACCATCACATGCTGAAAAGCAGGCAGGCTGTCAGTAGATCACAATTAAGCACAATAAGCCATAAACACCGTGCTGGCCGAGATACCAGCTTCCAGTGAGACTGCCCTATATAGTCCAGGCCCATACAACATAACTCACATGAACAGGTGGCCGCCCTCCTTTCGTCCTCCTCTGCCACTTGTTTTAGCTCCGCAGGGGAGCTTGCAGTCAAAATTGAGACCAGAGGATGTGGTCATTGCTAGAAGTGTCTGCAGTGGGACAAGGGAAGTCCCAGTTTGGCCAGGCTCAGGCTGTAACTGAGCAGTAACACAGTACAGGCATGCTACATGCTCTCACTCCAAGATGTATTGAGAGGAAGATAAACGTGTGGATTTAAGAGTGCAAATTCAGTCAGTACCGCCATATGAGATGGTTGAGCTGGTTTAAGGTGAGAGAGCTGAAAGAGCTCATAGCAGTTGTCTTGTGATAATTATGGCCTGGTACTGATTTCACAACAGTAAAGCCTCTTCCCTTTCACACTTGACTGCAGAAACTTTTCCCTACAACCTAGTTAATAAAACTGATGGCCAACTTTCGCCAAGATTTAGAAACACCATTTTATTTTTCAAAAGGTACGACTGAGATAACAGTTGTTACCATCAATGGTTATTATACCCAATATAGGGGAATTGGATGCAAGGCCAAAGCTATCATTAGGAATTAACAGCAAATACTTGCTAATGAAGGTAATAGTTCCAAATTTAAGTCCAAAACTTGAGTCCAAAACAAAAATTTTGACCATTTTTCATTATTTGTCAGAGAATAAGAGTATAAGACTAAAGTGTTTTGGTGAAAATAATATTCAAATAGATTCTGTGATCTGCCAGTGTTTAAACTATAGTGACAAACAATGAAAACATGGTAAAAATAATAAACCCTGACCACTTTAAATACAACTTTCAATGGTCATTACTAAATCTAAAAAGCTAGCAGGTGTTTAATGCTATCCAGAAGTGACAATAACAAAAAATATCCCAAATCCTCCCATGTCCCCCCCCGAATGACTACACAAGTAAGAACCTCTCAGTGTTACTCTGCCATAACTCATTTTTCAAAAGCTAGAATTTTAAAAAAAAATAAACAAAGTTCTGAAAATGCAAATAACTTCATTTAATAGTAACAGAACCAAAACTTAAAATTCAATTTGCCGTGTTCCATCACTAACACTATTTCAGTGTTCTATTAAGATAAATACATGCCAGAGAACAGGTGATGAGTTGCAAGTCACTTCAGAACCGTGTACATTTTAATATCCAACAAGTATATGACTCAGCTAATAGAAAAAACATTTGCTTCCTAAAGAGGTGTTTTTGGTTTTCCCTCCAATTTTCAGCTACCTAGCAATTTGTAATGTTATTTCAGAATATCCAGGCCCAAATACTGGCCTCAGGGTACCCTGAAGTAGCAAGGGACTACTTTCAACATAATTCAGGCTAAATCCCATGGATCAGCCCTGAAAGCAGTCAGAGTAATTCCTATATCCTACTCCAGACTATAGCAAAAGAACCAGCATAGGGTGGCAATGTAGAAATTGGTGGTCAGGAAATGAATATTTTCATATGACCTGAAAGCACATAAAAAAAAATGAGGAAAGACCTACTAAGCCTCCAATAGTTTGGTATTTCACTGATGATCCATTATTAGCTTGCTTTGTAAGACTTGCTTTTCAGATGATTTGCTTTGAAAGCTTTTATACAAATGTTCAACTTCAAAACCTCTGAAGAGCATAAAGTAAACTTTTGTCTCCATATAACAACTACAATATAGATATTATAATCTCTTAAAAAATAAAAATGTTCTTGGAGCATTCATGTGGGCCACCTAACTGCTGGAGTAAGTTAAAGGCTTGTAAGGGTGAAGTTAACACCTTTGCCCAGTAAAAACATGCTGCTACAAATCATATGAAACCCAGCCTAACACAAGACAATGAAAACATACTTTAATCTGAAGGCAGAAGGGCATTACCATTTCCTCCTCATATAACCAAAGGGAAATATTTTCAATCAGCCTTGAAAATCAGTACGACTACAAAGATTTAAGTACAGCTGTTATTACAGAACAGCTGCTGTACTGTAAAGCACCTGCTTTACAGGTGCAGGACACAGGACACTGTTTCACACAGTAGCTGATACGCTAAGTGCATTCACCACAACAGAAACTCATTTGGGGACCCAATGATTTATTTCCATCCTTTGCAAAGTAAAGACTTGTCTGAAGCCATAGTACTCGAGAGAGAAGCCATGAAATCAGGTTTTCTAACTGATTTTTTTTTAATAAACTACGGAAGAACAAGATAACATTTCAACTGAAGTCAAGACAGCTGCATGCTTAAAAGCAGATACATACATGTCTCTGGATTTTTGGTGGTTTTTTTTAGAAAAAAGAAAAATGGTCATGTGAAAGCTGGAAATAATGTACAGATTTCTATACATATTTAACTAATAGCAAACTAAAACAAACAGTAACAATTGGAAAAATGTTTTAACAATGATTTCAAATCTAGGAAGCCTTAAAATTTCAGTTCTAGGAACCCTTATGCTGAACAAGTTACATTTTTATACAACATTGAAATAAGATCTATAAATTGAGGCACTAGAAACAAAACTTACACAATAGCTCAAATGCATCTAATGTGCAAACAGAACAATCTACAGGCAATAGTGTGCTAGAAATATAGAACTAAAATGGCTGAGTTAAACTTGCACTTGCTCACATCGACACAGTGATATTAGTGGAAAACTGCTATTTTTTCCAGTTAAGAGTAAAATCAGATTCTGATTGTTGATTCAAAACAGTTCCCTTCCTAGCCTTTTCTCATTGTCCTTGCTTGCCTCTTAAGTATTATTATTATGAAAAACATTGGAGATGTCCCTGTGCCACCCCATTCAGCTGTGGTTATAATGAAATGCAAAGCACATCTCTTTGTGCACTGTTGCATCTATGGTGTTCGATTCACCTATTCCATCCTTCTCCCCTACATGATTGAGCTTCTACAGAGCTGGTAAATCTGTTTAGAATTAGATACTCATGTTCTGAGAGATGTTTACTTTTCACTTTTTGATTTACATTTTCTGTGGGGGACACGGAGCATTAAAGATTAGTAGCCTTCACAAAGTAATTGGAGTGATCACATAGCAAGAACTTCAGACAAAGAAAGAAGCTCACATGGATACGTATGTCGCTTTCTTTAAGCGGAAGAGTATTCAAGATACAGTAAGGTTCACACCCAGATGCTACAGTAACTAGCACCCTCCAAACCCCCCTACAGTAAAGTATACCTTGCTATTTTAATCAGGCACTTAAAAAGAACAAAAAACAAAGAAAAACAAAAGTAGTGACATTTAACATAGGTATTGTGATAGCTATTCTATATGGCCAGAACATCTTGTATGAAGCACTCAAATTAACTGTCCCACAGAACTAAGGGCTACAGGAGGAGTGACTCCCCCACTACACAGCATGTTTAAAAAAATATGAAAAGTTTAGCAAATATTTGGTAGAAGCCACAAGTTCATATTCTTCACTATCTTAATGCAAAACATAATGCAAGGTAGTCCCTTAAGAAAATGGATCCAAAAGTAAATATTCAGTGTGCTTTAATTTACAAGGTAATTTTTTCTACCATAAAAAAATCTCTCCACAGATAATAAGCTCCCTGAGGGAATGCATAAAGTTTTGAGCTCTTTACTGGGGAAAAAATATCATATAAGACAATTTGAAACACTCCAACAATTAACAGTTGCCCTATGTTAATCAATTACACATTTTTGATTAACTTCTTTGAAAAACATGGGTTAAACCAACCAACCACTGGTCCTCTAAAATGGATCTTGATCTCTCTTCTTTTAAAAAGTTTTCTTGAGATCAGAGTAACTGTTCTTTTAAAGTGATAATGAAAATTTTTTAGTCCAATACACTTCAAAAGGTACAGGATTCTACTCACAAGACTTCATCTACCAGTATCAAAATGGTTAGTTATAGACTCAAAAAAAATAGAGGTTCAAGGAGAAGAGATGTAAATTCAGTTGTAAGGCTAAGCATTTGAGACATTATTTTGGCATTACAGCCAAGTGTAAATCAAGGGACAAATGAAAACATCTAAAAACACACAAAATACAATTTAATGGTAAGGAAATGCCAAGTGTTTAAACCATTCTTATGTAATTTATTTTTTACTGATGATTTACAAGGCCTTGATTATTAGACAAAATAGCTTATTTTAATTAAACTCAAAAGATACAAACCAGTAAGAGTACAGAAGGAAATGCTATGTAGTTCCATAGAATATATAACACCCAGTGCAAGCACTGTTCCATTTTTCTCATCTAATCCATTTTTATAGAATTTTTGCGAAGAAAGAAACATTTTGGTCTAGCCAACATGTAGTGTACAATTTCAAACCACTGAATTAGGTTCTAGTTCTGGCATTACTCTACAGTCTGTACTGCTGCCACAGATTTTTGAGTGTTTCATGTAATCAAAAACTGATCTAGATATTTTTGAGCAGTTAACAATGAACAAGAGTTATAGACTGCCTACAGTTCAGTATCGTACATTAACTGAAGCTGAAGTTTTAGTATCCTTATTGCAATTTTCTCCCAAATTTTTAACAAGCAGAGCTTCTATGCAGATCTATTATTGCTGAGGGTAATAAGGCTGTTGAGGAAACGGGTATCCAGGTTGTTGAGGTGTTGGATATGGTGGTTGTCCAGGGTTCTGAAAGACAGGTGATGGCACATATGGCAGATTATACTGGCCATACATGTATGGATTATAGCCTACTGGCATCGGCATCTGGCAATACCTGTGTGAAGAAAAAAAAGCATGCTTTAGTTGCCAAACACTGGTGACACTAGTTTGCAAGTAATTTAACTCATCGGTAAGACAAAAAAAATGCAATCACTGCAAACGTTTTCTTTTCATACTACTCTGTGCAACAGATAGTGTGGCAACTTTTAAGGACCAAAGTATAATGCATGGAACATAAATGGAGACCGAAGGTAGAGCAAAGTAACTTGCCAGAACTAGAAGAACTGATGCAAACTGATTCTCTTATGCTTAACATCATTGTACATATATTAACATTTTCATTGCCTGCTACTGAAAAAGATAGCAGCTGCCTCCAAATCCTTGTCCCGACTCCAAAAAAATGAAAAAGCATCATAAGAAAGTACATTATTCAAATGCAATTTGTTCTGTATACTTCAGCATCTTCAGCGAGATACCAGGATCTAAAAAATGATATGCCAACACTTAGCAGACAAACACCAACTAATTATGCAAGGGATGGCAACAGTCCACAAACCATGGTTAAGGAACTGCAGTCCTATCTCCTCCTTTTGAAAGGGGAAATGGAAAAAAAGGAAAAACCCTGCAACCAAAATGAACCCCCCCACAAATACTGTCAGCAAATGATTCCAACAGGAATTACATAATTAAAACTAAGAAATCACCACACCTCAAGAACACTAAACATATGTTCAATGATAAAAAACGATTTAAATATGTCACAAGTAACAAATAAGTGCTTTTAGATTATGGGATAACACAACAGCATAAGTACTCCAATAGCATACCCTGGGAAACCTGGATAAGTTGGGTAAGGAGGTCCCTGTGCCTGTGATGGTGCAGTGCTTGATGCACCAACTCCCGGAGCAGAAGCAACAGCAGGAGCTGCAGCAGGTCCAGATGGTGCTGATGCAGAAGGAGAACTGCTTGCCACAGAAATCACCGGTGGCGGCGGCCGTGCTGGTGGCTGTGGTTTAGCACCCTAACAAGAGACAGTGAATTAAGTTGGAGCTTCTTTCAGGAAGTCACGGAATTAAAAGCTATGGTTATATGATTCACCTTTTTTTTAAAAAAAAAAAAGAGACATTCTATATTCCCCTTATATAGATAATAATGCATAGCATCTGGAAAGCAATGAACTTTCCATTTCAGATATACAATTATGAAAACCACTAACTCTCCATAAAGTTTTGAGACTTCTCCCTCTATTTCACTTCTACACTTTTCTAAATACACCAATACGTTAAGGAATTATAAACAAGGTATAGATCAGAGTTCCAGCGTACCTGAACCTTCTATTTCCAACCCACCAATTCTGTAGCATTTACTTACCACCATGGTTCTGGGTGCTGGAGTGGGAGTTGATGATGCAGCAGGCTTACTTCCTCCAGCCGGTGTGGTCTGATATGTAGGCAGAGGAATAGAGGGTGCACTGGGCTCCCTAGCAATGCTTTGCTGCAAATCTCTATTAAAAACGGACAAGCAAACATACAGCTTTATTTACAAATTGTTATACACTTCAGCAAACTATATTAAGAAAATGTGACAAACTAAATTTAATATTTAAAGCATAATCAGTGAGCTAGCTCAAACAATTTAGAGTACAAATCACTTTCATTACAGAAAACCCTCCAGCCAATCTTTGATTAAATGTTACATTTATTTTTCTAATAACATCTTTAAGTTCCAGCTCAATACTAGGTATAGATCACTACTCTTGGATATTACTTTGGTAAGATACAAGGAGGCTTTGGTGTCATGTGTTAGCTTCCATTAAATGGTGAACAGATTTTACAGTCAGCTTGTCATGAAAATTCTGAGGAAGCAGTTCTAAGTTACATATTCAGATGGATGGAGTATATTTCTTGATGCAAGAGATTTAAAACTTGAGATTTGACAGATTCCTCCAAAACACTTCAGGAAGCAGTTAAAGTTTCAAAAAACTTCGCATAAAAATATAGTAGACAAGATACATAGCAACATATAACAGCTGGAACTTCATACCTGGTATTCTGAAACGGAAGACAAGGGAGACTGACAAAGGCATACAGTCTAGTTAGCAACAAACTACAGGCTCCTATTATATAGCATGCAAAGGTGAGCTCCAGAGAAGAACAAAACTAGCAACTTTACTGTTAGGAAAAAAGTGAAGAGACAAACAAGAGCTCCAAGAAAACTGTCTTCGCAGTTATCCCTGCTGTATCACTAGGAAAAAGGAATGGTGAGAAAAAGCTGGAAATATTGTCTTCTCTCACTGTTACATACACGTATATCAAACTACTTGTTGCAGACAGTGGAATAACTATTCAATGCTGTTATTATCCTGAAACTATCAAAAACAGTATCTACCGTCTTAGAAAAATAACTAAGAGAAGGAATTAGCAATTTTCTTCTTAAAACTAAGCTGCAAAGATTGGTGGCTTTCAGAATGAAGTCTATTTTGGCCAGCCAGCAACCAAGCACATCAAATGTAGAGCTTAAAACACTATTAAAACCGGTCATCCAGTGGGCAATCATGAAACAAGGTCTCCAGCGCTACATGAGATACCAGTTCACCAAATTCATTTTTGCTATATCAAGACAGAAACCACAGCCAGTATTTTGATTTTAATGGGGCGGAAGGGCAGGTAGGACACAGTGCACAACACATATTTCAGTCACTCAAGAACCATAGGCTGAGCATACTGAGAAATACATTTGGTAGACATACTACAAATATCCCAAATCCGATCATTTCTGCAAACCTTGAGAGTTTCATGTCAGTGAACAGTTAACACGTGAGAAGTAAAAGAGAGTATCATTGCAAGATTCAGCTGAATGTTATATCAACACTAAATCTACATGTTTAACACTGAATTTTAACATATTAGAGACGTGAAATATTCATACCTAAGCCTCAGTTCAGGAGCTTACAGCTTCCAAACTTCATGTATGTAGGAAGGGAGGGGAAAAAAAGAGGCAGAAGGGGTTGTATATGGTTGCAAAGTATTTAAAAACACAATAACCAAGTGATAAAAAGCAAATCCAAGGATGAGGTTAGAAGAGGTAAAATTTGAGGGCTGAGCATTCACAACAAGGTACATGCACAGAACAGCTTCAGTTTCACCAATTGTAATTTTACTAAAAACTAGCCCTTTTTATTAAAGGCTATGTGCTTTGCTGAAGGAAAGCTGAAAATTGGAAAATGCAAGCCTTTTCAGTTATCCGTTCTTCTTACACCAAGTGCATAAAAATTACATTTGAAGCATACTACACTAACTTGATCACATGCAAGGGACAATAGCAACACAACTGTTCCCTTCAGAGGAAGGATAAGAACTACTTCCCTTTCTTCAGTAGCACAGGCAACCCACATAATCCAAATAATAACATAACAGACCAGATCAGACTACAGAGCAGAGACCAGTGTTTTTCCCTCCACCACACTGGGGGACACAGAAGACAATTATATGCTGAAGCACTTAGATAACTTCTCAAACCAAGATGACAGCAAGGGCAAGGTACAGAAATCAAAAGCTCCTCAAACAAAAGAATAAAATAAAATTACCACCAGACGCACACCAAAAAAATGCAGTAGAGTAAAATCATGGTAAGATGAAATGTGTTCATGCTAAACTGTATATGGGAACAGGAGAACAGACTTCTAGGTAGCATTCACTATTTACGTCTATTATTTTTGTAGGTTTTCAAGGGAAGGGAGAGTAGGGTTAACACACAAGGCAAAGAGGAAATAGTCAACACATTCTTCCTTTCTTGTGTCATCAAGTACCATAATAAACTTGTCCAAGGATTACCTTCTGATAAATACTTAATTTCTACAATGCGTAAAGTATTTAAATCTTACTTGAGCAGTTCATCTCTTTCAGTCTTGCGAGCAAAGACAATGTCACTGCATTTGTTTTGGAATTTCAGAAGGATTTCTGTCAGCTCATTGTAAAACTAGTAAAGAAAAAATTAACATGCTCAATCAATACTTTCAGACTCCATGCTAGTGTATTTCTACATACTGACCCAGTTACAGGCATTACATTAATGCATTGCCCAGAACCTGCCATTCCAGTAAAATTTGCTAGTGCCTTTGTATTCTTTTCCGAAGCAGATACTAGTCAGCTCTTGTCCTTACCTCTAATATTGTACAACTGCACATATTTATAAGATTAAAAACTACATACATAGTTCAAGACTGGAAAGTCTATTTAAAAACAGAACAAAACTAGGTCACTTAGTGAGGAACTGTACGGATATTTTTTGATTTTTTTGTAATTGTTTTACTGCCTTCAGTCAGTTCCATGCATTCAATTTTCATTGACATTTCAAAGTTTTGTTTTCTTTTTTTCCTCTAGCAGACTACCAATTCAATAAATCAGTAAAAGCATTTAGTACTGAAGCAATAAGACACATTCCAGAAGCCCAGATCAAAAAAGCAAGTTAAATAAAACCCTCCTCATCTTTCCTCATGTATGCAGTAGCAGTATATAAAACACAGATTTGATAAACTGATTAATTATTATGAGAGAACAAATGAAAGAATTCTTCAGATAATATGGCTTTTCTGGGTACTTCAGCATTAGTTACTCAGCTGTAATCAATACCTGTTCCAATTTTAATATAAATCAACACTCAGAAAAGCTTGATTTTCAGAGAGGAACAAAGTGTTTCACAGCTGTCAAAACAATCAAAATTCAAGCAACTCACTGTCCTCACTTCAGCAGTACAATCTTCAAAAACGTACCTCCTATCTAGCATTGACTATGATGTTTATTATGACTTTAGATTCACATCTCACTGTGTAAATAAAACATTCTTCCAATTCTTTAAGAATTACTGTACCTTTGTGCCTTCTTTTAAATTGGCTACAAGTTCCACAAATTTGTCATTTGCCACAGCTAAGTTCTTCAAAACTTCTTCTCTTAAATTAGATTCATTGTTTGACTGTTTCATCTTTGAAAAATCTTGATGCGCATTCTTAAAAGGAAGAAGGGAAAAATGAGCAGTGATAATAATGCAGCCTGGTTCCATGTAAGATTCTGTATCTCCTGTTCTTAATTTTACTCATGGCTTCTACCCCCCTTTTCCCAATGCCTACCTTTATCACCTTCCAGCCACACACTGTACTTCCTGATACTTGTTAACTGCCAAGTGCAGTGGCTATTTCAGAATTAAACGTGTATTAATTGACAGGCAGGAGGTATCAACTAATTATCTGTTCTCTTTTGTTGACCTCCAGCTAATTCTTCAGTTCTACTGTAGAGATTCCTTCAGAGAATATACTAATTAGGCTCTCTGCTGCACTATACTCCACTGATATTCATAAAATCATCTCAAAAGTTACAATCTTTTTTAGAAGCTCTACCTCAAATTTGGTTGATATAGGCAAGCTATTAAGAGGACAGAGAAGCAGAAAACTGACAAGAGGCTCACTTGCATCTCATTTCTTTAGGAAAAAACTTAAAAGACTATTTCAGCTGCCAGAAGCAGCAATCAAACTTGTATTCCAGGACACACAAACATCAAAGTAATATCCATCAAGATTTTAGAAGTATCTATGTTAAGAAACGTGTGAATATAAGATCCCTGATAGAAGCAGTGTCCATATTGTCATCTAGAAACAACAACTCTTCAGAAAGGGAAAAATTAAGTGCAAGTTGTAGTCAGAAGTCACAAGTAACCTTGCACACAAATAGGCCCCCTCATCACTCAAACAATTATTCTTATTTGTCTAAGCACTAGGACCTACTCTTTTGCCAGACATTTCGGGTACCTGTCCCTAGTGTTACTGACAAATTAAGACTGAGATAAGTCACAGTTTAAGAAATTTTCAATAATTTTTACTTTGAGCATTACAGATGCTGGAAGTCAAGCACACTGTAAATAACAATAAGAAATAAACCAAAATGTTCTTCAGAGACAGTAAATGTCTAACAGACAAAGACAGGTCGCTTGTTATCCCACAAATAACTATCAAGATGGGATGACAGGAGGAGGAAAAAAAGATTAAACCAAACCAAACCTTCTTATGCACAGTTAAGTTTCTTCAAGGGCAAAACCATCTGCAGAATTGGGCCAAGAGAACTGACACTGTAGCTCTGGCAGAGTCTGCTAGAAATCTGCATTTCTTTCCAGTGAATACTAAACCAAAACCCTCTATTTTTCCGTGATCAGAAGAATAAAGGAGTATCAATTGTTCTATGACAGTCATAAGCAAAATGGAATAGAAAGCATATCTACAGAAAAAAAAGCTGTAGACTTCTACTGCACTGGAAATGCTGAGGAATTGCTGATAGTTAGTTTGAGAGCAAAGACAACATACAGACGGGTTGTTGTACCTGAATGTTTTTGAGAAGTTCTTCCTGCTTTTTCAAGGACTCCTGCACTTTCTGTGTGTAACTTCCATAAATTCTGTCCAACTCAGTCACAGAGATAGCCTCCTCATTTATAGCACCGTCTTGTGCAAGTGCAGCCA
The DNA here is from genome assembly GCF_040182565.1 of Anser cygnoides. Lineage (NCBI taxonomy): Eukaryota > Metazoa > Chordata > Aves > Anseriformes > Anatidae > Anser > Anser cygnoides. The sequence continues at coordinate 70,638,813 of NC_089874.1, forward strand.
GGAATTTGCTCGTCATGTCAAAATTTACAGTTTTCATGTCATCTTCCAGTTGTTCTCTCTCCTTTTTAACTTCATCCAAACCAGCCAGCAAAGTTCTTAAGACATTAACAACCTAGGTAATAAAATTGTCAAGTTAATGAGTTCTGAAGAATTACTGCAAAAGTAAAAAATCCATTATTAGTTTCTATCTTGCACTCCTCACAGATACTAGCAATAATACTGCATGCACTTCTGTTTACAAATGTTATTTAAGATGACATATTTTAAGGATTCATGACTAAAGACAAAATGCAAAGTAGCAAAGACCTTCAAGCTTTCCTCAAGCTATATTCTCCTCTACAATATCTGCTTCCACTAATAACACTGAATTACTACAAACACAATGTTGTTGTTTTTTGTTTTTGTTTTTCCAAAAAGAGATCAGGCATCTCATAATACTGTAAACATGGAAATCAAATACATTTACTTCAAACCAATTCCCATGAGAAAAGTTACAATATGAGCCAGGACTTCCTCAGAAAGCAAATTGGTGTAATTGCCTAATATTTTAAAATCCTGGAAAACATTTATTTTTATTTTTTTAAATCTAATTGCCCCAAGAGCCTGAGCACTACTTTCTACCACCCTATACAAAGTATTAATCAAATACTGCTCCTTTTACAGCTGTTTGTTACCCAGTCTTGCTGTACTTAGCAACTGAACTTGCTTACATTAAGCATAACAAAATATACTCTAGCAGACTTTAAGCAGAACAAGCAAGCAAGTTTTTTGGAAGTTCTAGTCACCCCCCTGCATCAATTGGGATAGAAACAATAGCAGTTAAGAATCAGCCTCCACATCGGTCAACTTGAGTCTACTTTGTTAGATGAGTAGCCCTTCTATCCAAAACGGAGAATAATTTCCATGCTTTACCTCACTTCCTTGTAATGTTTTTGCTGGGTTAGCAGAAGGAATAGCTGCATTGAGCTCTGCCTCTGGCTTACACAGAAGTGCAATTGTATCCCGGTGGGACTGATAGCATTCTCTAACTTGCCCATCTGCTTGCACAGCTTTATTCAAGATACAATGGAAATTGGCTCCCTCTGGTGGTGGGAAGAGAAAATAGGCGTTAACATTTCAAAACCCGTCTCCCACCAGACCCGTTTTCAATGTTCTTCAGCAAGTCTTCATACATTTTTATGGACCAGCACATTAAATGTTTGTGTTAAGTCTTAACACCATAAGTTTCCTATACAAGCAGTGCTTAAGCAAAGCATCTCTATTATCCAGAGAGGAATATGACAGCATATTAATACACACTACTTTGAGCCACTCAGATTTTAAAGCCTGTGCCTTCACTTTACTAAGGCACTGGTACCAGTCCCTCGCTAGCTTCAAAACTAAAAAAACTAAAAAAAATAAAAAATATTAAGTACACAGAAGGCCTGATATTGTGATGATCGTGAGTAATTTAACTAACCGTTGGAAAAAAGAAAAATCAATGACAAAAGAACACCTTAGGAAATACAAAAAAAAGATGTTAACTCACAAAGACACACTAAACTAAAAGACCCACATAAGTGGTAATTGAAACCAAGTTCTTAGGAGGGCAGCTATCTTTCATTATATACCATCTCTGAAACTTTAGCATTCACACGCGCTCCATGGGTGCAAAAGCAGGAAACTCTCCACTACTGTAACAACCCTCAACTCCGAGTAATAGCACAGATAGCAACAAAGATGTTTTACCACACCCTCTCCTAAACTGTGATTTGTATCTTTAAAGACAGCATCACAACACTGAACGCTACTTCAATTTACACAATGAACATTTTTAGAACATTCCTAAGATCCAAGCCAAGAAATATTAACTTTACCTGCCCTTAAAGGCTTATAGAGTTCAATGGATGGCGTTCGCTGCCAGCGTTCTTTGAATTTTGTTCGGAGTTCATTGTCTGTAGTTTCTTCTTCATCTAACAACCGTAGGGACTGCAAGAGTTAAAAGTGTTACATGCATTATAACCCCTTGTAAACATGAAATAGCTAGTATAGAAAATACCACCAACACAAATATCTTGTATAAATTTAATTCGGCAAATAAAAGATATAGAAGACAAATGATTAAAATCTGTACGGCATGTTTCCCTGCCTCCCCCAACTTAATCTTAAAAAAGAAAATACTCATAAGTGAACATTCATACATGACAGCCTGGTTTTGGCATGTGTGGACTAAACACTTAAACAGCATGTTTTTATTACAAGCACTGCGGTTTTAAAACGCTATTAAAGTCTCAAGCGTTTTGTATAACCGTGCACCTTTTCTATTGCCACTTAGAGAAAACAAGTTGAGTGGTAGTGTGTTTTTTTTTTCCCCAAAGAATGTCTTGAGTGTTAGCAGTTGCTGAGCTTACTTCATCTAAGATTTCTTTGTTCCTTTGTAGCAGCTCAGGCAAATCTTTGATCAGCTGATCAACAGTCTGAATTCCTCCCTGTTCAATCACAGACTTGGACTTGTTCAAAATGGACTGAGGAACAGTATCACCAGAAACATCTTCAATAGCAGCCGGAAGATTGAGGGAAGCCAACACACTGAAAAAGTCAACATGTTATACAGCAACTTGTGTGATGTGTTAGATACCTGTAATATACCCTGTAATAACATTGCTATCCAAATAAATGATCACACAGTCCATTATCAGAATGGACGCATTGTACAACATACACTTGGACAGAAAGGTCAAACTGAATACTTTAAACTTATTCCTAGAGTACACCTCTCCAAAAGCAAGTTTCAAAGCTCTTAAAAGCTAAACAAATCCTAGTCTTCTAGCTTCCACAAAAGTGGCAAACATTTTCAGTAACAACTATCTGGTAAATAAATAACCAACTGCCTTGAGTTACGTTCCTATCTTTCAGGTTGATAAGATTTTATTATTATTAAAGAACAAAATCTTGGGGGAAGAATACCATGTAGTGTAGTGGATCACTGGCTCAATCAAGCTGACCACTGAAACATGAAAATCCCTGTAGATTAATGGTAGTGGAACTCTTTCTGAGCAAATGTCAGATCCCTAAAAACTGACGAAAGGCTGAAGAAAATGGAATACTGTTTGTTCTTTAGATGCATTCAAGTAGTTCTAAATACCACTATAGACCTCAAATTTGCCAGCCTACTACACAGGAATAAAAAACTTTACTGTAATCTGGATGCTGACAGGCTGCAAGGGAACTAGTATTGAGAGGCTGTTCCATAACTCATCTTGATAAAGTTAACTAGAAGCCATACTTACCCATTTGCCAAAGTTGTGGCTTCTCTCATCTGGGCTATTAGCCTGTTTACTAGATCTGCCTTTCTCTGGTTATAGACACTCACAGATTGCTGAACTTGCAATGGAACCATCTTCTCAAACAGGTCTACAAGGGAAGGAGCATAAATTACTGCAATTGCACTGTGAAAGTAAAAGGATACAAACATCTTCATGGCTCTTTAGTACAGGTTGCAATACAGAGACCGATCTACACAGTGTAAGATACTTCTCCTCTGCTCCCCAGGATGTGTTAAAAATAAATCTATTTCTACAGTTCTCTAGCTTAATATAGTGAATATTTCTACAGGTCTTTACCTAATATATTTAGATTTCTATCTAAGGCAGAAATTGAGTTGAAGTAATTTAAAAGCATTACATTGAGAACATCTGTATGACTACAAGTCATATCTTCCTTAAGGCTCTTTTTAAAAGGAAGAAAAGGAGAAAGACAAGAGCAGATCATTTTTCAGAACTTTCCTGTTCAGACAACGAACTGATATTTTGGAGCTTTACGAAGGCCAGCAACTAGATTAGTGAAGATTATATGATATGATACTTACCCCTACATTAGTGTTCTTTCTGAAGTTAAAAAGATTGGTTTAATATAGAAGAACAGCAGCTGAGAAAAATCTGAGAATATCTTAAAAGTAACATTGCAGATAATGACCTGTGGTTTAATCTCCTAGTATATTGGTCATCAAGCAGTAAAAGAACAAATTAGAAAAAAAAGACACTTTCAAAACTGTGGTAAACTTCATAGATTCAGAAGTAAACATTTGCATTTTCATGGCACAGAGGAGCATTGGTGACCATGTGCGTTTCACAAGATAGCAATTACGCCAAGCTTCACACACTTTGCTTACCCATGAATTTCTGACTGAGGGGAACAACAACTGGAGTAGACTTCACAAGGCTAGCTTTTCCAATGGGCTCCAAGTCTTTCAGGTCAGGAACACGGTCATGATAAATGAAGTCATTGTCTTTTTTGGCAGCTGTAAGTGCACGGTTGATTTTGTCAACCAAATCTTTAACATTTATGTATTCATCATAACGAGATGCCACTGTTTTAACCAAGTCTGCTGCATGCTAGAAAATAAAAAACACAGTTAAAATTAAAACAGTGTTTTCTCTCTCTCTCCATTATATTTATTTAGGAAAACAGAGGAGTATCCCAGTTAGCCAAGTGACTTTACTTCCAAAGCATTTGGTTGATATTCTTCTTTTCCATAAATGATGGGGAAGATATTTTTTTGGGTATCAAAATTGAAAAAATAATTTACTAATTATAATAGTTTCGTGGAAAAAAAGACAGTGGGCAAGGGCAAGTTAATATCCCACAACAGTTTCACTATGTGTCCCCAAAACAAAAAAGAAGCAAACATGGGTTAGAGGCAGTAACACCACGAAAACCCATTCTCAAAAAAAGTCACGTCATTTTCATGTTAATTTATGAAACCAACAGCTCGTTTTTGCAGATAAGGTTCAAATCTTGCTCGCTTGCTCACATGCATAGAAGACACAAGAACAGAGTCCTGGTTTTCACACCTGCTACCAACACCTAATCTCAAACTCAAAAGCTGCAGAAGTGTTGTTGAAATCCTACTGCACATTAAAATAAAATACAAGGTCCGATGTTTCTTCACTCCCATTTGCTGCATCTACATACAACTCTGATGTATCTGGCTTTCCTACACCCAATTTATTTTCAGAGTGATGCAGGACAACACACCATCTTTAGATTGTATCTGTTTCATCCTAATCACATTTGTGTTCCAAATACATAAAAACAAAACATGTAAGAGGCAATTTTAGTCAAAATTTATGTAAACTCACACCAGTTCAAGAACTCAAGGTTCTGAGGATTGAGAAGTGGAACCTAAGAGATATTAGAAATATATTTGAAGTTCGCTGACATTTTTTCTATTTTCCATTGTGCCAAAAAGCACTCTAACAGCAGTTCTTTTCTCCCTCCTTCCCCCCTCAATACTATAAGTCTAATTAGCATTTGCAAGAAACAGGGCAACAGGAGAACATACAGGAGTGTCATATATACTTTAATTTGGAAGCCTACAACAACTGTTCTTACCCCACCCCGTACCTAACCCATCTTTGATCTAGTTGGATCTAGGAAAATAAAAAAAGTATTACTTTATTTCACCTGAATTTCTCAGAGCAGCTCATCAGGAAGGATACTAGATCTCTCGTATACTTTAATTATGGAAGCAGCACTGTGATAACTACGGAGAACAGGATTTAAGCTTTACTTTACTAAATGTATTCAAATAAAAAGAGAGGACTAACTTCTGACTACACGCCATTCATGACAGTGCTAAAATAGGTAATAATGACATATTTCTCTTCAGAATTTACTAAAAAAATCTTAACTACTCAGCATGAAGGGATACTTCCTATAACAGAGCATTATGTGGGCTGAACATAAAAAGGCATTAATAGTCCATTACAGTGATATCCTAGAGAAAAAGCTCTGCCAGACAGATTTCAAACTCGAGAGTAAACAACAGGTATATATCTTCATCCATTACCCAGTAACAGTCATAGTATTCGCTATTAGAAGTTCATATAGGCACTTAATTGTTACACGAACATTAAAAAAAAAATCAAGCTCCAGAAGCAAGCAATAAATGCCTAACAGTAACTTTTAAAATGTCAACGTGATAATCCTACATCTCAAAACTTCCCTTGTGCTTTTCAAAAATAATGAAGATTTAAATTGGGGTTACAGGAAAGGATTTAAGTACAGAATAAGAAAATTTTCATTTATTTTAATAAAATTACTTAGGAACATTTATTAGCAAATCTGTCATGTTAACTATTCTGAGATAAGCGTACATAAATACAAAAACGCAGACTTAATGTGTCAAGCAGTATCAAACTGTCCAAAAATCATTAAAGTGCAGAGATATTTATCTTGGCAGCTGCTAGTAATTTGATTCACTTGATAAACATGACTTAATTTTTTCTTCCAAAAAATGCGAGAAAACAAGTATACATTTTACACACCTGTAGCCTCCCAATCTCTTCACCAAATTTCTTCTGCTGTTTCGCCAGGATAGATTGATGGTATTCTGCATTGGCCTGCATAAGGCAGTGCTTTGCAGCCAGAACAGGAAACACCTCCTGGAAATAAAAATACTGACCAGGGGAAAGTCCAACCACATAAACCACCACAGACAACATGGGATGCAGGAAGAAAAAGGAAGAAAAGGAAATTAGAATCACCCAATTAATGGTTTAGATAGGTTAAAATATTAGAGGTAAATGTCAGAGAACATGCGACTTAGCATGGATTGAATCCAGATTTTTTTTTAAAAAATCCATTGCTGCAAAATTCTTAATGGCTATTATATTAGATGAACTACAATTTAAATTCAAGCCATGGAGTCACAACATTTACTCCAAAGATTAGAAACGCATGCACATGTTAGAAAGGATAGTTACCAGAACATACCCAAACACCCCCAAGACAAAGCCAAGACAGTGTTCTTAAAAGAAGGGAGAAAGGGGAGGGAAGAAAACAGGTATTTTTTATTTAATGAAGCGATTACACTTATAACAGCAGAAGGCCATCAAGAAAGTAACTCCAGAATCACGAAAACAAATAACAAATAAAAGGACCAAAAACATTGAGATGTAAGCCATTAAAAAGTCACTTTTAGACTTCTATATAAATGCACTTATCTTCACAGAAGTACCAACCAAGACATGAAGAAAACATAATACTGCACCCCACGGCATTAGACATGGTCTTTGATCAAGGATTTGGCCTTACTGTTTTATTTCTTAAATCAAGGAGCACTGGAAAAGCAGAGTGATGTTTTAAAGAACTCAGGACATAAAAACTTCTTCTTCACATTTGTGCAACCTCGCTGCCCCCACCAGAAATGAAAAGAGGACTAATTTTAAAGAGAAGCAGCTAGGGAGACTGGTTGCAACTGGAGTCTGACACATCAAGTCACCTTCTATTTCACACTCCTAACTAAACAGGTAAGGGCTCTCAGAGCTGATGTTAACATAATAAGGTTTGCTGTTTCTGTGAGTTATTTCAAATAATCAATTGACAAATTACTGTACAACTGGAACAGGCAGCAAATCTATTGTTTAGAGAGATTCACAAGCACAAAAGACAAAGCAATAACTTCATTCAATCTCATCACCCCTCAGAATTCAATTACAACCACAGTACCTAAGCAAGAAATTGGCCCAATCTGTAAAACGCCAGTGAATGTACAAGAGGAAATACATGCACACACAAAAGAACCCGAAGTTGCAGCCCGATAAAATATCTATTTAAAGTTAAGTTAGGCTTTATTTTTTTCCCAAAATATATGTTAAAAAAAATCACTGACTGGCCAACAGCAAAGGCATTTCTGTGGGAATTATTGCTTAAAAATAAAAATGCGTACTTTTACTTTAGTACAGTAGCACTTACAGTTTATATGGCTATCAAGATTCTATTCTACAGTACAAGAAAAAAATGACCTGATTTTTTTTCCAGAGAAAATAATTGCCAAAATATTTACTAAAGAGACTTATCCGGCTAAGAACATATATCAACTTGAAGGACCAGACCTTGACATTTTTCATTTATCCCTAGTCAAAATATTTCCACTAAGTTTTCTAGTAGGGAAGGCATTATTTTTTTGCTTTGTTTTAGTAAATCTAGTATATTCCACATTTGTAACAAGACCAACCACTAAAAGCTGGAATAGTTATTTTAGAGTTCTGAAACTATCAATGAACAAGAAATAATTGAACATCAGCAGTGTGGGATGCTTCCCACAGATATTCAACCAAAAAGCACTGTGTAAACCAATCTCCTACTTTGCTTGATATAACTGTCAATAGTCAGTATCAAAAAATAAGTACATTTTATCCAAGTTTAAAGTAACTCACTGCACAAAAGAATTTCTACTGTCTTATGATTTGAATACCATGCGTAAAGCCTTCTTCATTTGCTCATTCTTAAAGTACCGGTTATTTAGTATATACTCAAAGTATGGAAAAAAAATCTTCCTGTATCCGCCAAAATCAAAGCCACTCACAGTCAAGCCTAAACAGAGATAACTTACAAATATCAAAATTGTTTTGGGGTGGAAGAAGAGGAGATGGTAGGGAAGCAGACAGAGGACACACTTTCAGCCATATTTTACATTAACAGATAGGTGATCAATGATACCATATTCATCCTGTCACCAAAGACAACAAATTTCAAATGAAAACTTGGACACTAGAAGCTGATTAAACCCCATTAGGAAGTGTTAGTTTGAAAAACAGATTTAGTGTATTAAGAAGGCATCCCTAAACATATCAAATATCCCAAGATCCCTTTAAGCAAATGTGTCACAAGTAAACACATCACTTTTTTTTTAGTTGCTTAAGAAAGTGTATTTTTCCTCCTAGATTCTTCACTGTTTTTTAAGGTACAGGTTCAAATACAACATAAATGTAGCAACGACGGTCAACTTTTCTCGAGGATAACATTTTACGTGTTCTTCATCAAGCATGTTGTGAACAACAGCAGATCCCATGTTATTTCTATGAGGGTTACTAACCTTGGGCAGAGTATCTTTATATTGACATTGTTTGTAAGCATCGCCATAATAATCTGCAGCTTGATTAGCTAGTTTAGCTATGATACCGTCTTTCATTTTATCTGGGGTTGGAGAAGAAAAAACAAAGAACGATTACGATTATCATCAGTTTTTGAAGATGACATAATTTACCTGTTTATTTTTAAGCAGCAACTGTATTGCAAGGGTATAATTTTACAAGGGTGGGATCCCGTTCTTCTCTCAATATCCAGCTGCAGCTTCCAGATTTTTTCACTTCAGTCATGAAGCTGCAAGTTCAATCAGTCCTAAGAGAAATCTTTCAGTAGCTGCTAGCATTTATGCAGGATTAAGAGTGATGCCTCACCTTGTACCAAGGGCAGGCTGCCAGTAACATGCACAGTTCCATTCTGGCTTTGGCAGCTCCTTCTCAGACCTTTCCTTGTGCCAGCACATGCCTTTGTGCGGTCACTCACAAAGAATTTAGCCAAAATATAGCCAGCAAAAATATATTCAATTTTCAGCAGGATCTGTTCCCTAATCAAACTCAATATCAAGACTCAAAAACTTGAAATGCGGCAGAAGAGAAGAGACCGGTCCTTTCCATAGCAGCCCATACTGAGGTCAACTTACAGCAAATATAGAAAGCATTCTTAAACATCAGTAACCACAGTTCCTCCAACTGGCGCCCACTGCTTCACAGTAGAGCCACATCCTCAGCAGCATTCCCTGCCTCTTGTTCTCACCCTGTTCCTAAAACTAGAACTGTTAAAATGGGAACACACTATCTATTTTCATCTCCTTTCATAATGGCCTCTGGCCTACACTAGCAATTCAGCCTCCACAGACAAGGCAGGCAATCAATGCAAGTGTTGGCCATCTAAATAGCTGCTCTTACAAACAAGCATTCACTGATTCAGGTGATTTTTATATACTGCCAGACTGATAGGCATTAGTAGGATGTATGGGAGGGGGGATTAAGAAGCCTGAAGGGCATACTTACTCACTAAAATCAAATCCCAAGTGGGCTGCTCATTCCAGCCCACGCACACATCTACAACACTGCAGATATGAGCTATGATGTATCTATGTTCTATGACAGAAATGTACTTAAGATATGCCAAACAGATCTTTTCACCGTGGAACACGATTCAGACATATGGAGAGAAAGGAATTGGCAACTAACTTTTTTGTTAAAGTGTTTCTCTCCAGTACACTAAATATTTAATAAAAACAAAACACCTAAATAGAACATCCTTGTAGCCCCATCTAGTGTGTGTGTGTGCTAGTTACATATTCTTTCACAGAGCCTCAGCTTAAACAGAAAAAAATATTAGTACATTAGCCACATTAACAACAGAAACATTAGAGATTCATTTGTCCATGTAAACAGTTTGGAATAGATCCTTCACCATTAGAGGCTTTTGTTTTCACTCACATATCCTTAAAATATCAAAGCTGCTATGCAAGCCTAGAGATGGAAGAGCAAACATTCAGACTTCAAGACACTTAAAACATTAAGTTCTTCAGAAACTCTGGAACTAATCTGTAGTTCTGCAATGAAGTTTGACTTTGCAGACCAATTTGTTTTTTGTCAAACAATTTTGCTTTCAATTTGTGAATAAACTCAGTTCCATCAGAACCAACAAGATCAGCTGGGTAAGGCTGCTAAACAGACTGTCTCATGCTAGACAAAAAACAAAAATTGCATGTAATGCAAATCATCAGTGCAGCAAGAAACTGAATTTGAGTTTTGAGACCAAGTTGTGGACTTATGTAAAAGCAATGTCCAAATATCCAGAGACCAAAATACTGCTAAACAGCCTAACAAAGAACATAATCATGGTTTATCATTTAGTTGAAGGACATTCATTTCTGGTTAAGATTCTTTTAAGATTAAGGCAGTATGGCTATGAGGCTTTTGAGAAATCTTCCCTGTGAAGAAGCATACAAGATAAGAAACATCGCCTTCCTCCACTGTACTGCAAACAATAGGGTGGAGAGCAGGGGTAGGGGGTGTGAGCATCACATCTGACCTTTAGGTCCTTAGTTTTACTTTTGGATACCTTTAAGTTCTAGATGTACAGCTTGTTGCAAGAGAGAGGAGCAGAAAAGCAAGAAAATCTAGTACTGAAGATGGTCCTGTTCCACAGGAAAGTTCCTGGAAGCATATGTTCTTCAATAACTGCATGAAAATATGCTGCTGCTGAATGAGTATTTCATGATCAGCCTTTAACGGTTAGGGACATAATTTTTGTTCTGCCTTCAGAATTTCACTTTCAGAGACAAACTGGGCATTCTCAAATTTAAACAAGGTCAAAGAGTTCCCCTCTTAAAAATGAGGGGCAATGGAACAATTTAATTCCACTAAACTCCTAGGAAATGTCCTTTGCTTCCCTGTACAGTCATTTCTCTAAGTTCTCATGAAATCATTCCCCATGTATAGGAGGGGAGTAGTGGTAAAGCTCCTGTGCACTATTTCTAGTACTCTTGGTTCTTTTAGATGATTTTAGTTTTCAACAAGGAAAAATATGTAAACCAACAAAATCCTTTCTAAAGCAAGGCTAATTGTTTTGAACACAAGAAGAAAGGAAAAACAAATGGAACAAATGCACTGTCAAATGAACCTTAGACAAATTCTAAAATGACATCTGTAGTTTGTTTAATGACCTGCATTTGCAGGTGGGCATGGTGTGGAAATACGTAATGGGAAAAATAAAAACATTTGAAAGGCCATTTACCAGCTCTTAGTAACATAATATGCTTTTAAATTTTTATGGAAGTTGCAATGAGCACTTAAATATTTAACCCAACCATTAAAGTATACCTCTTGTTGCTTTCAAAAAAAACACTTCTTGGGCTTGAGCCAACATAATAAGACTGAGAGTTCCAACTGTGTCTGGAGAGATGTCCACTGTAGGTTCTCGATTCAATGTTGACAGAACAGTGTCTTTAATGTGTTGGAAAGCACCACTTGCAAACTAAACAAAAGAAAACAATATATTATCCTTCACATTCTCAAACAGATTTTTACCTTTGCAAATATAATACATAAAATAATTTCAAAAAATAGAACTTGTTCGGTATCCCGTTTACTGTTTAGCTACCAAAAAAAACCCTTGCAATTTCTTGTTCTTGAAGTTAACTTGCATTGACACATTTATCAAGACAGACTACAAGTAAAAGCATTCTGGCTACGGCTAATCGCATAAGAACGGGAAAAACGTATTGCATTTTACCAAGAAGAATACAAGAGATTATTGCTGTAGAACTTGTTAAGAATATTAGCCAGTCACCAAATCTTAAGCTGAAGGTTGTTAGTTACCAACACTCCTGGGGGGAAGGGGCAGAGGGGAGCTAATATGCAATTAAATCCTTCAAAACTAGCAAATATGCACAAGCCAACACCAGGCAATTAGTCAACCTACCTTTGTAGGTAAGGGAAAAAAAAACACATGCAGCTATAAAATTGATGTTCTAAGATTAATAATAGAATTCAAAAGCATAAGCAGGGGTCCTCTGTACCTGATAGTGTTTGGCTGCAGCTTTCAGTCCCTCATCATTATCTAGATTCTGTTCTGCTGCAATCTGGCTTGCCAATGCTCCACAGTTGAACAAAACACAAGTCTTCTCATACCCCAAACTCGCCAGAGCTGCAATCAAGAGAGACAGTTACCCACACTGTTAAGAAAATAATCCTCAGTACTTTAGCGTCCTGCAGAGGAAACCACAGTTTCAAACCAAAAAATAAAGCAAATCATAATGAAGTTTTAAAGTTGAAGTCCTCTTTAGTCTGAAGGCTGAACAGAGCCTTGTTTAATACTTCCACTAAATGTTTCTAAGTGAGGAACTATAAAGACCATAGTATAAAGATCTACACAGTACATGAAATAATCTGAAAATCTCTTTTGAAGTGTGTTTTCCAATTTTTTTCTGAAAAAAACATCTTGTAGAGGTTACACATCGTTCAAAAGACTAAAACAAAAAATATTATTTCAAGTTTCTGAAGTGCAAAAATACTTTATTTCTAGAATTATTTTATACTTTGGACTGCTTTTCAAGTGTGATTTACTACAGTGAGAACAGCTGTTTAGCAATATTGCTTTTCCTCAGACTCATCTGTTTATGGTTCTACCTATTAACTTAAGCCAACATATTTCAGATTACATGCCATGATGTGAACTGGGTCACTTTTCAAGCAGTCACAGCATTTGTGATGGGCTGGATGGGCTTTAAGGTCCCTTCCAACCCAAACCATTTTATGATTATCCAGAAGAACCTTCTGGAAGAGTTAAGAAAATAGAGCAAGGAAATACATGCAGCATTTGCTTACATATAGGGATGTGGTATATTGTTCTGCATACAGTTCACCCAAGAATGGCTGTAGCACCTGTATTCAGAACACGGCAGTTGCATAGATTTTCAGTAGTTGCTAACAGAAAACTATATGCAGGATACAAAAAAAAATTTTTTTTTTTTTAAAAAAGAAGTATTGCAACAGATTTTTCAGGCTTTGTCTACAGCTTCAAAATTGCAATGGTCATCTTGCAACATCAGCCATGATGAACACTTAGGTATAAATAGAAACATCAGAGAATTATGACAGCTGGGCAGCTTTACACTTAATTCAAAAGCATTTAGTCTTCGTTTCTGCATTGGCAAGTGTTCCAAATCCATTTTATGACCCAAAAATTGCAGTGCAGAATTGTCCCTATGCAAGTAAAATGAAACAGACAAACTCCTTACATTTGCAGAAAACAAATATAATTTATTTTTTTAAGTGTTCAAATCTGTTTGAAAACATTTTATAAATTAATAGAAGAATCATTTCAGTGCATTGGCAGGCAGGTCCTTCTAGTCTCTTGAAGATCATGTGACATCCAATTATGTTACTGAAGCCAGATAAATGCTCTTCTTCTGCAGGGGACTTGCTTCTCTTAAAGATTGCACTTTTCAAGAGGATCTGACTCATATAAAGCAATTAAAAGATGGCTTACCAAAAGCCTACCTTTGAAACTTAATGTCATCTTGAATCGTTTTCACTAAAGTCAGCTGGGGGTGTGCAAGGAACAGAAGTGATTTATCTCTTAGTAACGTAGCTGGACTCGTGGAAAGTTATACTGATAATACTAGAAAGACTGTTAACCTTTCAGCTATAAAAAAACACTCTCAAATTTTATCATTAACTCTTGCATTCTCAGTGTGATTACATACCCAGTTTGACAGAGCCTCCAAAAAGCGATCCTTTATCAAAAGCATCTTTCCATGTAAACGTTACACAGACCTGAAAGTTGTGAAAAACATCTTTATTTCTAAAATAAACAATGGAGTCTTCAGAAAATATCCCAAATTTACATACTTATCTTTTTTAATTCTAACAATATAAAACATTTAATTCACCTGTGACATTACAAACACTGGAAGTGTCAGAAAATCATCAAGAGTTACTTAAAAAAATTATTATATTTTTTCCTTCCTGTTAGTTTTTTTCAAATCTTTTTTTAAAGCAAGCAAGATAAATTCTCAAAATAGACCTTCAGCTCCATTCCTCCTCTGAGTGACAGACAAATTTATTTCCAAACTAAGATATTCTTCTCACATGAAGTCTGACAGACAGGTATGGTGGTCACAGTTAAAGGAAACTACCCAACCAGGCAGTTGGGTACTAGCATATTCGGAACTTCTTTTTAATACAATATTTATAACATGATATTAAGAGTGAATTCAATAGCAGCATTGCCAGGAAATGCACTCAGGGAAGAGAAAGCAGGTAAAAAGTGTTTTATATTACACTTCTAGCATACATTCCATAGACAATGCAAATACTTCACAGAACCTGCTTTGAAGTTCCGCAATTTGATTCAGCTGATAAAATTGATTGTAGGCCACAGGTATCAGCCCAGGAAAGATAACAAAATCCCTCATTTTAAAATGCCCTCGGAGAATAACTTGAGAACACACAGTACTGTTCAGTAATATTTTCCTCCAGAAGAAATGCCGGTTCAGGAATTTCTGGTCCCAACTGTTCATTCCTGCTTCCACTGACTACTTCAATTTGATAGAACAGTTTACAGATCTGCAAATCTTGTTCCTGAAGTTTCCCAGTTCTCCACCTCCCAGAGTTAGCAGAGCACCACATCAAAACATTTGCACATTAAAACCAAAGTGTAGGTGGGCTTTACTTCACAAACAAGTGAAGGCAGCTACACAGAAGACTCAAATCAGTTTGAATTGCATCAAAACCACCCCCTTGTAATCCCCTAAATCTGAAAGAAATGTTTAAATTATAACCTTGCCATTCAAATATCATCTGCCAAAGAAACTGAAATTCTGTCCTACTTGTAAATGCCTCCAAAGAAAATCTACATCTCCCCCCGCCACCCACCCCCCACCCCCCCCAAAAAAAAAATATAGGAGCCTAAAGATCTATTTCAGTCTCCACTTGAGGAAAGAAGTTTTCTTAAGCTGAATTCATCCTCAAAACCATAGAATTCTAAAGAAATGTGTTAATTTTTTTTTCTTCCTCTAACACAGCTATAGAGGAACTACGTAATTTATAGATGCAGAGGCAGAAAAATAGTAGTAAACCAGTGGGTTTACTGTTATTGCTATGAATGAAACATCTGTTCTACCTCAAAAAACAAACATCATATTCCATCCATTACTAACTAAAGCTTTTCCCATATAAATTACGTTTTTAAAAAAGCATTTATAACATAGCCTGAAATAGACTTCTTGGGAAAAGGAAAGGAGTTGAAGAAGAATATTATGGCAAAGCACACTATCTAATTTAGACCACAATAACCACCAGCCAACAGCAGAACTTTTCTGAATCTTTAATATGAAGGCAATCCTGGCCACTAGAGGTGAAATTTCAGTGTAGACTATTTGTGAGTACAGACTGAAAATCAACAGAGGTTGGGAAAATAAGGCTCATAGTTTAAATGTCTTGCCTGAGAGAAGTACTGTTTTGTGGATTAGGTACAGGCTTGGCAGTCATATCCTAGTTGCCATGATCACAATTCAGTTTAATGGTTTGACACATCATCTTACCTGATTTTCAGAGAACGGAAACTTTGGTTCAATTGAACACAGCTGATCATAATATCTACAAAAAAAGGAAGAGATCCATGAGCTAAATCAAATTAAGAGTTTTGTTTCTTACGCTGGCAAGTAAAGAAGAGGGTACAACAACCTCCCCACCACCACCAATTATGGGGTTCACTCATAGCTATGAAGGATCTGCAGGACAGACAAATCCTGTCTAGAGGGATCTTTTCAGTAGATGAAAAAGTTCAAAGGGAATGATAATGTGGGAACCCTGTCACAATCCAAAGTAGAAGAAGAGTGTAACAGAATAAGCTGTCACCTTCTGATGAACAATAGGTGAGAAAAATGTTATGGAAAGGAGTCCCTGCATACCTAAACATAGAGGAGTACATCATCTTTGGAGCATGACTTAATGTCTAAAGTACATTTAACAGGCTACTCTATGGTCCCTTGATCTGAATATTATAACCTAGTCTCCTACAATTTGACACCTGTTTAAAGTTCAATGTATTTGAAATAGATGACATTTGCCTTGCAACATATCAATTGAAGAGCTTAATCCTTGATAAAATCTTTCAAGTTCCAAGTTTAGTTTGCATTACAGCATATTATAGCAATCACTGAATTAAAACCAGAAGTTTCCCTGCACCCGTATTTTGTCTACTGGGTGTAAGATGTTTAGGAAAGAGTGTCAGAAAGAGAGCAAGTACAGCACAGTCCCCCACACAATCAATCCAAGCAATAATTAGCAGTTCAAAGTTCTCCCACGTTATACACTAGACCTACACCACTTATTAAACATGATAGGCTACATGCAGAACAACACCCACTAAACTGCCAAATGAAAACACTTAACATATGAAGCCTGTTTTCTATATGCCCCCTGCAACAACTGCCATACGTAATGTTGGCTGTATGGCCATTGGTCAAGTTCTGTTTCTTTAAAAAAGATTTAATATTCCCAATATCCAAGACACCTAGTAGCAGCAAGTTTCACAACCTGTGAAACAGTTAACATTGTTCCTGTTTCCTCAGATTACTTTATTAAATATTAGCCGCTGTTGATAAACATGAAGCAGATGTACAAGTCCCACATGCAAGGAATGTTCGTTTAAAAATTCAGGAAGCATTTTTAATATACAATAAAAATAGTGTTAGCATTTTCTTCAGTAAATTACATCTGAAGATGTACAGGTTTATGGCTTCAGATGAAGCACTGCAATTTAAGGCTTTTTAAAGACACTTAACATGGATTTTAAAGCTTGTGGCAATTTTTCTGTTGTCTACACAAATCTATAAAACTCTATTCTACCTTATCACACACTGCAGCAATGAGATTGCTACTACAAGGGCAGCCATTATGAAGTAAGACTTCAAATATGCCTCACTGAGACACCTACTCCTACTCTATAAATCAAAGGTGTTTTCCCAAAAGAACTAAAATAGTGGCAGTAAGTCTGATAAATTTATACTATGTGACCAGGTTAAAGGTAAGAACTAAGATAATTACTTATGAAGTTAGCACATGAAAGGTACTGTTTTCAAAAACATCTGCTTATTTTTTTTAGTAAAACGATTTTTATTTTTGTCTGTTTTCTTCATCTTTCATTAGATGGTCATACTTTGAAAGCACATTTAACTACTACATTTTAAATACTAACAAGTACAATTTTCTTTAAGTGACCTTACACCCCAGGCCTGATATACAAAAGTCATACAAAACTGCCTCCCTTTTTTAGGTCAAGTTCAATTTTGCATTGTTATGCTCTCATCAGTTTAAGTTTGGTCTGATTTGTCACACGACCCCTCCACACACACAGAGTTCCTAATAAATTTCACTGATATAAACTAACACAAACAGTACTAACTATCACTTCAGTAAATACCAGCGCAGAATACCACTTCAACTGATGTACTTGAACACCTTCTTCATTGTCTGCTGTCTAGACAGTCTTTTCCATTTAGTATTACACAGAAAATGGGACTTCCTATTTAATCTCCTCCTGTTACCCAATTTAATTTGCCAACCAGAAGACGCCAACAAAGCCAAGCTGTCCTTCCACATTCCACAATTACCCTGTCCCCAACTGCCATTAGGGCAACATCAAGATGCAAAGCTTGCTAAATGGCCTTGGGAAGTCAGTGTGTTGCCAACAGACTATGCTTTGTATGGCGGCAGGACCCCGAAGAAAATAAACAGGTACATGTTCCTACCAATGCACACTGCCCCATTTACTACCTATGAATGCCAACAACATGGAGATTTTTGTTTAAAAGAACACAGAACTTCCTAGATTACAATTTTCTTTATTATTTCAAGTATACAATGTTTCTTTATACTAAAGAACCTGAAATTCCATTCAACACTAAGATTTCTTTAAAATTCTTTAGACCAAAAAAATCAATTAAAGTCATTCACTGTCCTTTAGCAGTAAGTAAACGTTAATATAATGGTAAACTCACATATTAACCATAAAAACAAAGCTAGCAAAGACAAAAATATTAAAGGAAAGGCCACATCTGCTGCATGAGTCAGTAACAAAGGTGTTACTTAAGATTTACAGTAATTTCGAAGTATCAAGACACAAAGAACAGAAGTTGCTGCACAATACGAGCATTGTGTGTTTGGCTCTGCTAACGTGGTGAACTAAGCAAAGTCACACAAACGTATCAACTGCCTGAGTTCCAACTACAGCAACAAAAAGGAGAACAGACGACAGCAACACAGATCTGGTTCTTTAACTAAGAACTCTTTCACTAAAACAGGCATTACATGCTCCCAAATGCTGACAAAAATGAGTTACAGCAGCCAAATGAGTTGGAAGTCAAGGTCTAAACTAGAATTTCATTGAAGTATATGCTTCATGCATTAAGAGCCTGAAATCCTCTTCCTCCTTTAAAGAATCACAAAGAAAAAAAAAGCTTCAAAAGAAGATAAGAGAGACCAAGATCTGTCTTCACTCTCCTAGATAAGAACTGAAGTCCTGAACTTGTAGCTGGGAACCAGAGCTGCGAATTTCAGCCCCCAGAGAATTTGACCACTCAAAATAAAGCCACACACTTCTTATTAGACCAATTAAACTCATACCACCACAGCACCACTCCAGAAGAGGGAAATGGAGTCCTGGTTATTTTCAGTATTAGGGGAGGAAGCAAGAAATCCCTTGAAGCTATAATTAGGCTAAGGGGAAAAAAAAAAAACACTAAAACAAATTTAGTATGACAGAATTTAAGGAGAAACGTGTACCAAGCTTACCTAGTCACCTTCAGAGCAGACAAATTCTCACAAAACAAAAAAAGCTTGGAAGCGAGCAGGGTTTTTTTCCCGAATTACATTTTCCCCCTTCTGTCAGGGTATCTCAAGTACTTCTCCAAGAAGCATTTGCACTGATCAGCCAAACAACAGCCTGTCTCACACATTCGAAGTTTTACTGCTCGGTGTTTGCCTAGATAGTGGAGTTGCAACTGAGTACTTTTCTTCCCTAAAAGTTCTGCAGTAACTACTCATCAAAGCAAGACTTCTAAAAGACTGCAAAACAGTGGGCATCCCTAGACTAATTAGCAGAAGATTAAGCCCTCTTTTCTTAACAGTTAAGTAGTCTACTGTGCTCCACTAGGTATTATGGTCTATAAAAAGCCACAAAGTAGTAAATGTACGCAAAGAGTATCCACATTTTAAATCAACTCTTCCAACCTTACTTCATTAACAAACCAGATTTAAATATACCAAGTGTAAAAATCCAACTTAAACACAAATCTTGCTAAAGTTGTTAGCAAAACACAAGACTTAGTACAACCCAAATAGCAATAGGAAAATACTGAAAGTTGGAAAGGGAAATGAATTTGCAGAGGAACCACAAGGCAATCTGAAGCTTGTGCTACTGCAGTCACAAGCTCAGCTGGATACTATTCAAACTTGTCAGCAGGTGCCCTCACTTTACAGAACATGAACAGAGAACGTAATCAGAGTATTTTTACAGAATAAGAATTTATTTTCCAACAACTGTAATTAATATAAACAGTCGGACAGGGACAAACCATAACTTTTCATTAGAGAGAAATGAAAACCTATCTGATAGTTTTCTCCCTCACTTAAGTACATTTTATGCCTATGCTATTGTTCCCATGAATGAGACTGAAGTAAAAAAGGATATTTAACTGTAAAATGAGAATTAACGACTAAGTTCAGACCACTGTATCTCACTTCCACTGTAGAGGGAACAATCTCAAACCACATCATTTTAAATGCAGGTGTTTTATGCTTTCTGTGTGAAGCAGCAGCCATTGCCTTTTCCACCTGTGGCACCAGTGAGAGGCCACATTCAACTTCTGACTACTGCCAACAGCACCTGGGCAAGTCGAAGCCACCTGCAGAGAGTACAGGTCTCTCTGCATATGGAACTGACTTGAAAAGTGGTTACTTACACCATTGCAAGCAGTTTCCCTTCATTATTTAGAGAGAAAACCTACAGTGAAGTTGCATACTATGACCTGAATTACTTTAATGACCTACTGACACCAAAAGAGGGAGGTCCCACTCAGCTTTGTGACTTTCAGCCACGCTCCTTCGACCCTCTTTTCCTCCTGCTCTGATGTTGATCTGACCTCACACTGAACTCACTGACATTAGAAAGCCACATACATCTTTTGGTTTTCAGAAATGGACTAAGAGGACCAAAACTGAAGAGATTGGGCAGGGCTTTCTCCTTTCAGCTGTATAAAGTTGTTATTGTGAGATCATATGAATTAGGTGGGCCAAACAAGGATTTCTGCTAGAAACTAATCATAAACCTGATTGGCATCATCAGGAAAGGGAGCTCAATTCCAGCATTCAAGAGAAGATAAAATTAAGCCTTCCAACATGGCTGGCTGAATCAATCTTTCAGCTCATAGATTCTCATTATTTCCCTGACCTTCACAAGGCATACACAGTAATACCTTCAAAAGCATGCACAGTAATAAACAGGAATAGAACAGGAAACTACAGAGATACTGTAAAACATGATCAGCACAGTCACAGCTTTTATAGTCCAAACACCCAGTGAGGGCTTGATAAGCCCTCAAAAAATAAAAAGGAGTAACGTGTATTACAAGTCTTTTCTTCAGCGTCACTGATTTCTTCTCCATTCCTCCTAACTTTAAAATAATTATTAATCAAATTCTAGTGGCAAACATCAAACGTGTTTGTACTTGTTCGTGATGTTACAGAAGCGTGTCAAGCTTATGGTTGGCATTTCTCTCCACCCTAAGAAATCCATCTACTTTTATTTTTCTGAAAAAAAAAAAAAAACCTTAATGCCACCTTGTAAAAACTCTTATTTTGGTACTGCAAATCTTTGATTCTAACTTTGCAAAGTGAAGTCTGTACTGGTGGTTCATTCACTAGGTTAATCACAGTGATTTCAGTGATTTGAGCTATGATGGGCTTGAAATGTTTCCTGCACAGAGAAAAAGAACAGGATTAACACAGTAAATCAAAGCTACAAACCGTTAATGTTCCAGAGACGGGAAAGAAGGAATGGTTTTGTAGATAACGGGGCAGTTAGTCCCACAGCAGCAGCCTTGGCACAGTTCAACAAGCAGAAGGCTCAGCCTCACCTTCTGCTCACCTAGCCTCTGGCAGTCCCTGCAGGAGGGAGGCACCACCCAGCCTCCCTTCACCAGGCAAAGTTTGGCGGAAAATACCAACGTGACCACGCAAAAACATCACACTGCCGGTGCACACCAAAAGAAGGCGTGACGGCAGGGGGGACTGAAAGAAGAGCGGCTTCTACATAGAACCAAGGGTCACCGGTACGCTGGAAGCACTCGAAAGGGGAAGTCGGTGTGGCAGCCTCCTCTTCCTCCTCCCCCTCCTCTTCTTCTTCCTCCGCTTCCTCCTCCTCCCCCATCCCTCCCACGCTCCCAGCCCGGCCCCGAGGCCCGCGGGCGGCCTCACCGAGGCGGGTCGTGCCGTGCCGTACCTGAGGAGGGTGTCGAGGCAGGCATCGTGCTTGTCGAGCGGGCGGCCCAGCGCGCTCTTGCGGAGCTTACTGAGCTCCTCGGCGGCACGGCAGTGCTCGGCCTGGGCGTCGCCGCCCGGGTAGCTCTGCTGGATGAACTTGCACAGCGGCTTGGCCAAGTCCACCTCCGAGGCCTTCTTCAGCTGCACCGAGATGAAGTTCGTCATGGCCGGGTGGCTCGGGGAGGCGGGGGGGGGGAGCTGAGGGGAGGGGAGCGGAGCGCGGCCCAGGGCGGCTGCTGCTGCTGCTGCTGCGCCGTCCCGCACTTCCGGGATCGCCGCGCGCGCTCCCTACGCAGCGTGGGCACGCACGCACGTACGCAGCCCTTTTCCCTCCCCCCCTCGCCCCGCGTATCTTCCCCGCCCCCGCGGTACCAGCCGCCTCTGCGATGAGGGGAGGGATAGGGTCCTGTGGACAACTCGCGCTGAAAACTGTCTTTTTAAATAAATTAACACATTGGTTCTCTGTAGGGAGTGCTGGAATCGCTCCAAAAGGGTCGTGGGATCACTCATTAAAAAAAAAATAATTCATCAAAGGGCGTTGGAAGCACTTGTCAAAAGGGTGGTGGAGGTGGGGAAGGGACGGGAGCACCTCTGCTGTGAGGGGAGGCTGAGAGAAGGGGGCTGCTCTGCCTGGGGGAAAGGAGGCTCAGGGGGCTCTCATACATGTCTATAAATACCTCCAAGGGGATCTCATCAATATCTGTAAATACTTGAAAGGAGGGTGCAAAGAGGATGGAGCCGGGCTCATGTTAGTGGTGCCCAGTGCCAGGACAAGAGGCAATGGGCACAAACTACATAGGAGGTTCCTCTGAACATCAGGAAACACTTTTTCACTGTGCAGGTGACAGAGCATTGGCACAGGCTGCCCAGAGAGGTTATGGAGCCTCTTCCTTGAAGATCTTCAAAAGCCTCTTGGACATGGTCCTGGGCAAGCAGCTCGAGGTGTCCCTGCTTGAGCAGGGAGCTTGGACCGGGTGGCCTCCAGAAGCCCCTTCCCACCTCAAACCATCAGCAGTTCTGTGAAATCTCTCTCCTGGTGCTAAAGGGCATTTTCACGTGTCTCTGTGGCTGAGGATATGTCATGCACATTGTGCTCACTTTCTGCTGAATCAGCCCTGTGTGGCTCAAATACGCAAGGCAGGCAGACCATGAGGCTTGCTCGAATGACGGCTGAAAAGGAATGTTTGATCTTTTTTCTTGTTCCCCATTTCTTGTTTCAGACAGGTAAAGTTGTGAGTCTGCTGTTTTCTTACTGCTTAAGCCATGAGTGATGATACCATAAAAGGGAGTGATAAAAGTATTTTTTAAATGGGGTTAAAGGTTTTGCTCTGCATCTCACATTTTGCTACAAACTGATCACAAGTTCTGCTATAAAGTCAGTGATTGTTTCCTATTTGGAGATGAACTAGGCAAAGGAAGGCAACCTCCTTTGTTATCTGATGAATGTCAGAGGAAGAGGGTAGAGCCTGAGAAGTGTGCCCTAGCTGCTGCTGTTGCCACTGGGACGGGCAGCTCCTCCAGCATTAGCAGCTGCTGTACGCAATCCAGAGCTGCAGGTCACTGGCACAGGGAAGGAGGAGATGGAGTTAACTTCCTGCTGCTGCTTGCATGGGCCCAAGTGGTGAGCCAGGTATTTACAACTTTGCCACCTTGCTTCTGCTGCAAACCTTTACTGCATTCACCAAAAAAAAAAATCAGTATGTATGTTAACATATGTTATATGTGGTGTATATTTATATATATATGTGTTGGTGCCCCACACAGAGTAAACGCTTCAATAAATTTCTCATAGCTGAATCCAAAACACATAGTAGTTAACTTGATTTTACATTAAAAAAAAAGAAAGGAATGTTATCATACAATGAATACAGAAAGTAAGCTGTCCCACCTTAGTCATATCTTGGAATGTGACTTCCTCACTGCTTTTTTTCCCCCAGGTTTTATTGCCCCGCATGCACTTCTAAGCATTTAGTCTCTGAGCCTGTGTCAGACTTGCCCTGGCGGCATTTTCCAGTCCCAGAGAACACCTCCACCCTCACAAGCTCAGATCCTGATCAGCCTCAAGATAGAGTCAGACGGGCTGTTGCCTCCCTCTGTTTCCAGCATCAACACCTTATCAACACCTTATGGGGTATATTTAACCTACACAGCATTACATGATGCACAGCTGCCTATACATGGGAGACAGAGGCCATTAATACTTCCCAGTATAAACAGTCAGAAACACGGGAAGGGTGTGAACAGGGAAGGGCAAAAATTGCAGCCATGAGATCATAGTTTTACTTTGGAGCCCCGGTGACCTTTAGATGATGTTGCTTAACACATTTAACGACTGATATTTTGCATTCCTAAACCATCCACCAACACAGCACAGAAATTTCACTTTGTTTCTGAGTAAGTTACCAGAATTCCAAACATACAGGTAATTTGCTTCTTTTCCATGGATTTCTTGTCAGTAGTCCCCTAATGCTCTTGTTCTGATTATTACAATCATTATAAGCTTTAATGACTTGTCTCCTTGTTACCTCTGGCCAGTTAAGTACTATTTCCCAATTTAGTGTGAAGAAGCCACGTTGTTGGTAGTCAGAAGTGCAGAGTGCATAATCTACATCTTCTGACTCAGAGTCCTGTGCTTTAAACAGAGCATACTTCCTTCTTCAACAGATTTATGCTAGTGTCTAAAGGAACCAGTTTAAAACGGCTTTCCCCTAAAATGTTTGAAATAATGCAGCATAAACAAGTTAGCCATATTTAAGCACTACCAAGGTCACTGATATATTTAATTTTGGTGTAGACAGATGATTAGGTGTCCCCAGTTTTCCTCTTTTTTTCCTGAACAACCACTGGGTATACATAGGCACTGCAGTTTTGCAAAAAGTATTTCTAAAAGCCAAATTTGCTTTCAGTACGCAACTGGCTTTTCTGCATGCTTCATATATTTGGTCTAGGATTTTTGGACAGAAAAGTTTTCACTGAATTCTGGTATCCTATTATGAGGGGAAGGAATTTGCAAGTAGCCTTGCGTTGTTTGACATGTCCCTGAACTAGAGATACTGAGGAAGTAAGTGGTAGAAACAAGAACTTGAGCAAGGTCAAGATAAACAACTTGGCTGCAGTGTTAAAGATGAGCTTTGCGCAGGGGCCAGTTGCTGGCTGTCTTGAGGCACGTGCCTAAGGCTCTCTGACCAATTGTATAACAGATACGGGTGCATGAACAGCGTATGGGGCTATGAGGAAAGTGTATGTAGTGGAGAAAAATTGCAATGAAGGTCTCCTGTTCAAGAGCCATCAGGAGTCCGTGCCGTTAATCCCTCCAAATGATGACCCCGATGTCATTGGGAGAGAGCAACACTGAGAGAAGCGTCGGGAGGGACCCCAGCCGAACGACTCAAGCTGGCGGCGGGACCGCAGTTTTAATCCCGGGACTTCACGTCAAGAGGCAGGTGAGCAGCTGGGGCATTAACTACGGGAGCTAATCTATCAGCCAAGGAGGAGGCGATAGTTAAGTTATTGACTCAACTCCTGGTAAAGAGAATGAAATATGACCCATATAAAGTGAAACTATTGCTAAAGTTCTTGCAAAAGAATGGGGCTCTGTCAACAGTTCCAGTGGTGTTTGATGTAAACACTTCGGAAAAGGTGGGGACAACTATATGGGATGCTGCCTTGTGGGGAGTTACAACAGCTGCTGAGGTGATGACAACCTGGTGCTTAGTGACTGAGACACTGAGATGATGGCAAGCGGAAAAAAGGCTACAGACAGTGGCCGCTCATGCTACGCAGGCGGGTGAAATAAAAAGCAGTGACTGCATACCACCAGAGAAAGCAAACCTGATAGACTTGGAACAGAAGCAGACCTGATAGGGGATCCACGTGTTCAGGCGCATCTAGATCCAAACATCCTCTTGCTAACTGCAACCCTAGTCCTCCAGGCAATGTTAAGAATCCCAGAGACCGGAAAGCCCACACAGCCCTTTACAAAGGTCCAGCAAGGGGTTTCTGAGCCATACATGCAGTTTATAGACCGGCTTTGCGATGCACTAGATAAGCAGATTGACAATCGGGAAGCAAAAGAGGCCTTGCTACAAAAGCTAGCAGTAGAAAACGCAAATACCGACTGTAAAAAGGTGCTACAGGCTCTGCCTGTGAATACAACAATAGTTCAGATGATAGAGGCGTGTAACCAAGTGGGCTCTATCGAACACCATACCGAATCGCTGGCATCTGCTTTTGCAGCGGCACTAACCATCAGTCAGGACCCCAAAGGTCAGAAAATAATGCTATCTGCGTGGAAACCCGAGCCACCTAATTTCCGCATGCCCCCCGCGTGGGCAAGGGGGCGGCTCGCCAGGAGTTCCGCCCACTTTATGTCCCAGATGTGGGAAAGGACGCCACGGGGCGAGCCACTGCCGCTCTAAATACAACGCGGAAGGGCAGCCTCTGTCGCCGCGGCAGGAAAACAGGAAGAGGAGCGCGGGGCGGGGCCGCACGACGATACCAGCAGCCCTGCCTCCCGGTCAAAGGAGGAGCCTCCCACAAGGGAGGGCTCCAAACGTAATGCTAAGGCAGGGTCCAGCGCTATCTGCACCCACGCCGACACCGCCGCCACCGTGGACACCCTCTCTGCCAAAACCAGAGGGAGTGCCGGAGTGGATGTCTCCGCAGTAACCTCCCCACCTTGTGGGGTGCTCACGTTCATAAAATTCCATTGAACATCAAAGGACCAATTGGGAATGGCTGTAGTGCATTGCTGCTAGGACGATCAAGTACATCTTTGACTGGATTGTTTGTTTTGCCAGGGATAATTGATGCCAACTATAATGGACAAATCCAAGCTATGGCTTGGACACCGTCTCCACCATTGTCAATACCAAAGGGAACTAGAACTGCTCAACTGATTATTTTCTGAGCAGTAGTACCAAAGGCTGTGGATGCTATCAGGGGAGCAGCAGGATTCAGATCAACTGGATTCTCCAAGGTATTTTGGGCCGTGACACAGCCCAACATCAGCCAACGCTTACTGTTACCCTTTGGAATAACTCTGAGCACCCACACTCCAGTCGATGCAAGATGCTGGTAGACACTGGAGCGGACGTTACCGTCATTGCCATTAAAGATTGGCCCTCTGCTTGACCCATGACAACTCCCACAGGCGAATTGGTTGGAGTGGGAGGAATGTCAAGCACCTTTCAGAGTGCCACGATGCTTACTATAAAAAAACAAGAAGGTACTACGTGCACAGTACGCCTGTACATTACTAATATCCTCATCAGCCTGATGGGGCGAGATGTGATGGGACAATGTAAATTCACCATCCCCTCCCCTGAAAATTTTCGGTAGCGGTCATTGATGAGCGACCGACACTCTGTCTCACATGGGAAAGGGAATCACCTGTATGGGTGGATCAATGACCACTCACAAGAGATAAGGTCACGGTGCTGCAGGAGTTGCTTCAAGAACAACTCCAACAAGGACATGTTCCGACAAACAGCACATGGAATTCACCAGTGTTTGTCATCAAGAAGAAGAGTGAGAAATGGAGACTACTACATGATTTGCAACAAATTAATGCAGTGATCGAGGACATGGGGTCCTTGCAGCCAGGATTACCCTCACCTACAATAATACCCTGTAATTGGGACATCATTGTTATGGACTTGAAAGATTGTTTTTTCACAATTCCTTTGCATCCTGACGACGCTCCTTATTTTGCCTTTTCGGTGCCAAAGATAGGGAGGAGCCTGTGGACCGATATCATTGGACCATACTACCACAGGGAAGTTAAAAACAAGCTCATTAGGACTTGATATGTGGTTAAGTGACCTAGGTTATCACGGGTTGGTTAAGGGAATTAGTCAAGATGGCAATTGTAATTCTGCTTGTGATTTTCACTCTATTGCTTATTGTACCTTGCTTATTGCAATGTCTGCGGTGCTTGATAGAAAAATCTATAAAAAGCATTCGGGTGGTTGAAAATAAAAAAGGGGGAATTGAGGGGAAGGAATTCGCAAGTAGCCTTGCGTTGTTTGACACGTCCCTGAACTAGAGATAATGAAGTAAGTGGTAGAAACAAGAACTTGAGCAAGGTCGAGATAAACAACTTGGCTGCAGTGTTAAAGATGAGCTTTGTGCAGTGGCCAGTTGCTGGCTGTCTTGAGGCGCGTGCCTAAGGCTCTCTTGTTAGCGTAGCAACCACATAACCACCAAGTGATTATATGAAGGTGCTTTATTCAGCGCTGGAAGCCGGGGCAGGTGCCCAAATCTGGCTTCAAGTCCCGTTACTTCCCAGCCATTATTTATACATACAATATTGCGTCAGGTATACATATTCATTACAGGTTGCAACATCAGCCTCGCTTTTCATTCTAATTAGCTCCCCTCCCCTTTGCACATGCGTGGCGCACTCTGGTGGTCGTCCAGGTGGTCGTCCAGATGAAGTAAGGAGTCTTCCTCTCCGCTAAACTCTTTCACCTTTCTCACTCGACGCATGCTCCCTCCGCTCCTTGGTTCTGCTTCAACTCATTTCATCATCTCCAGGCCCTTATCCAAGGTCAGGTTGTACCTATTCCCTCCCAGGGTTCCCCTTCAACGATTCCTTTAAATGTTCAATGTACTCCCTAGGTTTCCAGTATACATAGATTACTTGATAATGTAAGTACATTTAATAATATTTAATTATACCGTATGATCCATCACCTGAGAAACATTAATAGAACATCCATTCGATTCTCCCCAACACTAACATTTCCCCCCTTTGAAAATACTTCACTCATACCAAGAGCAAGTATTTTCATTACTATTAAAACATAATTATATACATCCTGTTTACCGGTAACATGCATATTCGGGTTCGGTTCAGGAGACTCATAAGGTTTTCCATACATGATTTCATAGGGACTTACTGACATCCCACTTCTTGGCTTTATTCTAATTCTTAGCAAAGCTATCGGTAAGGCCTGTGGCCACTGTATCTTAGCCTCCTGACAGATTTTGCTTAATTGTCCTTTTAAAGTTTGGTTCATCCTCTCTACTTGACCACTAGATTGAGGCCTCCATGGGGTATGTAAGTTCCAGGTAATTCCTAGTAACCTACTAACCTCTTTAACCACATTGGCAATGAAATGTGGTCCCCTGTCTGAAGAAATACCCAATGGTACACCAAATCTAGGGACTATTTCCCATAGTAACCATTTTACCGTTTCTTTAGCTTGGTTGGTTCGACAGGGAAGGGCCTCTGGCCATCCTGAAAAAGTATCAACCCCTACCAATAGGTATTTATAACCTCTTGCTTTAGGCAGTTCCACGAAATCTATTTGCCAGTAATCTCCAGGCTCTATTCCAGCTCTAATTCTCCCCATCTCAGCATGTTTCCTTGCTACCAGGTTATTCTTTAAGCAAAGCTCACATTTTGACATTACTGACTTTGCCATTGTTAACATGTGTACCGAGATGACACCTCGTTTCAAATAGGTCACCATTGCTTCTGCACCCCAGTGACATTCATTATGTTATATTTGTAAGATTTCTCGCATTACTATAGGAGGCACTATAAGTTGTCCTGTCGCAGTCACATACCATCCATCAGGATTCTTCTGGGCCTTCATCAAATTTGCAAGTCTCTCATCTTCTGCTGAATACTTTGGGTTTTTAGGTAATTTGAAACAAGAGAGGCCTACCTTCGATGGAATTAGAGCCATTACTTTCCGTACTTCACGCGCGACCTTCCGGGCCGTCAAATCTGCCAATCTGTTACCTTCTGCAATCTCTGACATCCCTCCTTGATGAGCTTTACAATGCATTATGGCCACCTGTTGGGGTTTCTGTACAGCTGTTATTAATTTCAATATTTCTTCCTGATATTTTATATTAGTCCCTTGTGAGGATAGCATTCCCCTTTCTTTCCATAATGCCCCATGTACGTGGACTACCCGGAATGCATATTTTGAATCTGTCCAAATATTCACATTCTTACCCTCGCTTAGTTCCAGGGCCCGCGTCAGGGCGACTATTTCTGCTCGTTGGGCTGAAGTCCCCGGAGGTAGGGAATTTGCCTCGATCACTACCTTTGATGTAGTTACTGCGTATCCTGCATAACGAGTCCCATTTTCCACAAAGCTGCTTCCATCCGTGAAAAGTTCCCAATCCGGTCTCCCCAGAGGCTGATCCTTTAAGTCTGTTCTGCTGGCATAGGTATATTCGATGATCTCCACGCAATCATGACTGAGGTCTCCTTCCTCCGTAGTTGTTCCTAGAAACACTGCTGGGTTCAATAGGTTAGTAGTTCTTAAGATTACATCATCTTGCTCAGTTAATATAGCTTGATATTTCATCATTCGGCTGGGCGATAGCCAATGGCCCCCCTTTTGCTCCAATACCGTAGTCACCATATGTGGCACGAACACTTCAATTTGTTTCCCTAATGTGAGCTTCCTGGCTTCCTGTATTAAAAGGACTGTGGCTGCCACGGCCCTTAAACACGAGGGCCATCCGGCGCTTACCGCATCCAATTGTTTAGAAAAATACCCCACAGGTCTTTTCCAGCTCCCAAGTCGCTGGGTCAGTACTCCTAATGCCAATCGTTGTCTCTCATGCACAAACAGCTGAAAGTCCTTTGATAAGTCCGGCAAGCCCAAGGCAGGCGCCTTCATCAGGGCTTCTTTTAATTTCTTAAAGGCCTCTTGTTGTGGCTTTCCCCAGGTAAATGTACAGGCCTTTTGGGTTTCATAGAGGGGCTTTGCTATGAGTCCATAGTCCATTACCCACAGTCTACACCACCCGGCCATACCTAGGAAAGCCCGTAGTTCATGCAGATTTCGCGGCTCGGGGATTTCACAAATAGCTTGTATTCGGTTAACTCCCAATTTTCTTTGTCCTTGAGAAATTTCACATCCCAAATAAATTACTGTTGTGCACGCGATTTGTGCCTTTTGTTTAGAAACCTTATACCCATTTAGTCCCAATTGATTCAAAATATCAATAGTCACCTGAATACATTCCGACTCTCCTTCGGTAGCTATTAATATATCGTCCGCATATTGTAGCAGCAAGTATCGGTCCTTTGGTACCTGGATCTGTTCTTGGTTAATCCAGTCTTCTATTTCTTTAGCTAGTTGACTGCCGAAGAGGGTCGGGCTATTCTTGAATCCTTGAGGCAACCTTGTCCAGGTTAGTTGCATCTTTCGTCCGTTCCATGGATTTTCCCATTCAAAAGCAAAAAGCTTTCTACTTTCCTTGTCAATGGGTATGCAGAAGAAGGCGTCTTTTAAATCAATTACCGTAAACCACTTATATTTCTCTTTTACAGATGTTAACAATGTATAAGGATTAGCCACCACTGGGTGAATATCTTTTGTTATTTCGTTTATTGCCCTAAGGTCCTGCACTAGCCTGTATTCCCCATTAGGTTTCTTTACTGGGAAAATTGGGGTATTATATTCAGATTTGCATTCCTCCAGAATGTGGTAGCTAAGAAATTTATCTATAATCTTTACTATCCCTAGCCTAGCTTCTAGCTTCAACGGGTACTGTTTAATCCGTACCGGTCGGGCCCCTTCCTTAAGTTCAATTTTTACTGGCTGGGCTAGTTTTGATTTTCCAGGCCATTTCCAACAGCCTATCCAAATTTCTCAAATCTGCACCTTCTAACTTTTGCAATTTCTTCCTAATATCCTCTTGGGCTTGTCCCAAGAAAATGAGTGCTAATTGAGCTTTAGCTTGCTCAGTCTCTACGTCTAAATCTGTATATTTCTTAGCAGTTTCTTTCAATCTCTCTAAAAAGGCGGAAGGTGATTCCGCTTTTTCTTGCCTGACATTATACAATTTTGACCAATTTATGGTCCGGGGCATGGCATTCTGTACCCCGATTTGTACCCAATCTTGATATCTCTTCAGCCTCCTTATTCCATCCCCTGAGTTATAATCCCATTGGGGATCCTCGGTGGGGAAGTTTTGATCTAGATTTCCAAGCACTAATCCATTACGTATATCTTCTCGGGCTCTCTCTCTGGCTGCCCGTAATACCATGTCCTTTTCTGTTGAATCCATCAAAGTATCCAGGATCACCTGGAGATCATCCCAATCGGGATTTTGGGTTTTAATTGTCATTTTCATTATCCTAGCTACTTTATCTGGGTTTTCCCTGTAGGTGCCGGCTGCTTGCTTCCATATCATTAAATCCCCAGCTGAAAAAAAGGCACCTTAACATATACCGGTCCTTCTGTCCCCACTCCTTGCCTGAGGGGAGCGATTATTTTCCCTCCCTGTTCATTTATAGTTTCTCCTGCCCTTCGCTGTTGCCGGGTCCTATGTGACACGGGGAGACTAAAATCGGGGATTCTCCATCACTACTGCTATCTTCCTTTTCTCTTTTCCCTCCCTGTCCTGGCTCTTCCGGCGGAGCCAACGGCGCAACTTCCAGATCAATATTTCCATTATTATATTATTATATTATATTATTATATTATTATATACATTATTATATTATTATATTATATTATTTCCCATAATACTTATTATTCTCTATTGCCTGATGCTGTATACAGCGTCCCTCCTTAGTACATGCACAACAACGTTCCTCAGTTTAAACTTCAAGCACCATTATTCCACAAGCATGCTGCCATTCAGGCTTTCGGCGCAAATAAAAGAATAATTCCACATACGGCAGTTCATCATATTCTCCTTCCCACTTACAAAATAGCATTAATTGTAAAATTGTATTATATTGCAATGTCCCATTCTCAGGCCAAGTTTCTTGGTCCTCTAGTTTATACTGTGGCCACCAAATGTTACAATAATCAATCAGCTTTCCTTTCCGCATTTCTTGACCAAAACCTCCCTCTTTCCAGTGTGCTAGCAAACACCCCAGCGGGGATGTCCGCGGGATAGGTACATCTTTTCCCAGAATTTCTTTAATCTTTTTCATTTTGAGCTTATGATACGGACCCGAAAGCTGCCGGAGCAGCAACACACTCTCCCGAAAGCTGCCGGAGCAGCAACACACTCTCCCGAAAGCTGCCGGAGCAGCAACACACTCTCCCGAAAGCTGCCGGAGCAGCAACACACTCTCCCGAAAGCTGCCGGAGCAGCAACACACTCTCTCGAAAGCTGCCGGAGCAGCAACACACTCTCCCGAAAGCTGCCGGAGCAGCAACACACTCTCTCGAAAGCTGCCGGAGCAGCAACACACTCTCCCGAAAGCTGCCGGAGCAGCAACACACTCTCCCGAAAGCTGCCGGAGCAGCAACACACTCTCTCGAAAGCTGCCGGAGCAGCAACACACTCTCCCGAAAGCTGCCGGAGCAGCAACACACTCTCTCGAAAGCTGCCGGAGCAGCAACACACTCTCCCGAAAGCTGCCGGAGCAGCAACACACTCTCCCGAAAGCTGCCGGAGCAGCAACACACTCTCCCGAAAGCTGCCGGAGCAGCAACACACTCTTCCGAAAGCTGCCGGAGCAGCAACACACTCTTCCGAAAGCTGCCGGAGCAGCAATACACTCTCCCGAAAGCTACCGGAGCAACAACACACTCTCCCGAAAGCTGCAGCAACACACTCTCCCGAAAGCTGCAGCAACACACTCTCCCGAAAGCTGCAGCAACAACACACTCTCCCGAAAGCTGCTGGAGCAACAACACACTCTCCCGAAAGCTGCAGCAACAACACACTCTCCCGAAAGCTGCAGCAACAACACACTCTCCCGAAAGCTGCCAGAGCAACAACACACTCTCCCGAAAGCTGCCGGAGCAACAACACACTCTCCCGAAAGCTGCAGCAACACACTCTCCCGAAAGCTGCCGGAGCAGCAACAGCACACTTTCCAGAAGCTGCCGGAGCAGCAGTGTGCTTTCCCAAAAGCTGCCGGAGCAGCAGCGTGCTTTCGCAAAAGCTGCCGGAGCAGCAGCAGCACGCTTTCTACATACCAATAATACCTGGTGCTGACCCTTCAGCACAAACCAATACAGTTACCAATGCCGAACCTGCAGAGCTTTCGCTCTGTCTAACGGACGGCGCCTAGGCTTACCCCGGGAGCTCCCTGCCCAA
This sequence comes from Anser cygnoides, assembly GCF_040182565.1. Classification (NCBI taxonomy): domain Eukaryota; kingdom Metazoa; phylum Chordata; class Aves; order Anseriformes; family Anatidae; genus Anser; species Anser cygnoides. Next base: position 70,672,763 of record NC_089874.1, read on the forward strand.
CCGAGCGTGGCTTTCGCTGCGTCTGACCGGCAGGCTTTCCCAACCAAATCGGTACCGAATACCCAAAGTTGAAAGCACCTTTGCTTACCACTCCAGTGGTACGTCGTGAGCAGCGGAGGTCGGTCGTGGTCGACTGCTCCCCGAGAATCCCTCGGTGCCGGCTGGAGCGAAACCGAGACACGATCCGCCTCAGCAGTGCCCACGCTGTCCCATCTGGGTCGCCAAAATGTTAGCGTAGCAACCACATAACCACCAAGTGATTATATGAAGGTGCTTTATTCAGCGCTGGAAGCCGGGGCAGGTGCCCAAATCTGGCTTCAAGTCCCGTTACTTCCCAGCCATTATTTATACATACAATATTGCGTCAGGTATACATATTCATTACAGGTTGCAACATCAGCCTCGCTTTTCATTCTAATTAGCTCCCCTCCCCTTTGCACATGCGTGGCGCACTCTGGTGGTCGTCCAGGTGGTCGTCCAGATGAAGTAAGGAGTCTTCCTCTCCGCTAAACTCTTTCACCTTTCTCACTCGACGCATGCTCCCTCCGCTCCTTGGTTCTGCTTCAACTCATTTCATCATCTCCAGGCCCTTATCCAAGGTCAGGTTGTACCTATTCCCTCCCAGGGTTCCCCTTCAACGATTCCTTTAAATGTTCAATGTACTCCCTAGGTTTCCAGTATACATAGATTACTTGATAATGTAAGTACATTTAATAATATTTAATTATACCGTATGATCCATCACCTGAGAAACATTAATAGAACATCCATTCGATTCTCCCCAACACTAACACTCTGACCAATTGTATAACAGATACGGGTGCATGAACAGCGTATGGGACTACAGGGAAAGTATATGTAGTGGAGAAAAGTTGCAATAAAGGTCTCCTGTTCAAGAGCCATCGGGAGTCCGTGTCGTTAATCCCTTCACTATTATAAGCTTGCTTTCTGTTAACAAGTTCTGTGTACAGGTATTTCACTGAGGCAAGATTTTATTGTGTAGATTCCGATCATGCCACTTTATCATTCAGGTTCCTCCCCATTTTGATATTCATAATCTTCTGGTGACAAAAGGTAATCCTGAAATTTTATCATCATTATCTTTGGACTATGAGTTTCAAGAGTGATGATCTTGCCAAAATGGGGGAATGCAGAAAAGATGCTGTATGAAAGAAGTTCAGAAGAATAAAAGAAGTTGCAGAAAAGGCTCTGACTGGATCCAAATAACCCATCTAGTCCTGCTGCCTGTTTAAAAGCAAATGTAAAATTCTCCTGACACAAGTGCGATGTAAGAGAGGTCAGGCACCAGCTTTATTAACCGTGACTGCGGGGAGAGTGCACCTGGGCAGCATCACCCTCTGCCCCTGCTCTCTGCCTGGCAGCTGCAGAGACCAAACTTACACACTACTTGGAAGATGGGGAAGAGGTGAGGAAAACCAGGCTGCTGTTAACAAAGCCAGTTGTGTGTTCTGGAGAAGAATGGGCTTCAGACAATCATTCATTTGTTAACAAAGCACACCTAACCACGTACCCTCTCCTGGGAGGCATGGGCTTCTCAAGTGCCTTACTAACTGCCACAGTGCTAACACTGTGTTGGGGCCTGTGCAGGTTGCACCCGCTGATGTCTGAGCTCAGAACTGGGAGACAGACACAGACTGCTAGCTTTTTGTTGAAGGGAATGTTCCTTTTGAAAGGATAAATTTCTTAGTCAGACCTCTCAAATCTTAATAATTTTTCCACCACACTCAAGATCTGTCAATGAAATTTCTCCATAATCAGAAGGACATGGAAACATTCCTACCCTTTCCTTCAAATTCCACACTCCTTTACCTTTCATTTAAAAATGTAGAGGATCAGTCCCATTTTTCCTGAATTTTGATTTATTAGGGTTTTGTATTTTTCAGAGGTGAGGAGAGACCTGAAACAGAAGATAAATGGATAGAAACTGTCAGGCAGAGTCCATGCTCGTCGTTGTGCTTTCAGAGCCACGTTCACAAGAACACTCTAAATACCGCCCTCCTGCTGTTCCAGCACTGAATAAGAAAAACACATCTTCAGTCTAAATTCCAAGTGTGATACAGGTCAGGAAGAAGTGAGAGAATGGAGGACAGGGAAAACAGGTCTAAATCAGTACTGTCAGTGCTCTCACTTAAGCTAAACAGTGTTGTATCATGGTGATTCCAACAAAGTTGCATTTCAAGCACAAACTAAATAAAGATAATAAGTATGTCTTTTACTTGAAGAGAGAGTGCTGGCATAATGAGACAGAATAAGAAGAGCATCAAATGTGTAGCTGGTGGCAAGGAAAAGAAGCTAGTGGATGAAATAAATGGCAAGAAGGAGCAAAAGTTGGCATCAGAGAAGGCTGAAGATAGAGGTGAAGTAATATTAACTTAGATCAGATATGAAAGACAGAGAGGTTATGCAAGGCCTGGAAATTGATGACCTAGGTAAATGATTTTACATGATGCATTGTAGATGGTCTAGAGTGGAGCAAGCAGGGAATCCAACCAGCATTAATACAGTATTTTCCATAAGCAGTTACAAAAATATTAGCTACGAGGCCAATTAGAGTGCAGCTTACCTAGAATTTTCCTCAAGTCTTAGCAGGCTTCAGAAATACGCCATATTACCGATCACATAACAATTGCACCTGTGTTTGTTAGTCAAATGCACCACATTAACAAGAAGAAATAGTTTTTAACTGTCCTACATCATGTTATGTGGTATTGGGTCCTCATAATAAGCACCAAAATCATTGCTAAGTTATATATCCTATTAAAAATTTGTGGTAAAATTATGTTCCACTCAAAAGATTTATAATCCTATGAGATTTTTAAAACATGATTATTTTTTCCTGCTTACGTTATTCATATCACTGTAGTTTTAGAAGATTTACAAAGCAGAACAGCTTGTAGAAGACAGCAGCAACATTCATTACTAAATATTTGAGAGGCTATTAAAACATCTCACAGAAGCTGAAGGTCAGGATTAGCACATGTTGATATAAGCATAAAATGCTTCTTGCAATGCATTGAATAAAACTGCTGTTTACTTATATCACCATAGTCCTATATACTTTATACTAAGTTAAAGTCACACTCTGCCTCCAGATACACACTTTCTACTTAAACAGATGAAATGTTTGCATAGGAAATTATCTCGATACCAGGCAAAGCATAAATGTACACTGCTATAGATGCACTGATACACGTCAGTATATCTGTGTTTGTGAAGATACTTACCTTGAGGGGCATCCATGCATAAGGAGAGGCAATATCATTGTGATTTGATGATGGACATATGCACAGCCATTTACTGAGTCCAACCCTGCATATAATTTTCTGAAAAATCCGAAGACATGCATGAATATTTGACTTAGACTTTGGCCTGAAAACTCTGTAGCCAACACTTTGGTGTGGTGTTTATGGTGTGTGGTTTGAAAAATATCCACGGCCTTCCTCTGAAAGTTTGTTGAAAGAAGGTAAAAGATTTGTTCTATCTTTGTTCAGCATTGAAGTGTTGATGTTACTCAGTAAACTGTTAATTCAATTTTGCATATGTAAATTACATATTTTAAAATAATTTTTACCCCTAGGAATGTAAAACAAGGTACGTGTCATATTGCTTTAGAAGCAGGTGAAAAATCGAACGTCTGTTTTTTGTGATAATGGGCTAAATTTTGCATTACATTGCACTTATTCTTGCTATGAACATTTCCTTCAACTGTCATAGGATTTCAGAAGCCCCAACAGGAGATGGATAGCATTCTTATGTTATCACATCTTTAATGAAAAGTTAAAAGAATAACGGATTAATGACCTCAAAACAGAAGGTCTTCCAATACATGTGTTACATTCCTAACTGTGCTGTGGTTTTACTGCTTCCAATTTTAAAATAAGAAACAAAATAGAATTAAATATGTGTTTTTTAATTCATGCCAGAATAGAGACGAGTTTTTGATTTTACAAATTGCTCTTACAAACTTGGCCAATTAAGCTGCCCCTTAAGATCTGAAAGCCAGAAAGCTTTCACTTAAATCTTTTTAATTTTTCAATTAAAAATTAAGTCAATAATGTGAAGTAAGAAAATAGATGACAGATAGCTGGGTAACCTTCAATCTCTTAATTACTGCAATACAGGGTGTACCTAAAGCAACAACTTTGTTTCATTCACAGTAAAACATTGCTTTCTTTATTTAAAGCATTTTATTTAACATTTTATTAAAAAAAAAATCTGAATACATCAGAATATATGTATTCAGACAAAATTTCAAACTCTGTGTTTAATTTGAAGACTAGGAGGTTTATTACACTGAAGATATGAAAGAAATTACATCTGCTTAATTGAGGAAGATCCTTTATAAGTCATCTTTCACTTAGCATTTATTTTAATAGTATTTTCTATTTGGAGTATTTCTTATGCTGAAACATAAAATATTCTATTAGAAATCACTTCACATAGCTTGAAATAGGTCTGGAATGGACATAGGTAATTAGGCTGTCAGTCATTATACAGCATCATGTGTGCTACCGTAGAGAGATCACATCTTGCTACGTGGAGCAAGCAAGATGGTAAATAAGATCTTGACAGAAATACCTTCACTTGAAGTTCACACAAAAAGCACCGCTGAAATTTGGTTGTAAGGTCTCTTTTTATGGCAAGTGGGAGGTTCACACCGCTAAGCTGTACACTAACCCTCTGTACAGACAGCGACGGATTATATTTGCAGCACTTCAAGTAGGGAAGAGCCTGTAGTAAGTCGCAGTCCAAATATCGACAAGTCCCTCACTGCACAAGGCAGCCTTCTATTTTGAGAAGACTGTAATCACCGTTGTTCCCCCAGTGGAGACAAGCCTGTCACTCATGTGTGAGGCAGGAAGCATCTGTCCTCTAGCTGGGGGCATCTGCCTCTGCTACTGCCACTAGCTGCCATGACCGGCCAAATGTGTAGTGCAGCTCCTCCCTTGTTGCTGCGTTATTCGCCACCTACGCATTGGGACAAGCAACGTGAGGCTGTGCTCTGCCTGCTCAGTAAAGTTGCAGGGTTTTACAAGTGTGGTGTTAAATGCAAAACCAAAACTGTTTTTGAGCATGCTTCTATGGACTTGTCCTCTGTGTCCCTGCCCATGCACATTGCCATTGGCACTGCGTGGATGAAATCTGTTACGCAGAAAGGAGCTCACAGTCAGAGGATAGAGCTTGCCATACTGCTGGGGCAGTATTCAGAGACAGTAGCAGGAACCAAGGCCTAATTCTACGTCCAAAGGGGGTGGTAAGGATGCAAAGAGAAAAGGAAAAACCTGATTTTAAAGCTGTAAATATCAAGGTTTCTCCATCTAGTGTGTGAGTTGAATGAACTGCTCCCCACGAACGACGAATGCAGTAGAGGAAGAACAGGAATGTGGGCCCAATTTGGTGGAAACAACTCCACAACAGACCTTGAAAAAAGGAGAAAGATCAAACAAAACACAGAAGACCCTGAGAGCATGGCTGTTCCATGGCCCATCCAGGGTGGGGTTTGTGCCTTTTCCCAGTTAAAGACATCTCATTAACACCTGCACTGCCAGTCTTACAAAGAGCCACCGCTAATAACAATATAGGGAATCCACTTCTGAAAGCAGCGAAGATCGAAGATCGTTGTATCCTGCTGTTAAACTTGCCATAATATCATCTTATCTTACACATTCCAAAGGTAATGAATCAGAACAAGGTTTCTGTTACATAATGTAACAAAAGCCAGCACAGACAGCTCTTTTGCAAAGTTTCGTTCAGCCACAAAAATCTGGGGATGAAGAAGTGGCAACAGGATTTGCTAACAACACTGCCAGAGTATTCCTCCTAAAAATGCTTGCTTTGCAATGTTCAAAGGAGAAAGGAAATCCAAGCTCAGACTGGCGCAGACTTCAAAAAGAAAGATGCAAAAAATGTGGTTTAATCTATTTGATTGTTCTACTGGCTGTACATGGACGTTTGTGGTGCAGGCAGGCAGCAAAATGCAGCATTAGCAGCGTGCTTGAATTGCATGGAAAAAGGGAAGGGGAGGATGGTTTGATCAAGGGCATTTTTATAGTACGTGTCTTTTTATAAATCTATTTTTTTTTTCATAAAAGGAGATAAATGTGACTAGAGTTGCTTTTAATCATGGTAGGACAACCGCAGGAGATCACGGAGTCTGACTCAGATATTAAAGGAGAGAGTTTGAGACACTGGATGAGCCAGCTTGTGTTAGGGGACTGCACTTCAGCCAACAACACCTTTGCAGAAGTTAGGCAATTAGGGCAGATTCTAGTCCACTGGTTGTCACATATATGATTCATCCTGGCATGATGTATCTGGACATACCTTGATTAATACCAGGAGGTAAAATGTTACTGCAAGGAATTCAGCATGCAAATTATGCTCTGCAAAGCTCAGGAGATTATCCCTAGTGCCCACCTCTTGAATTCCCAGGTTCGTCTGGCATTCTCTCTGATGTTCCTGGAGGTTCTTAATGGCATGTGGGCAAACTGAAATGTGTGTAATGAGTAGCTTTTAGAGGAAAAAAAAAATCAATTTTCTTAACTGTAATGTTTTTCTCTGTGAAATCAGACAGATATTCATTAGATTTGTGTATGCAACATTTCTTTTATTCATGCTGATTGGTATAAACTATGATGTAGCATTCCTTTCAAACTAGTAAGCCTGGCAGCTTAACACTGTTTCCTCTACTTCCAGATACAGAGATGTTGACATGCAATAAGATACTTCAAGAAATACAAGATAGTATATTCCTGCTTCAAATATTATGTCTAAATGAATGTTTAATTACTACCCATTCTTCATGCAGGCATGACAGGTTTATCAGCAGCCACTTTTGCAATCAGCCAGCGCTACCTACAAGCTACTTAGCTAGGTGTTTGACAATGACTAGGCATAACTGACATAAAATTGTCCTTGGAGTCACTCTGGGACAGCAAGTGAATTTCACGGTGTCTTAAAGTAAAAAGTGCAGACTAACAGCTTATTTACCAGCAGAATCCTTCACGTTTCTGTAACTCCGGTAACACCAGATATGCATGCATCTGTCTACTTTCAGGCTTGTGTTTTTGTTTATTCTGTCTCTACCTCTATGTCTGCATTTATTTCTAGCATCTGCGTCTTCCACTTTTAACAGGGTTCAAAGACTACACTCAGATTGGTTAGCTGAATGTGAGTCATCGTAGCAGATCAGTTCATCTTCCCATGGCATGTTTTGCTTTATCTCATGACTGTCATTTTTTCCAGTTCAATCTCACCAGTATTACCTGTTTGGCATGGTAATTTATCAGTCATTAATGAGGTACCTATTTTCAGGGATGAAACAGCTGAATAATTTTTTTCTTTACTATGTAGATGATTCAATATGATTTTCATTCAACACACCTAGTGCTTATATGCTAATTATTTAAATGTTCTCTTTTATTGCCCAGAAATGTGTGCAGCGATTCAATCGTAACCATGCCTGTTTGTACAAAACTCACATAAGGTCTAAATACATACACATTGTGTCTAAAAAACAGCTCAGTGAGAGAGAGGGGAAATTTTACTTGTGATGTACTGTTTGTTAAGAGGAAAAATAAAAACTGAAGAGGAAGCTTTCAGGCTTCTTTTCAAAAGTGCTGCAGTTGTACTCAGTAATTTATACTCTTGGGGCTAGGGCAGCATGCCAACACTGTATCTCGTCACCAGCAAACACAAAGTTTGGTCCAACTTGCTTCCCCTCCTGTTTCCTCATGTACTCACACATAATAATAAATCATGTCTGAGAATAGCACATTAGCCAGATTACATGCAGAGAAACGGAGGAATTAGGAATGTTGTCACTTTAGGAAATGGCAAAGGGAATGCTGCAAAGAATGGAGCACTGTTGGGCAATTATTGCAAGCTGAGGTAATGACTCAGAATACTTGTTGTGAAAAAGCATCACATTCAAGGTGTCCCAATTAAGCCAACTTCAATTTTTCTACAGCTTCTACTTGCTCAATGAGGGACATTGAGAGTATGCTTGTATTTCTGTAATACCTGTTATATTACTATAGGTATTTGCAGGGGTCTCTGCAAAGATTTAGGAACACTTTGTAAATGCTAGTTAAACTAGGCAATAATTGAAGCAATTACACACTAATAGACTTGTCTTAAATATAGGACAGAAGCGATTTGCTGGAAGAACTCTCATTCCAGGCCCAGGAAAAGAACCAGGGACTTCTGTTTGAGTAGATTTCATTAATATATTATGGCTGTCACTGTCTCTCCCCTTTTACTTCTCTTCACATTCCTGAGAACACATGTACCACAAGAGGTTTTCCTAACTAATGAAATGACTAGGCTGGTAGTATTTGCTAAGGACCTTTCAGTGAGTAAGCCAGCACGAAAGCAGTCTGAGGTGTGGCCAAGATGTCCGTCAGTACTTCTCATGCATAGTGCTGAAAATGCCTATGGGAAACAGCAATTATGGTACAAGTTAGGGCAACTCTTAGGGTAGCTGGAATGTTTCCAGGGACCGAACAGGCCTGTGGCAACTTCAGAATGGAGATAATTACATATTTCTTATACCTGAGAGGATCTAACCTGCCTGACATTGTCTCAGTTTTCCTGTGTTTCTCTTACTGTTCTGAAGAGAAGACTCAGTCATGGGACACAAGGCTGCTGCTTGAAGTACTGTACATGAAAAAAACAAACAAACAAACATGTCTGAAACAACACACAGTGGCAAAGAGCCAGCAGATGAAGATAGGCCGAAAGGTCCAAGGTTACTTATCTAACACACCATGCAGATTCCTGACATAGCCCCAACGGAACTAGTTCCCAAACTAGAAACCTGTACAAGCACAGCCCCAAGCCAACTTATTTTGTATCTCAGCATAGTATATGGAGGGTTACAGCACAGAGGTAGCTTTAATGCCACATTGTGCAATCCACAATTCTGTTACTGTCCATGAACAAAACGCACTTTTCCCCTTCTATCTTAAAAAATCAATGTTAGGAGGGAATGAAAAAGTTTTAAAGACCATTACCATATAAATGTTGTTTCCACCCTCACCCTCAGCACTGCCTAAATAAATAGGGCATACTAATAAAAGTGAGAAGAAGCTCATTTTTTCTAGCCACAAGGTAAAGATAAAAGTAATAATACTCATGCCAGGCTTTTGATTTATTTCCTGAGAGTGGTAGTGTCTATTATGAATCCAATACCAACTGCAAATGCCATGGTGACAAAATTCACCTCAGAGTAAAGAGATTACATATAAAGCTATGGTGTATTAATTTAATATCTGATTTTCTCCTTGTTGCAGGATCAACTCTGTACTTATGACTACTGACGTGAAATAAAATGCAGTGACCAGAAGTCATTTGAAATTAAGCCAGATTTTATTGTATAATGGACTTTTATCAGTGTGGGAGAAAAACGGGACTCTTAAAACTTGTGTAGTTAGTGGTTATGGAAAGAAAGTCAATCTGCAATTAAACTACAACGGTGGTACGTTAAGTAAGACTGAGTAATGGCAGTTAAACTTAATTAAATCTAGAAGATACTTAAACTATCAGTAACAGTTTTATGCTGAAACCATATGATGAGTTTTGATTTGATTACTCTCAGAAGGCCCACAGCTGTACAACTCTTTAGGCAAAACACCTACTGAGATCCATATGCTGGTAAAGAGAGATTACAGACACATTTTGAAGTCAAAAAAGACAGTCTGGATTCAAGCAAGGATTACATAGCCACTGCATAGTTCTGTGCGATACTGTCTGTGTTATCTTTTGATGGGGGGTGCCTCTTCATGGAAAAATATTGTTTGGATTAAATATTTGTTTACATGGACTTCTGGAAAAAATTACAGCTTAGGAAAACTTTCTGCAATAATTCTGTTCTGGGATTTAAATGCAATGAACATGTCTTGGCAGGGAAGGTGTGGAGTCTACTTGCAGCTATATTTTGTGGTACGGGTTCTGTGGTCTCAGCTGCATCACGTAAACACACTGTGCACTGCCAGAAGCCCTGACTCCCCACTATCCACTGTTTCTGCACACCCCGAGACATTGAGAGAGAGTAACCCAGTGAAGCCAGCAGAGCATCCTTCTGGCAGCACCCACCAGTATGCACAGCCAGGAGATCTGGGCCAGTCTGGTCTCGAGAGTACTGCTGCTGAGACAATGTATGGCAACAGGACCATGCCACAGCCTGCACCACCAGCACATACCTTCACCCGTGATGTGCTTCTTCACATTTTCTGCCACACAGATAGGGTGTTCCCCCTCATTTGCTGTGCTGACCACACTGTCCACGAGACACAAGAGAGGACCTCATTTCACATGCCAGCTCCAGAAGGTCTAAGTGCTTGGTGACCACTGGATGCAGAGTCTGCCTACGATAACAAGCAAAAAGCCATGCTGGTGGCAGACAAGCACAACTACAGCAGCTATACCTGTGCTCTCGCTTTGGCTTTCACCCATGACTGCAGACCTTCCTCCAGCAATGCCAGCTGACTGACTACCAAACCCTGGGATGCCAAGCACTGCCTAGCAAGATGCTGCCGCAGAGCCTGCAGCAGTAGCACGGTGTGCCTGGGTGCTTTGTTTAATATACACACGGGTGTCCAGCTGGCTGATAGGTGCCAGATTTCTAAGTATCTGCAAGATACTCTAAAACCAGACAGTGGGAGGCATAATTTAGGTTTTGGGTGGTTTCTGAAGAAGAGGGGACCAAATCAATGCAGCATTGTTCTCTAGAGCTGACTGTGATAGCCTCTATTTGGGTATAGCTTATGCTAGTAAGGACAGCAAAAGTATTTTTTTTCTTGAAAAATATTTGCTTTTGGGCCTGACCAGGAACATGGTCACGAAACCACACAAATACCATGTTTCCAGAAATGGTGCCTTGGAGACAGCTTCTGTTTTGCATGCTCTCACATCTTTAAATGCATGAGATTGCACAAATACTCCAGAAATGCTTTCAAAACCCAAAGATGTGTTTTCTTTTTTTGACATACCTATAGCATATCCTTATGTGTGGACATCCCTATAATAGTCTGGAAGCACTCTGCAGCGTGAACATAGACAGAATAACCTCGAACACAGTGTAGGCATAGCCAACATATCTGTTTCATTCTCTAGGCTCAAGTTAACGTTTCTGGAAGCAGCATCAAGATATTGATTACATTGTACCAAAGAGGGAAAATATCACTCTGGTAGTCTGACCCATTGAAATCCAGAGAGCATGGTCCTTGTGAAACTCCTAGGATCCCAGAGAAAAGAAGGGAGTGCTGCAAAATGCCAGGAATGTTGCAGCTTCAGTAAAAGCCTTCTCAAATAGAAAGATCTGATTGACTGAAGTGTTTGCTTGAAGAAATAAAATGGATAATCCAGAAGTGGTTTCCTTTCATCATACATACTTTAGGCAAATCAGACTGGGAGAATAACACATTCTTATCCTCTGTTGAAGAATGTCTTGATCTTTTTTTCTAAGAATACATATAACTGGATGCTAGTTCTGAAGATGTCATCATGCCCTAGGATTGCTTGAATAAATAAGGGGAATTGTAGCTATTGCCAAGATGTTCTTCATTCCTATTTTCGGGCATACTTCTGAAATTCATTCTTAAGCAACACTCACTGCAATCAAGGGAACTTGTGCTTAGGTAAGGACTGACACAAAGCCTCATCACAGCAGGATTTTCTGGATTACTGAATTTCAGCCCAAGTCTACAGCTCAAGTCATGAAACTGCTCCATACACTTAAAACACTTCTTGCCGAGGCGATCGGCTCCGGGGCAGTCGCGTATGCGTAGCGGGGGATCAGGGCAGGCAGGGCTATTTTTCCGGCATCGAGGCCACTCGAGGGATCCTCCAGGACCCGGCAGCCCTCGCGAGGGACACTGACGAGGCGTAGGCGGAGCCAGCAGCGCCCCCTCCCCGGCCGTTCAAAAGCAGCCCCTAGGGAGCGCGGCGCATCAGAAAGGAGTGGCGGGGGAGGGCAAGGAGGGGGGCAGAGCGTTGCCCCCCGTCCATACGAACATCTTCTGTAACGGCTGTCGACCGCTAGCTAGGCTGCGATGGTCTACACCAGGCAGAGTGCTCTCTCTAGAAAGTCTGTAACCACCCACCCAGACTGACTGCCTGCTCAAAAATGCGGCAGTTCAGGTCTCTGGATTCAGGGAGTGTCTGAGCCTGTTGCTGCCATCTGAGGGAGGCAGAGAGACTGTGTGTGTGAGGTGCGAGCAGGCGGATGACCTGGTGGCCCGCCTGGTGGCAGAACTCAAGGAGGAGGTGGAGGGGTTGAGGGCTATCAGGGAGTGTGAGCGGGAGATAGACTGGTGGAGCAACTCCCTGCAGGGCCTGAAGGAGAGGTACCGCGGTAAGACACCCCAAATGGGGGTGTACCCCTTGCCCCATCGCTGTCGGGCAGAGGGAGGGGACCTAGGAGTTGAGGAGGAATGGAGACAGGTCCCTGCTCGACCTCGCAGACGACGACCCCCCCCTACCGGCACCACCTTTCCAGGTGCAACAGATTTGAAGCCCTGGAGCTTGAGAGACCGGTGGGTGAGGATGAGGTAGAAAGTCTACCCAGGAGGATGCCTAGGGCGAGGAAGTCGACTCCACGCCTCAAGACTGCCTCCACCAAGAAAGACAGAAGGGTAATCTTTATAGGCGACTCCCTCCTCAGGGGAACAGAGGGCCCTATTTGTCGGCCTGACCCTACCCATAGGGAAGTCTGCTGCCTCCCTTGGGCCAGGGTCAGGGATGTTGCCAGAAAGCTTCCCAACCTGGTTTGCCCCTCTGACTACTATCCTCTGTTGATAGTCCAGGCTGGCAGTGATAATATTGAAGAGAGAAGCCTGAAGGCTATCAAATGGGACTTTAGGGGACTGGGACAGTTAGTGGATGGAGCAGGAGTTCAGGTGGTGTTTTCGTCTATCCCTACAGTGGCAGGGAGGGGTACGGAGAGGACACGGAAAGCCCACCTGATTAACACGTGGCTCAGAGGCTGGTGCCGACACAGAAATCTTGTTTTTTTGACCATGGGGCGCTTTACTCGGCACCCAGCCTGATAACTGCAGATGGGTCCCACCTATCTCTAAGGGGAAACCGGATCCTAGCCCAGGAGCTGGCAGGGCTCATTGAGAAGGCCCTAAACTAGGTAAGAAGGGGGACGGGGATGAAATAAGGCTCGTTAGAGGTGTGCCGGGGGAACAGTGTCAGGGCCCAGGCAGAAGGCAGTGGCCCAAATGAAGTGCATCTACACTAATGCACACAGTCTGAGCAAAAAACAAGAGGAGCTGGAAGCCATCGTGCAGCAGGCAAACTATGACTTGGTTGCCATCACGGAAATGTGGTGGGACCACTCCCGTGACTGGAGTGCTGCAATGACTGGCTATAGGCTCTTCAGAAGGGACAGGCAGCACAGAAGGGGTGGTGGTGTGGCTCTCCATATTAGAGAGCGTTTTGATGTTGTGGAACTCGAGACTGAGTCTGGGAATGATAAGGTTGAGTCCCTATGGGTTAGGATCAGCGGGAAGGCCAACAAGGCAAGCGTCCTGGTGGGGGTCTGTTATAGACTGCCGAACCAGGATGAGGAGACGGACGAGGAGTTCTAAAGGCAGCTGGCAGAAGTTGCGAAATCACCAGCACTTATTCTCGTGGGGGACTTCAACTTCCCAGACATATCCTGGAAGCACAACACAGCCCAGAGAAAGCAGTCTAGGAGATTTCTGGAGAGCGTGGAAGATAGCTTCCTGATGCAGCTGGTTAGAGAGCCTACCAGGGGAGGTGCCCCGCTAGACCTTCTGTTCACAAACAGTGACGGACTGGTGGGAGATGTGGTGGTCGGGAGCTGCCTTGGGCAGAGTGACCAGGAAATGGTAGAGTTCTCTATTCTTGGCGAAGTCAGGAAGGGGACCAGTAAAACCGCTGCCTTGGACTTCTGGAGGGCTGACTTTGCAGACTTTGAGCTGTTCAGGACACTGGTTGGCAGAGTCCCTTGGGAGGTGGTTCTGAAGGGCAGAGGAGTCCAGGAAGGCTGTGTACTCTTCAAGAAGGAAATCTTAATGGCTCAGGAGCGGTCTGTCCCCACGTGCCCAAAGACGAGCCAGTGCCAACGAAGACCGGCCTGGCTGAGCAGAGAGTTATGGCTTGAGCTTAGGAGAAAAAAAAGAGGGTTTATAATCTTTGGAGAAGAGGGCGGGCCACTCAGGAGGACTATAAGGATGTTGCGAGGCTGTGCAGGGACAAAATTAGAAAGGCCAAAGCTCATCTGGAGCTCAATCTGGCTACTGCCTGTTAAGAAAATGTTTTTACAAATACATCAACACAAAAAGGAGGACTAAGGAGAATCTCCATCCTTTACTGGATGCAGGGGGAAACTTAGTTAGAAAAGATGAGGAAAAGGCTGAGGTGCTTAATGCCTTCTTTGCCTCAGTCTTTAGTGGTAAAACCAGTTGTTCTCTGGATACCCAGTACCCTGAGCTGGTGGAAGGGGATGGGGAGCAGGATGTGGCCCTCACTATCCACGAGGAAATGGTTGGCGACCTGCTACAGCACTTGGATGTATGTGAATTGATGGGGACGGATGGGATCCACCCGAGGGTACTGAGCGAACTGCCGGAGGAGCTGGCCAAGCCGCTTTCCACCATTTATCAGCAGTCCTGGCTATTGGGGGAGGTCCCAGTCGACTGGTGGCTAGCAGATGTGGCGCCCATCTACAAGAAGGGCCAGAGGGTAGACCCAGGGAACTATAGGCCTGTTAGTTTGACCTCAGTGCCAGGGAAGCTTATATATAAGTTCTTGATATATGCTCTTATATAGAGCAGATTATCTTGAGTGTCATCACGTGGCACTTGCAGGGAAAGCAGGCGATCAGGCCCAGTCAGCATGGGTTTGTGAAAGGCAGGTCCTGCTTGATGAACCTGATCTCCTTCTATGACAAAGTGACACGCTTAGTGGATGAGGGAAAGGCTGTGGATGTGGTCTGCCTTGACTTCAGTAAGGCTTTTGACACTGTTTCCCACAGCAATCTCCTGAAGAAACTGGCTGCTCATGGCTTGGACTGATGTATGCTTCGTTGGGTTAAAAACTGGCTGGATATCTGGGCCCAAAGAGTCGTGGTGAATGGAGTTAAATCCAGTTGGAGGCCGGTCACTAGTGGAGTCCCCCAGGGCTCAGTACTGGGGCCGGTCCTCTTTAATATCTTTATTGATGATCTGGATGAGGGGATTGAGTGCACCCTCAGTAAGTTGGCAGATGACACCAAGTTAGGTGCGTGTGTCGATCTGCTCGAGGGCAGGAAGGCTCTGCAGGAGGATCTGGATAGGCTGGACCAATGGGCTGAGGCCAACTGTATGAAGTTCAACAAGGCCAAGTGCTGGGTCCTGCACCAGGGGCACAACAACCCCAACCAGCGCTACAGGCTGGGAGATGAGTGGTTAGAAAGCTGCCTGGCAGAGAAGGACCTGGGAGTACTGGTTGATAGTCAGCTGAATATGAGCCAGTAGTGTGCTCAGGTGGCCAAGAAGGCCAACAGCATCCTGGCCTGTATAAGAAGCAGTGTGGCCAGCAGGTCTAGGGAAGTGATTGTCCCCCTGTACTCGGCTCTGGTGAGGCCGCACCTCGAGTACTGTGTTCAGTCTTGGGCCCCTCGCTACAGGAAGGACATGGAGGTGCTCGAGCGAGTCCAGAGAAGGGCGACCAAGCTGGTGAGGGGTCTGGAGGACAAGTCTTACGAGGAGCGGCTGAGGGAGCTGGAATTGTTCGGCCTGGAGAAGAGGAGGCTCAGGGGCGACCTTATCGCTCTCTATAGGTACCTTAAAGGAGGCTGTAGCGAGGTAGGGGTTGGTCTATTCTCCCACGTGCCTGGTGACAGGACGAGGGGGAATGGGCTAAAGTTGTGCCAGGGGAGGTTTAGGTTGGATATTAGGAAGAGCTCCTTTACCAAAAGGGTTGTTAGGCATTGGAATGGGCTGCCCAGGGAAGTGGTTGAGTCACCATCCCTGGAGGTCTTTAAAAGACGTTTAGATGTTGAGCTTAGTGATATGGTTTAGTGGAGGACTTGTTAGCGTTAGGTCAGAGGTTGGACTAGGTGATCTTGGAGGTCTCTTCCAACCTAGACGATTCTGTGATTCTGTGAAAATGGTCCACAACAAAGCCAGAGAGATGAACAAAAGTGAACTGTGGGTGGAAAACTCTATGTTGAAATTTTAGATGTTGTCATTCAGGTCCATCTCAAAATTAAATCAGTATTTTGGGTGGACTGGTTCTACTGCTCTTGCTCCTCCTCTACCACATAGCTCTGGGACTGAAGTGGGATACAAGTGCTCATACTTGTATCAACACCAGGAACTTAAAGCATTTAAGACAAAGCAGCACTGCCATTCTTGTACACATGAAGAAGCATGTATTTTTACACTCAAGAAAAAAAAAAAGAGAGAGAGAGAAAGTATATATTGGGGAAAGAAATTAGCTTATTTTAATTATGGCAAAAGAACCTAAGACTTCAAATTTGCCACTAAATCCACAGGGGTCTGACTGCTGGTGCTGGAGGCTGATGCTGATGGGATGTAGCTGTGTCACCTTGGGTTAGACACCTGTGAGGAGCCATGCTGAGGGCTTCTTCCCCCTTTCTCTTGAAAGTTACATTTCAGCTCCAGCTTGCACCCCAGTTGTGTACCTGCGCCAGCCAACTGGCTTGACCTCAGACCTGCTTTGTGAGTACAGACTTGTCTGGCTGTGGCTGTCCCTGGGTGCTGCTGCAGAATCTGCTTTGCTTGCCCTGCTCCATCTCATGGGCCTGCCTAGCTTTGCCAGTGGTGAACCTAGAGGAACATCTGCTTGGTATGAGGATGCTTGGTATGTTATTGAGACCTAAAAATGGAGAAGTAAAATTAAAATGGAGAATAAAAAAAAAGGTTTATTACACAAAACCGGCCAATGTCTCCAAATTGCTATTATTTTAGCTTAGGCTCTGCAGTCTTTTCCTTCCTGAAAGACTGGGCTGTAGACTGCCATGTAAACTAGTTTAAAATAAGCCAATGTGTTTAAAACAAGCAGGTATCTAAACTGGGTTAAGTCTGGTTGTAGATGGTGGTTGGCTAATCACTCCCATTTTCATACAGCCTCAGTTCTTTTCGAGTGCTTGGCATGACATCAGTGAGAATGAATAGACTGGAAGATTTAGGCATCTGCTGCAAAGGTGGACATGCAGTGTGCTGGAGACAGGCGTATCTGTTGACATTCTGACAACTGATACACCCATGCTTACTTATGCACTGGGCATGTGTTCTGGAAAATCCAGAGCATACAGGATACATTGGCATGCAGAAATATTCGTATACAGAAATTTTTGTTTCCATGGGAATTCACTTCTAAATAGTCCGGTTATTGTGTTTAAACACTGACAGTGAGTACAAGAATGTTTGTGCTATGAATCATAATATATTAAAAAGAGAACAAAAGTTAATTTTTCATTGAGGCATCACAGACATTATGGTTACTCAATTAAAGCAGATTAAAAAGAGTCTACTTCTGCTGCCATGAATTTTGTATGATATTACTTGGGATTTTACACAAAAAGTAATATCATATATTTTTCTTGATTTGTCTATAATGAAATAATTCCCCAGCCCTGGAATGAGGACAAGTGAGTTTTCTCATTGCAAAGATAGAGGCTCTAAAAGAGGAACAGAAATCTTATTCATAATCTGACTTTAATAAATCTTGTTTGCTCAGAGTGCCTATGTATCAAATCTGTATCTTCACTTCTTTTATCATTTCCCTTCTAGAATATAGGAATGGTAAAATACCTAAACTTATTATTAAAATACAGCTAAATTGGCATCTAAATGTTGTTTTATGAATCTCAGAACTGCAACTTTATGGATTAAGGTAAATGAATATCAAATTCCTTATACTTGGGTGTCAAAAGGCATCTGCAAACATCAAATAAATTAGTGGCAGTGGAATTTACTGGAAAGCAAACTGAGGATCTACATAGATTCAGAAAATTTCAAAGAAAAGTCAGAAGTTGTTTTTAACAGTTGTTTGAAACAGGTTGTTTTTAAGGTAATTTGCATGTATACGTAAAAATGTATCATTTAAGTTCTGACAATTATATTACTCATTTTTGTTATTTCAATTAATAAATATTTGCACGTATTTTCATTAAAAGGTCACATAAGTACATACCACAGCAGTACCTCAACCTCTTCTAAAAAAGATCAGCAAAATAACAAGCCCAAATCCTGACATTGGTCAGCACCATAAGATCTGAATCCAACCCTAGTTTTCACAAATTGCCTGAATCTGAGTTGCTTGGATTCAAGTATTCTGTTACCTGTTTCTGATGATGTATGACTAAATACTTTATTAAGACTAAATACTTTATTTTATTGATGAAGCAAGCTATCTGTTAATCTGATCATTGCAGCTCTATGAGTCCAACTATATTTAAACAGTCTATTTCAGAACGCACAAGACACATATAAACACAAAACCAACCTTACTATTTTCCCCTGTAACCCACCTTACTTTTCCGACTATTTTACCTGATTCATGGCACTGTTATTTTATAGCTGCACTTTATGGCTATTACCTCATTTTAATTTTCATTCTAAAACAGTATGATTCATGTTAGCTTGGAAGATCTGGACAAGCCATCTTCAGCCTTTTAACTTCAACCACAGGAAATCAGTGCACCGGCTGTATGCTTAGAAGCAACCTCCACGCTCCCTTGATGCAGACGTACCAAAGACTGTGACTCAGCCTCTCTCCTAGGAGACATAGAGACTGTTCCAGTGACTCCACCACGTTGCAAAAGAGGTTCGCAGGATTTGTGTCTGCTGCTTCAGTCCCTGATGCTGCAGGTCCGTATCTTTTCGCAGGTGAGGAACAAAAGGTAGGGACTTGGCGGAAGGGAGGATGTTCTGAATTTCTTTTTTCAAGCCATTTGTATTCCTGCAGTGTGGGAGACAACCTGAGTTCTGAACTGTAAAGTGATTTAGTAAAAACACACCCTTCTATTGCATAGATCCTTCATATCATGCATTTGGTCAGAGCAAATTAACATTTTTTATTCTAGAACACAGATGAGTGCTTAACATTTTTCTTATGCAGGCTCATTTACAGATATCCCCCCAAAATACCAACTTATATTTGCATCCATGCAAACCTAATAGGTTTCTATGTGAGAAGGGTGAACAGCCAAGCAAAAAATATTTCTAGCAACTGCTATCGTGGCTTCTTCCTTTTTCTGCACAGCGTTATCAGTAACAGATAGGGTAGGTAAAGTTTCAACTACGTGCCTCTGGACAGGAATGCTTGTTAAGATCTCCCAGGAAAGTCACCACTAGAGGGAGCTCTCCAGCAACCAGACAAGATTTTTCAACCCACTAAAGAAAAAGCCTATTAAAATTATGCAACTGCCAAAAAACTCATCTAGCTCACATTCGTTCCAAAATGTAAATGTACACAATTCCTTATGGCAAACAAATAGGCAAACAAGCTATATGCTTGAAACTTTAGGCATTCATTAAACTATATGTATGTAAGGAAAACTTTCTCTTGTTGAGGAAGAACGCTGCAGACTCTACTTATGTAACAAAACCTCTCTTGATCAATCCTTGTAACGTAGGAATTACACAAGTAATAAATGATTGCTGAATCTGGTTCTATTTATAGCAGGGCTTGCATGATGGAAAAAAAAAATGGGGGGAGTAGGGTGAGAAGAAAGCCAAAGCAGACAACTTTTTTTTTTCCCTTTCTCTTCTAATTCCCATGCAGTGAGAAGTGGTTGCTTTGTGTAAATGTGAGCACAGTCTGCAGCCGTGTTGGTGTCACCAGGATGAGTGGCAACACACTATTTTTTTCATATTGTTTTGCACATTTGCTGTCTTGCAACTTTCATGTAGATAATAAAAATGCCACAACTTGTTTTGCAAGAATAGAGATTTTGCCAGTCCAAGGCCAAAATATACCCAACTACATACGTCCCTTGATACTGCTGTGCAGTACAGTGTGTGCTGGCTACTTTTCACTTTTCAGGTCAGATGAATCAAGTGCTTTGGATCCCTTTCCAGTTCTTTCGTACTGCTGTCAAAACAGTAATATTTCAGTATTAAGGTAATTGCATCTATTTGGAAAAGCTCTTGTAAGTATTTTAAAATAAAATTTTAATTTCTAAAATTAATTTTCTAATTTAATTTTAATTTTAATTTCTAAAAGTTTAATTTCTTTAGCTTAACAAGATAGAAAATTTTATATTGATGGACTATTGTGGTGAGCTATTGCATCACATTCTTTTTCCAGCAACTACTATACAGCAACATTACACAAATGTATTAGACACAACACAGGCATGCTGACAAACAACTCTTGACGAACAACAGCTAGATATCCCTACCACTAGAGACAAATCTCTCTGCCACTGCACAGAAAAGACATACAGGACACTGAGTTATGTAGCAGTACTTTGGGTAATTACAGAAGATATCACAGACTGACATGATAAAAGAGAAATGGCCACTTACAAGTTAACTCTGACACTATTATCTTGATCTATGTTATTTTTTTCATTACCTGTATCTTTTAATTTATTCTTCCTTCTCTGTATCACACATATCAAGAAAATTAGCAAATGAATCATAAAAGATTTATCAGGATGAATTATGTAATTGCAGCATCTACATGTTAAAACATATTTGACAATAAGGAACAAATTAATACCTTTGAGTAATCCAGTAATCAGGCATCAGTCTGCACACCCTCACCTCCTATTTCTGTAATCAAATTCACTTAGGATATATAAGAAATATACGAGACTACTAGTTGCAACTTCTGACTCTTTCATAAACAGGCAAATGAAAATGATCTATACTAAATGTGTAATTTCAAAAACATCTGTGGCACAGGCCAAAATGTAGCAAACATTAGAAGGCACTGAATACAGTTTTAGCACAGATACAACTGATTTCATCGTTAAGGCCTTGTGACAAAAATGGGCTTTAATACTTTAACTAGCTGGCTACAGATATGGCATCACCAGAAGAACTTTCCATAGTGCATTAATTGAATGGTATTCAGAAGATATTTATTACTTTATTATTCTGATATTCTTCATCTTGGAGGGGGGAATTCAAATGATTCTTAAAAGTTATCAACAGTGATAAATTCACCTTTAAAAGTAACACTTCATTATTTTAAAATTAATGTAAGAAAAGGTGTGAAATAAATACCTGTACATCATGGACAGAAAAAAAATGACATATTCGTGCTTCAAAATGCAAAATATGGCACTGTTTTACCTCCTGAGAGCACTAAGAAAAACCCTGATGAAATGATCTCTGACCTATGCACAGGTAAAAACATGGTGGCTCCGGAATATATCCACTAAGAGAAGGGAGCGTACGATGGAAGGGCTCCATCCAAGACCCAATCTCAATGCCAACCTCAAGCCCCCCAGGGCTGGAACATGGTGCAGAAGCTCTGTCATGGCTGCTGAGGAATCTGCCAGGAATGTAAGGACAACTTTCTCATACACTTCTTCAGTGCAAACTGAGGCCATGTCAACTGCAATTTACGGGAACTTTCTGAATGACTCATATTTAAATTTACTCTATTTTTATTATTACGGCATGTGCTTCCTATTTTTGACAGAGACCTTTAAATCACAGGGATTTTCAATGGATTTTTATGGTTCTTTCACTGATGGGACTACATCTTCTGTATAGGAATGATTTTTCAGATGTCAGTGCGTGGAAGTAGCTTGACTGTCAGAATGACTGACAGGCACACAAAAGGAGTTCAAGAACTGGCTTGCACGAGGTCCCTGCCTGTTGAAGCTACTGCTGGGAAAAGAAAGGGCAGAGACAGACTAAGAGACACACTTTCTTATCAGCCAAAGGAATGAAGAGCACAGCGTTCTTCCTCCCCAGCCTATTTCTCTGAATAATTCTTGCCCTTTTCAGAACAGGATGTTACATGCAATAATTGTGCAGCTTGCTTATATGGAGTGGGGACACAGAAACAGGTTTGGTGTGCAATTCAGGTTGGAAATGTACCTCAGTGAATTAGTGTCATTTACCTCAGCTCCTGGTGTAATTGCTTATGTTGCTAGCCAGTCATACTCAGAAGACTGAAGGAAATTTTTATTCTGCATTCAATTATGAGGCTTAATTGCTCTACAAAATATTACGCATTGTTACAAACACACCAGAGTAGTGGATTTACCCTCACATGCTTGCATATGAAAAAGAAGATTGCATTCCACAGGAAGCAATCCCCTTAACTGCAAATAAGAGGCTTTAAAAAATCTTTGGCTTGAATGAAAAAAATGCCTTCTTCTTGGAGCCTAGCCCACATCCTTGGGTATAAAGCCCACTAGGACTTTGTGAGAACATTGAACAACAAAACCGTGTCCTTTGTCCAACTTGGAGGTCTGCTGTAGATGCAGAGTTAGAGTGCTACTTGTGCCTTGCCAAAAAAAAAATGCATATCCAGAAGCTCTATTTGCAATATGAAAATACTGTCGATTTGCAGAGAAAGAAATGAACCAACATTTTTTGTTCCCCCCACCCACCAAAAAAAAAAAAAAAATCTGTTCAGTGGTTGGGTTTCAAAGGAAAATGTCATGATTGTACCAGAACAACTCAGCAGTAAAATGTCTACCATTTTTCTAGTGTTATACCAATGTCCATCCAGTATATAAAGGCATGAGTGCTGTCAGGATGAAATACAGTAGTTTAATCTTCTGATTTTACAGCAAGGCTGTAAAAATTATTTCTTCCTGTGTTTTCTGAAAAAGTTCTTTTGACGTGAAATGGAAAAAAAACAGAAGCTGCATATTCCAACATGGCTTTTTTCCCTTAACATAGCTGTGCAATGTCATCTTTGGGCTGACAAAATAGTTTCAATATTCCAAGTGTGTACCTTATTATACTTAACCCTTCCCCTCAGCTTTAGTGCCATTCACGGATTATTAGATTATATAGTCAGTTTATTTGCTTTGAATCAAGAGAAATTCAGAGAAGCTACTGCCATGAGCTTTCCACCACTTCTTTTTTTTGCTCAGGATTTTCTATCTTAGGAGACTGACATTAACTTGGACTACAACGAAAGGTGATTTTTAATTTTTTTTTTGGGGGGGTGCATTTTGTTGTTTTTCCTGTGTTTCTGCAAAGTTCATCTGGTGGACTGAAACTGTTTACAGTTCTCAATATTCTAAGAGGCCAGTACAATCTATTCACTTATTTTCTGTTTAGTTAATCTTATTAGATCGGCAGTTACTTTTGAAACTCACAGCAAGAAAGTTACTCTTTAAACTGACAATACCGCAGAATCAGATTTCTAATGCACTGAAAAAAATATGACAATACAGACACATTTTTTGCTGTTTGTTTTTATATTTCTATCAGTTTCATGGGTCACATTTTCAATAAAAAGAATTCATAAATATATGCAAAAATTTCACAGCCTTTCTTAGAAAATGGCATTGCAAACGTAAGACAAGAACTATTCAGCTGCATCCAAAATTATAGTTCTTTATATGTGCAAGGGGAAATCCAGCTGTGAAAACAAGTTGAGGAACTGATAATCTTTTGGTGAAACTATAATAGGCTCAAAGTATAACACATACATTTCTGTTTTAAATGTATCTACTATTTCAATGCCTTCGTCTTTATTATTTCAATGCCTAGGGACCAATTAGGGAAGGGATCCCAAATTTGCTAGGTCACACCAAAATCAGCAAAGGGCTGCGTGTAGTCTTGCCTTCTGCTGTGCTCGTGGATGTAGATCTCTATTGTGTGAGGTCATGCAGATGTCAGCGCATGGGACAGAGCAGATGTGCAAAATTCCTGAAAATGGGATTTGTGAGAAGCAAGCAAGTGGGACCACTGTAGCACCAATTTAGTTTGGTTTAAACCACTGTGAAACTGCAGCTTGGAAACGTGACTCCTCAACTTGAAGGTGTGGTTGCTATAAACTTGTTTTATACCTGTCTAAATCCTGCAGCCAAATGAAGGGAGTACCTCCTTTTCCTGCAGTCTCACCCATCCCCAGTATTAGCACTAATGAGGCAAGCTAGACAGTCAGACTGTGTTGTCTTGAAACTAAGTTGGGCTTCCATGACACAACGACTATCATTGAAAAAGGAAAATATTACCTCCCTGTCCTTGTTTACATAAGGCCAAATAAACACCAACTGGGGTGTAAGAACAAGGGAAGGACCTTATATGTGACAGCACAGGAAGAAAAGGATGGCCTGTACAAAGAGCAGCTTGCATTTTAGCGTAATGTGACGTCTCCAAGTGCTGGAGGGATGGCAGATGGACATCACCCTTTTCTGCCACTGAAAGGAGTTGCTCCACTTCTTCCCTCCTGAGTCCTTTGCTTCTGCCCTCAGGACTTGTGGGCCAGCCCAGCTTGCTGGCACCAATGGTCACTCAGCTCATTAATTCAACCTGGTAATTAATCCTGCCTGTAAGCGCAAATGCTGGCATAGGGAAAAGACTGGGCCCAAGCAGAGCAACACTGGTGGGATCTAAACCCTGAAGTCTGCTCTGGTGAGGCTGCTCCCTGTGTTCAGCTTCGGGTCCCTCAGTACAAGAAGGACATGGAGGCCCTGCAGCGTGTCCAGAGAAGGGCTGAGACTGGTGAAGGGCCTGGAACACAAGTCCTGTGAGGAGCGGCTGAGGGAACTGGGGTTGTTCAGTCTGGAGAAGAGGAGGCTCAGGGGAGACCTTATTGCTCTCTACATCTACCCGAAAGGAAGGTGTGGGGAGCTGGGGGTCAGCCTCTTCTCGTAGATAACTAGCGATAGGACTAGAGGGAATGGCCTCAAGTTGCGCCAGGGGAGGTTTAGGTTGGAAATCAGGAAACATTTTATCTCAGAAAGAGTAGTCAGGCATTGGAACGGGTTGCCCAGGGAGGTGGTGGTATCACCGTCCCCGGGGGTGTTCAAGGAAAGGTTGGACATGGTGCTTAGGGACATGGTTTAGTGGGTGACAGTGGTGGGAGGGTGATGGTTGGACTAGGCAATCTAGGAGGTCTTTTGCAAGCTTTATGATTCTGTAAGTGTGTGATTTAGAACTGTTACTGAAACAGCAATTCCAGCCACTACGGAGGTTAGGGCAGTCAACCCACAAGCAAACTCCGCGCACCCACCCTGAACCCCACCTCCCCCTTGCGGCCGCCAAAACCCCCTCAGAGCCCCGGGCCCCTCCCCTCAGCGCCTCGGGGAGAGCGGGACGGGCAGGCTGCGCATGCGCCTCCTCCGGCGGGCCACAACCCGCGTGGAGGCGGTGGGCGGGGCGGGAGAGGGCGGATCTATTGAGGGGCGGGGCTATGAGGAGCCCCCGCCCAGTGTCAGGCCCCGCCCCCTCAGTCCGGCGCTGGCCCGCGGGGGGGCCGCAACTTGGCCGGGACGGCGGCGGCGGTTCTGCGGGGCTCGGCTCGGCCTGGCCTGGCCTGCGGGGAGAGGGGGACGGCCGTTGGCACGGAGCTCCCCCGCGGTGGGGACCGGGGGCTGACGAGGCTGCCGGGGTCCGAGGGGATGCGAGCTGCGGGCCGGCCCCGCCGCGGCGTGGCGCGGGGGAGGCCGGGCCGGGCCCCGCGGCGCTGAGGAGCTGGAGCCCCCCCCCCCGTGCCCCCGGCCCGGAGCCGCCCGGGATGGATCATTTCTGTCAGCAGGTGCAGCAGAAGGACGTGGGCCGCAGGCTGCAGGTCGGGCAGGAGCTGCTGGAGTACCTGCGCGACCCCGCGGCGTCCCCGGACGTGGAGCAGGACCCGCAGCGGCTCGACAGAGTGATCGACGAGCTGGCGGCATGGGTCAACTCCAGCAACTTCAAGGTGCGGGGGCGGGGAGGGGCCCGGGGTGCGCTTTCGCCACGCACCGGCACACGTACAGACCGGCGTCTGGCCCAGGCTCCTGCCCTTCCTCCCCCAGAGACTCGGAAATTTTGCCTGGCTTTGGTTAATACTTCTTGCTTTCTATTCCTTTTATCATTGCCTAAACATTGCAGCGCATAACATCTTGGGGGACCCACCCCCCAGCTATTTTCTTAGCCTGAAATAACATAGCTAGTAATTCTTACTTTTTTTTTTTTTTCTTTCCCACCATTCCCTTCCCATGTCCTGCTCTCTGCACTTGGTCTGATGTTTCCTGGGATTGCCAGTATTTCCTGCAGGTCCTAAAGAGTGCTGTTTCACTGTGTTCATATTTCTCTCCACTTAATGACTGATTTGCTTCTTTGGGTTCCAGTTGTAAATTTCAAATTTTTCTATCGCCTTTAGGCAGCTTTTCCATAGACGAGAAGTTATACGGTATTTTTATAGCTACCCAATGATGACTCATGTTTGGCTTTTTTTTTTTTCCCCTGGTGCACTCTTGACTGACATACAGGGAAACAGTATTTACAGTGGACGTGTGGGGGAGTAATATTTGTAAATTTTTCTGCTGTTGGTCAGCCGATAACGATAGACAATGTAGCTTTATTACTAAGGGCAATAGAGTTCGTCTTAGCGCTTTTTTTCTTTTTTATTTTTTTTTCTGCTGTATGTAACTGTCACTGGTCTGCACTCCCATCATCTGGTGGCGGTGTTGATCTGTAATGCTGAACTCAGGTCTGGCAGCTGGTGAGAGCCGCCCTTCCTGCTGCCCTTCCTGCTGCGCAGAGTCCCTGAGTTGCTGTCTCATCTCTTAAGACGGTCATCCTTAGGACCTCTGGACTTAGTGTGTTGAGGTTACGGTATTTTTTTTCCCTATTTCTGTAGTCTCAGGAGGAAAGCATAGGAACACCTTGCAAAGGCAGTGTGTTTGTGAAATACTTATTTTTATTCCTTAGATTTGACAATGCTGTGTACTTGGCAGTGTTTGCACATAGCACTTCTAAATTTGAGGCTTGAAAATGATCAGGCTCAGCTGTATTTGCATGTATCTTGCCTTTTTTTTTTTTTTTTTTTCAAGTAAACTTGTTCCTAAAGGTCAGGTTAGTTAGAGGGACTAATGTGCGTTGGATGAAAATGATTTACTTGCTTTTGAATTCTTAATCTGAGCATAGCTGTTGGCAATTGATAAATGAGAAAGCTAGGCAAGTTATGTTAAAACACCCTTTAGTGTAAAGAGGAACTGGCTGGTTACTTATCTCAGTAGGACAACATAAAAGTTTTTTCCTGCACTTCTAAACTGATGAAAGTAGGAACTGAAAAGGAAATTTCAAGGTGTTGTGGTGGTCATTTCTTTTTGTCTCTGTAAAGCAGGTAATTCTGCTTACTGTTGATGCAAGGTGACAGTGATGTTAGCTGTTAGGACTGTACAAACAAAGGAGGAATGTACAGTAGGCTGATAACATCACATTTTGACTGAGGCTTGTGAAGGTTATTATAAAATCTTATAATTAATAATTATAACTCATAATAACTATTATAAGTCTATAAATAGATTTATATGAAGTATAATAATTATTATATTATTACAGTCTCCTTTTCTGCATGTCACCTGGTGGTGGCTCTTTATACATGCAAAACTGCATTTCAAAGCATATTGTACATGCAGTATTAATGGTAACAGCATAAGGTCTTGGATGGTTTGTTTGCGATCAGTGTCCCTGGCTATGATGGTATTGGTCGGCACCTGATGTTTCCAAATGAAAATTAGGAATATTCTGGAGAATTGTGGTTGGCATTGTTATAAATGAAGATATAACTCAATCTGAATTTAGTAATATTTATAAAAGGCAAGTAAACAGCGCTGGGTGCGCGGGGAGTCTACGCTCTACCAACATGCACGCACAACCGTCGAACTTTCTAAATATATAGAACATTGCTTTTACATATTCATAAGAAACCCGAGTACGCCTATACATATGTACAATCAGAAAAGGTATCAATTGAAACATAAACATGGCAAAGTTTTCCTAATTCTGGCAAGTGTTAAACAAACAATCCTTTAAGTCTATTACTATTAATGTCCATGACTGGGGGAGCATATTTGGAGATGGTAATCCTGGTTGAAGTGCTCCCATATCTTCCATGACTTCATTAATTTTTCTCAGATCATATAACACTCTCTATTTTCCATTCCTCTTCTTGATTACAAACACCGGAGAGTTCCAGGGCTAGTCGTGGAAACAATATGTCTCGCTTTAAGTTGTTAAGCAACTCGGCCTTCGGGCCTTATGTATCTTATTCCTTCCGGATTGAAGGGAAACAGATCCGGCTCCTTTTCAGGGCCTATAGGGCCTGCATCAAAAGGAACGTCCAGGTCACCAGAGGGTGTAACAGCAAAGGCCTGCGATGGTGGTAGCGGCGGGGGGGGGCGATGATGTAGCAGAAGGATTGGTGGATGAGCCCGCAGCTCCCTCACTATCTGGCAAACCACACATTTCTGATTGTGGTCGCACACGGCTCTTTAAGGCCTCGGAGATTGCTCGCCAGGTGCCAGGCAATCCCACCGCAACCTTGTCGTTTTTAGTAGCGGAGTCCCACACCTTGACCTCAGTTTGGTCCCATGTTTCAGGATCATAAACTGTCTTAATAAGCTGTAAGGTTACCAGGACAGTCTTTTTTTCTAAGGACGTATGATTCCCCATAATGCGCAACTGCTTACTTTCGGCCAGTGAGGGGCAGTTGTGTGCACAGGTCCGCTTCTCTCAGCTTGAGCTTCCTTCCAGCTCCGGTGCGCCCATTTCCAACGACTTTCTATATGAGCTTCTTAGAGCGGTTTGCTGAGTTTGGTCGAACCATCTTCATTAGGTGATCAATGTCCCTGTTCTGTTAGCCTGTCCTTGTTTGTTTTCTTCAGGTCCTTGTTCGTTTTCTTCAGGTCCCTGTTCAGGTGCCATTTGTGGCGTAACGACCACACGGACACCAGGGTTCTTTTAGGATCAGTAACTGCTACTACCTTATTGATGACAGAACATCATATCGTGTTGCATCCCATATTGAGGACAGGCTCCCTTCTTATACCATTTGCCCTACAGCAGTACTTTTTCACTAACTCTTCATTGGTCAAACAACTTTGCCCAGCAACCAGCAAACCCCCAGCAACTTCCATGCCTAAACAGCGGGAGAACAAGCAACACGAGATGGCATGGCGTCTCCTGAATCACCCTTCTTTGTTCCCTCAAAACTGTTTACATTCCTTCTGGCCTCATCGTTAAGAGTCTGATGTTGTCACCAGCCATGGGGCTTGTCGACCCCCGTGGCCACACTCCCACATTTCCCCCTTCTTTATTAACATCAACCATCTTCTTGACACGAATTATTATTCCATATATCACAGCATCTAAAATTCCTATTTCATCTTAAACAAGCATGGATGTGGGAGTATCGCCATGGGGGTCGGCAAGCCCCGTGGTTGGTGATTGTAGTGGGTAAAGCCTTGTTTGTTCATTAAATATTGCTGATGGGAGGTTTTCAACGGTTGACTGCTTATATCCCCAATATCCTGTTGAAGGAAAAAAACAAGTATGGGAATTTCCTGATAAGTTAACAATTGCAGTAGAAACCAGCTTCAAATATGGGCAAAATGGCATTCCCCCTCACATGAGAACACACATATCGCAGCAAAGTCATGACCCCAACGCAGAGGAAGATGACGATCTTGGTCCTGTGGGTGGGTCGGAACCCAAGGCTGCCTCCGATACCACCAGGGAGCCCGTTAGGGTTAATGATTAAACATTGGAACGATTACCCCTCTAGGCGGGGTAAGGATATAGTTAAGATGATACATTATTGTATGGAAGTCTGGGGTGGGAAGCAAATTAGGGGCTCACCCATTATATTGGCCCGTGTTTGGGTCCTTTGAGGAATGGATCTGTCAGGCTCTAAACCTTTATGTGAATTCAAAGGAGCCTTTCAGCCTAAGAGGGAGAGGATACCCTCTCCTCTGCAACCTCCAGCCCCCCCCACGGCTCCGGGTTACCATACTGACTCTGATTTGGCCACAGACACCCCTCGGGGAACTAGACGGGTAACTTAGAGCCAAACTAGAAATCGAGAGGGTGAGAGTAGACTATATCCCCTAAGAGAGGTTGCAATGGGAGGCCCCAACCCAGTATGGGATACGTCTCCATACCCCTAAATACGGGAGACGTCAGAGAATTCAAGAAGGAAATGGGAAATCTCTTAGAAGATCCTCTTGGAGTCTCTGAGCGAGTAGACCAATTTTTGGGGCCTAATGTTTACACCTGGGAAGAACTCCAGGCCATTTTAGGTATATTATTCACTGCAGAAGAAAGGAATATGATCCGGAGGGCTGGAATGTGAATCTGGGACCAGCAACACCAGCAGGGTCCTGCGGGAGATCTTAAATGACCCCTACAGAGGCCTAACTGGAATAACCAAAATGAACAAGATAGGGGTCATATGCAGGATTTAAGGACTATTATTGTACAAGGTATAAGGGAGTCAGTCCCTAGAGGACAAAATATAAATAAGGTCTTTAGTGAACATCAGTCCCTAGAGGACAAAATATAAATAAGGTCTTTAGTGAACATCAAAAGAAGGATGAAACTCCCACAGAATGGCTGGAGAGATTAAGGAAGAACCTCCAGCTTTATTTGGGACTGGACCCCGGTACACCAGTGGGACAGGCCTTGTTAAAAATGCAATTTGTGGCAAAATCATGGGGGGATATCAGGCGGAAATTAGAAAAATTATAGGATTGGCAGGATAGAGGGATGGATGAACTGCTGAGAGAAGCTCAGAAGGTATATGTGCGAAGAGAAGAAGAGATTCATAAAAGGCAGGCCAGGATTCTAGTGGCAGTGGTCCGGGAAGGACAAAAAGGGCCCCCCCGTCGCCCAAAGGGTGTTCCGCTACCACGAAAAAGACCTCCGAGGAGCCAGAGTGATCAGAAGGATCTAAGACAGATAAAATGTTTTTACTGCCAAAAGAAGGGACACATGAAAAAGGACTGCAGAAAACGCTTAAAAGATGAGCGAATGTTTAAAGAAGATTAGGGGAGTCAGGGGCTCCATCTACTGGGGACTTCTGGTATAACGGAGCCCTTGATAAAATTGAAGTTAGGTCCCCAGCATCAAGAAGTGGAGTTCCTTGTGGACTCTGGGGCAGAAAGATCGACTGTCCAAATGGTACCCCGGGGATGTCAACCTTCCTCGGAGAAATTACAGGTGATAGGAGCAAAAGGAGAGCCCTTTAGGGTCTCGATAGGGTCTCAATAATAAAGGGGGTGAAAATAGAGACCCCAGCCCAAAGTTGCACAGGATCCTTCTTATTAGTACCAGAAGCTGAATATACCCTGTTGGGAAGAAACTTAATGGTTAAGCTAAAAATTAATTTGGAGGTGGAAAATAAAGGAATTGAGGTTAAATTATATGCCCTCACTGTAGAGGAAGAGGCAAAAATAAACCCTGAGGTGTGGTATTCTCCCAAATCAGTAGGCCGTTTAGATATTAGTCCCTTTGAAGTCACTATCAGGAATCCTATCAGGGTAAAACAATACCCAGTGTCTCAAGAAGGCAGGGAGGGGCTGCAACCAGTAATCGAGAGGCTACTACAGCAGGGATTACTGGAGACTTGCATGTCACCTCATAACACTCCTATATTACCTATTGAGAAACCTGATGGCTCTTATCGGCTAGTCCAAGACTTGAGGGAGGTCAACTATAATCAGATTTCCTGTAGTAGCTAACCCACATACCTTGCTAAGCCAGCTGTCCCCAGCGCAGAAATGGTATAGTGTCATAGACCTAAAAGATGCGTTTTGGGCATGTCCTTTAAAAAGGGAATGCAGGGATTATTTCGCCTTCGAGTGGGAAGATCCTGCAACCCATCGGAAACAACAATTAAGATGGACCGTGCTTCCCCAAGGATTCACGAATCACCAAATCTATTCGGTGAGGCATTAGAACAAATATTAGAGAACTATGAACCAAATCCTGAAGTAACCTTAGTCCAATATGTGGATGATTTGCTGTTAGCAGGAGAGAGTCAGGAGGCAGTCAGGACAGAAAGTATCAAGCTACTAAACTTCTTGAGCTTAAAGGGACTAAAAGTATCAAAGTTAAAATTACAGTTCACAGAGGAAGAGGTGAAATATTTAGGACATCGGCTAAGTAAGGGCACTAAGAAACTAGACCCCGAACGAGTAAATGGGATTTTGTCACTACAAGCGCCAAAAAGCAAAAGACAAGTTAGGCAGCTGCTGGGATTGTTAGGATATTGTTGGCAATGGATTGAAAATTATAGTAGTAAGGTGATGTTTTTGTATCAGAAACTGGTTGGGGAAGGATTAATGAAATGGAGCCAAAGCGATGAGCAAGGCCTGACAGACTTAAACATGGATTTAGTGAACACTTCTGTGTTAAATTTACCCGACGTGAAGAGACCCTTTTATCTATTTATCAATGTAGAGGAGGGGACAGTGTTCGGGGTCTTAAGACTGGGCAGGGAAAAAGAAACCTGTGGGATATCTTTCTAAACTTTTGGACGCCGTGAGTAGGGGATGGCCCACCTGTCTCCAGGCAGTGGTCGCGGCTGCGCTCTTGGTGGAAGAAACGCATAAAATCACCTTTGGGGGCGAACTGAGGGTATTGTCACCTCACAATATAAGGGGGATCCTGCAGCAAAAGGAGTAGTACAATGGCCCCCCCCCCCCCCCCCCCCCCCCCCCCCGAGGTGGCCATACACAGGATCAAACCAGGAGACCAGGTTCTGATAAAATCCTGGAAAGAGACCTCTTTAACTCCTCATTGGGAAGGACCCTACCTTGTTCTACTTACTGCAGACACAGCTGTCTGGACAGCCAAGAAAGGATGGACTCACGCTAGCCGAGTTAAAGGACCAGTACCAGAGGAACGGTGGAGAGTGGTCAGCCGACCTGGAGACTTGAGACTGACCATGCGAAAAGGGACTGATGAGTGAATTCGTAATTGTATGACCGGTAACCCTAAGGAATTAACTAAGGAATAATAGGTTCAGTGTAAACGAAACTGGGAAGTAGAGGAAGGGAAATTCCTTAATGTACCAAGACCCATACATCAGAAGGGTAACGCGCCTAAGGATGAGTGAGTAACTGGGACTGGGAGTGGCTGAAACAGGGAAATTGGTACCTAGGCCCCTGAAGATTACCCTTGCTGCTGCGAAGAAAGTGAACCCCGCTGCTTGAGGCAACCAAGTAGGCGGGCGAGGCAGAGGGGTACAACAGTGGGGAGAGTTATTTGGTACCCACCCCTATTTGAGATGATGGAGTCCGGCCGAATAAACCACCCTAGTACCCACCATAATTCGAAGCCGCCTCCCCAGAATTATAAAAGGACGTTGCCCTTCTGGTGTATGTTGGCGCTACCTCTCCTATTGAATATCCCCTGTCCGGCTGGGGCCGACCAGGGATATTCGCACCAGCCCTTTAAGTGGAGTTTAATTAGGTGGGAGGACCAAGTTATCATTAACCAAGTAACTACGGCGGGTGCACCAAGTTTTCTCACATCCCTTTGTCAACTGGCACCCATAAGCCCGTGTCTGAACCAAATAGGTTTCTACCTCTGCCCCAGCTCGAACCCAGGAAGGGGATACTGCAATTATCCCAACTCCTACTATTGTGCTTATTGGGGTTGTCAAACAATTACTTCAGATTGGAGTCCGGGAGCTGGGAGGGATAAGTTCCTAACTGTAGGATATGGACCCTACGGATGTAGGCCTCCGAGCCGAGACTGGAGTGGAGGGATCCGGATGCCCTATGGAGATTGCGAACAACCGTATGTAAATATAACGGATCCGACCGACCGACCCAGCCTGGTTTATGGGGAAAACATGGGGTGTAAGATATTGGGAACCTGGAGTTGATAGAGGAGGTCTAATATTTATAAAAAAGGAGGCCGTACCACCGGAACCTGAATTGGTGGGACCCAACCCGCTATTGAACCCAAGCTTGGATGGAGAGGGTATCAAGAATAATACTAGAAATTTCCCTGTTAATAAGGACACTGTCGTCTAGAATCTCAAGAACGACAATGGGGAAAATTCCCTGTGGAAACTGATGCAAGTAAGCTACCAGCCGTTAAATGCTACCAACCCTAACCTGACTGAGCGGTGCTGGCTCTGTTAGGTAAGGCCGCCCTTTTACGAAGCTGTAGGGGTCAATGAGAAGGCCCGGCGGGTAAATGGATCCAATCCCTCGCAATGTACGTGGGGGAAAGAGGGTCAGGGCATAACGCTGACCCAAGTGACTGGGAAGTGGAGATGCGTGGGACAAGTCCAGCCCAATAAAATGCACTTGTGTGCAAATCAAACTAACGTCGGAAGTACAAAAAAAATGGCAAAATGGTTATTACCAGCAGAGAATGCTGGGTGGTTATACTCAAAGATGGGAGTTACCCCTTGTCTATCCCTGGACTTGTTCGATGAGTCTGTAGAATTTGTGTTCAAGTAATAATCATCCCAAAGATACTGTACCACCCAGAGAGTTTCATGTATGACAATCAGATCAATCAAGAACACCATTTGACAAAACGGGAACCAATTTCCACATTGACAGTGGCTACCCTAATAATTTGGGGGGGTGCAGGGGTAGGCACAAGGGTTGCCTCGTTAATCAAACAAGGGAAAGAGATCACCTCTCTGAGAGCGGCTGTGGATGAAGACTTAGCCAGAACTGAAAAATCTATCAGTGCTTTAGAAAAATCTATAAGATCGTTATCTGAAGTGGTATTACAGAATCGCAGAGGACTAGATTTATTGTATTTACAACAAGGAGGGTTGTGCGCCGCACTCAAGGAGGAATGTTGTGTATATGCTGATCATACTGGAATTGTGAGGGATACCATGACCAAACTTAGAGAAGGATTGGAAAGGAGAAAAAGAGTGGGAGGCCCAGCAAAGCTGGTACGAGTCCTGGTATAATCACTCGCTGTGGCTCACCACTCTGTTGTCAACAATAGCTGGCCCGCTGATTTTATTAACCCTAGGACTAACGTTTGGGCCTTGTATCCTTAACAAAGTCATAGCTATTGTTAAAGGTAGATTGGAGGCTGCTCATCTGATGCTTATGAGGACAAAGTACGAATCGATAAATGATGGATCCATACTAGAGGAAACATTAATCCTGAGTCAATTAGAACTGAATAGATTTAATGAACAAAATGATACAGAGAAAAAGGGGGGATTGTAATGGGTAAAGCCTTGTTTGTTCATTAAATATTGCTGATGGGAAGGTTTTCAACGGTTGACTGCTTATACCCCCAATATCCCGTTGAAGGAAAAAAACAAGTATGGGAATTTCCTGTTAACAACTGCAGTAGAAACCAGCTCCAAATACGGGCAAAATGGCATTCCCCCTCACATGAGAACACACATATCGCAGCAAAGTCATGACCCCAACGCAGAGGAAGATGACGATCTTCATCCCCGCGACCACCAGAGGAGTGACGAAGACCCCCTAGCAACAGGCCTTGCAGTCGTAAGAAGACACCAGGATGTGCCACTAAACCCGGAACTACCAGGCTATAAATCGAGACTCTGGCGGGCTTAGTTGTACGCCGTTGGTGGAGCAGGAGACTCCCCGGCCGCCCAGCGCTGTTTTACTTAACGCTGCTTGCTAAATTGCTCAAATAAATAGAAATTCAATCTACCTTACCCACGATGTGTCGGGAATGATTTCTACCAGAACGAATTTATAACAGTGATAACATCGGATTCCTGAGGATGAAGCCATGAGGAATGTAAACAAACTAGAAGGAACAAAGAAGAGTGATTCACGAGACCCTTGCTGTCTCAAACTGCTTGTTCTCCAACCGTTAAGACATGGAAGTTGCTAAATGTTTACTGTTGCCGGGTGAAGTCATTAACCAATGAATAGCTAGTGGGAAAGTACCGCTTGTAGAGCTAATGGTATAAGAAGGAAGCCTGTCCTCAATAAAAGTTATTGAAGTTATTGATCCTTAAAGAAACCCTGGCATCCGTGTGGTCATTATGCCACAAATGGCGCCTGAACAGGGGCTTGAAGGGCTGGGGCTTGAAGAAAAAATGAATGAACACAGACAGGTTAATGGAGCAGGGGCTTGAAGATGTAAGAAATGGTCCAGCAATTCGTGCCACTAAGGGGTTTTGAAGGGTTAACATTGAGGCCTGGGTTTAGGCGAGAAAAGAACAAGGGATTTCTTCGGAGAAAAACTACTGACTTTGCACGGATGTGCAGTAACTTCTGATAGCCGGCCAAGAGACCACCAGATAAGGAGGAAGAATGAGAGCCTTCCTGTCTTCCTGTCTCCCTGGACCACCAGATAAGGAGGAAGAATGAGGGCCTTCCTGTCTCCCTGTTCGAGCAGCCCCTGAGAAAGTAACAGAGATTGATAAGCAGGCGACATCGGATTCGGGAAACCAATTATAATAACCTTGCCTCTTTTAGAAGTAGTAATAAATATGTATTAGCCTAGGAGTATAAAAAAGTAGATGCCTTACGTAACGGGTGTGCGTCCCGGTGGAGCAGAGACTCCCGGCGCACCCAGCGCTGTTTGCTTGCCTCTATTCGTTTAATAAATTGTAAACTCTGATTGTAATCCTATTTGGGACTCAGTCATTTATAACAATTGGGGGCTCGTCCGGGATGGTCTTGGTTCCTGAATTCTGACTTGATCTAGGAGGGGCGCCCCCACCATTTGGTGGCTCCTGTTCGAGTCAGGTCGGGGCTAACACCATCCTGAACCTGAATAAGGGCAAGCAAAGATTTAGATTTTTTTTATGAGCTCCCTTTGCCGGCTGCAGCACTATATTTTGCCCGTAATTCTGCGCGCGAAGATCCGAACGAAGACGACGGAGTCGTAAGTATTTAATGTGTATACCGTTCGGTTGGGTGGGTTTCGGTTGCCTGTGTGTGTGAGAGTGTGACTGAGACGGAACGTAGTTCCAAAGCGATTGTGGAGGTCTTCTAACCGCGGTTCCAATCTCCCGCGAGGGACTTGGCCGGTGAAGGACCGAAGCGATTCCTATAGGATTCGTGGGTGGGTGATAGGTCCTAAACCCCCTGCAAGACACTCTCACTAAGGCAACCAAGGGCTGTAGGAATTGCCACAGTAAAATTCCTAGATGGGTCAGACAAAATTGAAGACCCGGGACCAGAGAAAAGGGAGCAAATTACCAGACATACCACCAGAAAGTCCATTAGGGATAATGATTAGAAATTGGAACGATAGGGGCCCCAGAAAAGGAAAAAGCAAAGTAAAAATGATTCAGTATTGTATGATAGAATGGCCAAAGGAGCCTTTAAGACCACATGTCTTTTGGCCTATTTTCGGATCTTTTGAAGACTGGGTTTGCCAGGCTTTAAATCTACATGTTAACTCAAAGGAACCTTTTAGCCAGGAGGAAAGTGATTATGCAGGATTATGGATCAGGATCTCACGTCCTTTTCCAGCCTCAATATTTACACTAAAAGCAGACGAGAAGTTTGACGAAGAAGAGAACAAAAAAATAAAAAATAAAAAAAAAGGAAAAAGAAAAAGATGATGAATGGGAGTCATTGGATAACCTACCACCTCTATATCCTAACAATCCACCCCCGGTGGTGCATCTTGTAATCCTGTTTTGTTCTTAAATGTTTTGACTGTGTCAAGGAGGAAGGTGGGAGCATTATCTAAGTAACAGTTTAAAAGTTTGGGTATATTCGCGGTGGTGTTCAGTCAGTTTCCCAAGTATCGGGGGAGAGGGGCTGACTGATTATCAAAGTGGTAGAACGGAGAGTCACTTCTTTGGTGGTTCGGGCCTGAGCCCTAGGAATTTGGTAAGAAGGGGGAGAGCGAATTTATTTAGGCCTCAATACCTTTTTAAACCCCCATCTTGACGGATACACAGGAGTGATTCCTTGTTTTGTGTAGGCTTACTAACAAAGTGCATGAGAAAAATTAGCATTCGGCTTGAAATTCGGTCTTATTGAAATGTAAATTTTGTGGAAAAGGTGTTATTGTTTGTCTAGAAGACAGAAGGCTGAGTGCTTCAGGTGTTTTTCCGAAGTCCTGCGGATTTATGATTGGAATGGGGCTCATTAATAATCTGAAATAGTAAAGTTTGTATGTGGAAAGAAGAGTTTAATCCCAAAGAATTGGGACATTTGGGAAGAAGATTAGGAAAAGATAGTAAAAACCTGCAATAAAAAGGTTTGCGTGGAAATTGAAACAAGGGACAGTAAGTAATATAAATAAATAAAAGGGAATGGGAAATCAAGGAAAAGGGGAAAATCCAAAAAAAAAAAAAAAAAAAAAAAAAAAGACGTCCTAAAAAAAAAAAAAAAAAAAAAAAGCCTCCTTGGGTGCATATTGGCACATTGGAAGGATATTGTTAGAAATGGGGGCACAGAAAGCAAGAGGACTTTCACTAAGTATTGCAATCAATTGTGGCCACTATATAAACTAAATGGCCACTTTATGGATCAATCGACTATAACAGTGTCTTGCAATTAATGTTTTTGAGGAGAGAAGGAAAATAGGATGAAATGTTGTATAGTGATATGTTGTTTCAGCATCTTGGAGGGAAAAGGTTTGGAATTAAGTTGGCCCCTGACTGAGCCTTTGGTGTTGGCATTAGAAAAGTACGGGCTGGAGAAAGATAAAGGAAGTGTTAAAAGGGTTGTTGAAGGTGTTAAAGGCTGTGTGGCATGTAGTATTTAACAGAGCTGTTTGAAGTTGAATGAGCAGGGGAAGAGGATGTAGGAATGTTAATAGTTCCGCCTCAACCCGAGGCTGAGATCTCTAAATCGCGGTGTGAGCCCTCTGGGGCAGGGGGACCGTGATGGGTCCGAGAGAGTTGTCGTGGAAACAGAAAAGCAGCTAACTCTTGAAACAACCTGAGTTCCTGTGTGAGCTCAGATTGCCAATGGGACCGCTCAGGGAACTGTCAACGATTGCATTCCCCTGACCGACCCCCTCACTGAGACCCTAATCACCCCGGAAATTATGTAAATACCAAAATCTGGTTAAAATGGGAAACGAGAATCTGTTCCAACAAGGTCCAAAAGAAACCCCTATGGAATTTTTGAATTTTTGGACCAACTTTGAAATGCAATGAGAAAAAAAAATGGACCTGGCTTAAAAACAAACAAACAAACAAACAAACAAACAGAGGCAACTGGCTAACCTCTTTCCAGGGCAATCAGCCCCTGATATCAGAAAGAAATTGTCTTAGGCTGCAGGACAAACAACAGTCAGGAATGATGGGGACCTGGGGCATCTACCCTAGCAGGTCCACTAGTTGAAATAAAGCTAGGAAACGAAGACAGGCTTGAATTTTTTGTTGGTTATGGGAGCTTCTTTCTCTGTGTTAATTAGGCTGTAAATGTAATAGGAGCAACATATTCAGTGTTAAATAGTTTAAAAGGACGATTAGGAACTAAGACAACTACAATAATTGGAGCCACAGGGAAAGAGGAAGAATGGTCATTCTTACGACCCCTTGATTTGCGTTTTGGGGGTGAGGAACTAACCCATAAATTTTAGTATGTACCAGAATGCCCGATGCCACTCTTGGGACGGGATCTATTAGCCAAATTAGATGCAACAATAACCTTTGAGGATGGAGAATTAATAATGAAGGTACCTGAGTCCAAAGTAGGCCAAATCCTAATGATCAAAGATAAACCCTTTGTTAATATTCCAAGAGAAGTAGAAAATGCAGTTATAGCAACAGTACGGGAAACAGATGTACCAGGGAAGTCGAAACTGGCACAACTGGTAAAGGTGGAATTAAAGGAAGGAGCCAAACCTGTTTGAATCAAACAATATCCACTTAAGATAGAAGCTAGGCACGGGAATAGTGAAAATTATTGACAAATTTCTCAAATATCAGATTCTGGAAGAATGTAAATCGGAATACAATACTCCAATTTTTCCAGTAAAGAAGCCGAATGGCGAGTATAGATCTGTACAAGATCTTAGAGCAGTAAATGAAATAACAAAGGATATTCACCCGGTAGTAGCTAATCCTTACACATTGTTAACATCTGTGAAAGAGAAATATAAATGGTTTACCGTGATAGATTTAAAGGATGCCTTCTTTTGCATACCTCTTGATAAAGATAGTAGAAAATTATTTGCCTTCAAATGGGAAAACGTATTGAAGTTTTTGGACCACATATGGTAACAACCGTTTTGGAACAAAAGGGGGGGGCACTGGTTATCACCCAGCCGGATGATGAAATATCAGGCAATACTAACTGAACAAGATGACATAACCTTGAAAACGACTAACCTGTTATATCCAGCAGTATTTCTAGGAACTGTTCCAGAAGAAGGACCATTGGAACACAATTGTGTGGAAATAATCGAACATACGCCAGCCGTGAATATTCGAAGGATGTACCCCTTGAAAGGTATTCAGTGGGAATACCACACTCCGTGGCACCCACAAAGCTCAGGGAAAGTAGAAAGGATGAATCAAACAATAAAACAACAATTGGCTAAGTTAATGATCGAGACACAGCTGCCCTGGACGAAATGCTTACCATTGGCACTTTTAAACATAAGAACTAAACCACACAGTGAGACTGGTTATCATCATATGAAATGTTATATGGTACGCCTTATTCTCAAGGGATGCCCCTAGGGAACAATGTAGTTGAGGATCATAGTATCCAGAAATACATAATTACCATTGGAAGGAGATTACAGGAGATAAGATAAATTGGGATGATGACTCAGACACCACCTTTAGGATTTGCTATTCATAAAATACAACCAGGAGACAAGGTCTTAATAAAAACCTGGAGAGAAGAATCATTGAACCCCCGATGGGAGGGACTGTACCTTGTTTTACTTACTACTGAAACAGCTGTGAGAACAGCAAGAAGGGGTTGGACCCACGCATCCAGAATAAAAGGACCAATAACTACCGAAGCCTGGAGGGTTGAGTCCACTCCTGGGGAACTGAAACTGAGACTAAAGAGGAACTGATATCCCAGCAATGAGGTTCTGCATGAATTAAGGGCACTGGATAAAGAGGACAAGTCTGAAGGGAGGAAAGGGAGAAGGCAAGACCGGGGTAGGACCCTCCACTGCGGCGTGTATGGTCTACCGAGGGAGGCAACCCCTATGGGTATTGACCGCCGAGTGAGAGTGCCTCGACCGGACTTCTCCCTCACCAAGATCAGTTTGTCCTGAGAAAAATAACATGAGAACCTTTTAAACCCATAATAAAATTGTGATTAGTTTTTCCAGGAGCTGGATCACCCTGAAGGGCTGAATGGTAACACAAGCTCTGAAAGCGGGCCCAACCCCATGATTGAAGGCGCTTCCCACACTCTCAAGATTGGACGGCGAAAAAGGCTTATAATATGACAGGTCGCCAAAGAGAACTGAATTGTGACTGTAAGTGGAAACCCAACGTGGGAGCTTGGAAGCGTGCATATACGAGTACAAACGGGGCAGACATTGTAACAGGACCACTCGGTAACAAGGACACTCTGTATTATCACGCCCCAAAGGGTAAATATGGATGGGATGGTCATTTTCCAAACGGGACGTGGGCCCTAAAGGGACATTATTGGGTGTGTGGCAAACATGCTTACAAGAGGCTACCTGGAAACTGGTCGGGAATATGCTATGGGGGGTACATAAGACCCTTGTTCTTTTTATTGTCACAAACACAAGGAAATCATTTAGGAATAAGATTATATGATGACCTGAACAGAGTAAAACGATCTATTGATACTTCCTTATCCGGGGGTAGTGCCCAAAAATGGGGAAAGGATGAATGGCCTCCTGAAAGAATCATACAGCATTATGGGCCAGCCACCTGGAACCCAAATGAGTTGATATCAGGAGCCCGAGAACCTATTTATAATTTGAACCGAATAATTAGGTTGCAAGCTATCCTCGAAGTTGTAACAAATCAAACAGCGACAGCCTTGGATCTTTTGGCTGACCAATCCACTCAAATGAGAAATGCTATATTCCAACATAGAATGGTCTTAGACTATTTACTAGCAGAAGAAGGGGGAGTATGTGGAAAACTGAACGATTCTAATTGTTGTCTACAGATTGATGATAATGGAAAAGTGGTCAAGCAGATAACAAAGGAAATTAGAAAGTTAGCCCACGTCCCAGTACAAACTTGGAAGGGTATGGATTGGGATTTCTTTTCATGGTTGCCTGGTGAACCATGGGTTAAAAGGATGCTGTTTTTATTTTTATGTGGTGTAATGACATTATTGTTTATACCTTGTATGATACCTTGCTTTACGTTGTTGATACGGCGAGTAATAAATAGCACCCAATTTGTGATGACTTCAGTGGAGAGAAAAGGTGACGTGTCGATAATGATGCTTAAGAAGTGGACACCCCGAGAACTGACTGATGAAATCCAATTGTTACTGACAAAGGTTGAAGGAGAGACACGAATTGATGATTAAAAAAAAAAAAAAGGGAGGAATTGTAAGAAATGGTCCAGCAATTCGTGCCACTAAGGGGTTTTGAAGGGTTAACATTGAGGCCTGGGTTTAGGCGAGAAAAGAACAAAGGGATTTCTTCGGAGAAAAACTGCTGACTTTGCACGGATGTGCAGTAACTTCTGATAGCCGGCCAAGAGACCACTAGATAAGGAGGAAGAATAAGAGCCTTCCTGTCTCCCTGTCTCCCTGGACCACGAGATAAGGAGGAAAATATGAGCCTCCCTGTCTCCCTGTTCGAACGGCCCCTGAGAAAGTAACAGAGACTGATAAGCAGGCGACATCGGATTTGGGAAACCAATTATAATAACCCTGCCTCTTCTAGAAGTAGTAATAAATATGTATTAGCCTAGGAGTATAAAAAAGTAGATGCCTTACGTAACGGGTGTGCGTCCCGGTGGAGCAGAGACTCCCGGCGCACCCAGCGCTGTTTGCTTGCCTCTATTCGTTTAATAAATTGTAAACTCTGATTGTAATCCTATTTGGGACTCAGTCATTTATAACAAAGAGAAAAAGAACGAACAGGGAGGGACAGGCTAATGGAGCAGGGACAGGGACACTGATCGCCTCATGAGGATAGGTTTGGTCAAACTCAGCAAGCTGAAAGGAAGCTCAGGCTACTGAAAGGAAGCACACACGAGCTGAAAGGAAGCTCAAGCTGCTCAGAGAAGCAGACCCTGCACTGAAAGGAAGCGCACCCGAGCTGAAAGGAAGCTGAAGCTGAGAGAAGCAGACCCACGCACACAACTGCCTCTCACTGGCCGAAGGTCCAGTTGGGTATTTATTTTTTTTGTTTTGTTTTTTAAATTACCATCAGCAGTCTCCCAGTGTAATCGAGGTGATTGGTATCAGCTAGTTTTATCTTACTAATTACCAGTGGACCTCACTGTGGGAATAAAAATGTTTTTTGCAGAGTTACATTGTTTAAAGGTAAGGAATGGGGTATTGAGATATGCTCGCAGTGATAAGAAAATTTAGCAGGCGACCTTGTAAAATGCAGACAACCAGACTCCTTAGAACAATTAGGTGAAAATCACGGTGTTAAGTCAAGTCAGATAAGTGAAGAAACATTACCACTTCAAACAGTAAAAAAGTCAAAAGAAATTTGAAATCTAACAGGCGGGCAACTGAAGGCCATGTATTGTCTGTGAAGCATCAGATAGATTGTGAACCTGGATTACCCACTCCAGTGGGGAAACAGGGGAGGGTCCTGTCATCAAAAAGTATATAAACTGTGTTTTGGAAGCAGTAGGCGCGCTCCTGCTTGTGGGACGCCCGCCATTGCAATCGCGAATAAATTACTACTTCACTGAAATCCTCGCCTGAGCCTAAGTTATTGGCTACGGAGTGTTTCTCACAGAGTATCACCTTGTCATAGAAATTTTGTTCTACTTTCTCAAGCAGGACTGGGTGG
Source organism: Anser cygnoides (assembly GCF_040182565.1). Taxonomy (NCBI): domain Eukaryota; kingdom Metazoa; phylum Chordata; class Aves; order Anseriformes; family Anatidae; genus Anser; species Anser cygnoides. The sequence continues at coordinate 70,716,571 of NC_089874.1, forward strand.
TTAGTTTGGAATGACAGCTTGATGAATGCAAGATGAAAATATACGTTTTTTTCTGTGCCCATTATAAAAACTCTCCTGGGTAAAAAATTGCTATTTATACACTTTTTCTGAGATGGTTAGGAATGTAAGAGTTTTTCCTATCAGCATGACTTTCAGAGGGTCACTCCCCTACACAGAGATGGTGTGCACCTGTTTCCAAATATGTAACATAGCTTTACCCATGTCCTCAATTAAAGTGCACACTGGATTAAATGTTGTTCCACAGCGATCCTACGAAGTCTACAAGTGTCTTAATTAAGGTCTACACTACTACTGTTTAAGAACTGCAAGAAACCTTGACTGTTTGGCAGTGTATTTCCAAAAAGATAATTTTCTTCATCTCAGAAATAAATCATTTAAAAAACTAAATTGAAAAGAGACAAAAATAAAATAAAAAACCACTACACACTGGCATCTGCCTAAATGTCTGTTGGAAACAAATTATGAGTTGGCACTTAGTGAAGTATAAATCCAGCAAGTGCTTTGGAAGCTGGGGTTTTAGGTGTTGTTTTTGTGTGTGTCACTGCATTCCTCTGCACCTGTCCTATACTGTACACATTTGGAATTTTTCTGTATTCCTTATCATTTCAAAGATAGGAACATAAACACCTCTGCGTTTCCTGAGATGACTGTCAGTATGTCTGTGTATGCATCACTGAAACCTCCTAGACTCCAGTGCTGTTTTCCCATGCCAGACACCACTATGCGCCTTCCTGAACAGCAGGCATTTTTTCAATAGCAACTTAACAGCTACTAAGGGAGAGTAGAAGGTCAGTCTCTAAGACAGGATCCCAAAAGGACAGGAATCGAACGGTGCTGGCTAGCAGTGAGACACCATGCAGTGTGGTCTCCAGGGAAATAGCTCATGAGCCTGAAGTATGAGATAAACCTGCAACTAAAGCATTCCTAGGCAACTGCGATAACAATGTGTCACATTCCTGAGGACTCAAAACAAAAGCTGCAGGAGTCCCTGCAAGGTAGTGCTCCCTTAGACAGCTGTGCTCTCAAGGAAAATGAAAGATTCGTGCAAGTCTTGTTACTTCTTTCCATTTTCTGAAAACAAAACCGGGAAGTTAGGGATTTTGAGAGGGACTAACCTAACCCTAAAGTAAATGATAGCAGAAAGTAGCTGTAAAATTCTTTAACTGGTTAAAAACAAAATATGCAGAAAACACTCATGCTTTCACAGTGTATTGAAAATAATGTAAGTGTCAAAATAAGGAGGTGGCAAACAAGTTGTTTCGCTGTATATTACAAATAACTAATTGTCCTGATGTAGTGTTAACCACCAGCTGGGAAGATTAAACGCATCTCTTCAAATTGGGCTTCTTACCCTTTTCATTTAGGCATTGTACTGCTTTTTGTAGGTAAGTAGTCCCTTCACTGCTGCTCATAAATTGAGTACAAAACAGCCCAAGATACTCATTTTTTTTATTATTATTATTTGCCATTGTTCAGTGACTAGTCTGTGCAAACAAACAGATCATGAAATGGCTGCAGCAAGTATTTATTTGTTGTTAATTATTTATTCTGGCTCACTGGCCAAGTGCCATAGGCTGGAGGAGAGGAGGGGGAAGGAACGGGAGACCAAAACAAAACACCTTTACTGGTGTGATAGACAAAATTCTAGCAGTCATGTACAAAAGACGGGTTGCAGCATGAGATTTAACAGGATAAGCACAGCCCACAGTACCCTTCTGGGAAGTGAGGAAAGGAAGATCAAGAGCATTCCAGAATTCATAATTACATTGCACTTCTGAGAATCAGATCAATCTTAATACCTCACCTTGTTTTCAATCAGTGCTGGAAGCAGCAAACCTCAAGCTTATTTCAGATCTGAAGCACTCAAGAACTCATTTGCTTCTTTCTTCCAGATATTCCTGCCAGTAGCAATGTAAATAACAGATTTCTCTTGTGTTGCTTTGTAAAAATTCTTTAATATCAAAGACTTTTCCATAGCAGAGTGTCACAGCACACCTCGCAACACAACACTTCCACAGTGGGTGGAAGGCTTTCCTGCCAGTACCTGAAGCCAGAGGTGATTAGGTGAATTGTAATAGTTAATCACCACTGAATTAAAAAAACAAAACAAAACAAACAAAAAAAACCACAACACATCAGGAACAGAAAAAATAACGTGGAAAAAAAAGCATCAGAATTACTCCACTCCAGATAGAAAAGCTGTATACCAAGAAAGAAAGTGACTGGAAAACCACCAGGACAACAGCTGAGCCATCTGTATCAAGGCTGTCTCTCTCACATGCAACCCCGAGAACTAGGACAGCTATTAAGCAAAACTAAGGTAAACACTGCCTTCTTGCTTCTCAACGGCATCCAGAATTCATACATTGAGTGTGAAACACATCTACATGAAAAAGAAAAAAGCTACAAAAAAGTTTCTGTAAAAGAAGCTGCTATGTAAGGGCATAACACCACTGGACCACAAAATCAAAGCTTAATTACAGGTGGGAGTCTCCTATGCAATAGTTTCCGTTTCTGGCACTGTTTCTTAACGCATCTTTTTGTCTGGCTACGCCATTTGTGGGTATTGTATTGCTGTTTATGCAGGGCTTTATTTCCAACTCCAACTGCATGACAGATCTCTCAAAGACCTCACAGGACACTGTTTAGACCATCATATTTAAAAAATTAACTTGTTAACAGTCATTGTCATTTTGCAAGGATTGAAAATTATCTTCAAGCACTCCAGCAGCTTCTAATTAAGAATATGCCAAGTGTCAACCTGATCAGATAAAGTGTTAAAAAGCTATTTAGCAAGCACAATTTGCCTGCGTAACTGTCTCCTGAAGAAACACCCAAAGGTTGCCATTACTTTGTTTTCAGAAGAGCATATAAAATAATCTGCCCTTTGTTTCACCAGTAATCCGTATACTAACAGAGCTTTCTCCATTTTTATCTGTCCCCAGTCTGTGAGTCTGAAGAAAGACAGAGCCATAGAAATAAACATTAGTTGTAATGTCTCCCACTCACTCCCATGGACTAATTCCTTCCCTTCCTCCCATATGTCTGTTCACAGAGGCATGCTCACTGACAAAGCTGTCCATCCCATTGACAGGTAAGAGTACTAGATGGTTTGGGAACTTGAGACATTTTGCGTCCCCTTTCTTTTTTTCCCTACTACTAGAGAACACAGTCCTTGTGAGTACCCGAGCTGTGCAAGGATAAGGTATTATCCAGAAGCCCTGGTCACCTTCCCTCTGTCCCATGCCAACTCCAAATCTCCTGGGCAGTCGGCTGCTTTTCCAATCAAATCCACAGAAAATTCTTCCACACACACTGGAGAAGAATATGAATTCTTTGGTTTGGATTTGCATCCTGAGTTTTCCCAAGCATTCAGAGTTGCTCAGACTTAATTTTCCAGTTCAGGCACACTAGCAGAGATTAATACATTTGGGAAAAACAAGAATAGCACATTAGAACAGTGATACAAAGCCTGCAAACAAACAAACACATTAGTATTCTCTGCAGGCGCCGCTTATAGCTGAATGTATGTATTCATCACAAACCTATTATAGGGTTGACTCTTGGTTTCAACTTCCTCACACTCAAACAACTACACAATTATTTCCTTGATGATTCTTTCCTTCCTAACCTCCCCAGCCACTGCCCTTCCTAGATGCATGCCAGTTACATTACTGCTTAAAGGTGAAAAACAAAATCTACCCCAGGAACTCACTTTGGCAAAGTCTATCCTAACACGATTAATTTAAGAGAAGCAAAATGACCAAGCAGGGCCAGTAGCACCATTATGGCACAGAAAGCTGCGTGCACCTACATTCATTCCACTTGCAGCAATAGCGCTGAAAGTCCTGCAAGTACAGAGGGCTAAACACACTTAGACCTGTGATTAACCTCCAGGCAAGTAACTAAGGATGTTGCCACAGGTGTGCTATGGAATGAAAAGGGAAGAACTTGAGAACGAAAGGGAAGTGAGCCTTTCTATCAGAAGCGATGTTTCCCTCCCATGTAGCCCCAACACATAGCTAAAGATTTTCTCCATTTCTACGTTTTGTGAAACAATCTGACTAGGCATCTAGTTTGCCTAGGGGTAACCTACCGCTTCTGTAAAAACAACCTGCAAAGTAAAGCTGAATAACAAAGCACTGATTGTTTGTACCAACTGGAGACCTGTTCCCCCCCAGAATCATCAGGTCTCTGCAAAAATTTCAGTGTCACAATTTCACACTTTCCGTTTCAACTTACAAGATCAATGTCTTGCTGCTTTGTTGTAGTATTATATAAGAAAATAAGAAGCCATTATATGGAATTGAATTAGTCTTTATTCAAAACATGTTTTGCAAAAGGTTTGATTTATTCAGTGCCAGCCAGAGACAGTGAACTTATTTATGAGGGTTGTATCTATTGTCTAGGTTTAATTAGATAATTATTAGACTTCCCATTTCTGTTGTTGCTGATCCTTAATACTTCTTGTAACATGATGTGTTTAGGATGTTTTCCAAAGAAAGCAGAAGACATTTGTATTCATTCTAATTGTTCATGAAATTAAAACTTACCTTTTTTTTTTCTCCAGCTGATTAGCTGAAAGACCTTGCTTCTCACTCCCAGAAATGACCTGTAACATCTTTCTCTCCCCTTAAATAACCAACCATTCATTTACTTCTTTTCACAGTCTTACATCACTCAGCAACTTTTTCCACAGAATTTCCTCTCACTAGTTGCCCATAAGAAAACATATCCTAAAGGCTGCACTAAAGTTTGTTCTCCAGATATCAACATAGCACATTACTGTTGGTGGCTGAAGCCACTTTTGGATGAAGAGAAGGTGCTGCTTCATGATGCAAAGGGGTATAGGACTGTGAATGTGCAATATACCACCATACTGCAGTCATAGAGAGTATGTACAGTCATAAACAGTAGAGAGAACTGTGTATGTGGGCCCTCTTACTTAAGAATTTCTTTTTCACCTTTATTCCATATTGTGGAAAACATCTATAGGAAGCCAAGCATTATACATCTTATTTTGAAAGCCCCTCTGCTTTTTGAAGTACTTGAGATTGGACCTGTCTATATGCAATTTGATTGTGTTATCACAAGAGGAAATGATTTAAAAACAAAATTGACCCCTTCTTTTGACATTGGATCAACACACCCATGAAATGTACAGCAACAAAGAATTATGGGTGAAAAGCATTTACTAATGTATGCCTTGTTTTTGCAGCTGCTTCAGCAAAACATGGAGTGGTTACTTACAAAAATAAGTGGCATGAAACAGCTATCCAATGTTTTCCGATGAAAATAAGAGGATGTTTAAAATAACAGTAATTCTCCTGAAAGACTTAACATTATTATTCATACAGTACCAAGACACAGAATATTCACTCTACCCATAAATCACACATCACAGAGAACAGCAGTAGGATTTCATGTTTTCCTTTCCTACCACTTCAGACCCTCTCTGATACCACTACCCTGGTGAAATGATGAACACTTACAGGAAGAAAACTGCTCTACTCCCAAACCCATTCAATCCCTGTCATCTTTTAGAACATGGCAATAGCTTGTTACAGTGACATTTGCAATATGAACAGTCATCTACAAAGGAAGAAATCATCAATATATTTCAAGATATATCCTGGATTTATTACAAAGTTTCAAAATTCTGTTGACTGTCTTCTTTGTCTTTCTTCCATTTTTTGTTTTTAATGTCTTTTGGCTTAGAAAAATATCCTAGAAATCTTACAACATGCAGCTGGTCAAAAGTATATTTAACACACTGAATATTCTCTAATCAAAGCTGTGGTAATGCTCATCTAGCTAAAGAATAACCCCAGTTCTCAGATTAAAAAATGAAACTACATCAATACATCTTTTCTCCTTTCTCCACTCCAACAGTTTTCTCATGGCAGGAAAGCAAATGAACAACGAAATACTGTAAAGTATTTTGCAAAAATCTCACATAACTTCATCTTGAATCTCCCTGCTGTTCCTTAGCAGATTGTTTCTTGGTAAACTGGGAAAGGCAGAGATTTTTATTTTTTAAACTATTTTATGCCTGCATGATTCTCCCCACTCCTAAAAGCCATTAACCATCTTCTCTGTGTCCTCTTGCATGGCATAAATCAGTTATCACTTTTTTTGTTGTTGTTTACAGCTGAAAGGAGCCAGAGACTTTCAGTCAGACAGCTACAGCATGTCTTTAGAACATGGATTAGGCTACCAGACAGCAAGTACACAGTACTGCTGTCCAGAGCTAACAATTCTGTTTTTCCCTAGTATATTAGTATTTTTTCCTTGAATTCACAATTCTTATAAATTTTTAAAAGTTGGTTTTAAGCTACTTAGCTTTTGTCTCAAACTACATACAGGAAAAGTTCACTTTCCATAGACCACTTAAAGAATCCAGCCAATATGATGCAGCCAAAAGCAAATCCCGGCACAAAGGAATATTTGTCAGTGTTTATGCATAGCATCACATTTGTAATACCAACTGTCCCAGGCAATTAAAGACAAGTCATTCTGGATATTTTGAGGAAAGCTCCATTGGAACTGTGGGGAGCAGTGCCAAGACATGCAAAAGCAGCTGTAATTTCATGTCAGAATATAAATCAAAGAATCACCATATAAATAAAAGAATCACTGTAATTCTAAAATGGAAAGCCAGAGAAAAACCTTCAGCAGGAATTAAAAGCAATTTGGAAGAAAGTTATCTTCACTGAAAGAGAGACTCATATTCAACGGAGGTGCCAACAAACATACAACATGAATATGACCTGGCAGATAGCAGAGATTTAGAAACCCATAAAAGCCTGTTAAGAGCAATTAAATAGAATTGTGTGTTGTGAGACCAGTACTGATGAGGAATTATGCCTTCACTCCAGCTTGTATTACCTTAGTAAGTATGCATATGAGACAGTGCATGCCTAAAACAGTTATTTTGTACGCGTATACCTCAGCTGGCTACAGTAATGAAAGAAATACATTCCATATTTTTACTTAATATCATACTCACTGTAACAAGCGAGTTACAGAATGACAGCGGAACCACACTGGAATAGAGACCAGCACAGGTAAATTACAGCCTTTCTGCAGAGTGCTGCTGCAATAACCACAACAACCTGTGAATGACAAGGCAATAGAGTGACACCTATTAGTGAACTGAAACTACTGAGAAGCAAGCTACTCATAAAGCTGTTCACACCTAAAGCTTAGATCAGCCTTTTAGGGCCCTGTGCTGTTTATAAAAGAGCAGAGACTATGCAAGCACCGCGGAGATTTCACAGAGTATTTACCGCCATGGAAAGGAACATAACTAACATCCAGTTCACTTTTAAGCAGGGCTCTTTTACACAATGTTCTAAATGCAAATGCTATGACCTTCCAACCCCATCCCCCAAATGATGCATGCTCTTACGGTCTTGAGACATACATAAGCTCTCAGCCATCACTTTCATGTAACAGTACAAGCCAAGCAATCTGACCATGCCCCTATTAAATTGCACGTTTGTGAAACTGACCCTGGAAAGAGAAATTTCCTGACAATTACAGAAGAGTAGCTGAAAAGATCAGATGATATAACTTGTTTATGACCCATCTATTATTCAGAGGAAGTAATAGGGCAAATAGTGTTACAATCACTAATAGTTTCACAGTTTCACAAAGGTGCAGCACCATTTGCTTCTGCTCTTTTTTTTTTTTCTTTTCTTTCCCATGTGGCTATTACATATTCAGTCCTAAATACTTAATTTAGGTGTAGAGTGAAATCAGTAGGTTGTATCTTTATCAGCGCAGGGAGACCAATGTCAAACACTTTGAGGAAGATCTGCAGAACTGAAGCCTGAAGAAGCCTAACACTAGGCTGCATCTTGCAGACTTTTAGGTTAAAGTTTCTAATAGCCACTTTACCAAACAGCAAAGATACTCTTTGAAGACTCAAATACACGTGTTCATAGTTGGATGGGGCTCACTGTTTCAGTAAGTCTGAGACTTCACTAGCAGAGACCATTTCCTTCTCTCATGTAGACTTCCAAAGTTGGGGGCAACAATCTCTTAATCAGCTGTACTTGCGTATTTTCATCCAGATCACAATGCTGATCAGTACTGGGTTTTCAGAGGGGTCATACTGGACTGTTTGGTTTGATACATGCCGTAATTAATTTGGACAAAAGGAACCTATTTCAAAAAATCCTCTAAATAATTGAGATATGTATCCTATTTTACAGTTGAACATAGGCTCTACTCACACTACACTTCTGTGCCCAAACTTACTAGGAGTACTTACAAAAAGAAATAACAGGTATTATTCCTAAAGAGAAGGGTAAAAATCACAATTTACACAAAGCATTTATATCCACTATAAGAGTTCAGGTAAACATGGACAAATATGTATATATACACACAAAAAATTCCATATTATATTTACATCTACATATATGATATCTTATACAAAACATTAATGTGCAGTCTTACTCTGGTAACATCCATCTTGGCAGGCTAATTAGTTTTGGTATTGAAAAAGTGAAATTATTACTTTTTTTGACACATGAGAAAATTTGATTCCAAAACCGTTTTTTTGTGAAGCAGAGCAAAGAGTAATGGCTTAACACCACTACCCCAAAACAAAACTTCCCATAAAGCAAGAAAGCCTGTTCTTCAGGAAAGATACCTCTTAAAAATAAACCCATTTAATTTTTCAGAAAGGAAATTGTGTCCTACCTAACCGGTTCTGAATGAGCTACTTCGGCACATTGGAAACCGCACCTGGGTATCATTCTTTCCAGAGAGAGGGCCCCAGTTTGGGAGCAGGGGTGTCTTACCTTGGAGCAGCTCTGGCACTCACGGTCCTCCCAGTTCATGACATGGATGTGGCTCAGTTTTCCCCCACAGGCATCCCACAGCAGTATGGGGCAGGCAGCCAGGAAACACTGCAGCTTTGAGGCATCTCTGCGGTCAGAAGAAGAACCCAAAAGGTGCCCAGCTGCTCTGCAAAGGCACTTAGCCCACGCAGGGTACAAAAATTAAAGTAGCTACTTTCTTCTAGCAGTTACCGTGAAAGTTTATGCTTTTGCATAATATTGTGTCATATTATATATGAGGCCCTCAAGTTTATAATCAGAAGAACTCAGGTATTTTGAGTCTTCTCCTCCAGACCAATTTCAATTCTTGTGCCTCCACCCTCAGCAAGAAAAGCTTGTCTTGAAAGCAACATTATCTTACAAATAATAAAAACAACAACAAACACTACTTTAAGCTATAGCAACCTTTTAATACTCTCCTTAGCCCCTTAAGCTCTTCACAAGAAATTAGCTGTTGTAATGCAGTCTATAAAAGAAGTAATTTCAGTCTGCATGGAAAAAAAAAAAGATTTACCAACAAACATTCTCTGATTGACTTAATATAAAGCAAATAAAACCATATCTTATTTAAGACAGGCATTACAAAGTTTACATTATAACTTGTCAAAATGGCATCTCCAAGAAGTAGTAATTAATACACTTATAGTGAATTAAGCTTCCTTAAAAACGAAATGCATGTGACAGAAACAGGAACAAACAGCATCTTTATGCTTCAGCAGGTCAACAAAATAAACTAGGCAAAAACACTTGCATCACGTTGACTCAGTATATTTTATCCCAAATAGTATTAAATTGCTAGCTGACAATCTGATGAACCACAGAAAAATCAATTTTTTTTTTTGTCACCGCTTCTAAATTATGCATATCCACTTGCATAAACAAATCCTTATTACAGTCACAGAAGCAGGTGCTCAGATTCCGTTCTAACTAGCCTTTTACATACATTTAGTTTACTCCAGCATTTTTTCCCCCCATATGCTAAAATTTAACCAGCAGATGCAGAGGCTGGAAGTATTAAGACCATGGAGGAGGGGAGGAGAAATTAAAGTCTTACTCACACCACATTAGTGGGACCTATGTTGGCACAAGACTAAGGGTTTTCTTATATTTATGAAGCATTTATGAAGCAGAACTAAGATGCTTGCAGGAACACACCATTACAGTCTAGAGGAATATGCGTCACTCAAGTATTAATTTTAGCTTTATTTTATGTGTACATTGGTACATTTAAATTGGGTTCACAGAGCATAAAACTTTTGTTACCAAGGTGTGACGGATGTACCCAACTCCTCGACACAACTAGTAGTCGTTTGGTTCAGTCTCTGAAGGAAGTAGATGCCTAGACCCTGACTGGGCCATTCACTTCTTTAATTCCAACCTGTTATCGAAACACACCCATAGGAAGAGGCGACATGGTGTGCTTTGATGTTCGGGAGCTCGGAAAGCAGAACATCGATCATGGAGCAACAGCAGTTGTATGCACAAGGAGTCTCTATGCTTACCTTCTCCATCCTCTGTAATCTGACTACCAGCAAGTCACCGTATTCCATAAACATGATAGCCTGAGTGAGCTTATTTACTAAGCAGCAGGCTGCACAGCAGTGATCTCCCCTGGAGCTGGGATGCCTCTCACAAATACTCCTCAAGGTCGAGACCCCTTACCAACTACACATCTTTGGTAAGCAACTGACACTGTGCGTAACTCGTACCACTGGAAATTAAGATCACATACTGGTAATTTGGACGTTAAGCCTCACTTTTACAACGTTTTACTTCAATAAACCATTTTTGCTATACTTTTCGTGGTGATTCTTTAAACAGCTTAAACTTCGCCCATGACAGTGCATTTCATACGAAGGTTGGTGTGTAGTTTTCCTATGAGTTATTTATCAGCACATGCAATAAACTATGAAAAGTTGCTGAAATTATTTTAACAGAAATTTTTAATCCAATAAATGAGGAGAAATTGTTTGACTTGTAAATTTCATATATAAGGCTGCTACCAAATATTTCCTATCACACACAAAAGATTAAAACTACTTAAAGGCTCTTGAAATCTTACAATTAGAATAGGGTTTCCATTGTGCATCCATACCAAAGTATAGAAGTGAAAACAGTGCTAAAAAATGTTTTACTTTAAATAACAGTCCAGCTGTTATTGCTGCTTTTCAAAGAACCTGGAAGTATATAATGAAAACAAAGCTAAATAGTTAAATGGATATACTTCGATCATTACCGCCAATATAATGAGAAAGTTAGCTACCAAAGGTTCTCAAAAAAATTTTATTATGTACATAGAGAACTGTACACAAATAGGGAAATAAAAAAAAGTTGCTTTAAAATGAAAAAGTAATGATCAAATACAGTATTCAGAGCTTAAGTGTCACCCACTAGTCTTATTTTATTTTCTTGTATTAGAGCTATTACACAAACATGCAGTATGTCCACAATTTAAAATGAGCACCTTTTTCAAAGACATAGTCCTGTACGATGCATAAGTCAACTGTTTGCTTATGTCACTCCTCTCCTTCACTGTTCTCGTTCTGAAACTCAAGACAGAAATGCCTAGGTCACGATCCTTAGCTCAGGTAGCTTCAACAAGTGGAAACGAACATTTAGTTCTAAAATGCAAACTGACAGAATGCTTTCTATCCACAAAACAGTTTATGGAGAGATAATCTGCATCATGCACAATCTACTGTTTAAGTCAAGCTTTATGAAAAGTGTGTGTGTCAGGGCACAGTTTTTTTTTTCAATGGGCTAAATGGATGCTAATTTTGCCTTCTTCATTTTTAAAGATTTTCAGACTCACATTTCTTACCCCTCCTTATTTGCTCAGCCAAATTGGGATGGTCATAACGGTGGCTGTATTTGTAAAACTTACAGTACAACTGTTGCAGTCCTTAGTATAGATGTCAAATACTTTATCTATTTTACAGTTAGAAAAAGGCTAACTATCTTAAGTGGATTCTGTAAATGTTTCTAAAGAATTATTTGCTTTTCTATATATTGCCACAGTCAAAAGTTTAGTTACATAAATACCTGGTTATCCTCTGAAAACAACAAAAATGTTAAGAACTTTTGAAACGGCATTATCTGTATATAAACTGAGCACTGTTTAAATGGGTAGAAACCTTAAGCCAAGTTATCAAGTTACTTTAAAAGACTTGAGGTTTTTAGCTCTGATAGCTTCAACAGTATACGTTATAACAATGGATAATCTGAAAACATATTGTACAATGGTGATATTAAGTAACTTAAACCTAAGTTAGATTTCAAATTAAAAGAAATGTCATTTTTAAAACGATCAAGCATTTATTCTTTCGAAGTTTCCCTTCTTCACTTTGCCTTAACACTTCCTTTCCAAATCACAAGAGAAGAAACACAAAAGGACATATTATCCATTCCTTTTAATCACTAATAAATCTTAGTAGTATTCATGAAATAACTTCATGAAGTAACTTCTTAAAGTCTTCAGTTGCTACAATGAACAACCAAAATCATGGAATAAAAAACGTGTTCCTGAAAGAAAAAGCTTCTCTACATCATTTACTAGACTTCAGAGTAAAATTGTATATCACTGCAGACTTGAGACATCTTGGTCATTACATTTAAACTTAATGCACAAACTGTTTTCAAGTATAACTCCGGGCACAAGTTGGAGGAAACAGCTTGCTATCAGCACACAATCTTTCTTACTTTCAAGTATCAAAGTATGTACTCAGATTAAAGTCTACTTTCTATGACAACCTTTTTTTTTTTTTTAATCAAAGTATGTGCAGTTAAGTACACAAAGTGTCAGCTAGCCGAAGACTTCCTTGCTGTAACAGAGTACAATACTTCTCACTGAACTTACAGGCTACAAAAATTGACTTTTAATCCAATACGTTTTTTCAGCTGTGTTAAATTCACCTGCACACAAAGAACACTATCTTTCTGAAGCAACATCTGAGGATTTAAACAGCCATTTCCATTTTGGGCTGCTTCCAGTCTAGACATTAAAAAAATGAACCTTTCAAGAGGTATTCTGCCTATATGTATTTATGCATATATATGTTAAGTTCTGGTGACAGTTCAAATAAAGTTATGTTCTAGCCTTTTATGTGTGTGTGTGTTGTATTTTTCAAATTGAATTTTTCAAATTTTTGGTTTGATTTTGAATTTCAAATTTGAATTTTTCCAATTGCTGATCTTGGCAGCATACCTTATAATATGGTATATATGCTAGCAAAATCAGCAATTTTTGATAAATATTGCTGGCACAAACAGCTTACACCCTGTCCTCTGCCTATGACTGTTTATTTTCGCAACACGAACTTTTAAGTCAGGACATTTAAAAGCATGATCTAAAAAAGACTCAGCTGACTCTGGTGCAGACATCAGAATTTGATAGATCAGCTTTAAAACATACAGCTAAGCCATGACCAGCAGTAAAGAAAATGGATTTTGATAAATCTGGATTGTCGAGTTGATTTACTTAATCTGAAATGAAGCACATCTTCATAAGCCAATTATACTTAAAATGTACATTTCTTCTAGGTAACACAATCAGTTATGAGAAAGGAATTATGAGAATGAGCCAAGATTTACTTCACCTGCTTAAGTGCCTCATCATTAATTTCATCTGCCAGAGCTATGAGTCACACAAATAAAAGATGCTTCACAGTAGTAGCTGGCAAGCTGATATGAAAATTTCTATCATACTGGCTTCATGGAAGCACTGAGAATGTTACAATATCACACAGTATCACAGATTTCTAGGTTGGAAGAGACCTCAAGATCATCGAGTCCAACCTCCGACCTAACACTAAGTACTCCACTAAACCATATCGCTAAGCTCTACATCTAAACGTCTTTTAAAGACCTCCAGGGATGGTGACTCCACCACCTCCCTGGGCAGCCCGTTCCAATGCTTAATAACCCTTTTGGTAAAGAAGTACTTCCTAACATCCAACCTAAAACTCCTCTGTCGCAACTTTCGCCCATTCCCCCTCGTCCTGTCACCAGGCACGTAGGAGAACAGACCAACCCCCACCTCTTTACAGCCTCCTTTAAGGTAACTGTAGAGAGCGATGAGGTCGCCCCTGAGCCTCCTCTTCTCCAGGCTGAACAAGCCCAGCTCCCTCAGCCGCTCCTCATAAGACTTGTTCTCCAGACCCCTCACCAGCTTGGTCGCCCTTCTCTGGACTCGCTCGAGCACGTCCATGTCCTTCCTGTAGCGAGGGGCCCAAGACTGAACACAGTACTCGAGGTGCGGCCTCACCAGAGCCGAGTACAGGGGCACAATCACTTCCCTAGACCTGCTGGCCACACTGCTTCTTATACAGGCCAGGATGCTGTTGGCCTTCTTGGCCACCTGGGCACACTGCTGGCTCATATTCAGCCGACTATCAACCAATACTCCCAGGTCCTTCTCTGCCAGGCAGCTTTCCAGCCACTCATCTCCCAGCCTGTAGCTCTGCTTGGGGTTGTTGCGCCCCAGGTGCAGGACCCGGCACTTGGCCTTGCTGAACTTCATACAGTTGACCTCAGCCCATCGCTCCAGCCTATCCAGATCCTCCTGCAGAGCCTTCCTGCCCTCGAGCAGATCGACACATGCACCTAACTTGGTGTCATCTGCAAACTTACTGAGGATGCACTCAATCCCCTCATCCAGATCATCGATAAAGATATTAAAGAGGACCAGCCCCAGTACCGAGCCCTGGGGGACACCACTAGTGACCGGCCTCCAACCAGATTTGACTCCATTCACCACAACTCTCTGGGCCCGGCTATCCAGCCAGTTTCTAACCCAGCAAAGCGTACGCCAGTCCAAGCCCCAGCAGCCAGTTTCTTGAGGAGAATGTTGTGGGGAACGGTGTCAAAAGCCTTACTGAGGTCAAGGTAAACCACATCCACAGCCTTTCCCTCATCCACCAAGTGCGTCACTTTGTCATAGAAGGAGATCAGGTTCGTCAAGCAGGACCTGCCTTTCATAAACTCATGCTGACTGGGCCTGATCGCCTGCTTGCCCTGCAAGTGCCGCGTGATGACCCTCAAGATAACAAGATGTTTCATGTTAGCTGTTATTTTCAGACATATCAGACTTTGACCTCTGTGAAAGCTGGTGGAACATGCTATTTCTTTTCAACTGCTAACATACTAAGAGACATTAAACACTGAAGGAACGAACATAGACAAAGTGAGCATCTTTTGCGTGTTTTGCCTATTTATGACCACCAGGTACAGTAGTTCTTACTGCTCCAAAGATTATTCTCCCCCAACACACACACAAAAAATAGTAAAGATGTTTTATTTGGAAGCTGAATTCAAAAAACTGTTTAAGATAGAAGTTCAGCATGCCCTGAATTGCTCAAAAGTGGATTTCTTACCCAGTCTCTCTCCTGCCAATTCAATTACCTTCTGTTTTGCACAGGCAACTAGTGACTGACTAGGGTAGAGTGGGTCTACTGGCTCAGGTGTTATTTTTATTCCAGTACCCACAGGACTTCCATTCTTTTACTCCTCAAAACTATTAGTCACCCAAGACGAAGCAAATACACAACCGTGAACTCTGCATGTTTGCTAGCATGCTGAATAACAAGTTTATGTGAGAAACATCCCAAACTGCTCCCCAGCCCCTCTGACAAGAGGATAGAAATAACAAAAAAGTTCACCTGGAGTCTTACATTATTTCAGCGACTTTTTAAAATTTCCATGGACAGAAGTACGCACTGTATGTAAAACTCTCAAGCCACCAAATTACTAGAAATAACCTATTATACTGTTTCTCATGCTTGGGGTACCACAGGCACAAATCAGGAGAGAAGTAAAAATTAACTAAACCATTTCTGTAAGAAATAAAAACTAGTTAAAGCAGTTTAATGGTTTTCACTTGTAATAAGGGGTGCAGAAGAACATGGGAAAGTGCTTAATCTCTAGGAAATAATTCATTCCTCATAGTTGCATTTATTTCTCTCATATATACGTAGCATTCCATTATAATTTAAAATGAAATTCTCAATTTTGTTTGTATCTCAAATTGCTTGGTATAAGGTTGCAATTTTCATCCTATCGACCAGTCTCTGCATTTTCCCCATAGCTGATATACAAACGATTAAAAAGCATATTTCCAAAAAGAGAAAAGTAACCAAAAATAATCTCATCACGTTCACAATTGTTCTTCTATAACCTTGTTAAGATTCATAGTTCTTTTTGGTCTAAACTGATTCATCCACACTCAGTTACACCTAGGAATACTGTTGTGTCTGAAGAAGAAAATTAATTTATTCCATGGAATTAGACATGTATGATTTTGAATGGCCATATACAAAACCATGCAACTCAGTAAGACAATGAAAGATGAAAGAAAGGCATTATTAGCATCTGCTTAGTAAATGAAATACATCAAACAGAAAACAATGAGAACCATTATCACAGGTATTAGAGCTTTGACTCCAGCTTCCTCTCCAATGGCATTACATATCTATCCTCCAACACAATTCAAATAGATATAAACTGTAACCAAAATAAATATCGGTATTCCTTCTTCAGTATCATTTCCTTCAGAACAGCAAAAAACATTGTACTTTAAAAAGAGAAAGCTACAAGTAACAAAATCAGGAGTCCTGTCTTTGGTCCACATTGATTACTCAAAACTTGTTAAATTATTGGTTTCTTTAAGAAACTGAACAGCAAACCTCAAATTACACCATTAGTCATAGTACACAGATTACTTTCATAAACTTGTAACTACCCATAAATAAAAGAATAACTATTTGGAAGATTTTCTGAAAACTAGATCTTTGGTTATATCAGTAAGTCAGAATTGCGTGGAATGTATAAATCTTTAACAATAGCAGCTTCTAACAAAGCAACAGAAGCATCTTCACATTAAACAGTATATTCGGTATTCCTGCCTCCTCCAAAGATTAAAACTGCGTTGATATATTTGTTCTCTACTATAAATTAATAACATTGTTAGTTATTAATTTATAAGCACAGAATGTGCTTAAATTTAAATTATAAGCACAGAATGTGCTTAGCGATACAATGCAGAAACATGCAGAGCTATTTAAAGATAGCTCTAAAAGATTCTGGGTAGACATCTGCACAATGCTTTATTGTCCAAAGCAAAGCAGAGTACCATCTGTGCCACAAGATATTTCTGTAGCCTAGTAATGATGAAAAAACCCTAGGTTATCCTAAGTTATTTCCTTTTTCTTGGGCAAATTATTTCAACTGTTACTTTCTGTAAAGTACAGAATACACCTCCAAAACATAATACATGTATTTATATAAATAGCATATATACACACACACTGCTTTGAATAGAGCACCTTTTACAAGTTTAACAATGCTGTTCCTAAGGATGTGGAATGAAGCCTCCAAGTTTCAGAGATGTAAGGCCACTTGTATTTGTTTTCTCTACTGGAATTATTATTCATTAAGTTCATGCCATGATCAAGGAACATTTCACAGACAAACTAGTCATCCTCATTTATCCCTCACAAGACACAGTTAAAAACTTCGTCTGTTACACCAGTTAGGCACTACATTAACTGCCTATTCATTGTTGCTAGACAATGTCATATAAAGCAGAGACAAATAAGCACCTAACCACTTTAAAAATGATTACAATGATCTATACAATAAAAATTATTTGGAGGAAGGTTATTCAACATCTGCAAAGATACCTCCTTGTCAAAGGAGGAAGGTTAGAATGGCAAAAAATTCATTGGCACCACAACTAAAATGAAGAATGAAGTTCATCAATAAAATTTTATTAGTTACATAAATTTCTTAAGGTAGCACTGGTCTGATAAGAGTTTAAGTTAGTGAAATAAAACAAGCCTTTGACCAGTGATAGCATAAAAACCCCATATAATAAGAATCAAGATGCTCAATGTAATTTGGAGACTGGGAACATGATACAGGGTGAGGTAAAGCCACAAGACGTTTTAAATTACTGAATGCAATGCTTTGTGAGAGGGTTGTTTTTGATCCAGACAAGTATTTCTAAGTTGTCAAACACAGACACTTTAATGTCTGTTGGATGAGGCATATCAAACAACAACCAAGTTGATTCATAATACCTAAAAAAGAACAACAATGAAGAGATAGCAACTTTTTAAAATCTCCCTTAAAAATGTGTTACAAGGCACATTAGGAGAAATATCATTATTTTATTTTATTATTCCATTTGAATTAAATACCTGAAACCAGTTCTCATATCGTAAGACAATGGGGAGAAGTTTAAAATGCATTTTGACAGACGCAACTTAATTGTCTATTAAAGTGCTATGATTGTTATGCCAAAAAGTATCAGCAGAAAGTAAAAAAAAAAAAAAAGCCATGAAAAGTAAGTTTTGAAATCAAAGTAAGGAAAATATAGGTATTCCACAGCATTTTAAAGTGATTCAAAGCTAAAAGTATAACACTGAGAAGGTTTATAAACCTGCATTTTACATTGTTCCCTTCATAGCCTGTGACTTTGTACATTTTCAAAAAAAGTAAAATACTTTGAAAGAAAAAAATATCAGCATCCTTAGCACTTAAAAAAAAGAATGGTTTATGTGGAAGAAAATAACAGCAAGCAGGTTAATTCATTATACTGCTTTGAAGCACTACGCAATAAAGCTGGATTGTAAATTGTATTTTAACCCTATTCTTTTAGCTGTACAGCAGATGCCAGTGATTTCAACAACTCTGAAAGTCTTTTTGACATCTTAACAGCAAAACCTTTGGGCAACTTATTCTTCTTATCAGTATTAACAGTCAACTGCTGAAAAGCATTCAGTTGAATAAGTATGTAAAAGATGTCTTATTCTTCATAGAGAACTTTGGGCCCTTTAAATTTTGCACTTCGTAAATAAGATTAAAATTTCTATTCACTCCAAATATTCACACTTAAGACATCTCACATGCACAACACTACTGTTCCCTTTAAACTAGAAATGCACAAACTCTACTGAAAGCTACCTACTTGAAAGTTCCAGGTATCTTAACCTTTCCAAGGATACAAAGTGTTCAGAAACAAGGTAGTAAATTCACTAGTGCTGCCCCACTTCCAAACTTCTAAAGTAAGATAACTGTTTTATTAAGCAAACTTAACAAGTCTTCTATTGAACAAAACTGTTTTTTTTTTTTAAACCCTTTCCATTTTCATCATAGGTATACTCTCAAAGTCTGTATTACATTTGTCTGTTCTTTAAAGAATATGTGTAGGGTTAATAGTCCTATCAGTACTTAAAGGGAGCTTACTTGCAGCAAGTAGCTTTTCTAAGGTTTTCAGAAGGGCTGGTAACCATCTGTATGTTTCAGACAAACTAACTGAAAGGAATGCATTAGTTTAAGATTCATATGTATATACACAACAGATTATACTTCTTTCTCGCACAGTCTCCTTAAACCTCCTTAAGGTTGTCTGAAGAATCAAAACCATGAAAAAATGATGTGCTGATCTGCAGTAAACTGACAATTCATTCTGAGATCATGCTAATTACATCATGATTGGTAAAGTTGTAGTTCTTAAATCCCATTAATATTTGTCTACCACTTCAATTGGACCTAACTGTTGTTTTTAATGCTGAATAAGAATATTCAGCGTTCACAGAGATTATGTTTGAACAAAAATCAGTTATCTTACTATTCCTCCTAAAGTCAAACGCAGTGTATATCCACAGCGCTCTTCTATATCTACAATTTCAAAAAAGCTTACCCAATCAACAGTTAAGAACTAAACTCCGAGTTTGGCACATACAGCAACTTTCAGGAGTGTCCCTTTAGTTTTATTAAAACACTGATAAGAACAACGATCCTATCACCAAGCATTAGCCTGACTGGCAGCTACTCAAGGTGCTTTATCTCAACTTTGCACACAGGGACCGCACCTTGCCTATGACTGAGGCACATAAGGCACAGTGCAGAAGTACAAGAGTTCAGACACTAGAGGACAGTCTGTTCATTCGACTGAACCTCCAGATTTGTACTGCATGTTCCACATCGCTTCCTTTCTCTTGCACTAGCATTCAAGTTCATAAGCTGCTGAATCCACTTCCAGGAAGCTTCTCTTCAGATCAGAGATTTCTTTAGGCTAGTTGAAATTCTTTTTACATAAACCTCAGAGTGTTGCAAGAATCCTTGAAAATGAGATAATTAATGTCAGTACTGTCTGTCCAACACCAAAGATGAGAGCTTCTAAGGGAGCCATATTCTTTCCTGCTACTCTGTAAATTCCAGCTACTGCAGCACCTAAGAATCACAGGAAAAACAACCATCAAATTACAGATGTAAACCCAAGGCTGAAATATATGATAAATAATTTACTGTGCTTATGCATCAGCTATTTCTAGAGTATTACCAAACACTGTATTACTTCATGGCATTATGCAATTATTTAGCCTTGCTTGACTTTTTCTAGTTTTATGAAAAGCCTTCAGGGATGATTTTCCCAATTGAATCAGATTAACTTTCACAACACAAGCTTGATTTGAAAAAAAGTGAATCTTGCCATTTCCCTTTAGGTGTCTTCAAATTTAGTATTTTTTTTCTTCATATTTGCCTTCTGCTAATTTGAAAAATTAGCAAAAAAAACGTTCAAATTTGGTTTAATTGTGCTTGCATAAGCAGGGAGAAGCCAACAGGAAGATTGCTGGAGTCTACAAAACGACTAAAAATTTCCATCATCTTCATTTAATATTTCAGTTAAATAACAAGCCAAACTGAGTCAGTTTAAATTTGATTTAAACTACTAATCTGATAACAATTGTTCAGAAAAATCAAGCAAAACATGAAAAAAGATCAAGAAGTCTTATATTGTCATCCATGAATGTGTATAAGAAGAAATCTCTACAGATATCATTAGATTTTGAGTTATATCAAATGAAGACACCATTATTCTTGTAGATGTGCGCAGATTCCCATTTGTATAATATCACATGATCAAGATAAGCCAGCAACAAAATACTGCATTTTAAACAAAGCCAGTTGCTCCTACCTCCCTCCCACTGTCTTTTACATGCTGAATTTATCACATGCATATAAAGAGCAAAAGTCACACAGCAAGCAAATAGTTGTGTTGACTTGAAACAAGTGCCTGAGAAAGGTACTCTTTGCTACCAGTCAAAAATACCAGGCTAATGATGAAGAACATTTTCTTCTCAAACGATGTCTGAGCATGAAGACACCAAAATGTTCATCCAAAAAAAAAAAAAAGAGTCTTGTATACAGCTGTGTCTGTGGATAAAAATTTTACTCAATCTATACCTCAGAAGTTCACTTAGAATAAAGCTTTTTTTTTAAAAAAATATTTTTTTCTGAACTAATATTTGTTGTACAGTGCTTGCTTCCCTTACCTAAGGGATCACTGAATTTGCCGTCTTATGAGGTTATGATCTTCAGGAAAAAAAAAAAAACTTAATTCTGAAATAATTGTAGAACCTTTTGTACATAATGTCTGAGAAGCCAATTAACTACAATTAAATGCTTCTAGAAAACACAAAGATGCTTTTGCAAGCTCTAAGAAAACTGAAGAGCCACCACAACATTTGAAATAAATACCAAGAATTAAAAAAAACAACAGAATTTCCTTGGTTTTGCTCAGTCATTAATGTGAATAGTCTGCTGAAGTGATCAAAATCCATCTTAAAAAAACACTTCTCAAACATTGTAGGAAAAGAATTCACTAATAATTATTTCTTTACCAAAAAAAACATAAAGTATATTTTGTCAGAAACTTCACCACAAGGCTAGCCTTATGTTATTTCATTCAGACACCTTGCATAAGCTTTTCCATTTGTTCCTCTACGATTGACTGTCAAAAACTGAAAGAGATCCTTGAGACTGAGCCCAGTGCTGACACTAAAATTATTCAGGTGATTGAACTCTCAAACTGAATTGAAATGGCTAAGATTTATTAACTAGTAGCATCAAATTATGGTATCCCAATAATAGACTTGTCTTGCTTAAGAAAACATTGAGATATTTTGGAAAACATCAATAATGAAAACATTAAAAGCATTACAGCTTGATAATTATGTATTTATATTTGTTAAATAAGTGTGTGTAATACAACCTGTAATGCATAACCCAGCACAACTGGTACAGAGCCAGAGTATACTACAATAAGTTGCCATTGAGGAAATGAGAACATCACCAAAAGAGTGTGTATGGAGGGAGGAGGAAGAACAAACCCTTTGGGATAAAATGCAGCCGAAATCATTACCTCAAACTGCCTAACATATCTATTCCTCAGGTTATTTTTGACAGTATTCACCACTGTTCACTCAGTTTGTTGTCTTTTCTCAAAAACCCATAAAGTTTGAAAGATCTATCATGAGCAAAATTGAACTTTCATCATTTAACAGGCCATATTGCATTCAACTACACAAACAATTCAGAGAACTGGAAATACAATTGGAAATCAGTTTGATATTTAAATTTCTTAAGTACTGGATTTCGCCTATCCAAAAGGCTAAATACTTAACTTAAATTCCAGCTTGCAGCATAATAGCTATTGAAAATACTCTTTAATATCGTACTACCATAATTGGCCTTCAGAAGCTCCTCACAGAATTTCTTTCAGGATGAAACAACCCAGTGCTGTCCAGAAACAAAAATACCTCAATGTTTTTATTTAACCCAGTTACAACGTTCTGTGCAAAACCATTGGGAACAGTGTAATAAAAGTCCACAGTGTTATCTTGGAGAAATTCTTAGGTGAAATGCATTATTTACACATAAACAGTGCTGTTTATTTGTTAAATGTTTTGACATGTAAAACTGGATGCCTAAAAACACAACTGTGTTGCTCCTCTTATGCATAGAGGAAAGAAAGTAATTTCATTTCACAAACACTGATCCTTCCCCAGTGCAGAATACTACTGAAAAAGTCTCGGCTTGGATATCCAGCAACACATTTCTTATCTTTTGTTCTTCAGAAACAGTCATGCACAGTTGACCTCCTAACAGGGCCACTGCCATTTTATATGTAGGACAGTTCGATGTCAGCATAACTCACAATGTAAGGTTCTCAACGGGTTCCATATATGCCTTACCTTAGAAGAAAAAAAAAAAGTAGAATTACACTGAACTGTTGTTAAACACTGGAAATTCTAGGCTAGGAAATACACAGCAATTAAAACCACTTTGAGGAAAGCCTTAAGGAAATATTTCTTCAGAAACTTGTATTTTTATTTAATCTTGAAAGCTAACAGGCAAGAATGACTTTCAGTATAAGAAACTTTAAGAAATAATCTCCTACAAAACACCCAAGAGTGAAGCTCAAGTGTTACCACTACTCTAATAATCTGTACAATTCAAAGACAGAATGAAAGGCAACACGGCTCACCTACAGTTTCAGGCTATATGACAGTCTCTAAATTTACACAGCTCCATACCCTCAAAGGCTTTACCCTCAAAGGCATCATTCCTCCCTACACCAAATAAATTGGAAATTATCATTATAACCACAAAAGACTGGGAAGGTCTTTCAAATCCATAAACCAAATTGTTTGGTCTGTTCTCTGAGTGGCATGAATAGTTCAGATTGTTATCCAGTCACTAAAAAAAAAAAAAGTTTCTCTGCTGCAAGTCAGTACCTACATGGCACCTTTCCTTCCTTTAAGAGAGCAACATCCTATCCAAATGCAACTTAAAAACCTCCAGCAGGCTCAAGGAAATGAGCAAGAAGTCAGTCCTGCAATCAATGGGATCAGAGCTTCATTTCCAAACGAAATGGCTGTCTTTAAGGGTATTAACAGGTGATCTTGATCAAAAACTTTTGGCAAAAGGTCTGCACAAGTACGATAAGACAGGACTGCACTTTCTGGTCTCAAAAAGGTATTACCTGTCAAGCACACACATTTGAACAGCCTGGTACCCAAAGTTTACAAGATGAAAGACTAGGACAATCGTCCACTGACAATTCTGGAATCATTTTTATCTTTACCACAACATGAAGAGAAACTCAGCTGTGATTTTCATTAGAATTGCTACATGACTAAAGCAAAATCCTTAATAAACAATAACCAAACCACTAAGAGAAGGTTTATTTGTTTTAATATTGATTTAAATTTAGAGTAAATAAGTAAAAGCACAAAAGACAAACTTACTGGTTATCATGGCTCCTGTTATAGAAGCCAGAAATCCAATGCTGACCACAATGACAGAGATTAGTCTCCCCTGTCTATGTCTCTGCAGCATCAGAAACATTAACACTCCCACAGCACCATGGACAAAGAGAGAGGAGAAGAGAGCCCAGAGGAAAACCCAGTACCACATCTCTGAAAGAAAGCAGTCAAAAGATTAGTATTTTTCAGGCAATAAATTTATAAGAGATTTAGAAACATTGCATATAATCAATAGTAAAAGAAAAGCAATACCCATTTCAGTCTTAAAAGGAGTCAATGTGAAAACACTGGCATATACTCAAGACACTATCCCCTTTTAGCGGTCTACCAAAGAAGTAACTCTATTATGATCAAAAATTTGTAAAAAGAAATCTAGTACAGTTTTTTGTAATAATACACCCGATTAAAGACCACCATATTTTCTTCAAAGGTTTCTTTTTTTAAAAAAAAACACAACACAATAATTGTAACTTCTTACTAGGATTTTGCAAATACAGCTGCAGAACAAAAAATTATCTGAAACCAACTGAACCAGAAAAAAGTCAAGAACTCTCTTTTATAATAAGAGACCACATCAAGCTAACATCAAATGCAAAAAATGAGGTTAAAGACTTCAGTATATCTACCCAGGTAAGTGTTCTACTGAATTAGCTTCAAAAGGAAAAAAAGAGAAATAAAATATATTAAAATGTAGTAATACATCCAGCAGCTTTATTCTAATTGCTTAGCACACACTTTTATAGATACGGGTAGTCACTATTATTTAAGTCACTGAGCAAGGACAGGAGATCTTGAGAACGTGCAGAGTACAGACATTTCTAAGATTGCCAGACGTGATCATTACTTTCAAATAAAAGATCAGAGAGCATCAGCAAAGCTACATAAAAATCAAAGAAGCTTCCTTACTTGGTGATAATCTCCTAAAAGCATTTACTATAATTCAAAAGGGTAAGAAAAACTAAGAAAAGAAAAAAGTGAAACCCTAAATATATCCACCTTTTTTAAAGGTCAACTACAGTGATGATCTTGTGTCTCTCTATCATCACAGAATTTAGCAAACTGGGAGACGTTTTCCCAGCTGTCACAATCCCAAACTTAATTAGCTTTTCCCACAGTTCACCCTAAAAAAAAGATACAGCTTCCATACAACAGCAGGACAATGTTTATCAGGTGAGCCTGTATTACTGT
This sequence comes from Anser cygnoides, assembly GCF_040182565.1. Taxonomy (NCBI): domain Eukaryota; kingdom Metazoa; phylum Chordata; class Aves; order Anseriformes; family Anatidae; genus Anser; species Anser cygnoides. The sequence goes on from NC_089874.1 coordinate 70,741,742, forward strand.
AGCTTGACACACAGTCATTCAAGCAGAAATATGACCCAATTAGCTAACTTTAAAAAAAAAATACACAAACACAGCAGATTAAGCAAAGCATTCTGTAAAAGGATGCTCAGAAAGAATTGTTGCCACACAGTAACTGCAGTCCTTTAAGTCCAAGTCTGTAGAGTATACATAACCACAGCACAAAAAAAAAAGAGTTCAGTACTTTTTCAGTACTTGTTCATTTAGCAGTACTTGGAGTGTAGTCTCAACCCTTCCCCTTTCATACAGCCATAAAAGGCAAATCCATGTCACAGGACTTAGAACTCCTATAAATCAGGAGAATCAAAAGACCCACTTAGGAGGGCAAGAAGGAAGGTGAGCGGTAAATATACATAGAGTTAATACTAACTGCTGTAGTTCAAGACACATCCTCTCTTTCTGAGTGTTTGGATACACACACATATTGGGGGGTAGCTCTAAGCAAGTCCATGGAAGTTCTCCATCCACATTATACAGGTTTGCAAAATACAGTAAAAGAGAGGCCCGTACAGGACAGTGTATTTACAAGACTTGTCCCAAGCTTTCATCTTTCTTAACTAAAGCAGATACAAGAGATGAAACACCTACCTAAGGAAAGCGCAATCTTGCAATATTACGAAGGTCAAGATAACCTGATACCACAGTGATGGACTCAGAGTAGGTATTTCAAATTTACAGATGAAGAAAATGCTCAGTTCTTATGCAGCATGACATGACAACTGCATGCTGTAAGATTCCCAAACACTCCTTAGCTATGACAGCGGTCTATTGATCAAGGTTATCCCCTGCAGTTTCCACATGGGATATGAGGCACCACAATGCCTTTTAGGAAATCAGTGGTTGTGGTCATTGTTGACCCTTGCCAGGTGGAAAAATAAATGAATTTGCAGTCATAGGAAGACTTCTTATGATGACTGTATTCATAGAAGAAAAGGTAATATTATGAAATGGAACTCCAAATGGAAGAACCCAAACATATTCACAGCCCCTCTACACAACAAAATAACTGCACAATGATCAACTATCTTGGTCTTATTTAGATTCCAAATAAGGCTCAAGGAAAATTAGCATCCTGCCGCACTTTATATTTAGGGCAGAAGACAGTAGAACAGAACCAATCCCAAATGTTAGATAAAATTGAGTTCTTTCACACACACTTTCCCCTCCTATTCCTTAAAGTGACAATGCATACTGAGTGCATTCAAAAGGCAATTAGATAACATCCAGAAATATTTCTTGTTCTACATGAATGCAGCTGTAGTGTTTAAAGAACTCAGCTATAAACCATGACTTCACAAAGCCTTAGGTTTTCAGCTCAATAGTATCACAAAGTCAGCAATGCAAGAAACGCAGGTAGCGTTACATGCAACTGCAATAACCCAGTACCTTCTCATAATATATCATTCATATCTTCTGTTTTTGCCAGACTGACTGTAGATACTAAAATCTGCAGGTATTTACTTCAGAGCAGTTGGAGTGGGTAGAGGGAGGAACCCCTCATATCTTCATGATGGTAGGAACCAAACATTTGTTTAGATGTGAAAAGGGCTAGGACATAGGCCTGTGAGGCTCCTAGATGCAGAAGTCAGGCAGCAGGATGAGGGACACAGCAAGCAGTTGTGAACTGGTTAACTGTCTTTCACCCTGCAAGTAGGCAGTTGGAGTTTGTGCACCTCCAAGTACACGTTGCAGATTATCCACTCTCCACCAACTTGTGTGCAAATTTGTTAAGTAGCTGATTAGCAAGTTACTAGACAGAGTTATGAGCAGAGAAACTAAATGTTTTTTCCCCTTACACACATTCTTGCTAGAGAGCAATGAGTCATTTTTATCCCAACAGGTTGAAAACAGAACTTAATCCACAGTTTTTTTTTCCTGTGTAAGAGTTTGAGGTTCTCTAAAATTCATTATCATCCAACTCCATAATTATGATGAAAGATGGCCCTTGGAAAAATACTGTGCTAGACCTACACTGAAGGAAGCAAAGAATGGGTTGAGGATAACACAGAGATGCCATAAGGGAACGGAGAAAGAGAACGTGAACGTCTGAACCCAAAGGGTCAAGGCTTTGCTTGACCAAAAAATAACCCAGTAGTTGAAAGGTTTTTAATATCTATAAATGAAGCAGAAATGAGACTGCAGTGTTTTAAGAGCATGCTGATAAAACAGACTTATGTCTTATGTATGAGATTCATACTCTAAGAGGTATAAACATACCTGATCAATTGCTACTACCTTGACAAACAAAGCATGCTGTCAAAAAAGTTCATTATTTGTGTAACTACACTAATTAACTTGCTCTTCTGATGATATGAACTACACAATTGGAATACTTTGCTGGTATGATAATAATGATTTAGCTTTAGCTAGCAGAAAGCTCCAAACACAAACCTAGCCTCAGTTACTTAGTCACATCCTCATAGAGCTACCTGAAAGAGCCCTGAACAAAATGACAAAATTACAAAAAAAAAAAGAAAGAAAAAAGCACTGGAAGATATCCAGTATTTTGTGGCTTACAAGCCACAACATCCAACGCATAGCACAGATCACCCTGGCTTTATGTGGGTGGAATTTCCCTCCCACCCCCCAGAAGAGCCGCAGGGCTCAAGCACTTGCGATTCATGCTCTTTCTCTCCAGATTTAGGGTACTGCTCTGTTAATTTAGGTATTTATAGCTATCATATATAAATTATACATATAATACACAAATCATATTATGCTTATCTGTTACATATGTACTTTGAACATATCACTGTAGGCATATACAACCTCAAAGATTAGACTTTTATGATTAGAAAAAAGACAAAGGATGCTAAAGTTTAGAATAACATCTGTATTGACTTATCAAATTTGAAGTTGCATTCCATTAACAGCTTTATCTTGGGCAAATAAAAAATGCAAAGTCAAAGTATGTAAATGCTAACACTTTTGAATATTATCTATATACATGAACATGTCCCACTGCCACTCAGCTTCAGTAAACAGGGAGTGAGTACATCATTAGTCCTTCATCTTCAACATTTTTCTTTCCCTCTAGTCCTTGCCAGGTGAATAGTGATTGCCTATAACATTTCATAAACCAAGACTGATTGCTCCAAAACCAAGTACCTGTCTTGAGATTCTGATCTACGTACCCAGTAACTATCTACCACTTGCTACAGAATTAAGTCTTTGTGCAGAATTTAAGTATCTGCGCCCTGAACACAAAGATACAAATTTCAGCCAACAAGATAGCACGTGCTGAAGTTTGAATTAAAAAACTACATAACATTATATCCTTGCAGATTTATGAACTCAACACACTCAGATTAAGAAATGCCTGTTTATTATACGTGCAAACTTAACTCAGCTCTTTATACATTATGGTGTTTTCTTCATCACTAGGTCCTTTCTTTAGTTATTGTATTAACTGGTGCACTGGAAGTTATCAGGTCTATACAGTCAAATTGTTGTTTGTAGATGCTACCATTTTTGCTGTATTAACTGGAAGAGAAGAACTTGCTGAAGAGCATTTAAATCCTTAGAGACTAGACCCCCTGAAGTTGCAGGGTAGGGGAGAACAACATAGTCCAGAAAAATCAGGGGACAAATAATTGCAGGATGAAGCTTAGGAAAAAAAATAGAAGGCGGCTTCAGTCTTTGGAACAAATAATTAACGAGACATAAACAAAACACCTACTTTGCTTACAGGAAGGACAGAAATATTGCAAAGTTCCCTAAACTTGAGGTAGCCTATAACATGAATATTTACTACAACTGACACTCATGCGGGGACATTTTTCAGTTCAGTTCATTTTTCAGTTTTCATTAGCCAACTCATTCTAGTAATGCCCGATCTACCACTTAGTGCATAACTGGTGCACGTGAAGCGGCCACTTGGATTTGCTGGAGGAGCTAAAATAGGGTGAGGTAGGAGCCCCCTCTCCTCTCCAACAGGTCGCAGAACCTTACCCCCACCATTTATAGTAACATGCCCAAGTGAAGGCAAGAAGCTATGAAGCAAAAGTCAGTGGGCCTGGGTTCAGCTACAGCAAACAGTGCTTGCTATCGTGGAGCGTGATGAGCACATGGCAGGAATTCAGTTGTCCGCAGTCTCCTGTGGTACTTTGTACTATATTATCCTACATGAAAGCCTGGATTTCTCTTTTTGTATTGAGCATGAACCAGACTTATGGTATAAAAAAAACATTGGTTCAACTTCTCATAAAAACACCAAAAACCAACAACAAAACCAATCACACACATAAATTAAACCACTGAGGTTTCAAACACTTCCTGGTTAAGGCTGGAGCTCGTATTTTATTTCAAAACATTGAATAGAGTTGATACATTTTTTTAATAAAGAACATAACTTTGCTGATAAAATTGTATAACTTTGTGCATACATAACCAGCATTGTTTATCTAAAGACAAATTCTTGCTTGAACAACTTAACTCCCAAATCCAAACCACAACTTTAAGTCCAAAAATAAACACAAAGCAGTCTTGAGGAATATTCATGGAATGCTGTATATTTCTTTCCAGTACTCTGAAGAAGTTTCTCCTTCACTTTCTCCTTTCTTTTCAGCACAGAAAAGCAGAACATCTGTTTTTGAACAATAATTACTTCTACAGTCAGTAAATATTTTAGAAAGTTTTTATGCAAGTTTAACAACAGTTACTCATTAATATCAGTTACTACACTAAAAAAAAAAATCACCTTTAAATTAAAAATAACCATTTGACATTAAAATACCTTCTGCAACTTCTTGTTATATCGCAAAAGCACCAAGAAACATTTTTTCTTACCTAACACTTAGCACTGAACTTCACAGAAATGCCTGCATTGCATCACGTTCTAATAAGAAAAACTTTGCAGGATGTCTAACACAAAGAAAAGTTACATCCATTGTTAACTCCTTCCTTTAACAGTACAACTAGTATTTCTATAGAAAGAATGCAAAAATAACTATTCAGGAAAGGAACTATATTCGTGTGGGGACACACTAATACCTTTAAGATTTAATCACCAGACACAGCGATACAAAATGTATGCACTTCAAAAAGTTTATTGGTCAAATTAATAAAGTAGAACCTATTAAAAGTTACTTTTAACTGGAAGTCAACAAGAAAGATCATAAAGCCTAAGACAATTGTTTTGTTTGCAACATCTTCAAACCCCAACTCCACCTCTGCGCTACACATGTTTATATGTATCTTTTACACAGATGGGAGGGAAAAGATGACATAATACTTTTTCATAAATATTAGAAACATACACCCTTTACTCAAGATTTTTCCAGGGAATATACTCAGTAACATCCCTACTATCAATACGAAGCCCCTTCTAGTCTGGAGGTAGAAACTCACCATTCCCTTTACGCCTGGACACGACAAGTAGCACACAGACACATTTCCCTGCTCTGTACCTTCTAACATAGGCTACAAAGGACTGCTGTGGAACTTTTTTTCCTGCCAAAGCTCCCCTCTCCTAGCAGGCCGTAACGACCTGTCTCGAGCGCCCCTTCCACAGCTCGGCTTCACCTTTCCAGAGCAGAACCCCTGAAGCTTACAATTAGGTTTATGTGCCAGCAAACACCTGCCACCCTGTTACCTCCCTCACTGCGCAGGGTGAAAAATATAACAACGAAACAGTAAAAGTCTCTGCTGCTGGCATTCATTTTTCGTTTAAATGGCTTTCCCTCAAACGCCACCCATAAAAAATAAAACCCGCTGGCAGAGCTACAGGAGCCCTCGCGGCCACCCCACTCCGAGCATCCCCTGGCACCAGCAGTCCCCAGAAGGAGAACCCCAATCCTACCCGAAAACCCAACCACCCCAATCCCAACCACCCCAACCTGCCCCCGGTTACCGGTGAGGCTGCGCAGGACGGTGCCATGTGCCCAGAGGCTCAGCACCTGCTGCACCGACAGGTTGATCGCGGACAGGTCCCCCGCCTCCACCTTCATGCTGCCGGCCCGGGGGGGCCGCCCAACGGCCGTGCCTGTGTCTCCCCCCGGCCCGTCACCTTCCCGGCGCCAACGACCACCACCGCCCATCCCAACACCCCGACCACCGCCATCACCTTCGGAGGGCGGGGCGGGGTAACGAGGCCCCGACCCCCGCACGCGCGAGGCCCCGCCCGCTCGGCCGTGACCGTTGGGCCGCGCGCCGCCTGATTGGTCCTCGCCGCGAGGGGCGGGCGCGCGGCTGGGGCCGTTGCAGCGGTTGCGGCCGTTGTCCCGCCGCCGCTGGGGCGTTGGCACCTCTCAGTGTTCCGTGTGGGTTACCGGCGGCGGCACGCAGAGAGGTCGCCCGGGCACGGGGCAGGGCAAAAAAGCGGCGAGGAAGACGCGAGTGGTCCTTGCTCGCAGTGTTCCTGTCCGCTCCTTTGAGCCTCAGCCCTACAGCCGGGGCCTGTTGCAGATTTAAGCCCTCAAAAGTTAGAAAAGATGACAGACCTTGAGTCAGTCCTAATTCCGTAACTACGCTTAAGCCCCTAGTTCCTTTCCTTACATAATGAAAGAAATACAACCATTAAGTTGAATGCTGCGTCTTTGGAAGTGCAGTATGTGTGGTGATTACTGATTTAATAGCAATTTTTTCCCCATTCTTAAATAAGATGTCCTAAGCTACATTTACTGCACATTTCCTATCTTTAATAAATAGCGCTTGCTACAGTACTTCATAAGCATCATTTTCTGTCAGCACCCTTTGATATATGGGGTTGGGGTGGTAAAGTAATTTGCAGTATAATTTGCAGTTTATAGATGAAACTATGACAGATAAATCAGCTAATATCCTGCTTGATGCCAATTACCTGATTTTTCAGATATTCTATTGCATGGTGTTTAGTTCAGAGGACTTTTGTTTGCAGCTGACAATGCTTGGCATTTCTGCAAATAGGTATCAAGCCAGGCAATGAAAACACACAATGAATGACTCCTTAGAGGGCTCCAGGTTTGGCTGATTAAGCACAGCATCACTGCAGCAGAGAAAGAACCCGACTTCCAGGACAGATCTGTTCCAGGATGGAGGGAACGTCCTCTCTCCCTCTCCCTGCAATCTCACCAGCAGCAACCTACAGTTGTGTGATTCAGGCAGGGTGCCCACAGATATCAGTCTACTTCACTGCACACAGGGGTGCAGTGGGAAAATAGTGTATCTTCTATGTTTAAAGGTAAAACATACAAAGGAGCGTCCAGAAAAAAAAGTTATGCTGGTTTATTCTTTTTAACTTCTGCATGCTCAACTCTGAGAAAGCAAACATTTCTCAACGAGCTTAAGAAAACCCAACCCTAAATCTGTTTGTATATTAGACCACTGTCTCAACACCAAGCGTGCTCCGCTTCATGATGGAGGTACAGAGAAAGGTTGCACAGATCATTCTTTCCCTGGAGACACAAACATTGGAAACTTGTTGGGCTTAACAGTAGTGCCAGGTGCTGCTTTTCAGCTCATGCAGCACCCTTTGTCCTGTGCTTTCCATAGGTCTTTCTCCAGTGCTTCTCCAGGTAACTCATAGCAAATCTCTCTCTCAGTGATTTTGCTTATGTTACCTCTGTTCAGCTTCAAAAATGTTCTCCCTGGATTCTCTCTGTTGTGTCCTGCTCTTTGTCTTTCATTACCCACTGAGCAGGTGATCTGGATACAAATTTGTAATGCACTTTTTGTCATATGAAAATTGGGCTGATTGGATCATTGAGGAAAAGATTGTCAGAACTACTGACACAAGTAAAAGAAGGGTGGAACATGACATTTAATGTTAGCACAACACGGGGAGGACTGTGCAGGAGGAATGAAATGCCTTGAATGCAGCAGCAGAAACCATCAAAATTCCCTCTGTAGGAGCCATAACTTTATACAAGCAGGGACTTGTGGCCAGCATTTTGTCCTCAGAAGGCACCCCTTCACCTGGGAGACGTTGCCAAGGAGGACCTGAGAGTATTAGTTTCCTGTGCTGCCGTAGGGGTTATCATAAGCTCTGCAGACGTAAATAAAGCAGAAAAAAGAAAAAGAAAAAGAAAAAGAAAAAGAAAAAGAAAAAGAAAAAGAAAAAGAAAAAGAAAAAGAAAAAGAAAAAGAAAAAGAAAAAGAAAAAGAAAAAAAAGAAAAAGAAAAAGAAAAAGAAAAAGAAAAAAAGACAGGAACATGATCTTAATGTTTAATCAGGTAAGGTAGTTCCTTTAAGTCCTGAAGATTACAAAAGAGAAATAGCCCTTCTGTAAGGGCCTGGTGAGCCCTCCTCTAACATGCTTCATGCCACTGTGGCACCTCATATTGAAGGAAAGGAGTCAGTCAGGGCAGGCCCAGAAGAGGACATTGGAAAAGATCAGAGGAGGTCGTTGTGTGAGAGAGGGTCAAGGGAGCTGGCTGAGGGGCTTAGCTGGGTAGAAGGAAAGCTGCCAAGCTGTGTGTCTAACTGGAACCTATCAACACCCCGCAGGAGTAACCACCAGCAAAGGGAGATGATTTATAGTGTGGAGTTGGGGCAGGGGCAGAACAAGTATAAATGGGCCATTAATACAATTAGGCTAGGAATTAGGAGAAGGTTTATAGCCGGAGGGAAGAGTCCTGGCCACAGTTTTTCCTAGGAAAACAACAGTGAGGGAGTAGGGAGGGAAATAACCCACAGGATATACATCAAAATACCCATTCATTGAGCTCAGAAGCTGCCTGCTTTCCTGCATTTTGAGAAGAGAGGCAACACCTGCAATTTATTAATAAACACTGGAGATACCTGACTCTGTGCACTTGGTGAAGCTTGAGAGAGTTGGCCATGTTTTACATGCAGCGCCAACATTGCTGGCTTGTGATCATTAGGTCTATGAGGCTCAGGTCTGCCTTTACAAGTGCGAACACACCAAAGAAAAAGTCCGCAAGGAACTCCTGAAAACCTACACAAGGACTAATCTTTATTCCAGAAGACCTCACTTTCCTCCCCGCGTAACTTTAGTTCCCCATATCTCCCTTCTGTAGATGGAAGATGTGGACAATTCCTAGAGCTGCATGAATGTGAAGTATGGCAAAAAGCTGATGGTAATGCATGGCTTTGGGTGAAGAAGGTTAGTTTTACAGGTGGAAAAGTAGGGTCAACATAGTTTCTCTGCCCTTTAAAAGATTAGTCTATGTCTACATACAATGTTTAGACACTTTTTCTGTTATTACTTTCAGAAGCTGAAGAAATAATGATAAATTTGTTTGGATAGCCCTTGGCTCAATCATTTTCCATTTGAAAAGGTAATGCTGTTCAAAATGAAACAATTTCTTAAGTCATGTCTGTGTAGGGAAATGAACTACACTGAGCATCCTGTATTGTCATGCTTTGAAACAAATGATTTTTGCATCATGAAATCAGCTTTCTGTAATGTAAAAGTCAAAATCCAAATGATGTATTTTGGTTACATTGAAGAAAAAATTTCCCCTGGAGATCTTCTAGCTAGAGTTAGCCATGCAGATCTACTGGCATTGCAGTTAAAGATTTGTTCGAGACAACCTGCTTTTACAGAATGGATAATCCCAGCACAGTTCAGATATCCAGACATTTTTTTCCACTTCAAAGGGCTTTTTTTAGCTTATGTTTCAAGCTGCTGACAGGACATGACCAAGTGCAGATAGCAAATGACGTTAACCTCCAACATTATCAATAGATTTTTGCATGCTCGCCCCCCCTTAAGACCACAGCTTCACACACAACAGTTACTGCTCAGCCAGAAGAGCTGGCAGCCATGGTTAGTTGTTAGTTTGTTTGAGCACTGGGTCACTCAGAAATAACTTGGCCTTGTAACCCCAGCTCTTCAAAGGCCAAAAGGCGAGCTCAGCCCCTACACCTGTAAGGAATGGTCCAGCAATTCATGCCACTAAGGGATTTGAAGGGTTAACATTGAGGCCTGGGTTTAGGTGAGAAGAGAACAAAGGGATTTCTTCAGAGAAAAACTGCTGACTCTGCACGGACGTGTAGTAACTTCTGACATCCGGCCAAGAGACCCCTAGATAAGGAGGAAGAATATGAGCCTCCCCGTCCGAGCGGCCCCCGAGAGACTAACAGAGACTGATAAGCAGGCGCACCTGGGAGGACTTAGGATTCGGGAAACCAAATATAATAACCCTGCCTCTTCTAGAAGTAGTAATGAATATGCACTAGCCTAGGAGCATAAAAACCAGCCGCCTTACGTAACAGGTGTGTGTCCTGGTGGAGCAGAGACTCCCAGCGCACCCAGCGCTGTTTGCTTGCCTCTATTCGTTTAATAAATTGTAAACTTTGATTGTAATCCTATTTGGGACTCAGTCATTTATAACACACCTGATGATGGATGAAGGTGCCTCCACGGCGATGGAGGAGAGGAAGGAAGGTGCTATCACGGGCTAACCATCGCAACTCATCCCAGCACGAGAACAGCCTCACAAGTTGATCTAAGCCACCAAAACTCGTTCAGCGCCGGCTTGCAAGGCTCTAGAAGGTGTTGGTGGCAAGGGGAGGAGGTGGCGCCCAGGAGACTTCTCCCTCACGCCAGTAGATGGAGCCCTGTGTCCCTGAAGAGCTCGGCACGGCCGGCTGGCCACCGCGGGGTCAGGCCTCAGCCGTCGTGGGGAGCTGCCGTGACCCTGTAATGCCGCTCTTTGGGTTTTGTAGAGAAGCTCAGGTGTTAGTTCGCCCCACAACCTGTGGGTAGCTAAAATATCGGCAGCTAGAATGTCGTTTTTCAATTAAAGCTTTGAAAGACAAAGTCTGCTTAGTAGCATCAGAATATCCCTCTGTAGAAGCCACTGGCAGTTTGTACGTATCAAAAAGTCGTGAAGTCTTAAAGATTGGCCACGCTGTGAAATATGTATAAAAGTCCCACTGACTTGTGGGACTTGTAAAGTGCTGTTGTAAATAATCCTCTGCCTACACTTGGGATCTGAAATTGTTTTTTTTTCTTTAGCATTTATGTCTGCACTGCTTTAAAGAGTGAGCAATGTGCTTGTTTTAGACAAGATCATCACTCAGAAAAATGTTGCTTTCTCCTGCTGTCACTGGACACACACAAGTATGCACTCATACACATTAACAGTGCAGTTTTAAGTCAGGCCTGCTGTTAGTATCAGCTATGCTACTTCTTATACAAGGCCTCACATACTCTGTGTTTACACTTCTAAAGTACTCTTTTCTTGTGATTAAGAACATTACGAGGGTTCACCCTGAAGACTAAGTTAGCCTTTGTATTTCCCTTTTTCAAGATCACTGGAAAAAAAGGCAATTACATGTAAAAATTGTCTTCGGAAAACATTTGGAATAGGCTAGAGGAAACAACCGTCTTTCAAAACATGAATGAAATTAATTCCACTGTTCCCTCAGGATTTAAGAATAAAGTAGAAATGAGGAACAACCCTCGCTCCTTTGTTCTCTTCCATGCCATGTTCAAAAACGTTTGGCTAAAATGCAAAAACCTTAAATCCTGTAAGATGCGTTTCTTTTAGAGTAGTTCCCTCTTGTCCCACATACCCCCCCCCCCCCTTTTTTAAAACAAAAAATAATATACCAAACTCAAGAGATCCATGTCAACAAATGATAGTCACGTTGAGTTTCTTATATGCTTAGGTCATTAGCTAGCAGGACTGTTAAGCTATTAGTTTTGAAATATCTTCTTTTTAATTTCTTTGTTTTGAAGTTGCCAGAAGTTTGGTAGAGAAATATGTTCCTTCATTAAACTAGTTTTTATTTAACCCTCACATAAGCATGTTACTCTCCAGAAAGAGTACAGGATTTTCTGCATAGTTTGTTTTTACAATCCTAAGTACAGAGGCAACTGATTTGTAAAACATATTTGCAATTCTTTTCTGATTCAGAATTCAGGAAAACTCAGCTTCAAATATGTACATTTTGTTGAAATACCTGTAACTTGAACCTGCACAATTAAAGCAATATTTGTGTGTATATATATATATGTGTGTATATATATATACACACACTTATGATCTGTAGCACCCTTACACTGAACTCCATCTCTCGCCTTGTTTGCTCCTCACTCAGTGCACTTTTGAGCAGGCAGGAGCTGGCACATCAGCATCACAAACCAAGACATGTCCTCAAAACTCCTACTTTTCCTCCAAGGCAGCTGTGCTATGCACAAATCATTCCTGTGCTTTGCAATACCACAGTAAGTTCCTAGCAACTGATTCCACATCCATTGAAGTAAATGGAAATACCAAATTGATATCAATGAACTTCACATTCAGTTTGGAATAGCAGAATTATCTGACCTTATATCTTCATTTTATCTGTCAACTATAAGTATGTTTAGTAAAACTATCTATTACAGGTGTTTCTAGTTAGTTGTATTAGAGAAGGAAATGTTACTTTCTGTCATTAAGGGCCACCAGTATGTATTTTTGCTTCTCGATAGTGTAAGTCAGTTTTATCTAGTCTTACACAGTTCTTGATTCAGCCAACGTATTTGCAGTGCCGATTTACACAGCCCAGTCATCCATTTTATTGATACGGTCATCTCCAGGTAGTATGTTTGAGGGCATTTCCTTCCCCTTTTTAAAAATGTACAACTGTGTTGCCATCACTCTATCATCCCTAGATCCTCCAGTTCCACCACAATGCAATGAAATGTCTTGATTTTAATTTGACTGATTAATTTGACATTTTTGACACCACCACAAGCGTATGTGAGTTTGGACCATTGTGAGGGGCCTATTTGAATTCCTGGAATTTTGAAGCTGTTTTAACAAGTCTTTGAATTCCTGTCATCCGCTGGTTTTCCTCCATTGCTGTAGGTATGAGCTGTAGGTATGAACTGTTTTTTTTGTCTATTTATTTTCCCCTATCCTAAGTCATTTTGCTCAACAATGTAAAGCTGGATACTTCCAGAAAGCATAGTTGTATGGCATATTTGTATGATTGGTTTGAACTATGAACTGGGAAAATCTGAAGTCCAGTTTTTGCCTGGGGATGATACAGGTAAAGAGTGGAAGGGAATTTGGAGCTAGGAGGGTGGGAATCCCTCTTCTGTCCTCACCAGTAACATTGTGAAAAAACTCACTCAGTGACAGAAGATCCAGGATTGTTAAGCCAAATGTTAAAAAGACTGGGCTTTTCCAACATGTCCTAGTAGGGCTTGCCTAATCTGTCCTTCAAGATTTTCCATGGTGGATACTCCACAGTCTCCTGGAACAGTTCTATCCCAATGGTTTTCTGCCTTTTCCATTATGCGGTTGGTTTTCTGTACAACTGATTTTGTATTATTTTAACACAGACTTGCCTACACAAAAGGGAATCACTAGTGTAGCATAAACTACTACATATATCAGGACAGTGCAGTCTCTACACAAGGCTATGGAAACATACCTTTTGATGCAAATGGGGCATTGTACATTGTTTTGGTGTAGTTAAGTTGACTCCCATTTGACATGAGCTAACAAGACCTGATAACATACTGAAATATGAACATCTGTGCAGAGCTTCACGTCCACTTTGCTATGAATGTTTAAAATTCACAGTTTCAGCAATATAACCTTCCTGAATAGATATTCCCTAAATCAGTTTCAAATGGTACAGTACGCTTTGCAGACCTCACATTTAATTATGTAAATGATTATTGTTGATTCACAGAATAAGGTATCTTGACACCTTTTTTTTTTTAAACCCTGTTCTGAGGAAAAGAAAATCAAAGGCACGTGAAAAAAAAAAAAGGCAGGTAGTTGGGGTTGTTAAACTGATAAGTACATTAAATCTTGTGTTTCTTTTGGATCAGGATACTTCTGAAAATTCTGTGTGTATGATTGAATCACACACTAAATTGTTTCTTCTGAGTGTTTATTTGTACTTCCAGGCTCTTCGATAATATTTCTTTTAAAGAGAGGAAGAAAAACAGCAGCTTAACTGAAGAACATTACCAAGAATCAAGAGACTTGGCGTATTTTTTGATACCAACCCCATGTTAACAGGTGAGTCACATGTTCAGACTCACGTTATACAGTACCATGCTTTCTGAATGGCCCTCTTGTCTTCAGTGCGTCCTGGGGTGTGGATAGTACTCAAAACACAAAGGGCTCTCCAAATTCTATTTGTAACCTCTCTGGTTTTTGGTTTCTCCATTTGGAAAAGAGAGCAAGCCTTACCTGTGAGGTTTAGTTCCCTGATAGATAAAAACTCACTGCAATATTCAGATAGACAGCAATGAGAAGTAAAAAGTATTGCCAAAGATAAACACTTTCAAGGCAGCTTTGTTATTGTTCTGGCTATCTGCCCATAGTGCTTTGCATGCAATTTAATATCACCGGTAGCAGAAATATTTGATTTGCTAGATTTGTAAGCTCTATCTGATTATAAGAGTAATAAAAAGTAAAGTTCTCGATTGAACCAGTATTTAATATCCTCAGAAGCACTCATTCTAGTCCATTCCAAGTGGGCTATTGTGATGCTCAGAGGTCTTAAGAACAGGGAAAAGGGCAAGAACAGAAAGTGTGTTTTCCCACTCAAAGGATGGCCTTAGTCGTTATGTTTGGGCACTGCCTCACAAAGCTGTAAGGAAACCCTTCCTTCTTTGATAAGGGGAAAAATGCAATTTGATTGTGCAGAGCACCAGTGTTGGCGATGTGATGGAGACTTTAACTGAGAGGGCCACAGAGTGCAACACTCTCTTGCCGTCCTGGGCCTGGAAGCAGTCAAGCCACATTTGCATTGGGCTGTGGCTGGGAGAAGCAGCTCTGCTTTCTGCATGTCATTCTCCTGCACTCCCAGTTCAAGTAGTAGAGGAGGCTGAACTGCATGAAAGTAGGCTGCACCTGCTTGCATGTAAATGCCTTAAGTCAGAGGCATTTTGCAAGCAAATATACTCGTCTTCACTGCCAGACTCCCCGTCCAAAGGCCTAATTAAATAGAAGTGCAGTCTCATAATGAACTAAGCATCTAAGGCTGCACTGACAATAGAAATGACAGTCTCATACTCTTTCCTCAGGTCCTCCACTGAGCCTGCACTGGCAAAGCTGCACACTGAGACCAGAGTAGTAAGCTGAGCGATCTGAAAACTATTTTACCTGTAGGAATGGGAGGAAACTAGTAAAGAGTCTTTTAAGACATCTGTAGATATATCTGCACACAAGTACATCTTAAATTCTTGCTTTGCATGGCAACAGCAAAAGAAATAAATACAAAACTTATCACTGCTAGGAAAGGCAAGATCTCACCCAAAGTGAGAAAGAATGCAATGGCAATACTCCCAGTTTACATGATGTTGGCTTTTGACTGCACCCAGTTGTTATGGTCCTTCCCTAAAAATAATCCAAGTCCTGATAAGATGATAAAGACCATCTCAGAAACATTTTCCTCACCTTCTGCTTGCTTGGTAAGATCATAGAATCATTTTGGCTGGAAAAGACCTTTAAGATCATGAAGTCCAACTATTCACCTAACAGTGCAAGTCCACCACTAAATCACGTCTGAAAGCGCCACATACACACATCTCTAAAATACTATGAGGGATGGCGACTCTGCCACCTCCCTGGGCAGCCTGTTCCAAAGCCTAACCACACCTTCCTTGAAGAAATTCTTCCTAATATCACATCTAAAGTTCCCTTGGTGCAACTGGAGACAATTTCTTTATGTCCTATCACTTGTCACCTGAGAAAGGAGACCAACATTCTCCTCGCTGCGACCTCCTTTCAGGTAGTTGTAGAGCGCGATGAGGTCTCCCCTCAGCCTCCTCTTCTCCAGACTAAACAACACCAGTTCCCTCAGTTGCTTATCATAAGTCTTGTTTTCTAGTACCTTCACCAGCTTCATTGCTCTTCTCTGCACACGCTTCAGCAGCTCAAGATCCCCTCTGTAGTGGGGGGCCCAAAACTGAACACAGTACTCAAGGTGCTGTCTCAGCAGTGCCAAGTACAGAGGGACGGTCACTTCCCTAGTCCTGTTGGCTATGCTATTACAAGCCAGGATGCCGTTGGCCTTCTTGGCCACCTGGGCACACTGCTGGCTCACGTTCAGGAACAGAAACTGTACAGTAGAATTAGTGCATGCAGGTAGTGATCATCACAGAAATGATAAAGTGAACAAACTTCCCTAAGACATCAGAAGTTAAACACATTTGCTTGTAATGTGCGCTGAATAATGAACTCACTTTTAAACAATCCACTACTAAGGAAAAAATAAAAAAAAAAAAAATGAGAATAGTCTTACAAAAGGAAAAGGGACACAACTAATTTAATAAACTGTTTTCCACAGAAAACTTTCCTGTTCCTACAACGTCATCAGGAAAACAATCTGCCTGGTTTCCAGTAGACATTCACTGTCCTCAGATAATCTTTGAGAGCTGAGATAGTGGGACTTTATGTATACAAACACAGCACATTTGAAAAATATTAAATAAAGCTGGGAATAAACTATTCTCTAATGCAGTTCTCAGACCTGCTTAACCAAGAGGAAAGCTGAAGCAGATACTTTCCAAGGGAAATGTATACAACTGGACTATTCCAGGCTTTCATGATTTGATCTTTAAAACTGGCCAAGAACAGATTAAATTTCGTTTACTTAAACAGATTACAAAAGGAAAATGTCTCACTACTCTGCTCCTTTGTCAGACAGATTCCAGAGCAGAGGATTAGCTAACAGTTTGGTCTTGCAGCATGTGTACACAGACAACCTCACAGCTGAATGTGGAACTTGGTCAGTTTGCAAGACAAGGAGAAATGCAGGTTGGTCCAAGTTCTCTGTTCGTGTCAGCCACTATGGTTAAAGCAGCACAGTGGGACAGAACATTAGGGAAAAGTTTTTAAGTGTTCATTTCCACTTCTTACTACATGACATGAGAAAAAGTCCCCTTTCTGTTTCTGCTTTTTAGTGTAGGAGCAAACAAATAGAGCTTCCATAACAAGTATGACAGAAATGTAAGTACTAATGGTATCATCCTTACAAATGCATTAATAACAAAATCCTACTGACTAGAGGCAGAACCCATGTGCCAGCATGAATGCTGGCACAGAGCCTTCCAGACAGACTGTCTGGGGAGGAAGTTGGAGTAAGTGGCTTCAACCTTCCTGCAGCCAGAGCTACCAAAGGAAACCAAGGCTGCTTAGAAACTGGAGGATGTTAGCTGAAGAAAGCCGTGCCACCAGCGTGCAATGATTCAACTCCATCCACCAGCCCTCCTGCCACAGCTGTTCTGGAGGGTGGCCCAAGACTTACAGCTGCACCACCTTCACCCATCCTCCTTTCCAGAATGCGTGACACAGTGCTGGAAACTTAACTGCAAGGCTTGCTCAGGCTAAGCTCTGTACCGAAGATGTACCTCAGTGTTACTGCTTGTCCTTTTCGACAGATTCCGCGCTGTAGTTCTCCATAACCATGCAGAGAACCTTCTGGACTTCTCTGTTACCTATAGGTCTTCTGCTTCTAAATGTTTAGAGGCAACCCGCTCCCTCCAACTGCACCTGAAAACATGAAGACCTGAAAACATTGCAGAAGAAGTCTAGAGCAACTACTACTGGGTCTTATTTAAACCAAAGTTAAAGCATCTTTTATGCTGCTTTGGCCATACTGTCTTTTTGGCTCTATTACATTTATTTTGACCTCTGCAAGTAGATTTATTTATTTATTTATTTTTTAATGCCAGAGACTTGCTGATTGCATTATAATTTTGATTTTGCAGTTTTGAAGAGATTTCTAAGAAGAGAAATTCACTACTAAGTGAAGAGATCAGTGCTAGTTTAGAACATCATTCAGATTTCCAGACCAAGCTGAGATCTCATTGGTGAATAACATAAGCAAGATCAGATGCCTCACAGTGGTAAATTATATCCAATGCTCTTTTGTGAGGTAACAGAGTAGTTTTCCAGAAGGGTTTCCTGAAAAAATGTAATGGCTGTGATGGTAGCTGTGATGATCAAGAGGATGTGAACAGTTTAGATGGGAGGCAGAAGTACAGAAATCACATTATACAATTAAAACAAAATATTGTCAAAAGAATGCAAAAAAGGAGAATTGATTCAGAGCAAGACTCAAGGTTTATTTGCAGAAGTATACCTGACTACATCATTGGTGACATTTTATGTACAAATGGAGTGCAACTGGCATACTTACCTGCTGTCCTTATAGATAAGGATTCTCATCAATGCATACAATTGTTCTGTTTGCATACATGGTAATTACATGCACTTGTATCCTTCTAGCCCTCCCAATATCCCTGAGTACAGCAATAAAATGCCAGTGGTGCAGTTACAGAGTTGTCTGCTCTTTACTTAGTCACTACAGAGTAAAGACAATGTCTTCTTACCCTGCCTTACCATGAATTTATTAGTGAGAGGTAAGCTACCATGCATTTATAGCTGGGTAGGAACACATGCAAAGCGTTAACCTACTGCAGGTTAAATTAGAGGCTGTGAATACAATTTTAGTTTACTTCATGATAACTTGTTCCTGGGTACATACCCTTCACACTAATCCTAATTGACCACAGCTAAGATATAACTGATTTTTCACAGGTAACCAAGTAATCACAAAGTCTAGATCACTTACAGTTATAACTAAGTTTTGTAATTTAATTTCTAATGAGTCTGGTGAAGTCAGGGTCTCCAGAGAGCTGTCATCTTTAGCTCCTAGTGTCTTTTCCATAGCTCCTTTCCAAAAATACAGGGAGCTGAAAGTTGCAGTGATCATACTACTCCTGTTGAGTCTGTTAAAACTCAGACGTACATGATGTCAGCTGCAAGCCCAGCAGGGCGCTTTCAAGAGATCAGATTTCTTTAAATTACAAAAATATGCTCTTTACAAGGAGCAACAGACCTTTAATGTCAATGTTTTATAATCCAGGTCATAGTTAGTTTTTTTCACCCTGTACTTAGAATAACAATATTGGCTTGGTTGACCTAATACGACCATATAGATGTCTGACTTAGAAAATTCAGCAGGAACATTAAGCAGCATAATTAAATCCCTTTCTGACTTCTTGATCAAGGCCAATATTGCCCTGTTTATGTTCAGTATTTTACAGAATATATTATTGTTTTGCTTTAGAATTTTATTTAGAAATATTTATGTTCAGTCCCCTTCTATGCATATCCAGACTCAGTAAGAATAAAATATTAGATAGATCTTAAAAGAACGAAAAAAGAGAGGCAAACAGAGGGAATTGAACAGGTCCTCAGCTGCTGCCCATTATGTTATGTTTCATCTGTGACTACAGACCTAGCACTGAAAGGTGCTGGGAGATATTTTGTAGGCTCTGCTGTGCAAGATCATTTTGGTTTGGTCAGTTGATTGCAGGGGATGGGATTTAGCAGAGCAGATAATCTCTTCAGTTCTACACTCCACAGGGGTGAATCCTTATGCCCTTGTTGTTAAGCAGAAAATTATTCTGATGTTTAATGTGATGGCTTACAATGTCACCATTATTTCTGCTTGCTCTGATCTTCATGGGCTGAACCATAAATACAATAAGAAGCCAAAAGAAATACAGAATCTGCATGGTGGAAGGCCAGCTTTCTACTCTGGTTATGGGCTCTAGTATTAACAGTAATACTATATTTGAAGTAAGAATGCCCAGCGGAGGTTCCCTTGCCAAGGCATTAAATAAGAGACTAGAATCCTCAGTGCTTAAACATGCATTTCAATATAAGCTTTTTTTTTTTTTCCCCCCTAGAGTGCTAATTGAAGAGGCTCAACAACAAGAATAACATAGTATGTGCTGCACCTGGGCGGGTGAGTCACAGTAGCAGTGTTTGTTTTCTGCAAAACACACCTAAATTGGGTCTTTTCTTTCAGTTATGGGACTAATAAATTTTATGTAAAAGTGTCATCAACTTTAAATGTAACCAGATAAGAAATGCAAAAAGGTCTGCTTCAGGGAGGCATACTTGGAGAGTGTAGTCATATTCAAACTCAGTTTTCACCTGGTTGTTGCAACATGAAGTACGATAATATAAACCCGAAGGGTGAAATTCAGCACCAGCATGACTAGTCCAAAACCATACTATTCTGATAGCAGTTCCAAATAAGTCAAAGGGTGAGAGCTTAATTTGTACATAAACATTGCCCAGGTTTTAGTCAGGTTCTCTATGTAAGGCTGAAATGTCACCCTTCATGAAAACAGAACCAAAGAAAAGCACATTTCTGAAATTGCTCCATTTATCATGTTGATTCCATGTCTTTCTGTTGCAGAGCCTACTGGGTTTTACATCAGTCCTGGTTTCAGTAGGCTCAGGATCATGCAGATCTCTGTGGTGAGTTACAAAATTACCTTTGAAAGGATGCCAGATGTGTATCAGGTATGAACAATGAGCTCTTTGCAGAATTAACATCACAATTATTATCACTCATAAATTTTCCATAGTCCAAAACATACTTCATATTATTAACATAATAATTCTACAGGCCTAAGAAAAGTCTGCTTTCCAGTCAGTTCCTATAACCTGTAACTTTTGAAATTTAAATGCCAATTTTCAGAATTTACTCTGAATTCCTTTCTGTTTCTATAGCACTGGGCACAACTATTCACTCCATTTATTCCAGCCTCCATATCATCCAGCTGCAACTCATTTTGACTTCTCTGCTGACTCAACCACATGCCACAAATGAATTGGAAATAAAGGTCAAATTTCAAGGCATGCTATATATATCTTGAGTTGGAGGTACACAGTCAGTCCAGAAACATGCATGGTCTGCCTTATCCATCCTATATAACTAGTCAGAAAGAGGAATGCTACATACATCAGCGTAGACTTTGGCTTAAAGACAGTTATATTTTGCTTTTTTAAATTAAGTTAGTAAAGACAACAAGGGCATTGGGTTCAGGAGAATCTCTTTGGGTAAAGTAGGCAAACTGTGATAGTAATATAGTTAATTCCGCATTAGCTTTCTGTCTGACAAAGCAAATGATACCGGAGAATTAACGCTTCATTGCCTAAGAGTCTACTAATACATGCAGCTGTAATTAACAAGCACATCCTAGAATACCTAACAATAGTGATGATGGAGACATAACATGCATTTAGAGTGCGTGCAAAGTATTATTTCATCTAGGAACATTACTAATGTTATGAGTTCCTCGGGAACCAGCAGTTCAATCTGATTTCACGGACAAATAACACTAGATCCTAGAAACATTTGATCTACCGGATATTGCTGGCATTGCTTACTGTTGCTTTCTCTGAACACAGACTTCTGTCAGGTACCATTCCTTAGGGCACAAATAGCTTTCTCTCTTACTCAGGAGTAGATTTTTACTCTAATTAAAATGTAAGTATATCTCTCACTATTCCAGAAGCTATCAAAGACTCTGCATATTCTTTGACAGTTCCTTAAGGTATGATCTGAAACTATTACCCTCCCCCAAAGATTTATACTTCAAAACAATTAGAACATTAGTAAACAACTGTCTTTTAATCAACACAGTAAGTATGAAAAACTCATTGAAATGTTAAAAGACTACTCTTTGCATAGAAGCTAGGAAATAAGGACAGTCAGGCAGGTTTTCTTCCTGCAGGACAACTGAAATTTGCTGAACATTGCCTATATGTACGAACTTCTTTACAGAACTCAGTGCAACACAATTTCAACCTCTTGAAAAGGGGAAGAGAAGGGGCAAGCACAATTCACAGGGGATCTTATTGGGAAGGCAGGAAAAGGAGAAATGGGATGCTCCAATGCACCATTTTGCACTTCTGAAAATGTGGTAGGCAAGACCAGAATAGTCTCCTGGAATGTGTTCTGGGAAGTAAAGTGATCATTGTGAAATGCACGATCCAGCTATAAGCAGAAATCAGAGCTTGATGCCCTCCTTAACACTTCTTTTGGAGGCTGCCTTTGAGGTGCTTTCAAGTTTTTTGAATACAAATGTTACTGCCTA
Source organism: Anser cygnoides (assembly GCF_040182565.1). NCBI lineage: Eukaryota > Metazoa > Chordata > Aves > Anseriformes > Anatidae > Anser > Anser cygnoides. The sequence goes on from NC_089874.1 coordinate 70,763,569, forward strand.
TTTTGCATGGCTGCATCCAGAAAAGCCTGTCAAGCTCTTCAGCATAGCATGTGGCTGGTGCACACAGAGGTGCTCAGTAGCCTTCCATGTCCTTTGGCAGGGGAAAGCATTCAGCTTGCCTCACCACAGATGGTTGCATGGACAGAGCTGACAGGTCGGCATACGGCAGCAGTCACAGGAGCAAGAGGTCAGTAGTCTCCTTAGACCATTCTTGCCAATAAATGACATACTTCAGATAAACACAAGAAAGCCAAACAAGGCAGTTATAAAGAAGGGGATTATAGTTGTACATACCGAAAGAAACTTCACTGATGAAGAGAGAGAAGGGTCAGCTAACATTAAGTACAAAATGTCATTTTCTGCACATGCATTTTGTAGGGAACCTCTCATGCTGATCAGCTGAAAAGTAGGAATTTTTTTTAGGGTTACTTCATTAACAGGTTTATTCTACTGTACCAGGATAATTTCTGGATGATGCAGAAGCTATTGGGCATTTCAGCACACATTTCTGCTATACTACGTCACAAATTGCCATACTCCTAGCAAACAATTATGCTATATTTTTTCACTGCTTTAATCCAGCTGAATTCAAAGTGGTTTGGAAAAGTAACCCCACCACAGCTACTTTCAAAATAGGATTTAGGGGGAGCAGAACCCATGATATCTGCTCCAGAGGAGGAATTGAAACACATCTAAAACATCCAGCCAAAACATAAGCTTATTTGAGGATAAAGATTAAAAGCATCACATTGCCATTTTTAGTTTTTCTGGGCTTAGTTTCTGGTTAGTGGATATTTTTAACTGCAGTTTTCAACTATTTTTAGGTTGATGCAAAAGGGAATGCACTTTGCTAATCTAAGAAATAGCTAGAAGAACTAAGTCATGTTTAAAACTACATCACACTTTGTTATTCCAGGCCATCAGCACCTGCCACCTGTTACATTAAAAGAGGCAAACCAGCCTGACCTAAAGTAACCATAAACCATGGGTGGAGGCAGGAGGTGTTAAATCAACCTCCATCTGCGATTTCCATCATGGAAAGCATCAGTCAACACTTAAAGGGAGTAGAAGCAAGGAAGTAACAAGGCCACCATGAGATTAGAAGAAGTTCAGAATGCAGCAGACTGCTTCGGGAAAGTTTTCCCTGACACTCCTCATTCCCTGTTCTTACTCCTGCCACCAAAGTAGGATTGCACAGTGAAAAGCATTCACTTAGGAGGACACTGGTGGGAGAGATGGGGTACTACAAAGTAGCGCAAGCAAATACAAAGCCCATTTGACAGTAGAAGTGGCACATCACACATACACTTTTCTGGAGAAGGAAAAATGAAGGAGAACCTATTGTCTTCACTTCTGTACACCTAACCCTCGCTCAGGTGTTTACCTTGAAAGTGTCCTTTGCAGTCACCTATGGTCTTATGAGTCCTGTGTAGATCATTTGGATGGCAAATGCCAGCCTAGTAAACATTAGCTTTCACCACTTTCGTAGAGCAGTCTAAAATCCTTTCTGCTGCCCTGTCCTCAACTCCTTAATACCGGGAGAATTAGTCATCATTCTTACCATCCCAAGCACTAAGTAATACCTGTTCTTGGCTGTAACTTGGCTACCTAATACCCCTTCTGTTTTGCTTGTTTGTTGACTGGAGCGCATTGTGTTCTTTAAAATTAGCTCTGTTAGGAGGATTTTAAACATAGAACTAAGCATGTTCTTCACTATTACCAGCCTGTACAGAATAAGTAAGATGATAATGCATGGCACAATGGACTCGAGTCAAAACGTAAAGCAAGCTGCCAAGTCAAGACTACAGAGAGAGGAAGCAGGTTAACCCAGCTCTGCTTCTTTACTATTCTGCTGCCTGTGTACTCCTTGATCATGAGCTAGCCCCACTCATCCCACTAGTAGCAGACGTTATCCATAGCCCTGCTCACTAAGAACTGGTAGAGGAGATTATTTCTCAAAAGCATATTGTGAGAACTAATTAACTCTAGTTTGCAGATGTTAATGTATTACCCGAGATCTTCTCTTGCATCATTTAAGCAATAAGGATGGGGGCCTGCAGGGGGGTTTGCTAGCTTTGAGAAACTGGGAAAAAAATATCTTTTTTTAAAATGACATTCTAATTATGAGAAGTTTGAATCTAGCCAGAAGGCTTTGTTCAAACAGTAACTGTTGCACGTGATGCTGTGCATGTAGGTGTCACAGTTCACACCAACAGAGCATAACTCTCCTAGGAACATGACTTCAGAAGATTACAGCTTTGAAATGCAAATCCCTAACTAAGGTCACTTCTGCAAACATAACCTTTAAGAACTGGCAGAAAGCATTTTTCTTCTTTATAAGTAGTGACTGTGATTACAAACTGTGCTATTTAAAATCATCTATGAAAAATAAAATCAAACAGCCTCTGAATTTTGTAACTTTGCTGCCTTAGAATTATGTAAGAGATGCTGATATTGGGTAACTATAATCCATCTTCCCCAATTTTTTAAATAATTGGAAACATGTAGAGAAGCTTACAAAGTTTTTCAGATTGTCCCAACATAGTGAAGAAATTATCTCGCTTTTCTAGCTTTGAAGGAAGTCTGCTTTGAGTGGCAGTCTCTCAGACTTCTTTTGACACTCTTACTAATTGATATTCCCACTACTGTTTTTTGTTCCCCACAATCCCAATTGCTGAAAACAAAACATTGTTAGAACCACTACAGGAATACGTATTCCTGACTGCACACCTTAAAAAATATGCTGGAACTGGATAGATTTAACGAACGAAACTTCCACCTGCAGGTACAGCATTTTCATGGTGAAGTGCCCCCTATTTTAGTTTAATGGGACTACCATGGAGAAGTCTTCCATGGCTGTGTTTTGCAGATGGAAGGCTTCCCTTCCTCAAGGGAGGATCAACACAGGAGAGCTAACCCACTTTAAAAAACAAACAAACAAAATAACAACAACAGCAACACAAAACCCAAATATTTAACATGAGCATCTCATAGAGAATGGGTGCCCAAAGTTCTGTCACTTCATGATTTGTTGTTGTTTTTTTTTTTTTTTCCTCCACACTGGACTAGAGATACAGTCTCTACTGAGTGTACTGGGATTTCTACTATAGGCTTTGGTGCCTTCTGCAGCATCTAACACTGGATACACAGGAGCATTTTAGAAGATAAACAATTAAGTCATCTGTGCCTCAGTATACAGAGTGGCAAGAATAACTTGCCACTTCACTTTATTGTCTGTGTTCAATACCTAACCACTAGGAGCCAGACAAAATTGCTTTGCAAACAAGAATTTCCATGAACTCCTCTTTCCCCCTACCTACAAAAGCTCTGTTAGTTGTAGTGGCCCATGACCTTTGCTGGAAAGGAAGCTGCAGGCTGTCCCTTAAAGACATTCTGTAGGTGTCCTTAGGGCATCACTAGTGTTATGTCTCCAAGAGGAGAGAGACTAGGCATTGGGCAGCTCTAACCCAACACCTATAACACAAAAGGATACAAATCCAAACATTGTCATTTCTCCAGGGCCAAACAGGGGGCACACACCTCATCATACTGTTTCCCAGTCAGGGTAGCTGGTTTCTTTCCTATAGGACTCTCTCTCACCACCTGTAGCACAGCACAATCTGACTTGAAGCCAAGTACCCCCTCCTAAGAGAAGGTAGCACCACAGTGCCAGGACTGTAACCAGCTTCCTCTACAAAGCCTTTCTTCTGTTCAGCTGCAGTAGAGTCATGCAACTGGTTTGATCTGGAAAGCCTTGTGCTTACTTTGAAGGCAAGGGAGAGGACTTCTGTAAACCATGATGTTTTTTCTTCAGTCTAGTCTTAACTTATAAGCCATTAAAAGTTACCTTGATTTAAAGCAGGAATTTTTCCAATGTTTTTTGATTTCCTCCCTCAAAAGCCTGCCTTGTCCCTTCAGGCTTACCATAGCCTCAGAGGGCCTTCTGTTTCCAGCAGAGTTCATACTGGCCAAGCACATGAAAAGCAACCTTGATTGTGGGTGGCTTTCAGCTGTGAAGTGTGACACCAACCTCCACCTTCCTCTGGCACTCACACCTGCTCCATATAATTCACATAATGCTCCTAAAATGAGTTCTGGAAGTCCTTTGATACAAGTTCATCAAGGTCTTACTCAGCCAGAGGCATATCATTTACTCACAATGAACCTGCCAGGAGACCAGTCTGCTTAACACAATGGGCTGCAGTTTTGCACCAGTGGGTTTCAACTGAGAAACAAACAGGTGTAACAAATCAGGCACAATGTGCCCACCACATCAAACACAGATACCTCCTGAATATTAAAAAGGCCATAGGAATGCTGTAATGTTCTCTGTTTGTCTTATTGAATGCAATAGATTCATGTACACAGCATGTTGTTGCACTTTGGCCAAAAAAAAAAAAAAGAGAGAGAGAGAGAGAAAACAACAAAACAAGAGAGAAGGGCTGCAGACTGATCTTTCTTCTACTGAAGTCAACAGGAGTTTTGCTGTGCAAAACTGACACAGAAGTTTCCTTTCTCCCACATTAGCTGCTCAAAAACAGCAGGTCAGTTTGGATAGGGAGGCGAAGGAAGACTGGCCAAAATAGAGAGAGAAGGTATTAAAATGCAGTCATTTCAGGTGTATCAACCCAACATCAATTTACAACCAATAGCAAAGCAGGATGATAGGAGTCTGCCTCATACATTCTGTGAATGTAGAATAAAAGAAATACATGCACATACCCTGTGAGCAATAAATTAGGAATCATAACCATGATTATGATTCTCCTCCTAGATTTGCATCATAGACTTGTATCTTGTTTCCCCTCCTAAAAGGTGCTTTCCTCATTCAATTAGCAGAAGCTGTTCACTGCATTATCACACCTAGTGTACAATTAAGAACTATTTCAGGTTATTTATATCCAAAAAGGCTCAAATTAAAACAAGCATCTCAACCTTGGAGTTCTTAGCTTTCAAGCTTCTGCCATTTCTTTAATGAACAGATTGTGATTTCTTGGGAGAGGGAAGAGAAATACAAACTTCTTTCCCACACTCCATTCCTTAAATGCTTGTTGACTCTTTTTGCCACATTTCTGCCTTTCTTCTCACATGCTTTCTATATCTCAGTCCAATACCTTTGTTCAATGAACTTAAGCACCTCTCCATGAATTCCAAGTCCCACTTCCCTTCTGATCTTCCCCAACAGCTTTCAACCTCACATTTCAAAGGGGTCGCTGTGCGCTTGCAGCCCAGAAAGCCACTCATGTCCTGGGCTGCATCAACAGCAGCGTGACCAGCAGGGCAAGGGAGGTGATTCTCCCCCTCTGCTCTGCTCTCGTGAGACCCCACCTGTACACCTGTGTTCAGCTCTGGGGCCTCCAGCACAGGGGCATGGAGCTGTTAGAGCAGGTCCAGAGGAGGGCCACGAGGATGATCAGAGGGCTGGAGCACCTCTCCTACAGAGGACAGGCTGAGGGAGTTGGGGTTGTTCAGCCTGGAGAAGAGAAGGCCCCAGGGAGACCTTATAGTGGACTTACACATTTTTATCAGGACACAGAATAAGAATATTCATACAATAGGAGCTGTGGGAGAAAAGGAAAGTTGCTAAGGGGAAGAGTTGTCACAGTTTGCAGATTTTTTTATCAAGGAAATAACCATGAACAAAATGATCTCAGTGTGCTTCCAATGCAGTTACCTTTCACATGAAGTGCTTAGCCCAGGCCTTGTATGCCAAATAGTGTCTGTAGTGGGAGTGCTTCCATATGCATACCAGATGACAGCTCATCTTTGTCCTTGGCTGTTATCAAGCCTCTGACCTGCCACAAGTTACTCAAGGAAGTGGAGCTGCCACCTCAACATATCCCACACCAAGCTCTGGGCTTTGCTTCCTTCTACCTTATCTTCTTTGGAAGTTCAAGAACTGGTGCTGTGTGACTCACACAGAGACATAAGTGATTAACAAGTGTAGCAAAGTCTGAGAACAGCCCATTTAGTAAACCAGCCAGCATATACCTACAAATAAGGGAAGAATTGTAAGAAGACAAGAATTCCCTGTGAATGATTCACAAATACTAAAACCTGCCCAAATTTGTCACGTAACACTTTCCAAGCTGAAGTAGTGTGCTAGCCTGCAGCATTCGAGGTTTGCTGAGGCAGCTCACCCCTCCACCCACAGTGTCCTTTCAAAGGTAGATCTCAAAGCACTTTGCCAATTGGGTCGATATCATTTTATACCCTTTTTAAGTGGGGAAAAGGGAGGCTGCCTGCAGAAGTTCAGCCTGCCAGCCAGAAGTGCAACCAAGAGCGGAACAAGGATCTCATTATCCCCAGACAGTCACGTTCTAGTTTAAGTATGCAGATACTTTTGCTGGTTGGGGCAGGGAAGGGGGTCATTCCAAATTCAAATTTGTGCTATGAATTTAATTTAATTCTTTTAAAATCTAAGGTTTTTTCCCACTTATCAAATATTTTTATATAAGTTCATAAGAGAATGTTTGTTTAGACAAAAACAATCACACCCTGCCATAATTACCCTTTATGTCCATCACACAACAGTTAATGTTTAAATGGTCCCACCGTCCCTGCTATCAGGATTATGAGGACATAATTTCAACCATAAACAAATTTACACAGTCGTACTGCTTAGCCCCACAACAGAATTGGCACAGGACAGAGACCTTACAGAGACAGAAGGAGACACTGGGAGAGTCCCTTTAAGACCATTCCCCAGTGAAAGGCTTTGTTGTGAGTTTACAGGGTGATGGGAGTACAACAGCGTGCAACAGTGCTGTGGGGGAGAAGGCAGGAGCAGGGACAGGACAAATTACCACAACCTCAGCTGCAGAGAATAAAATATCCCAGGCGGTGCATCATGACCAGCCAGCAACTCCTCTTCTCTGGGGCAGTGTCCTCTAAGATGCCTGTCACTGAGGAAGAGGGATAAAAGTGTGACCAGGCAAAATGCTAGAGAGGTGAAGAGGTGAACATCCCACAAACTTACTTGGTACTGCAACAGGTGCTAATTCACAGAACTGTCACCACATCATCCCAAGAGTTGTCTGTTTTAGTTTACTGTTTCCATTTGTTCCAGCCCAGACTCATACCACAGAAAACAAGTTGCCTGTCAAGCACTGGTTATACAAGTGGAAGAGGCCCACTGTCCTGCTCTAGTAGAAGTCCTGGCTTGGCCACAAGTCTTATAATGGTTTTAGTGTGACTTTCCTGAGAAGCAGTATCTGGCAATACAACAGCTAGCTCAGCATTAGGTACATTATGTAGTTCCTTCCACTATAAGAATAGAAGCAGGTTTTCTTGGAATGAAAAACAAGGTCCATGAGCCCCTCTCAATTAAGCACCATCAAAAAGAGCAAAATAAACTTGTTTTCCTAAGCCTTGGTGATGCAGCAGCACCACAGCTAGTTTACAGTGTAAAAACATCTTTCACAACACAAAGTCCACCCTCCTCACAAGCAAGGGAGGAGAGCAGAAGTCTTATGGACTCCATACATTTTGTGTACCCAGAACTGCCCAAGCATTGTCTGAAAAAATAACAAGCACAATCCTTCTCATCACAACCCAGCTGCAAGGGGTTAGCATATTTGTCTGGCATTCAAATGAGTGGTCTTTTATATACTGTTTGTTGCATGAAGTAGGAGACACACTGGTTTTACACAGTGACAGACACATTTCTCCAGTGAGGAAGACTGGCTGTCCTTCCACAAAAAGTTGTCAGCATCAGGAAAGAAAAAATGTTTCCTCCTCCAGAAGAGGGGCATCATCCTAGCAACAAAACATTGATACTCTTCCCTATGGCCATTATCACATGACTCAGTAGTCTCAACACCACTTGTCTAATCTCTGTCTGTAATCAGAGATTAGATTTATTATAAGCTGTAGCACACCAATGCAAGCAGATGTAATAGTTGGATCTTAGCCAATTTAGAGTTCAAGGACTCCACCTTCAATCATTGCTTTTATTGATCGTTACGAAAAGTTACATCCATCAGAAGCTGAAACTTTAACCTCCTACTATGAAAGTAAAACCCCCAGCATAGGAACACTGACATTAACAATCATCAAACTTTGGGGTAAGTACATACCAAAAGGGTGAAAAACAGCCCAAGGAAGAGAAACTCCTGCTTTTCTCTGACATTTTCTGTGCTCTCCAAGCCCTGTAAGAGGGAGGAGGGAGTCTCTGGGCCTACAGCCTTGCTTTCTCTCCACCTGGCTCCATTTTGTCTGGGGAAGGGCATGAACAGAGCAGCTGGAGGCATCAGAAGACTGACAGAGAGAAGAGGTTAAACAAGGAGTGTTTGGACTTTTTACAGCTTGAAGCAAACCCTTGTTAGGGGCCTGAAAACAGGGCCTGCAAAACCAGGCCTCCTTTTGTAGAGCTTCCAGCCCATAATATTTATTCTCTGCCTTTGTCACAGAGCACAGGAGGGAGAGGATTTTGCTGCTAAATTAACAAGGAGCCTTATCACTCCACTAAATTCCAAAACTTCTGCTGCAACTGGGACGTGTTCTTTCTTCAGGCCATCCTGGGGCCATGCAATTCATGACATCTGCAGATAACAGGCAACGCAGCCTCGTTGCCTGTGCTGCTGCAAGGAAAGCTGTATCCTGCTGGCCCACAAAACCATGTCCCTCTCTTCAGTGCCTAGTGAAGGTTTTCTTTGCAAAACCACGGGCATAATTGTTACTTGGTGGTTTCAAAAAGGCACGCTACATATTCCCCTGAAAAGCCAGAGAGTTCCTTATTTACTTTCTCATAAATACTTGTCAACCATTAAAAGCTGTTTTGCAATAACCCAAGGCAAGGGAGTAGCATTTCCCTGTCCTTGAGAGCTTCAAAGTACAGTCCAGCCCAACTCAACACCAAGCAAACTGAGTATCTTGCACTTGTTGGAGGGGCTAATGATGCATGCGTTCCTCACAGGCCTCCTCCTGCTGCTCCACAAGATGGGGGCTGTCATAAATGAAGCACAGACGCAGCATGACAGAGCTTTGAGGTGTTCATGAGGCAGCTTCATGCTGAAGGCTACCCCAGGGGAGCTGAGGTGGCTGCACAGCACATGAGGTATGGGCAGCAAGATATAGGGCTCCCAGGGCTTGCTCCTCAGCCCCTCTCAGGAAAGCACCTTAAAAACCTGGGAGCAAACCACTGGATTCCAGCATTTGGTGCATCACTCAAGGACATTCCTGGGAGTATAACCTAGTGTATTTCTGTCATTTTGATAAGAAAATGGGATTGTTTTTTTTTTTTTTTTTGAGCCTCACACCTCCTTCAAACCCCTATTTGCCCCTGTATCACTGAACTCAGGAGAGCAGCAAGTAATGCAGGACTTTAGAACTATCTCAGAGGTCTTGACTGTGAGAGTCCACAAAACCCCAGCGCAAAACAAAACCAGCTAACAAAAGAAGAGAAAAGAAAAAAGAAAAATCCATGAGCACATTAAAGCAAGCTAAAAAGAATAACATTCGCCTGGCAAGCTTGTGTCAAGTTGTGTACGAAATCAAAAGCAGAGAGCAAAGACTCACTGTGAGCAAAGTGGGTGATTTGACTCCCGGGGATTTGTCCCATGGGCAGAGTTAAAAGAGCTGATTTCCTTCCCTGTGCAGTAGTGAATCTGTTGAACAATCTAGAAATAGAATAACTTTAAATGTCATCAGAAATATCTTCTCTTCCATCTCCCTGTGTAACACGGAAGGGACTGATAAGAAGCCCTTTGTGTGAAATCTGATTTGGTTGGTGCTTTTGTGCAAGTAATTCAGAAGCGACAACAGCAGGAGGAGGAAATCAAAATCTAAGGCACTTGCTTAGACTTGACCTAATAGCTGCTACAATTCCACAGACTGCACTCCATAAGCATGTTCTCCTACTGTTTGTAGATTGTCTGTGAACAGCTGAAATACAATCTGTTTAAGCAAGTTCTTCTTTCAGAATGCTTTCCCTAAAAATTTTTAACATGAATCCCTGAGCTGTGTATCCTTTGTAGGCATGTTGCTACGAATAGTCTGTATTCAAAATGCTAGCCAGACTGGTTAAGTTTGAATGGCCTGAGTGATCACATGAAATTATATGAATAACTTTTATTTTTTTCAGTCTCAGCTGCACATCGGGAACAAGTACTCATGAGCTTATAATTCATTATTTCTACATACTCTTTACACTATTTCTACAGAGATCTCTGCCATTACCAGGGACAGGAGCAGTAGTGGCAGCAGAGTATGGAGTAGGAATAGCAGGGGTTCATAACTCCAGCATATGAAATGCATCTGAATCTTAAGACTCTTTCCATTTGGAGAAGAAAAACTGTATCTGTTTAATTGATAAATCTAATCTGAGAAACATGTAAGAACCAGTGGTATCAGCATTTGGTGGCACTTTATTACATGCTCAAATGCAAGTCCACGCTAATAGGACATTATTTAGTGTATCAAGCTGAGGACTCAAGGACTGAGAAATGCTGAAAGCAAGATTACTTTATAGTTTGAGGGTGCTCCTTTCATGCATGCAAACATAAATACACATTCATACGAGTTCTCCAAGGTTTGTAAGAGATATTTCACGTTGCATCTGTCCTCCAACACACAAAGGCAGCAGTGGTAACAGCACTTCACCATCTGCAGGGAAAGCAAGGGAGTTAATCTGAGCCGAGATAAAGCTTACACGTAAAAGAAATATTTTTTCATTAGCCTAATTACTGTAATTAGAAAAAATGAGAAAGCCTTCCAGGCAGACAAGTCTTGTTAGGCATCTGTAACAGAAACAGCCAATTCCCAGACAATAAATAAATAAATAAATAAATAAATATACATATATGGATGGAGGTATTTGCAAAAATAAAGAAATGAAACCAATTATCTACAACCTGAGGATCTGAGCTCTGTGGAAACAGCAACTCTTCTCCTCCTCAGTAGCAGATGCAAAGCTCTGCAGATGGTTGCATGCTTGCCAGAGGGGCAGACCCTGCTAAGGTCTGCATTCCCCCCAGAACAAGGCAGCATCACATGAGACTGAAGCATCCTTGCTAAGGGTACATAAACACTACACGCCTTAAAGAAACCTTTGCTCCAGAGCAATGAATAACAGAAGGAGACCCCCCTCAGGCAGCTTATATCCATCTGGGCCTGGGTCCGTTCCCACCAGCCCACCTGCAGTTGTGCTGAGCTCACAGGTGCCGGCTGGCATTTGGGTGCTCTCTCTGGCATGTCTACTTTCTGAGTTGTTTTTCTGGCCTGCCTCCTCATGATGCTGGCAGAAAGATCCAATAACTGCAAGCGCTGCATTAAGAAAACAAACAAACAAACAAACAAACAAAACAGATAAGTGTAATAGATAATAAAAATGACTAAGGTGATGGTCCAGTGGACCAGATTGTGAGCAGGGCCTGTTAGCAGTTTGGGCTGCCTTTCTCATTTAGGAAAGGCAGTAAACAGAGCTTCAACTCTCAGATTGTCAAGGATTTACTCTGGCTGCCTGCCTTGCAAATTTTCTTGCTAAAGTTGCAATATCCACACAGTGATGCTCTTCACCCCATCTCTTCCTCTAAACATCTTGTGAGTGTGCATGCTTACAAGTAACCTCAGGTTGGCTTTGTCAGAGAAACAACACATTATTCCAAAAGGTACCCAGCTTTTGGCTTTTTCAAACTCCCCTGAGTGTTGGTGGCCATCAGGTTAACACAGCTTCTGCCCCATGATTCTCCTGGTATGGCTCTGTGGTGGCCTGATGTCATACCTAACCACAGAAGACCATGACCTAACATACCATAACTGTTAAAAATATTGTGTCCAACACATTGGTTTCCTAACCTCACAGGGAAAATATTTATGCCATAAAACTTCTTTCCTTTGAAGAAAGAAAGGATCTGAAAGGTGGTATTTAAAATACCAGGTAGTCTATGGGGAGTAGGAACATTAAATGGTCGAGTTTTCTTCTGAGAAAATAGAAGTATTAGCTACTTCTTTAGGATAAGAAAAATATTATAAAGACATTAAATGATGGTTTTAATAGTCTAAAGACATTTCTAATATTCTAAAGACATTGGAGGATGTTTTTTTAACATCCATGTACCTCTGTACCGCACTGGCAGTTCAGCAGCTCAGCGTTGCTAGAGGGATGTAAAGCAGCCTCCAAGTGAGGGTGTGGCTCAGGCAGCATGGAATTGCAATTTAAAAAGTCCATTATTTGCAAGCTTGAATGGAAGAGCAGAGTTATAGGAAGGGACATGTAAAAATGCAACCCATTGGCTGCAGAGACTGCTGGTGAGGGTAATGTGGGAGAAGGCATTTTCAGGTCACTGTGTACAGGCAGGGGACACTGAAAGGACAGAAGTGTAAAAAGATGAACCCTGCAAGACACAGACTTCAGCACTGCCACTGATCACTGTTTTGCTTGCAGAAACCAAGGTTCACTGCCGTCTCACAAGAATGCCATTTGTGCTTACAGCTAAGCAGACTTATCTTGAAATGCAGCCCTTTTCATGAGATCTAGTGGCCTGCAAAGCTTTCCGTCTGATTTGTTATTGTTTTTCCCCTTGCCTCTCCATGTCTGCATTCCCACACATAAGCCCGGCAGAGGCTGGCAGCCTTGCGAGTAGGGACGGGCAGGAATTTCCTGGGTCCAGCTCTGGGCCCCAGATGGGGGACCCATCTTTGATGACGGACAATGCTTACAGCTACCTCCTGCTAGCTGAGACCAGCTTAACAGCATCACTGCCTAAACCAGTTCGTTCTTCACAGACCAGAAAAATGCAAGCACTGCTACCTCTGATGGTCCTTAATGCACGTATTTCCATTTCTACTCCCCCAGCTCCTTGATGGCATCCCACAGGCTTTACCTGAATCCTGGTCCTGCCCCAGCTGCAGGCTACCCAGGCCTGTGAAGCCAGCCTAAAAACAGGGATTTCAGTAAAATCCTTGGTTTTTTTTTTTTGGTTTTTTTTTTTTTTTTTTCAGCTCTGTTTTGCTTCCTTACAGCACATCACACTAGAAATATGGGCAAATGTTTCTTGGTACTGAGAGCCGCCTTTTCATTTCGAAAGAATGTCCCCACCAACCACATTCCCATGTGAGGAAAAAGAAGCAATTACTGGTAAAGCTGTGAAGTAGGAAGGCAGAGATGTGCTCCCTGCCAGACCTTGCTGCCGGCTAAGCATGGCCCCAATGGTTTCAGTCACTCCTGTCCCACGCTGGGGTCTTGTCTTCCAGTTTATTGCACAGTCTGGCATAACTCATGTTTTTTATGTATTATTTTTTGATTGAAGGGGAAATAACCCCCTGACCAACTGGAGTGCATGGAAAGCATTGGAGGAAAAGGTGACAAGAAAAGATCCTCTTACCTTATACTGAAAGCATGCCATACATCAGGCCAGGAAAAGAGAGACATTTGTAAGCTGCAACCCAAACTTCAGGAGCATAAATCAACTTATGTAGGTGGATGAATAAAACATTGGTTAGTCTTCAGGTGTAACCCTGCAGATAAGAAAAAGGTGGAACAGTTTTTATTCTGATCATGCAGACAAATTCTGTTTTTATAATTGAGCAATTTCAAATTCCAGAACCTGGGGGAGGTGGTAGAAAAGGAAAAAATTGGGGAGATAAAAAATCTGGACAGAGGAATGAATTTTGGAACAATGATTCATCTACTGCTAAAAAAAACACCAAACAAATGCTGAACTCTTCCACCCATCTCCAGGACTCCACTGTTTCAAGAAGCCCCTCCATTCAAGGAATGAAAACTCTGCTCTGGCCGGAGTCAAGAGCTCTCCTTTATGGATAGCAGGAAACTTCTTCAAAGGGCCAGTTTATGACCCAGCTTGAGAGCTGGAAATAATTAAGCATTCTTGTCAGAGGTCAAAGTCATGGGGTGAAATTCCTGGGAACTCCAAACAACCCTGGGTTGAATTGAACATTTGGGCTTTTTTTTGCCCATCATGGAAAGGCAGCAGGCAGCCTGGGGAGAGTAACAAGCCCTGCCTGAGCTATCCTGCCTTGCTCTTGGTCTAAAGAAGCAAAGCTGAGCTTAAAAAAAAATCTGGAAATAAGAATCACAGCCAAATAATGTATTTATAGCAGCACCAAATATTAACTGAATGCAAAATCATGAACTAAGATCCTGATTCATTTTCTGCTGCTGATGTAACCCTGCTGAATTTGATGGAGCACTGGACAGCATGAGAGGAATCTGTCGCTAGATCAAAACAACAACACTGCTCTGGTCCCGGGGAACGGCTGTGCTCCATCGTATATGTTACAGCTGCAACATGGCCTATGTTTGCAGTGGGGCTGGTGCTACTACTTGAACAGTACAAGAACAGAACCACACACAGTTATTACTGAGAGGCTACACTCAATGTGCCTGCAAGCAGAAAGGCAAGGAGGGAAGAAGATAGAAAGGAGAAGGAGAGGATGGATGTCTTCTCCACATGCTGCGTGCTGACAGGAGACATGCTCAAAAGCATCTTTATTCACCCTCCTGCAAGGAATCAGGCCACTCTCTGCTTGTCTGTGTCCCTTAATCATTCAAAACAAAATATCTGATATCAAACTGCTGCATAAAGTAAAAAGAGTCCGGTCAGATCTTAAATCCCAACTTGGTGGACATCCCACTTCACAATGGGATGTCCACAATGGGATGAACTGAGGCCAAAGTACAGTTACTGATGGAATTTCAGGATAGTTGGGGCCCTGGCACAGTGGGATAGGTCCATCCCCAGTGCAGATGGCCCCTCTGTCTACGCCTCTCCTCATGCTCTTTTTCTGCCAGCCTGCAAACAGCCCTGCTCCATCAATTCATCCTTGTTTGTCCCCCTCCCTCCTCCCCGTTCAAATTTCTAAACCCAAAGAGCAACTGAAACCATGCCGTGACCTTCTGCACTGACCACTCTGTCTTTTGTGAATCAAAATTGATTTTCCTTGCATGGGAACATCCAGGATCTACCCACTGACCTTCAGCCTGAGGTTGCATGCTAAGAGTAAGAGAGAATGTGAAAGCAGCATTTGACTGTCAGTGTTGGCAAGAAATATGAGCCACCCTCTAGTAGAAAACAGTCTGCTTCTGTCCAGTGCCTGGAAATAAGGGAATTGCCAGACTCACTTAGACACAAGGGTCAGTATCCTGTCTCTGACACTAGCCAGCACCAGATGCTTCAGAGAAAGATCTGAGAAGCCTGTGGCTGGCAGACACAGGATAATCTGACCCTTATCTTCCTGCTTTGGAGAACAGCATAGCCAGACGCACAGAAACACAGGTGCATCCATGCACATCAGGAACTGCCTGCCTCCGAGTGCTCTCCTCCTGGAAATATTACAATGTCCTGTAAATACCGATCACAGTAGTGTGCCTCTTGCCCCTAGGAACTGACTCTGTTTGGGAAGGGAATGAATAAGACAAGGGATGCTGAGGGTTCAGCAACTGTGTTTAGCACTAGAGTTTTTCTCTGTGTGTAGCTAATGATTCAGCTGAAAATAGCCCATAAATGCAACCCTGTTCACCAGCCCAGAGTCAGCAGTCCAGACAGGAGCTAAAATACCATATTTTTGACAGAACTAGCCTGTTTGAATAACTTCCTAACCCTTAGCCCACATTTCCACAACCTAGGCATATTCTTCATCATGATGCAGTATCCCTTTTCCACCACTCCAGGGTCAACAGTTAGGCTTCCCAATGACTTCAGGTAAGTTGTCTGTGATCTTCAAGTCCCTAAGGAGGACAGAAAGAAGGGAGATGGAAGGAAGGAAGGCAACAGGCAGAGACTGCAGAGGACTTCAGTCATTCCAGGCTGCTTGGCAAGGTTTATCCTGTTCTGAAGGATTTGCTTTTGTTTCCCAGTGCCCATGCTGAGCCATGTGAAGCAATTAATAATGTAACTCTCATCAAGAGCCTTGAAGAGCCTATGCAAGATGTACAAGGAGTGGCTGAAGTCTCTTGGTTTGTTTATCCCAGAGTAGAGGAGGCTGAGGGGAAGCCTCATGGCGGCCTGCAGCTCCCTCACGAGGAGAGTGGAGGGGCAGGCGCTGAGCTCTGCTCTCTGGGGACAGTGACAGGACCGAAGGAATGGCATGGAGCTGGGTCAGGGGAGGGTCAGGCTGGGTGTTAGGGAAAGGTTCTTCACCAAGAGGGTGGTCGGGCACTGGGACAGGCTTCCCAGGGAGGTGGTCATGGCACCAAGCCTACCGGAGTTCAAGCAGCATTAGGACAATGTACTCAGAGCCAGCAGTGTGCCCTGGCAGCCAGAAGAGCCAGACATGTCCAGGGGTGCATCAGGCACAGCACTGCTAGCTGGCTGAGGGAAGGGATTGTCCTGTTCCACTCTGGTGCAGCCTCACCTTGAGTACTGTGTGCGGTTTTGGGCACCACAGTATAAGAACATAAAACTACTAGAGAGTGTCCAAAGCAGGGCTACAAAGATGGTGAAGGGTCTAGAGTAGAAGACATATGAGGAGTAGCTGAGGTCACTTGGTTTGTTTGTCTCGGAGAAGAGCAGGCTGAGGGGAGGCCTCATGATGGCCTGCAGCTCCCTCGCGAGGAGAGTGGTGGGGCAGGTGCTGAGCTCTGCTCTCTGGGAACAGCAACAGGACCCGAGGGAATGGCATGGAGCTGGGACAGGGGAAGCTCAGGCTGCATGTTAGGAAAAGGTTCTTCACCAAGGGGGTGGTTGGGCACAGGGACAGGCTCCCCAGGGAAGTGGTCAAAGCACTGAGCCTGTCAGAGTTCAAGAAGAGTTTGGACAATGCTCTCAGACACATGGTATGATTTTTGGGTGATCCTGTGTTGAGCCAGGAGTTGGACTCGACAATCCTCGTAGGTCCCTTCCAACTCAGGATATTCTCTGATTCTGTGAAATCCTATTCAGTGGTAAACTGGGCTGAAGCTAGCAGATGGGTAAAGGGACGCTCAGCCCTCGTCTATCAGTACTGTGCAGCCACGTGTCAGTGACCTGTCCTGTAGCACGGGATTGTCCTCCCTCCTTCCACCCCAATAAATGCTTTTCTCAAAGTGAACATTTGCATCTCCTTCAAGGATGAAACCCACCTGCAGTTGCTTAAGCTAGAAAACCAGAGCGCTCCCTCACAGATGGGCTCCAAAAAGGCACTGGGAGGAGCAGGGCAGGTTTCTGAGGCTGAGATATCTCACTGTCAAGCTCTACTGCCAAATTGATGGCTGAGGTGAAGTCCTCCATGGGCAGGAGGTGCCTGAGGTGCAGGCAGATCACCCTTTCTACCTTTCTACCTGTATCAACAGGTCTTTGTGGCATTGTTGATCTGCAGGGAAAAATTGGCTTTATATTGTAAAGCTGCAGCTGGAGATTTGAGGTGAGGCGTGTCAGGATAGTGGAAAGCCACTGGAAAGGCCACTGGATTTCATGGCCTAATTTCTCCCTCTATTTTGAGTTTATCTGTTGTTACGTAAATCAGATGATTATGAAAACATTACGCTGCTCATCACCAGCAGCTTGGAGGACAAGGGGAGGAGGAGGTTCCTGTTGACCTGCTGGAGAATATTGTTGTTGATACAGTTCAGGAAAACAGAGACTTCAGCACATTTTTTTTAATTAATGCCTGTTTCCGAGCCTCAGATGTCTTGCGGAATACTTTCTATACCAGTAATGAAAATGCATAAAATTGTGGAGAACAGTAGCATGATAATCCACATTATCTGATACTACTGCTGTTTGATAGCTCTTCAAGCAACATATGAAACAACCTTGATCTTCCTAATGCTCTTTACTCAGAAAGGGGCCTGACATAAAGGTACTTGTAATCTGCTTTCTAAAATCAGTGGGCATGAAAAATAGTGTCTTGGCATAAAAGAAGTGCTTCCTTGGTATTAATGAAGCAAGCTATTTTTAGTTTGTTATAAAGTAATTTGTGAGGGGCCTCTCTGAATCAATCTGAAACACAGAAAATCCTCTTCCTTCATCTGGAGAACATTTTACTCCCTCTCTCTTGCAAGGTATGTTGTCGAACAACAACAGAACAGCCTCACAGGCAGCATTTTCTGGAAAGGATCCTTAAATAGAAGTTCTCCTTGCCCTTCCTCTGGGTCCACCCAGGGGTTCAAACTGATTAACAAGTGTTGGTGGTTATCCTCATATTGGCAAGTTTCATGCCAGACTGAGGATGCTGTTCCCTGTGGTTAATCCCTGAAGCTATTAAGGAATAAATTGCTACGTACAGTTGTGCCACGGCAAAGCTGAGCCTCAGGAGCATGGTGGTACCCTGATAGCTGAGTAGTTCCTGGGGGCTGCTTTGCTTGCTGTTCGAAATACTGCCAAGGGTACAAAAGCTCATGTGAAAATGCATCCCTCCCATACATCCCATGGCTGAGGCTGCTGGAGGTGCCGGGTTCTGCTGGTGTGCTGCCTGTGGGCTGCTGCTCAAGGAGAAGCAAAACCTTCTTCCACTGCAAACGGTTTCTTGGGGAAAGCCAGGGGACTCGTGAAATGGAGCTGCTCGCCAAGCACATCTAACAGAGAGCAAAGTGCTGCCATTTGCGCAAAGAAAAAACAAATGCTCCCAAACTCAAATAGTTCAGCCAAAAGACTGCAGTTTTTGATAGGTTGCCAAACTCAGTGTTTTTCCATGCAAAATGCTAAAAAAAAAAGAAAAAGTTGTGTCTGTTCTACAGGGACCCTCCACCTTCCTATTCACTCATCAAATGTTCAGGATTATACCACTGTTTTACTGTTAGCCTTGGGAAAAAAATGTTATGTAGGCCATTTGGAAAGAGAATTTTTTTCTGCTTGCGTGGTTGTGATAAATTACACTTTGAAGAAAAAGGAAGATAGATGATTGTGGAATTGTTTGGTGGTTTTTTGTTTTTCACCTGGAAGAAAATAGAGATAATTGCTTTGTTCTGATCCTGAAATCAGCCTATTTCCCTGGTGAATGGGAAATGAGGTGGCATAAACAACAAAAAGGGGGGCTGCTCCTTAGTCCTGTAAACTCTTGTTTTAGCAACTTGAATATCTCCAATGCAGAAGACCTAAGGTGAAACGGTTCTCGTAGATTAGATATGTCTCCTGAAGAACACCCCTCCACATGTGGGTCCTTTCCATCCCTTTTTCTCCCCTCATCCTTCTCCTGATCGACTCGGTCCTGACCCAAGGACAGTAATAACTGCAGTTTGGTCTGAGGAACAACTTCTCCTTTTTTATTCTGTGGTCTTTCCACACTCTTGGACGATTTTTTACCCAGCCTGGAAGTTCTTAAATTACAGAAAACAATACCATACATGAAAACCACAGCACTCTGTTCTCACTGAAGCCCAAATGCACATTTCTGCTTTCTTTATAACAAAATAGCACTATTGCAATAATGCTAAAGCTATTGCCAAAGTGTAACTTTATCACTTGACACTAAAGAATGATCATTAATAGCAGTACCCCACTGTGTTTTTTTGGGAACAGAACATATGGATATCCTTCACATGCACATAAAATGTGAATAATGACAACACTTGCAGGTATACATTCTCTGAAGGAAAGCATGGATCCAGAAGCACTACATGTAGCTTTTTTTTTCCCCTGAAAGCAATTAAATACAGATGGCTACTGAGTTTCACAACAGCAAGCATATAGGATACTTCAGACTGTTTGGTGAGTGAGTGAAGTGAGGAAAGCAATTCACAGAATGTGACCTCTGGAATGCAGTTATTCCAGGAAGATGCCACATATTATCAGGGAGTGAATTCCAGGACTGAGTTATTTCTGGTAACAATTGAGCTATGGCAAAAATATTTACAACTAACTTATTAAACAAAAACATCCAAATATTTGTCAAGGAGTTTAATTATGATGAACAATTTCTGCAGATCTCATTAGTTTCTTCTTCAGAGAGAAATAAATGGATGGAGAGTTTGGAAATGATCCTATATGTTCATTTACAAGACACATACAACTCCCATTAATTTTAAACAAGAGGGTAATACACAGCAAAGACAAGCAAGACACGCAACCCACAGAACTGCTGAAAGTGCCCTTGCACATACTCCAGCCCTTCACAAAAGTTCTCCATTTCTTCACAGCTGGTCTCCATGTGAATGGAGATTTTATCTACATCTATACTTTCCCCATTTTCTTCCCCATGTATGCCAGCATCTGACACTTCCTTCGCAGAAGAGCCCCACCCCCAGCCCCAGCCCTGCTCACCCCTTTCCATTCAGAGCCATGCAGGCACCTCTGACTCTATACTTGGCCACCCCTGGGGCCAGGCTGGCCCCTGCTTCAGGGCAGCTCTGACCTTTCCTGGTCTCAAGGAAAAGGACAAGTGCCTTGTCCCCAAGTCACCTCTACTGTTCTTCCCTCTTTCCTCTACACCAAAAATACTGAAAAAATTTAATATACTCTTGCTCAACCAATGGCAATTACACACTCCATTATTTTAAGGAAAAACAACTCGCAGTAGCTAAAGATAGTCCTTGGATTTTCTGTTATTTACTTAAGTGTGTGTTGAGCAATCCAACCTTAGCACAGATAAACAGAGTAACCCAGGGAAATTTTACTGCAGTAATCTGTCTGCCCTGAGAGAAAGCCTGCCTCAGAAGCTTTCAGTTACAAAGCAGAAGAAGAAGGATTTAAAGCACATATGACTATAAAGTATGGATCTGAATGTGCTTTCCCACTATACAGTGACCTTTCCCTACTATTTCTTCTGATATCTAGCATCCCAAAGCTGGGATGTGAACCTGAAACAGATCTCCCAGGCCAGTTGCAATGGCTGTCCCTGGCCAGACCTCCTCTCCCTTGGTCCCAGCCCCTCTCATTTGTTCATGACTGCATGAGGATGCAACAGAGAGGACTCGGTGTACCTTGCTGTAACCCAGCAGTGTGTCATTCACCACAGCCATGCCTCCAACATGTCCCTTGGACATGTATTTTCAATTTTGTTAAAAAAAACAACCAGCCAGAAGGCACTGTTGTCTTTTCTCTCACTTTAGTGATCGCCCAAACCAGCGGATGTCTGGGCCGTTCTGTTCCCACTGCCAGAAAAACATATCAAGTGCTTTGTGCTGCAGCCTTCCTGGCAAGACACACAACTCCTTAAAATGTACCCATTTTCAGACTGCAATGTTAAACCAGGCGTGGGACTGGATTTACTGTAAAAGGCTCCCTCTGGCCCATGAATCTTCCAGCAATCCCCTGATGCAGTGAATGCAATTTTGAGTGACTGTTCTAGCTTTACTCAGCAGTCCAGAGAGGTTTGTTTCACATAATTTTGACATGAGCCTAGCTGAAACTGGATGGAGGGTTTTACTTTCTGATGCCTGACTCAGGACAGCTTCTTTCTCAGCAGGGTAATGAACCTGGTGTGCTGAAAGGAGAAGGAAACCCAAGGCAGACAGCTTGTAGCTAGTGTCAGCATCTCTGCATTTGGGAACTTTTCAATGTAGATTTTTGTTTTGATGAATCAGGACAGTTTTTTTGCAGTGTTTGGTGGGGCCAGGCTTCCCTTGATGCCCCCCTGGCTCTCCCTAGGCACTTGCCTTGCTTGCAAGCTTCATCACTGTAAATGCATACCCGAGCATCTCCTGGAGGAAACAAAAAAAATGCAAACCAGCCACATTCAGAGACTTGCTCTGTTAAGTTTATTTAGCTAGGAGGCACCTGAAACTCTAAGAGGGTTCTGACCAAAATACATTTAGTATTCAGGACTGTTTTGTGCAGGCTGGCTTGCTTTGCTGCTGTGAAGAAGACAGCTTGGCACGCCCCTGAAAGCACTCCAGAGGCAGAGCAAGTGTCAAAGGAGCGCAGTGCAAAAGCCCATGAGCTGGCTGCATTGTTTTGTGCAGCATTTGTTTCATGTCACATCTCACGTAACAACTACTTGCTGTAAAAGTGATTTGCATAAAACAGTGTTTTCCCAGGGAACTGGGGCACAGACACACTGGCAGATCTCGGGGCTGAATTTGAGGGATGCTCAGCTTGGACAAAATCTCAACGAGTCTAAACATTACAAGGCACTAATTGCCTCAAAGGAAGCCATATATATATACAGATTCATGGGCCTGTTGGAA
Organism: Anser cygnoides; assembly: GCF_040182565.1. Classification (NCBI taxonomy): domain Eukaryota; kingdom Metazoa; phylum Chordata; class Aves; order Anseriformes; family Anatidae; genus Anser; species Anser cygnoides. Next base: position 70,785,572 of record NC_089874.1, read on the forward strand.
GAGGTTTTTGGGGGGAGAAGTATCTTTAGGGAAATATAAAAAGATGGCCCCTAGACTTTGGAAAAATGATTTCAGATGAATGTAGCAGGGGCGCAAACCACTCGTTGGAAGAATAAATGGACTTACTGAGCCTATGTTGAATAGGAAAAGGATTTCTTCTAAAGGTGGAATACCTCTGGAAACAATGTTTGCCAGCAGTAGGGCAGGCTGTAAAAGAGCAAAAGAAAGAACAGACGCTAAATCATTCAGTAGCAAAGCCTCTGGTGCTTATAGCAGGAGCCTCCCTGGGAAGAGTGGGTTCTGCACGCCAAAACACTGTAGCAGCTGATGTTGGTGTGGCCTGAAAGGCATTGTCTGTTTTCCATTGGTTCTTGAGCAACACTTTGCTGGCATTTTTCACCAACCCAATGGCTGTCAGGAAAGCCTGCTAGATTTCTTTCAGGAACAAGTAAACTTGGAACTATTATTCGACAAAAATTTTTTGAGAATAATGAATTTTTTTAATGAATTCCTTTAATGAATAAGGAAGAAGCTGATTTACATATCCGTTCCAAATAGCAAGATGCACAGCTGTCATACCAGAAGAAGAGGAATGCCAGTCTGGACATACATCAGTCTGTCCAGCTGAGGAAAACGATAAGCTGGGAGTGAAGACCTTGACTTGAAAGGGATGGGAGGGCCTGAGTAACTACTTTGATATGCTCAATACACTGCAGCAAAAGATTTGGTGCTTCCCTCTCATCTAAAGTTAACCTTTCATTTCTGCGTGGAGCAGGGTCCTCAGATATGCTTCCTCGGATTTACTGTAATATTTATCAGCTGACTTCCCTGGGAGCATTTATCCACAGAACACATCTGGTATTTCCTATTGAAATTACTGTAAAGAATTTAAAAACCTATGGTGAGATTTTGAGGGCCTTCCAAAAGCTTCATATCTCCACTGACACAGAGATAAAACAGCAGTCCTCCCAGGGCAGCAGAGATTAACACAGAGATGCTCATACATGCATACAAAAGGATGAGCAGTTTTCACCAGAAAGAGGCATCTTTTGCCAATATATTGGAGTATGGCCTGAAAACTTTGTGAGTTAAAGCAGTGATACACATGCCTCATCAGAATAACATCAGCCTACTCAGGTCTGACCTTAGCCTAACTGGCTGAGGTTTCTAAGGTTTCCAGACATTTTCTGACTTCTGCCTGTCCTGTTCTTTTAGAAGTAATGTGCACCTGCAGCACTAATACATGGCTGTGGCTCTTGCTTTCGTTAAGGAAGTTTCATTTCTGAGGGAATCAGGCTTTCCAAACACGGCCCACAGAGGCGCTGAAATGCCTGCTGGCTCTGATTCACTACCCAAGGAGGTAAAGCTGCAAAATCTGGAGGAGTCTTTCTTGCCACAGCTTCAGTTTCAGCCACAGCAGCCCAGCGTGGCAGGGAAGATGGCCCAGAAAGCTCAGCTAATACACTTCACAGCCAGGTTAAAGCAGATGCAAGTCACTTTGGTATGTGCAGTCATGCTTGGAAATGTAGGAGCTGACATGGTGGCCGGCCTGCTGCATCTGTGAAGTCCTGAAGTCTTGATTTTGCCACCTCAGTAATTAGCATTGATGGGGCTAGGAGCTGCAGCCAGCTTGGCCTATGAAGCACGAGGGAAATGTGATTTCAGGAAAGATATTGGTGTGACAAGCTGCTGGCCATTAGTGACCACAGGGCTTGGTCTGGTTCCTCCTATCTCAGATGCAAACATCGCTCTTTGGTAAAACGTTCCACAAGCGACTTAACAACTGTGTTTACGTAGGTGAGTAGCTGACTAGTCTGGAGATTAGAAATATTTGACGATGTTAAAAATGTGTCATGGATGGAAAAGGCTAGGGCTAGCAAACAAGCAGATTAAATAAAGATCAAAACATAAACAGTGTTTGCTTTGTAAGGTAATAAATTGGCTGTGGTTGCTTATCCATTTCAGAGCAAATTAGAGTTGGGGACAGACTGACTGGGTTCTATGAATTTGCGAGGCATGCAGAAACTAATAAATTTACCCTCTGTACTTCTTCCACCAGAAGCACTCCAGCAAGTATCCCACTCTGAAGTGGTGTGCACTGAGACAAAAAAGCTGAAGTGCAGTGAATGAGCCTCTCTCTCTCCCCCCTCTCTTTCTCTTCTTGCTAACTCCAGCTTTCTTGCTAGTGGCCAGTCAGAGCCTGGTGCTCCCCACTCCCCCTCAGCCCACCTCTTTTGACCTCAGAGGTCTGGCTCATTTTTCCCATTCACTGACAGAGCTCTTTGGAGCTTGCCTTGACCAAAAAATTTATTGAATTGCCTTTTGACTGCATCACACTTTCTCTCTTTCCACACCATCTTCTCTCCCCACTTCATCCATGCTCCATCACAGCGTGGGGAGCTTCGAGACACCTTAGTAAAGAACAAAATTTCAATACAGAGTGCTCAGTTACTCAGTATTGTTCCTATGACGGACATTAGCACCATTCTCCTGAGTTAATTAGATTTTCCCCTGCCTGCTCAGCTGGGCTGCTAGAAGGGCAGCATGGCTGCATGGCCTCCTCTTGACACCTTGTTCACTTCAGGCCCTGCAAACAGCCCCTGAAGAGCCTACTGTCAGCATCTCATTACAACTGTTGTTTCTCTAGAAACTACTAATGCCTGTAGTCAAGACAACCAAAACACCTGCAGCAGTGCCTCAAAGGGCACAGGAGATTATGAACTGGGCTCAGAACTGAAGAAAGGACTTCAAAAGAGGCAAGAGAAGGAGTGAGCCTTCCCTCATCCTCTCATGCTCCCTCCTCTGTTGGATATTCTTTGCTTTGTGACCAATAATAGGAATTTTGTCAGTGTACACCTAATCATGCTTTCCCACTTTGTTGATTTAGATGGGGTCTTGTCCCATCTCCATGCTGATGATGAGGTGCAAGCCAAACCTCCATCCATGCATGGGAAGGAAGCCTCAGTCCACCATACTCCTGCTATCCCTTAATTATTTTTTAAAGCAACTCAGCCTCTCAACTTCTTCATCATTCGCGACAATGAGAGTGAGGGTCCTGAAGCACCAAGGCACTTCTTGCTGCCCTTGTCTATAGCCTGGGGAGGCACTGAGCTGTGCAGAGCCAGGCAGACTGTGGCCATTCTTCCTCACGCAGCACAGCAGGGTTGAAGCCTACAATATGACTCTCCAGCAGTTCAAAATTGTTAGCACTGAAGCAAGGGTAGAAATATTGTCAGGAATTGGGGCTGCCAAGTAAATAATCATAATGAAATTATTACTCAGGATATCTGCACTGAACGTGGTGCCTAAAGGAACCACTCCCTGTGGGCTCCCTTATTCAAGGGAGCACTCAGCCTGAATATCTGAGAGATCTTGTAAAAAAAAAAAAAAAAAACACAACAAGGTTTGCCAAGCTGAAAGGAAATGACTAAAACCGGAAGAAAAACACTTGTGGTTTCTCTCTTACAAGAAAGAGAGCAGCCCGAGAACAAATGTAGGACTTACAACTAAGTCCTTCCTGATGAACCACTGGGAGAACGTGGTTGAACGTGAGAACCTTGGGCTCACGGAGGACTCAAGGAACACAGTGAGAAGGGTCGGTAGAGGGAATTGGGAGCACCTCTGGCTAGGTAAGTGCCCCCCTGGCTGTGCCTTTTGCTGCCACCCCAAAGCCCAGCTTGAGCCTGGTCAGGTCTCTCTTAGCTTAGACATGCATCAGCCTGATGGGTTTTGAACAGCCCTTCCAAACCATGTGCTTGCTAAAGCTCTGTGCTTGCTAAAGGCTGGATTATTTGTCATTTTACCACCACGGTCTGTTTTACTGAAATAATATTTTCTGAAATAAAATTTACTGAAATAAAATTTTTTTCATCCACCTGCCACTTGCTGAGAGAAAACATTATAAGTTCTTCTGGAGAAAGCCCATCCTTACTTGGCGCAAGCTGTGCATTGCCAAACAGATCATCAGCGTTTAATTATCTCATCTATTGTATTTATCAGATAGGAAGCTTCTCATTACTGTATATTTAGCAATAAAAAAGAAAAGTCTCTTTCATACTGGACATACTGGCAGTTCTCTAAACCAAGGTTTGGGATGTGAAAAAGCTCAAATATAATTTTAAAATGGAGTTTTTGCAGACAAAAGAGATCATTCTTTGCAAGCACAGGTTTGAACATAGGTCTGTTTCATCATTCTTATTCATTTCTAGGCTTTCTAACCTATATATTTTTCACATGATTGAATTTTTATCATGATTTTTTTTCCTTCGTTTATGTGATTCATAATGTCTGAGGAACATAACATGATTGCTACTTTGCTAGTCTGTGGTGTTGGGCAAGGTGTTTTCTAATGCTGGTGGGATTTGATTAAAGAAAAAAATAGCAAAAAAAGCATCTGCAAATGTTATTTGAATAATGACTACAAAGCTGTGTCAGTGGTACATGGCTCTTTCTTTCACTTTCCGCAGATGTTCACAGCTGATCTGTGATTGTACAGAGACCAAACATGAATCCTCAGAAAATATTACATTGTGACCTGCACCACACAGTCCAACCTCTTTCAGAAACACCATCCAGGGTGCAATAGGATATGACAATAGGACATGACTTGGGTAACACTGTGTGTTGTAAGCAGAAATGAATTGTTCTGTTCACTTTCACTCTATTTCAAGGAATAATTTCTTCAGTTAAAAACAATACTTGCAGACTAAATTCAGTTAAGCAACACCCCATGATTACTAAAAAGGGACTATTGCTTCTACTGCCCTGGAGGGTTCCCTTGTCTTCTCTTTTTGCAACCTGTCAGGATTTGCAATACAGTCAGGAGGACGAGCAAAGGCTGGACACACCTGTGTAGTGGTCAAGCCTCATGAAAAGCAGCCCTCGGCAACCTTATTGTAGGTTTCTGAAGTCCATATCTACCAGCTCCAGACAGCCCTCACTAAACAAAGAAATAACAGAAAGATAGAAAATTCAGTTCATGGTGCTGAGGGTTCCTCTGAAGCAATATTGCTTCACAGGGTCAGTTAAAGTTATCCATTCTGCTAAAAGCATCATATAAACAGCAGGCCAAGCTCGACCAAGGATGGACATGGGGGCATAGTACTGAAGCCAGTTGTCTAGAATATGGATTTTTTGTCTGCTTCTAAGGAAAACAAAATAAGGCAGATAATAATAGCTTATGTTTCATCAGACAAGCCACATTGCCTCTTGGAAAGAGCTTTGACTCTCCTTCCATGCCAGGGGCCACTGTGGCTTAGAGGACTTGCCTGCTTCTGATAGTGGTGATAAATGAATGGGCTGGGAGCAAGCTTTGAACGCTGGTGAGATACAGTATCTTGCAGCATGAACATTCAAAATTCAAGCCCATGACAGAGGTGAGAGAAGAGCATAAATAGGGAAGGGGGAATCTTGTATTTCAAGAGGGAAGGAAGATGAGGAATGGCAAAATAGTTTGGGGAAGTTACAGCATTCTCCTTCACCCTCCTTACAGTCCCTATTGATTCCTTCTGCCAGTTGTTCTACCCACCCCAAAAGCAAATCTTCCTATCACTATGCAATGCAGTTTGATCTGCACAGTGTCCAACAGAGAAGAACAAAACAGAAGCAAAAGAAAACAAGAGAAGAACAAAATATGAAAATATGTCTGATTTCTGCCCTAATACACCTACTGCTCTAAAATACACATCTAGTCTATGTTCTGCTAAATCCATACCTATGGGCTTTATTTGCACCTAGAAAAAACTTGTGCCAAGTAATCAAGGTGGGCTAGTTGATAATGATAATCTTTTTATAAAATTTATCATTTGAGGCCTACTCAAAATATCTTTGGTTGTAGGTTAGGGTGTTGTTGTAGTTGTTTGTTTTGTGTGTCTTTTGGTGTTTTTTTCTCTTTAAAAAAATCATTCTTGTTACATTTCTCTCACCTAAATTTGCCCTTTTAGAACAAAGCATGCTCTAAGCAATCTACCATACAAGCCTAGTGGCAGGCATTTTACCAGGAACAGCATATTTTAAGCAAATATTAGCATTTCAAAGAAATTTTGAATTTGTACTTTCAAGAATTGAAACTGGAAACTATTGTTCTTGCCACTCAGTGGAAAACAATCTGAATGAATCAAATACTAACCAAAGAGCATATCATGAATACCAAATACTTAAAACACTTCCAGCAGCATCTGGGAAACAAACTGAAAAGCAGAGACAGTTCTTTGTCTGTGAGTCGTGTAACAAGGTCTCCATTTGCCATTATTTGGTTTGAAGCATATGGTTGGCTGTTCTCAGACCCTCTGACATCCCACCAAAGACCAGACCAACAATTCTCCTCTGTCAGCAGTTTAAAAAAAAAAAAAAAAGGCAGTGGTGTCTAAACAACCAGATTCCAAGAAGATTTAGAGATTCAGACAGGGCAAAAATAATGATCTTCAATTAATTTTTAATCCCTCTAATTTAAAGCTCAGTGTTTGTGTCTACATGGCTCTTGAGAGCAGGCCCCCAAAAAAAAGCTGTACTCACAATGTGCCTTATAATCAATAATCGATCCATCCTGTATTCTTGTTGGAGAAACTCCTGAGATGCAGTGCAGACATCTTCCCAGATATAAGGAGCAAGTCTCAAGTGACAAACTCATCACAGCTCAGCTGAACATCATCTGCTTCAATACCTCTGCAGACACCTAGATGAAACCCACCTCCTAGAGAGTTTTGCTGGGGAAAATCAGGTGCATGTGTTTTCTCCATCCAAACACTGATCAAGATCCTCCCATCTCATGCCTGAGCTTTATGGGTTTTGCTGTCTCAGAGCATCCAACAAGGGCCTGCTGCTGTATCTTCTACTTATCTTTCACAGAAAGCCTACTCTTGGTTTCTAGACCTCACTTGTTATGGAAACAGCTGCATTATCCACATGCTCAGACTGAGCAGTAAAAGATCTTGAGGATTTTGTGGCTATTAGGGATGCTTAAACAAGAGCTGGTCTGTGTTCTGTGATGTTTTCTCCTTCTCCATGGTAGCTCCTAAACATGTTGACTTTCTTCCTCTGGTCATTTGCTACTAGAGGGGGACTGAAGGGCTTTTCTAGAAGGTGACAAGGAGTAGTAAGGACTGAAATATCAAAGGAGGGTATTTTTTCATGTGGTCATGAAGAGAATTAAAGAAGGGAAAAGGACTTTTTTTCTTACCTTATAAAATCATCTGAACAGCAAGAAATGACCCCAGTTACTCTGATTCATAAGTTGAGGGAGGCTACTTTGTAGAGCTTGGCTGCTGGGGATGCACCAGCATGTTATTTCTTCAGAAGTTTCACACGAAGTCTTGAGACACACCATGACCCAGTGCAGGAACTTGGCTATAGGGAGGACATAGCCATGAAGTGTCTGCATCCCTATACCTCCCTTTGCCACTCAGCCACAGTGACAGTCTTTACCCTTTTTCCTGAAGCTTTCCTGTACTCACACAGGGACCTTACTGGCCTTGTCTTAAGTAGAGAGTCCCTGAGAAAGACGCTGGAAAAAGCTCTTGAATGGAAGAAAATATTTTTGATAGCAAACAACTGCAACAAAACCATTTTGAGTAATCTGATTTGGGTGACTGGCTGCCACGTAGCAGCATGGGGTTGATAACCGCACAAAGGGTCTTTGTTGCTCTCATACTCCATCACAGACATGAATCCAAAACAAACACTTCATCTTCCTCTGATGAATTGCTTGTTCCACAAGTGCCATTTCTATCTGAGCTGATGAACTCTTATTCGCCAAAACAGATCTCTGAATGACTCAACACAGGACACCTCAGTAGGATTTTGTTTCATGTTTCTCTGGTACAGCTTTCTGAAAATAAGACACCATTTTGTAACAATAGCACTGATTATTTCTGCTCAGATTTCTGATTAAAAATAGCAAGAACAAGATTTTCTAAGCTGCAGACAAACAATCGTTGTTGAAGAAAAAGGAATAAAAGGTCTAAGTGGATTTTCTACCACAATAATCTGTGCATTTTTACCTGGTTCAAATGTTGGATGGGCAATCTCATGAACTGCACACCATCAACGTTGTGCTGAACTGCTCTTTTAAGTGTAAGTACTCAGGGTAAGAAGCATCACTAGAAATGAAGTATCCCACATATGTTTCCTAGGAGATACTGTGCTTCGGAAAGTCCCTCTGAACATCAAACTTTCCCCTTCTTTCAGAATTAAGAATTTGCTGCTGATAGACCTAGCTAGCAAATTACAATGTTCCCACACTAATTAAATAGCTAAATAAAGGTGCCATGTAGCTATGATTCCTACCTCAGGACACCTTCCCCCAGAGTAAGAGGAATGTTTTACTGCCCCCTTAAGCCCCCGTTCAGGTATGCAGCTCACTTCGCAGCCTGGGACATGGCTTTGTAGGGACATGGCTTGCTCCAGCAGAGAGGGGGAAAGGACTCCTTTTCTGTCTTTAGCAAGACAGACATTCTTCAATTTCTTTTATGGCTAGAGATGACATAGCTGTCTCTTGTGAGGAGAAGAGCCAGCATGGGGGTGGAGACCTACAGCTTTGCCTCCCCATTTGATGTGGTCTCTTTTAAAGGTTGCCCACTGAGACCCAACATTGATCAATCTATTTTTATAAAAAGAGCAGTGATCCCAACGAAGATTTATATAACACATTTGTGCTATAGCTCTTGGTTCCTTTTTCTTAACATACTTAAAGCAATATAACAACTTTCACAGGCATACCTTAGGAGACTGCCAACATTTCCTTGATGTAGGATGATCACAATTGAAAGGAATGTGAATTTTATCCAGCCATTGGTAAGGTTTTGTTTTCCTTAATCCCCGAGACTAACTCATTGGATAGTTTGAAGGCTAAAAACTAAGTCTTAATTGAGATTTGCTCTCACTTAGGTTACCATGTGGCTCTTTTAACCAAAACACCGTGGCGCCTTTGAGGAGGGACTGGGGCAGGGGCTGGCTGTTGGGACAGGAGCCCGCAGCGCTTTTTGCTTTTGAGAGCCGGTTGTGCATGAGAGTTTTTCAATATGCAGCAAAACACAACTAAAGTTTCTGTTCAGCATTAAAGATTCTTTATTTGAAATGCTCTCTTAGTTAAACCTGTGAATGGTGCAACCTAGCCAGAACTCCCACAGGCTAGAAACAAACCACCAGTTTTATATCCCAGGGTGCCATCATTTTGCTTTGTGCTGCACACACACTGGTGATTTTTTCCCCCAGTGTGAGAATTTAGCTCATCTTTTGAGAACTGTACAAGACAAAAACCCCAAATCCTTCATCCCCCAGCAAAACTCACTAACAGTTGGGTTTCATCTAGATGTCTGCAGAGGTGTTGAAGGAAACTGTTGCACTTCAGCTGTGTTGACTGCATCACTGAAAACAGTAGCCAAGTTGAGTAGTAAAGACATGGCTGTGGAAATAAGGGAGATTTTAGTACCGTTTCTACTGAAATAATTTTTAAGCACCCTAGTAGCTAAATAGCAGCATTTTCTTTAGTGAAATAAGTTAGGTCTCTTTTCTATGGGGTGTTTACTGCCCCACTGCAAGGACGATCCACAGATGTGAGGTGGTAGGAATGGAAATGCTAGGTACAACCCCTCTTCACATCCCCAGTGACTATGAAGTCACTTAAATGGGGGGGGAAATGTCCTGGCAAAGGGGGGACTAAAGGAGGAGGCAGACAACTGCCTTCTTGCCCCCCCGTTAGCATCCCCATGTCTCCAAAGTATCCTTCAGGCAATATAAGGGATAGCCCGGAGGCTTTAGTTTGGAGAAAAACCTAGAAGGAATCTCAGTTCCCAACAATGAGCTAGGGGCAGAAGCACTTGAAAGATAATGCCTAGGCTTAGCTTTAGCTAGGATTTTAGCCCTGGGTTTCCATTAAAGACTAATAACTTGGACTGACTGTTTAGATGATGTTTGGGTCAGTGAAGACAGGCAAGCCACTTCTCACCCTGAAATAGGTATGAAAGATGAAATGAAGTAACCTCTGGAAGGACCTCTTTCTCCTATTCTGGGGGGATTGTAGATTATCAAAATTGGGTCTGGATGCCTGACAGCTAAAATTATGCCAGAGGTGGCTGTGTTTCAGCACAAGAGCTGCTTCCTTTTAAACAGGAAGTACAACTCATTTCTACTTTGCGAGAAAGTCACAAGGTTGAATGCAACGGCAGCGGTGCATTGTTCATGTGCAGCACTGTTGAGTGCCAAAAAGAAAAGACTACACATAACGAGCTTGAGCACCTCAGCATTTCACAACTTTCATGCCAAAAAGAGATCATCAACATTTCTGAAAACATAATTAGCTGTTTTTTTATTTGAGCTGTAAAGAGTTTCCACATCAGACTTTTTTGAAGCTAAATAATAAATCCTGGTGAGCATTTTGTTTTAGGGAGATATTCCCAATAAATACCAACAGACTTTTAATCTTTGAAGGTATTCATGGCTTAATGATACCTAATAACAAGAACTGCTAATTCTTCCCACAACTCTCAATCACTACAAGACTACCACCAAAATCCTACCAAGCAAACAGTGCACGTTGGAAACCAATTGGGCTGTGCCAACAGGAGCATGGCCAGCATATATGGAGAAGTGGTTTTTCCCCTTTGCTCTGTGCTCATTAGAGCACATCTAGACAGTGTGTCCAGTTTTGGGCCACCTAGTACAGGAAAGACAATGATAGCCTGGAGGGAGCTCAGCAGAGGGCCACCACAATGATTGGTGCTGGAGCACTTGCCCTGCAAGGAGAAGCTGAGGGACCAGGGTTCATCCAGCCTAGAGAAGAGATGGTTTTCAGGGGACCTATCAGCAGCCCCACAGTGCCTACAAGGAGAAGATAAGAAGACTGAGCCAGGCTTTTCCACAAACATGCATAGTGGCAGGATGAGACACAAAGGTTGTGTGTTCTGACAGAGGATGGGATGTTCTGTCTTGACATGAGGAAAGTCATTTTCCCCACAGGGACAGCCAAGCAGCCAAGAAGTGGAGCAGGTCACCCAGACAGGTCACGCAGTCTCCATCCTTGAAGGTTTTTAAGACCAAATGGACAGAGCCCTGAGTGAGTCTGATCCTACAGTTTGTCCTGATTTGAGCAGGAGGTTTGGCTAGGTGAGCTTAGGAGATGCCTTCCCAAATAAAGGATTCTGTGATTCTTGTACTGTAAACTGTAATTTGTCATGAAGGGCATAGAAACATTGGTAGACATCACTGAACAGCTTGCAACAACACATGTAAGTACATAAGTAAACTATAGTAATGTGTGGTCACATCTCCACTAACATCACATCCATTTAATTCAAGACCTTGCGAAGCAAGAACTCAAAGGTTATCATCGTGGTTACATGAGTGCTCAGAACTAACTGCTGATCTGCCAAGAGCTGGTCTAGAGCCAGGTGAAGTAACTGGAAAGTTTGAAGGTACATATCAGCTGACTTGAGATGTAGATATCCAAATCTGAACTCATTATTGGCAGCTGATTGACTGTCCAGAAAAAGAAGTCAGACCACATCTTCAGACAAATCTAAAATAGATGAGACAGATTAGTGCCAAAACACATTTACTCTCCCCTGACTTCAAAGAGTCTCTGTCTGACTGCTCCAGATACTGCCTCACATAGTGCTGACCTCTAAAGCTGGATGAGATGGATCCTACCCCTATTGACTTCCACAGGGGGGATGGATTGTGGTTGGAGCCTGTTGTGGTCAGCAGTCATACTCAGAGCTAGAATATTCAAATTCCATGCAGAAGTGTACTTCTGGTGCAGTTTCCCATTTAGAGTTTTATTGCCACAGTTCTTCAATGCTAACAGCTATTTACTGGGGGAAATTATTTTCCCTGACTGTCATGGGTGTAACGGTTTTGAAGCCTATAAGAAGAAATTTGGTGAAATATCGTAATGAAAAGCATGAGGAAAGCAGAGAAAAATACCTGGACTCTACTAGCAGATCTGAAAAGTTATGAATGTGCTGTGGGATCCAATAGCTTTTCACTCGTCCCAAGCCTATGTATGCTGTTCTGGACAATATGAGCCTATGCTCATGTGCCACAGCAGTAGGAGAAAACAATACCACCTTCCACATTACCAGGGGAGATGCTTCCAGCACAGGCAGAGAAGTGTTTGTGCCAGGCACTGCCCCCCACCTAGGACACTGCAGGGCAAATTGAGATGAGCTACCCAGGGTGATGAGGGCTGCAGGGAGGCTGCTTTCACCAAAGCTGGGGTTAACTCCACAGTCCGTTTCTGCTGCCAAAAGCATGAGGCCACATGATGTGAATCAAGATGCCAATCTGGGTTAAAAATAACCATGTGGGATGTTGGACAGAGAGCAGTGCAGTAGCCAGCTGCTCCCAGCCAGACAACACTGGTGGGAGCAGGAGGAAGGGTGGGACTGCTCTCCTCAGCAGCTACCAGCTTGTGCTGGCCAGGACCTGCTGCAGAAGACACCCATCAACTGGGTCTGAGCAGAGGGAGGGCAGAGGAGGGTTTGAGTGATTCCCATGGACACCTTCGGTGGTGAAACATCATGCATAAAGTAGCAACTGACTTCTGATGACGGTATTATTCTCACACCCTGAAAAGGGGTGTATCCTGGGCTGTAGTACATTTAGGCTAGAAATTAGAACAAGCTTTCACTTACTCTCCCTTTCAGTTGTTTCCTTCAGTCTTCAGCATCTTTGCCTCCCACAAATAAAACAGTGCCCAAGCCAGAATCACCCACTGTCAGCATTTCCTGCAGAAATGACTTTCAGTGCCATAACGATAGAGGTATAGTAGTATAAAGATTTAAGTGACGAACAGGTCTCTGAGAGAAGCAATCGCTTTCATGAGGCAAACTGAAATAAAATACAGCCTTTCAAGTGAGTCTGAAGAAATGCTGCATGCCCAATTATTGCCTGTTTTCTCTCAGTGAATATGCCAACTAACTAGAAATGAAATTGTTGACTGCTCCTATCAGCCTTCCCTCTCTTTTTATTGCTGTTAAAGTTTTTGCCTCTCACCATCTATGTTTCCATTTATTTTACTTAGATGGAGTGCTTAAACTATCTTCTCCCTGAGTCATGCTGCTTGCCGTGGTAATATAAAGAGGCAATGTAGGCCTGGCTCAACACAACCAAGCAGTGTTCTGAATTCCCTAGCTGACCTAAATGAGATGGCTCTAAACTTTCCTCTGTGGAAAGCTGACATGATGCTTGGGAATGCCAAGCCAAGCAAGTAAGGAAATTGTCAGAACAAGCTTTTCTAAAATCAGACCAATAAAGCAGAACGAATATATGGGCAATGTCATTGCTATGTAAGGATATGCAGGACTCCAGTACATAAATTTACTTTAGACTTTGACTAGCATAGCTGTGAATACACAAAAAATGCCACCCCATCAAAATTTTGATCCTAGCATAGGCACCATCATACTAACATCAGAGGTCCTTCTGCTTGTAGGATTTATTCTATCTGAAAGGTTAATCTGAGTAAAAACTAGATGTAAAGTCAAGTTTCTTCCAGCCTCCCAAGTAGTCAAAACACAAACAAGCATGAGATATTACACACTACCCATGCAAGAAGAACTTGCCCTGTATTGTGTGTGCTGGAATTAATAGGAAGGCCCTTCAAAAGGGATCAAGAGCCTTTTTGAGTGTATTTGTGCTGCTGACATTTGTTTCTGGCCATTGACACCTTAACAGGGTTGCTTCAGGTACAAAGCACTTGCATACAGGATAGATACTTACACATATTGCACCATTGTAGTCATTGTAGTTCACATATGCCAGAGAAGCTCCATAAACTTCCCATGCTGACTTTTGCAGTGGTGGGGGACAGGCCGTTTATGAGAAAGTCAGTTATCTCTGTTGAGTAATGACCCCCTACTCCTCTTTCAGCTCTTCTCTCCCTATCAGAGAGGATCAGTGACCCCTGCCCCTTACTCCTACTTCATACCCACCACATGACATACTCTACAAAGTGCAATTGCTTCATATAAACCATACTGTTCAGATAAGCATGCCTGCTACCACACTCCTTTCAGCCCACAGGATATTCTCCTAAGCTAGCAAGGAATTGATTTTTCAGTCTGTAGATGCTGCCTAGTATATAGATGTCACCTCTTGCATCCCAGTGCAGCCAGGTACCTAGCATTTGTTTTGCTACTGCATCTATGTAGGAAGAAAGCTTCAGACTGGAGATTATTCTTGCTTTGCATGTGCACAAGCCAGTACTTTCAGTCAATGACCGACTGTCACTGGCCCACAACTAGGATTCACATCCCACTGTGGGCCAAGAAGTTCATTCTGCTCCAGATTTCTCTACACACATGTACAGTATATCGGTTACCTTTCAGTCTCTAGTGTATTTATGCACAGAACTTCTTCTGAAGAGTTTCTCTTCCCATCTTTCTTCTATGAGTGCAATACACCAAGCTACCTTACCACCCATAAAATGTCTAACTAGATCAAAGTTTCATCCCATGCTTTGTTCTGAATATTTTTCCCCAAGCTTGGCTGATATTGTGTTCTATAACATTTATATTCTGATGGCATGCTGAATTTGAAGACCAACCGTAAGTTGACAAATAATCAGTACTTTATAGACCCACAGAAGAGACATACTGTTATTTTCCATTGTATTAAGTACTTTGTGCTTTCACTGCCCTCTTGAAAGGCTGTCTTCAGCTGATCAGCTACAGTGAAAGAGTTTCACCATTATTCCTTAGGTGACAAAGATTGTTAGATCCTGAAAGCCATCAAGTTAGCAGGAAGACTAAACTAAACATGGTGTACCAGACAAGCAGTTAGGAGCAGTGTCCCCAAGGAGCTTCACACACGGTTTGCAAGATGAAAGATGGCTCTTGCTGCCTGCTCTGCCATTTCCACCTCAGATGCTCAGGTCAAACCAGGTTTCACTACACCACTGCCTGCAACACTTGAACACTGGATTGTTTCCAGGCCTTGACTATTTTTACTTAAAATTGTTAACATTATGTAAGAAAAAAAAGATCAGTTTATGGCTAGAGCCACTGAAACCAGTAAGCTCTCTCACGTCTCAGATGCTTGAACTGTATCAGCCACAGTATTTTATCACAACACTTGTGCCTCACACAAACTCATTTGCCAGCATCTTATGTTCTTCAGAAAGGCTCAGGGCTTGCTCACAGACTTCACTTGACAAGCAAGCCCAACATCCCAGGTTCAGTGGTTGGCTGCTGATGCTGAAAGCAAAAGGCATTTTTATCTGCCTGTTTTCTAATCTGAATTTGTCCACCTTCAGCATCTAATCATTAGATCTTGCTGTATCCATAGCTAGTTTGATTATTAAATAACTTTGCTTTCAGGTATTGGTGGAAGACAGTCAGATCTCCTGTTTGAGAAACTAAATAGACTTCGCTTCTCCTGCCTCTCTTTAGACAGCATGGTTCAACCCACGCTTGTGCTGCTAGGACATTCTCTTCCTATCTGTCAACATCCTTTTAGTGTGTAAACACCAGAAACAGACTCTATATTTCAGTAATGGTCTCATTAATGCTGTACACATGGAAATATCACCTCCTTGACCTTTACTCAGCGATCTGCTCTAATCCAAGACAGTAGCATTTGCTTTCAGGTGTGCTGTATCACATGGGGAGAACATGCTTAGCTGATTATCTGTTAAAACAACAAGCCTGGTTGACTCACAGGGAAATTGTATTTCACAAACCCATCTTTAGAGTATGACTAAAAGTACATTTTTGGTCTGTAAATACCTCGAATTTGATTGGCAATTTAAAAACACTATTTCAATAAGATTAGTTTACCAGATGAACCAGAGGACCCTGAAGAACAACTTTGTCCTTGACATTGTCCTTTAACTACTTCAATGGTTGTATCATCATTGAATTTGTCTAATGAAATACAATATTTGCTCTCAAGCCAAAAACCAAGTGACTGAACAACTCTGAGCCCAAGAATAAGCCCTTTGGTGTATCTGTTGGGAACGTCCTTTCTGATTGCTTCTCCCTGTAATTGCTTTAAAAAGTATGACAATTAGCAAGATTGCAATTCATTTAATGTCTTCAATTAGTTTTGTATATTTCTAGTTTTGTTTTTACTCAGAATATCCTGTGGAAAAAACTCACTTGCCTTATACAAACTTGAATAGATGTATGCTTAAGTACACATCAAAACCATCACCCCTATCAGGTGGCATCTTAAAGTACTATACTGTGACTTTTTGACAAAACAGTTTTCATAAAGCTATATTGATTGCTGTTAGTTTTATTACCTCTTTCTAACCCCTAAAAGCAACTCCATGTCAGCCTTCCTGTGATTTACCCCAGAATTTATCAGCTTACCACATGCTTTTCAACTGTTTGAGTCACCCCTTCATCTTTTCCTCATTTGATGAATCTGGTTATTTTTGGCTTGACACCTGACTTCATTTTCCAATTCTTGGTGCTGTCTGAAACATGATGGAGTTAAGGGTGTGGTAAGTCAGAATGCATTTTTCTCAAACTGATGTTGAAACTTTTGCAATTTCGTCTTGACCATTCTGACTTCCTCTACATGTTGTCCCCTTTGAGGGTTAGAAATAAGGTTTCCACACACAACCAAAGCCACAGTAGCTTAAAAAAGTTTCAGTAAAAGACTTGGTTAAAACTTCAAAAAATTTCACCCTTGTAGACTTGGAGAGACCCACATCCTAAATTCCAGGCTGAAGTCAATTGCTCTTTCTAGTTACATGAACACCATGATGCTATCTATCACTTCATGTACAGGTTAGCATTGCTACCTCACACCAACATGTCTCTGAATTCCTGCAGTGGGAACTCAGGTGACCTCCCAAATCCAGATGGAACGTTTTAAGAACTGAATTATTACTTGCGTACTACAGGAAAGTAACAGATATGCTGAAGCATCTTTGACTAATGTATTTTGTCAAATGCAAAACAGTTTCCAACTTATTGCTTCTGACAAGAAATATGAGAGCTTGCATGGCAAGCTTTACCAGTTAAGGCTGAAAACAATTTGTAGAATGTTATCACCACCTGTATTAGAGAAGGAACAGCTGCTACACCCCTCACACCGTATTTAAAGGGTAAAAATAGATGGCTAGAAAGCTGCATACACATTCATGTGGGAAGCATGAGGAAGGGAAAACACTGGCAAAAGCTGTGCTATAAGCATATCTGTACTCAGAGAACAGACACCCACTATTTAAGGAGTGGCTCCCTGATGCTCAGCTTTGAAAGCAGAACAAATATTTGGTGCTGGCTCTGAATTTTCCAGCTTTCAAGTTTAAGCAACGTGAAGCATCACGGAGCCATTCCACACAAGTTTGCTCATTGGGCTTAGCTTGGGGGGCTACACTGGGGTTGGCCAGCTTTCAGGAGGTGATCTTCTGCTCCTCAGGTGGCACTGGATTCAAGCCAAAGATCCCCTCGGAGTTTCTGGAGACACACTAGCACTTGGTTTAAACACTGTTTTCTTACTGATGGCAACACTTAGCAAACTAGGTAAGAGTTAAGGACTTCCTGGAATTAAGCAGGAGGCAGCATGGACTGTGAAAGGAGATGATTCTAGGAGGGGACCCTGCACAAAGCCTGAGTCTCCACCCTGCCTTCTTCCTCCCTGTTAGGAACACACTTCCTCTCCCACAACCTGCCTTGGCACTTTCCACTTGATGAACACACTCCCTCCCAGCAGGAAGGGCAAGAACAGCTATCACATGAGCAGAACAGCTCAGGAGCAGGGAAAACTTGTACAGAGTTAAGTGGTTTACCAAACAAATCCAACAACCAGCAGTGGGCATGCTGACATGCTGGAAGGCACCTCTTTGGTCAGCCTTTAGTTCAGGAAAGGGTGAGAGGGTAAGAACCCTTTCTAAAAGAAAGGGAAAAGCTTGAGAGCACTGCTATGCAAAGCCTCTTTCAATACAGCCTGCATTATGTTCCCAGAACAAACCCTCTGGGATGTCCCCACAAGTCCTGCTGTTGTCTTCACCTCTGAGATACCCCTCCAAAAGCTTAAGTTGGAAATCTAAGAGCTTTGACAGGGAACAAATAAAAAAAAGCTCTCAGGCTCTTTTCACAAGTTTTAAGCTTTCAGACTGATCTCACTGAACTACTGGCACTGAAAACAAAAGCAGAAAAAAAATAAGGGAGAGAAAAGTGGGAAGGATAAGACTCTGAAGGAGGGAACAGGAGGGGAATAAAGCACCAAAGCAAAGGGACAGAGGAGAGCTCTTGAAATAAAGCCCTGCAGAAGATGGAAGAGCAGAGGAGCAGGTCAGCCTCCACTGCTTCCCTCCCCATCCACAAGTCATCACCACCATGATCTCAGAGTCATTCAAAGCCCCTCTCACACCGGTGCCAGCAATACTCCAGCCCACCCCGCATAACAGGTAGCTGTGGGACAGAGAGCAGGCAGGGATCATGAATGATTTCAATCTCACTTGGTGACCCTGGACTGATGGAAAACCTGCAGATTTGACACTGCTGGCAATACAGCCTGCTTAAAAAGCCTTATATCCATCACAAGAGATCTTAGAGATACACAACCCTACTGGCACACGTTTTGCAGTGGTGGGGAAACGCCCCCAGTTGTTCCACATCACTCTTCACGCCTACCACCACACAGACCTCATGTCTCCGTACCCCTCTGTTTAGAGGCACCATCAATTTCTCTTACAGAGTGCTTTCTAGAAAGCTTCAAAGAGAAAGTAGATACCTATATCATGTAGAAAAAGCCTCTGGCTTGAGTAATTCCATGGAAAGGCTGACGGGCTCAGGTTTCCTTCTCACCTGGAGCAGTATTTTTAAGGTTCTGTTGTGGAAGACAGTTTTACTACTGAATCCATAGTAAACTGGACTAGAGAAAGTCCTCCTACATGAGGGAAATATATGAGGCTTCAAAAGAATTATTGAGAAGAAAAACATTTTTTTCCTAAAGAAAAAATGAAAGTCTGAGAAAAATATAACCCTTCTTCCCCACATTGTGTTTATTTAAGCTTTGAGCACAAGATATTTAGATTTTTTATTTTGTTTCAGGGTCTTATAATAAGGTCATGTGTCTCACGTGTCAAAATGAAGGTAATTGTGACCCAGTATTTTTCAACTAAAAATACCAAAATTGGTCCTTTCAATTTAAAAAGGAAAAGTTTTTAAAACTGCTAATAAGTCTCTGAAAAATATCAGTTCTTAACAAAACGATTACTTGAGACAAAGTAGGGCTTTTTGGTCATGGAAATGATCTGGAGAAAAACATTAGCCTGGAGAAGAAGAGGCTCAGGGGAGATCTTATTGCTCTCTATAGATACCTTAAAGAAGGCTGTAGTGAGGTGGGGGTTGGTCTATTCTCCCACGTGCCTGGTGACAGGATGAGGGGGAATGGGCTAAAGTTGCGCCAGGGGAGGTTTAGGTTGGATATTAGGAAAAACTTCTTTACTGAAAGGGTTGTTAGGCATTGGAGTGGGCTGCCCAGGGAAGTGGTTGAGTCACCATCCCTGGAGGTCTTTAAGAGATGTTTAGATGTTGAGCTTAGTGATATGGTTTAATGGAGGACTTGTTAGTGTTAGGTCAGAGGTTAGACTAGGTGATCTTGGAGGTCTCTTCCAACCTAGATGATTCTGTGATTCCCAAACAACTTCTCTATCAAGGCTGTCAAATGCCTCATTCGTATCCCAGAGACGCTGTTTTGTAAACCAAAACCTACTGCTATCTTGAAAGCAGGAAGACTCCTGACCTCCAGCTTTCACACGTAAAAAGCAGGTTCTGATGTCACCGAAAGATGACTCACAATGCCCCTTTGAACAGTCTCCTCCTGTCAACTGCCCAATAAAAAATGCTTTACACAACTATGAGTTCATGACCACTAAACTAGTGTTTAGTTGGCGAACTAAAGCAGATATCCTTTAAACTGCTTTGTTCGCCTGCGTGCATTGCAGAGCACTACCAGGGCCACGAGGTCACAGATCCCAATCTCACCACATGTAAATCACTTAGCACATTTGGAGAACACACCATTTGACAATTTGACAAAGGGCAAATTCACATCCTGACTCCCAAGATTCACATCTGCTGCCAACATTGATGGCAGAGTTCTCCCAGTTGCACTCCGGAAAGCTCTGGCCAATTTCACAGGCAGGTGGCTACAGAAGAGCAAGGGGAAGGCAGGGTCAGAAGCCAAATCCCACATATTTGGCATTCCAGCAACTGGAATACCAGTCAGCATGCATAAGTCTTATCACCCACAGCATGTGCTGTCTCACTTTGTGAGGACTTTGAAGTACATGGAAGGGGCTGAGATGACTGTGGTTTCTTTCACCTCTTTTGAGGAGTCCGGTGCTTGTGACATAATTTAGCTCTTGGATGCCCAAACCACTGACTCGATTGCTTTCCCTAAGCTTCGCCTGTCAGGTCAAATTGCAAAGGAAGAGCTGGCACAGGCAGTAGGATTTTCTCCTATTAAGGCAA
Source organism: Anser cygnoides (assembly GCF_040182565.1). Lineage (NCBI taxonomy): Eukaryota > Metazoa > Chordata > Aves > Anseriformes > Anatidae > Anser > Anser cygnoides. The sequence goes on from NC_089874.1 coordinate 70,806,001, forward strand.
GTGGTCCCTATGTAAGTAGGGGACCGATTCAGGGAAAAGTTGGGAAGCAGTGTTTCAGACTCATTTCCTATTTTTTGCATGTAAGGGCAATCACATTTATACAGGTGTAGCCAGGGCAGCTGATAAGCAAACATCACCTTTCCTTTTCATCTGCTGCTGGCATTTTTCCTTTGAAATCAATCTCAACTACAACCACACGCACTGTCTCCAGAGCCAGATCTCTGGAAGATGGAAACTACAGCTCTCCATGCCACAATCACAACAAAGACACAAACTCCTGTTCAGCATTCTGCCCAGATTAGTTCCTTGCATCTATACTGCAGGGACCTGACCAATGACCAGATTTATTTGGATCCATGAACTACAGTGCATGAATTTCACATGAATTACTGTTCTAATCAAGACCAAATGGCCCAGAGATCAGAGCTGTACATACAAGAGCTCTTGTTCCCATTCCTGAAATAAGGTAGCTGTGTATGTCCCTGAATACATGAGATGAGACACAGTCCATCCCCACAGGAGGTACAGAGGGCATCCAGCCCCTGGTCAGGGCTACCTGGCCCACCACTGGCCTGAAATACCACTGCCCCTAGCATCCCATTCTACCTTGCACCAACAAATATGAGGAACATTTAATGACTCAGCAAGGGAAATGCTGTTTTGAACACCAACCCCTGAGCTGGACTGGTGCAAGCCCTGGGCCCAGTCTGTGCAGCAGTCAGTGCCCTCATGAGCTGACTTCCCCTAGAACAGGCCCAAGTCAAGACCAAGTGTCAGTTCCTCATACCATCTCCTGTGGGTGGTACACTGCATCAGAGCTGCTGGAGCATGAAGGTCTCAAAAGTTGCTTTTGTACGTGAGAAAACTGAATACCAGTTATCTGCCAGGGCCATTCAGTTGCTGAGCAGGCAACATTTTACTACAGCAAGAGCTTGCCCAGCACTGAGAAGCCCAGCTTGCCTCCTGGCACCCACCTCCTCAACTCTGCTGTGAGCATCCCTCTCTTGAGCCAGGGAATTCCAGGCAAGCCTCCCATGCCGCAGCACAGAGGTTTCTACAAACAAGTGTTTTTCATTATTATTTGAGCTTAAAGAACATAGTTTCCAGAATTTTTTTTAAAAATGTATAGATAAAAGTTTATGTCAGAGGCTCACTGAAATTTGAGAAATGTTTGCTGCCAAGTGTTGCACCCTTTTTGTTAGCAAACAAAATGTACACAGTTCTGCTTGGGTGACTGTATAACTGGTATGCTGAGAAGATGCTGATCTAGGAAAATAACGTGCTGTGATTGGTAGACCAAAAAATTGATACACCAATTAATGTCTTAAAACATTACAAGTGGTTTTCATGTTTATCCCAGTGCTGAAAACAGTTATCCTTTGGCAAATTTTCAGGAGGGAGAACTCAGACTATTTGGTAATACTGCAAGTAAGCCAGGGGAAAATAAGCATGAAAAGGAATGAACTGATCCTCCTGAAGCACAACTGGACTGGCGCTAAGAGAACAGCATATCCAAGATAATCTTCCACTATCAGAGAAATGGACGGGTGACTATATATAGGGCTTCAAATGAATAGCTGACAACTGACACTTTGCTATGCACATTTAAATATGTACCTTCTTAGATAACTCCTGCCTTTCACAAACACATCTAGTTTCAATAAAAGGTTACACCTGGGATTTTATTTTTGAACACAAGTCTGAACTAGTCCTTCTGTCTGCAATTACAGCCCTGACAGCTGAAACTGTGGTTTACTTCATCAGTGGTCATTCGTCTCAGACATGGCACTAAAAAGTTACTGTCACCTCGGATGTAAGTCCCTTCCACTAACGTCATAATTCTTCAGGCAGTCCCACAAACCTCAAATCTCTTAGCCTCATGTGGAAAATCATTCATAGCAGCTGAGGAAACTAGAACCAGGAGCAAACAAACACAGGCAGCTACTCCACTGTCACAGAGGGTGTTTAAAAGATGGAGTTTGCTAGCCAAGCCCCTTGTGCAACACACCCTGCCACCATGGCTGCCATTTTTGCACAAAGCATGGATCCACAGCCTGAGACCTCATTTGACTACTTTGTCAAAGAGGCCCAGTTTTTGTAAACAACTAGAGCTATTATTCACAGGTTTGCATAAAGCAAAACTGGAAGAGATCGTGGTTCTCCTCTTACTTTACAGCCCAGCTGCAATGCAAGGAAACCAGTGTTTAATTCTGTCCCTCCATCTCACTTGATTACCCACAACCTTTTATGAACATACTCAAGCCACTTAGTTGTAAAGCCTTGCACAAAAGGAAGGAAGGAGTCCTCATCTGTTCTGTTTCCAGCCCCCTTGAACTAGCTGGCTCACCTCTTGATCTGCAAGTGCCCCAGTGCTCAGGCCAGCGTAATGCAGCAAGTCAACACTTACACCGTGCAAAAGTATGAGAGCCATTCAGAGGTTCCCAACTCTCCTCATATGGTGAAGGGAACACAGGCAGCAACTATCAGTTAGGCAAGAGAGTAGATTAATCATTATCACAAACTATGGCAGTTTCTACAGCCCTCCCTCTATAGTTCTAATTTCATGCTCCATCCCCTAAGAAGTTCATATTTAGGCCAGACCAGTACACACCCAACATCTTACAACCAAACCATTTAACTGGATTATTTGTCCTCAACCCTCAAGTCCCAGTGACATTTACAAATACTAATTCAATAAGCTGATGCATCATGGCCAAAAAAAGAAATACAACTTGCAGTGAGCTTTCAATGGCAATTGCAGAAGTAGTTCTTGATGTAATTGGTAGCTACTCATCCAAAACACAAATTTTAAATTTGTGTGTTCTCCTGCAGTTTTGCCCATTTTTGTTATATGTGTTGTGTATAGACTCAGTGTTTCTGCCTCTGTTCAGTGAGCTACAGTCACCCTTAGCAGGCAGTCAAGAAATCCCCTGAGTGCAGCTGGCACTAAGCCACCCTAGGTGAAGTTAGGGTGTGAAGATGCAAACTGCACTAGGGAGAGGGGAGTGTGCTGCTTCTCTTCTCATCTTCGCCATGGTGGCAGAACTTCTGGCAGAGGGGTCAGACACACCACCAAGGTGTGCCCAACCCTCACCAGCTGATCATCACCTCAAATACTTGAGAGGAATTGCAAGCCTTGCCTCAAACTCTGGGCGGATAAATTTAATTGTTGGATGTCTGTCTTGCCTTATGTCAGAATGGCTTGCTTGTAATAGTTAACTCAATGGAGAAGTCACCTCTTTGATTTCAAAACTGATGCTAGAAAGAGAGCTACTGACCCGTAACTTTTTCTCCTGTCTTTGGTGTGGTATAAAGCAAGCGTGAGCTAGCAGATGATCACAGCCACAATACTGGGTTATGTTTACACAGCAGAAGCTTCTGATGATGCCTTCCTCTACAATACTGCCTTTAACAACTGTTTCCATACTACATACAAGTGCAGGGCTTGCACAGGATGGAGGACCATTCTCCCACAAACTGTCCAGGCAGACCCCAACCAAGGACCCGCAGCTGCCTCCTGGTGCCATGCTAGTTCTTATTGTACGTTTACTGCCCAGGACCAACCTGGCCCCTGCTCAGCTGAGCTCATGGGCCAGGGACTCCTGAGGGAAGCAGGCTGATGTTCATCTGTCCACCAGCAGACACTGGGGGGTTTTTGGAATGCATGAGATGAGCAACTCCAGGAGGCAGCTGCAGGAGCCATTTCACCTCCCTCAGGCTTAGCTCTGCTACACATGACTAATTCCTCACTTAAAACCAGAACATAAGGACACCTGATGGTACACACACTTCCAATAGGACAGCTGATGCTTCATTTTCTTTTGGCTTTTAACTATACTGCTTATTCTGCTTCTACATTAACTCACCTCTCCTTTGTCTGCTGTTCATGAGGTCCTTTATGACCTCCTGTGTCTTATGACTTACCTCCCTCTACCCCACCACACAGCTAACAGCTCGGTGGGTGGTAATCTGTGGCATCGTAGAGGGGATAACGCAAAGCTGTAGATTTGCCTACAAGATTTGGGCAATAATCTTTCCTAGGTATCTCATTCAGCAGGAGTACAGATCTGAAGCCTAGTGATGAGGCATGCCTCCAGCTTCTCTGCTACCACCTTGTACCTCCCAAAGCCATGTCTGAACAGAGAAGGTGGCATGGCCCAGTGCACACTGAGCATTGACTGGTGTATCTGATTCCCATCAGTCCCTCTAGAATTGCTCACTATCTGCAAGTATGTTGACACATACCCTAAGTAACAGCTTATATCTGAAAATGGCATTGCACAGAAGTTCATTTCCGATCTTGCAGCCATCTATTGTAATTGTCAATGTTGAAACACTGACTGCTCTGTGACAGACAGGAAATAAGCTGCTAAACACTGTCAAGACTGCAACGTCCTTGCTCATCTGCCTTGGAAACACAAGCTTCATCCACCTCCAAGAATCAAAAGGTTAGGAAAAGTGAATCTTTGCTTTCATTTCCTCACTTCAGACAAGGCAGTTGCGCTCCTGGTGGATACCATCACCAGAACCAAGCACTACATATCATGACCACGCATGCTGTCCACTGCTTTTTGGGCATTAATGAGGCTACATAACACAAGAAGCCACCAAAACTGCTCTTCTGCCTTGAAGAAGTGACATTGCACTGTAATAAGTCTTACTGACGCACCTAGTTCACCTGCCATCACATGTGCCACGTGGAGTGGAAGCAGTCTTGCATCAGCCTACTCTTGTACCTCTCAGGAAGGCTGAGGTGGTCCAGATCCCTTCCACCTCAGTTCTCTCAGCATGGACACAACAGTTTGGATGAGGAGAAAAGAATTATGTACAGATTTGAGACCAATATATCCATTTTAAGTGTGTGCATATACACAAACATGCACGCCAGACCTCCCTGGCACATCTCAGTCCAGCACTTGTAGCATCAAAAACAGTTACAACTTAAAAGAATACTACAAAGTCAAGTACTCTGAATTAAGACTGCACAAATAGCCTTTATACCTGCGTTTCTTAGCTTTAGTCCTCAGCCATGCATTTTATGACTTTTTCCACAAGTTTGCTGCCTCATTCAGTGCCAGTAATTTAAGCATTAACCAGGGGCTGTGCCCTAATAGGTATCCTGTCTAGAAGGACCCTGCTCTATTTATTGTGGAAGTCATAATATGCTGCTGAAATGGTGAACGCTGTTGTTTGAAAGAAAAATCTCGTTTAAAACTAAAGTTTTTGTAACCTCAGAATGCTCCTGAAAGCGTTGCACAGTTTCTACAAGATGCCTGTTACCTTATTCAGCCCCAGACTTTGAATGCATACTTTATATTTCTCTACTTCCAGTTAATTGCACTGAAATATTTTGGCCTGTTTTGCTGAAGTGGTAAGCATGCACAAACAGTAAACAGAAGCAGAGGCCTATATTTCAAGTTTAAGTATCATAAGAAAAGAGCTGTATACAAGAAGTGTTTTTTCCCCTCTATTTCATGGTAGTTTGACATAAAAACAAATTTATTTTTTAGTTAAGTGAACTTGTGAGCAAAGTTGGGTCAAAGTCAAAAGGAACTGTCGGCAAATATTACCAATAATTCAAACATGTGGCTTTATTTTCCAAGAACAATCTGTTTATCTAAAGTTTAATATTAAAGTATGCTTTAAATGGAAATGAAAAGCAATGTTTCAGATTGCATTTTTCCCCCTCAAAATAATTATGGAAGAAGTAGACCACAGATAATGAAGGAAAAAAAACACAAAGAAAATACAAAGTTCTGATTCATCAAATATCACAATAACACAATAACCCATAGCAACAGCAAATTGTTATTCCCTTTACAGTCCTCCTACAGAAGGAGGTGGGACAGAAAGGAAACAGAGCCCACATTGTTGCTCCACAAGCCCTGAAGGGAAATGGCCCCTGGAGCAATGCTCAACCATTTACCTACCAGCTTGCTTAACAGATTCATGGTTTAATTGGGGTGGTTAAAGCACTCCTTTCCCTACCTGGGTTCAGAAGCAGGTATCAGGTTAGGCCCATCCCACACAACAGGAAGAGAGAAGCAGCCCTCAACTCATGGACTGGAGCCAATTACAGAATCTGCACCTGTACTTTGACCCCCAAGAATATCAGCCTACCTGGTCAAAGTCTGGCAGATGTGAACACCTTCAAGCAGCAACTTGCAGTCAGATGTATTAAGTAATTCTCACTGCAGATTGCTCTATGACTGCCCAGGAATTCAAGTGCATTCCTGTAGTTTAAATCAAACACACCTTTTGGACTATTGCAGCCTCAACTACCACGTACCTTTTGAACAGTGAAACCAAGCACCCGTTTATCAAGCTTTACACCTCAGCTGTCTATCCCTGCTCTTCTCCAACTTCTCCCAGCTCTCTTCACTTCTACCTGCTAACAATTCTCTCTTCATGTAAGCATGTGACTAGAACAACTCTTCAAACCAGTTCTTTCTTGAGCAGAGCAGGTTGGATGAGTATTTCCAGCTAGAAGTGTGGACTTTTACCACCACTTATTTTCTGCCCAGGTCTTGTACAAGTCATTTCACATCCTCATACCAGTCCTTGCTCTCAATGTTGTCTGTCCAAGTATCAAGAACTGTGTCCTTCATCAAATAAAAGTGTAATTCAGCATATAGCAATAAAACTGTGAAGCAAAGACAGCGTCTGTTCATTATGCAGCAAGAGGGAAAAGGCTTTACAGCAGATCTGGAAGGCATGTGGGTTGCAACTTATTTTCTTTTCTTGGTGCTACTAAAAGGTACAAAGTAAAATCATGCATTCTATAGAGCAGCAGCGAACCCTTTCAGTACAATGCTGCCCTTCTTTAGAAAAGAGGTGCTCAAGATTTCATGTTTGCCCTTCTTCCTTAAACATAGCTTGACAAGGATTTCTTCTGCATTTTTATTTTGAAAAGGATTTTAATTGGATCTGTTTTTCCATCATTTTCAGTACCATGATTTACACTGGTAAGCCACACATCACAGAAGGATCATTTTGCAAAACAAGTGTTTTCTGTATGCCTCACAGTGGAATGAACTTATTAATTGAAACGTAAGGGTAATAATCCCACAGCATCAATTTGAGAAGCCCTTATTTACTTTTGAAGTACCTTTTATTTCCCTAAGGTAGGAAGTTCAGCAGTATCAGAGAGCTAAAGTATTCTACAGCCTTTTGTTCACAGGATTTAGCATAAGACTACTGCTACCTAGCATGAAAGCAAATAGCGTCCTTCAAGATTTTCTTAATTAAGCAACAGGGATGAATGCTGTGTGGACCTCATAGGCAGGTTTCATGCCTCTCTAGGGAAGAGGAAGAAAAAAGCAACAACAAAAAACCCTACCAATATTTAGAGCCTTGCTCGATGCCCTTACTAAAAGGCCATCCCACTTTACTCTATGACAGGGATCCCTCAGCTCCCCAGCTGTGTGGCCCTTCCTGGATATCATCAGGTCAGAAACATATCGCAGGAAAGCAGGGGCACTGCTCAGATCAAATACCTTGCTTACACTCAGGAAGTTTTGCTCCAGAAATAGCTCAGACAGCTTGACCTACACTATCTGTAGGCAAAGGAAGTTAATGCAAAATTACTAGCATTATTGCAATAACATAATTGCACCCCAACACTGCACCTGTAAAAATCCCAGCACTTGCACAAAATTCAGTGTCAGCATATCTCCCAGGTCACAGGAGAGATACGTAGTCAGCCAAAACAGGAAACCCTAAGTATCCATGGGTTGTCCAGCCCTGAGGCTGCCCTTCACAAGGTCACTTCTTGCAGAAGAGTTGTCCTAGGGCAAGACAGAGGGAAACAGTGTTCCTGTCCTCCACTGAGAGATGACCACAAGCAGTAGGTGGCTTAAGTCATAGAGGCTGGAGAGGAGGAAGAAGGGTGCCAAAGCAATTGTTAAAGCTTCTACAAAGCAAAGTCCAGAGAGAGGTGACTTAAGCAAGGCCAGCATCACTGGTTCCACAGCAAGGTGGCGCATACTGCCTCCATTAAGAGTCTTCCTGTTAGTATCTCCCACCTAGCCTCTTCAGCGTAATACCTGAGTACAGTTCTGGGTGAATATCAAGCTAAAACAGTAGGCTAGATGCAACCATCTCCTTTTGTCCCACTCATTCCTCAGGAAGCTTGCTGTATGTTATGTATGGAAAACTTTTTGTTGCTGTTATTTAAATCCACTCCACATTGGATGAAGGGCGAGAAATTGAGTTCAATATGTTTAACATGTTTTAGAAGTCAGGGGGCAGAGGGAAGAAACAACAAAAACAGCCATCCAGAAATTGGCTACTATTCACACACCAAGACATAATTTTTTTCTTCCCTGTGAAGTGCTGCTTCTGTGCTTAAGACCCAGACAGAGAGGAAAAATCTTTGCCAAGACAGTTTTCCTCATTTGTTGAGGAAAGAGAAAGGCAATTGCTGTGCAACATTTACTATCAGTCTTGATGTCAACCAAGGACCCTGCAGCTTACTGAGTGCTTTTGTTATATATGTGTGTGTGTGTGTGTGTGTGTGTGTGTGTGTGTCTGCTTTGTTTGGAAGGAGAAAGTGCTAGTGTCATGATGCAAGCATCTTTTAAGAAGGCAATCACTTCTGCCTTGTTCTGTGAAGTTCTGCCCTCCATAGTTTTTGGAGGCAGTGTTAATGTTGTATAAGAAAGTGCCAAACAAAGTCATGCCTCCTAGGTTCTCTGCACACTACAGATGCTAGTGAAGGCATTTTGAAGTTCAGGAGCCACTGTCACACCTTACAGGCTCATCCAACAACTCAAGACAGTCATTTGTGACAAACTATTCTGGATTTGGAGGTACAAATAGTAAAAGTTACTGACCTCCTCAAGAAAATGTACTGTTTCCAAGGTTTCCTTCAGACTGACTCTCCTGGCAAATGGAGAAGATCCCAAAGCTAAAGAACTCCACTCAACTTCTTGCTCACGCTGTACATTGCATGCTAGAAGGTTTATGTCACAGCTTACTGCAGCCATACCCTTTACCCATCTAAAACTTCACACCCTCCACACATGGCATAAACCCTCTTTTAACTCAGAGGGTTCTCACAGGCTTGCACAGCTATTTCCAGGCAACTCCTATGCTTCTTTTTCATGCAGCTCAGATCTTTCTTTCAGAGATTAAGTGTATCAGAAATTCCCATTGAGGAACTGCTTATTGTTGGATGGTCACTTACGTATGTGAAAGCTCAGCAAGCAAATCCCATGCACAATAGCAGCTTGTGTGTTCCTTATCAGCATAAGGACAGGGTCTCAGCAATGTGATGTTTGGGTTACTCAAGACAACAAGCAGGTTTGAAAAACAAACCAAAGTGACCTCTGAAAGCATGACTGGTCAGTTTAAAGCCAAATTAATGATCTCCAGTATAGAGATCAGCCTTTTTGTTTGCATAATCCAGATGGCGGTCTGGCTTCTAGGCACTGTCCCTATATGAAGAACATGAAGAAAAATATTAAAAGAGTAAGATATTCAAACCCATAAAATATTGATTTTTTAATCCATGATTGTGGATTGGTTACACTTCGGTTTGCTGGCTGCATTTCTCTCAAAACTTGCTCAGTAAAGCCCACAAAGTAGCTGATTTTCCCCCAGATAAGGTCTGTTTGACCTTTTAGTTCTCCAGCACAAGGCTGCAACATTAAGCTGCAGACTTGCCAATGAAGGAGCTGCTGGAATAAACATTCCAGAGCTTTTGAACAACTCTGGATATCAGCCTTCCTGATAAATGCATTGGGAGCAATAAAGTAAGGCCATGCAGCATGCATCAGTTTGATACCTGCCAAAATTCCTTAGCCCTTAACAAAGATATAAAAAAGGTCACGTCTCTGATTAAAAACACATATTGCTAACAGTGGCAAAGTTATTTAACTGTATTTTAGAAAGAAAGTTAAGAAAGTTTTTCCCTGAGGTCAGTGTTATGCATCGCTAGAACTGTGCAGGGAAACCCTGAGCAGCCCCAAACAGTTTGAATTGGCAAGGCAGAAAGTAAGTAGCTTTTTCCTCCTTTGTTCATCTGTTTCATTGACCTTTTCTTTCAGATGGGGAAAAAAGGTGCTTGGGTCTATGAAGAAATATTTAGAGCAAGGAAATCCTGGAAGTGAAAAGTCCAACAATCGGGAAAGGCAAGAACCCACCAGTTTACTACAATGCAGGATTTTGTATGGAGATAGCTGTCGTGGACGCACAAAGCTCCTGTGTTCCTTTGATTAACATACCATAGGTGGAAGCCAAAAACACCAGACAATGGTAAGTTTCTACAAAGTCAAAAGGCACTTTAATAGAAGCGTAACTGCCTTTTTCATGGAGCTCAGCAACAAAAATGTTCTTTCGTAAGGCTGACTGAATGCCCGCTTTGTTTAGAAGTCAGGCAGAGCTCTCATTGTCAGGTTGGCCACAAGCAGTTTTAGTGCAAGAACTAGGAGAGCAGGCATCCTGGGCAGGCAGCAGTACTGTAAGTCTTGGTAGTAAATGCAGCTTTACTGAACACACTGACAGGAGGATTTTCTTTCAGGAAGAGGGGTGAGGCATCTCCCTAGCAAACCATGTCTCAAGGGAATTGTACAGGCCATTGAGGTACAGTGTAAGTATGAAGATGTGAGGGACTTGGTCCATCTCTTCATCAGAAGGGAACTTTTGTAGACTGTGCTGATCACTTTACATATTCAAGGGAAATTTTGAGATGTCATCAGGAAGAATTCATGATCTTCTATGGACAATTAGTAAACCAGAGCAATTCAAAACATTTTAGGCAGACTAGATACCACCACTAAAACCTCCACAAGTTTCCAGCTTTGCACTCCTTGTTTGTCAGTTCACAGCACCCCTGCAGCTGAGCCACCACGCAGCTGATGTCACTGCAAGTGAAGCACATAGGCTCAGGGCTGAAACAGCAAGAGGGAGTGAGATAAAGCTGTTGGCCTGCATGTTTAAGAAGCATTTCTTCCATCAACCTAATATGCAAATATATAGGCTTGCCTTTGAATTACCACACACACTCTTTTGAAGTCTAGATAACCATGGAGGCAAGAGTCAAGTTGTGAAGAACAAAGCACATGTCAGTGCTAACTCTTACGCTATAATAAACACTTTATCAGTAATGGCACCAAATTGGAGCTCAACAACAAGCTTAACTTTGCTCCTTAGCTTTCACCCCCCTAAAGAATAGGCTTAGAAGCTACATCATTACACAGGTGATAGAAAAGATATGGAAGTATGCTTATGATGTAATTACTTAAATCATGCCAGTCTCCCAATTATGAACCCACTTCTAATTATCCCAAGCATTCTCATCTGGCATGCACCACTTGAACATTTGTTTAAGCTGCTGCCAGAACACCTTTCATCAGTAGGACAAGGTTGTGAGTAGAAATCCTGTAGCAGAAACCTGAAGACAGGCTTGCATGCCTATCGTTCAGAACTAGCACCATATTCACCACCCTAAGAAAGGTATTTTAAAAGAAAACCACAGTGCAATTTTGAAAGGGGTCTGGGCAAAAGAAATCAAACAAGAACTCAATCCGAGATTTCCACAAGCAACATAAAAGATTTCTTCACTTCTTACTGCTTTAAGAAAAGAAGCATTTTCCAACTTTCAAAAAAAAAATCCAAACAGCCCCAACCTGAGGTTGTTTTCTAGCTTGGTTTGGACAGGAGAGAATTTAGATTTCTTTTTCTAGGGACCCCTCAAAATCTGAGATCCAGCCTGACCCTCTCCATATTTTTTATGGATCTCTTAACCTAAGCTCTTTTCTAGAAGCCATACTAGTTTAAGGTTTACTTCTTGACCTTCACTGTTTTTACTTGCCCTCACCTCTTTGCTCTGTAAATTAAAGTTGTCGGTCTTTTACTTCTTTATATAAGACAAGTGCATAAATAACCAGTAAAAATGTCATACATAAGTCATACAATTAAACATTTTCTCCTCCTCATGATGTATTTTACTGAGGTATAAATCATGACTAAAAGGCAATTTAGTGCAGACAGGAATTTTACTGGGGGCTGCAGATCCCCCAGGCTCATCTGGAAAATGAGAAACAATCATAGATGATGCATCTTGCTGGGTACAAGATCCACTGGAGCTAGAGAGTACTCCGTCTAGACTGAGATTTAATTTTCTCATTTAAATCCAGTGAAATATGACTGCACCAGATGCAGTTCCATAAAACATTTGTGTTGGAGTAAGGAGGTTTTTACAAAGCCCAATCACACTGAAGAAACCATGTGGACAGAATGGAGCACTGCCAAATCACAGGAGCTGAAAGGTAGCCAGTGACTCCCTAAGTTCAGCAAGGCTTCAGCTGCACTCACTTTCTTCCTCCGATTAAGGAGAAACTTTCCCCTTTGTCCTAGCCAAAACAAGTCTGCAGGCTCAGACATCCCCCAAACCAGATATGTTCAAATCAAACACCTCCTCCTTGACTTCCAGCAGATTGAAGCACACAACTTCAGTATTTTATCCCTTTGAGCCTTCCGCTGTCCAGAGCCACCAGCTCACAATACATTTTCTGAAACACAAGATTGAGAATATATGCTGATTTCTACAGCACTCTGCCAGCTCCCATTCTGAGGGATCCCAGTATTCTATTTTGTTTTATATGTTTTTTTTACTCAGCCTTCACTGTTTTATCTGCCTTGCAGTTCAGGCAACAAAGCTGACCCCTTGGTCTGTGCAGGCAGCTGCATCACAGCAACATGCCCTTCTGCAACGCATCATGCTTTTGGTGTGAATCTCCTGATGCTTTATACTGCAGTCAGCTGAGCTGCTCTGCAATACTTGTCCAGAGACTGTTCCTACCTGTGACCGCCTGCACAGAACCTCTAGCATCCAGCTGAATATATACACCTTTCCCAATTTTTAGGGTTTCCAAGCAATAGCTAATCTTGGATTCAGCATAATCAAGTTTTGAGTCAGGCTTCAGCAGTACTGTCCATCCACAGACTGGCAAGAGGAAAGGCCCCTTGCCAAGGGGAGAGGGAAATCAGGATTAAAAACTGTATTAAAACCCACAGAGAAAGGCTGGGAGGGCTGGAACAAGTCCACACAAACAGGGCAAGATCTGACAAGAGAGCATAGTATCTTTCAGCCATCTGTTTTGTTTTTTACCTTAAAGGTGCAGTAAACTGTATTTATACACAATTCCTCAGTATACAAAGAAAGCAACTACCTTATAGCCTTTAAAAGGGGCCTCAGCTGAGCAGCAGTTTTCCTAGCCTGGATTTTGGGGATTATATCTCACTCTGTGAATAATACTTTCATTCATGGGGGCCATAGTTTTTAGTCTATAACCTCTACTGCCAACTGACATAGATTATGTTCCTCTCCACTGAGATACAGCAAGATGGAGGCCTGAAATAGCAGTTGCCTGAAATGTACCTAGTGACAGGAACATTCTGTGCAGAGTTTTATTTCTCCATGATAATTTTTAATGAACTTTGAGTTTCATATCCACTGAGACAGCAAGACAGAGTACCTCATAACAAGTCTTGAAGAAAAACACCAAGTGCTTGGATTTTTTTCCCCTTAAATACAAGCTTCTGAGTAGTCTGAACAAAGTAACTTACCAGCACACGTTAGCCACCAGTGGTTTAGATAAAAGAATCCTTCACAGAAGCCTGGCCCTGGGAACAAGTGCTGCATTTGCTGTTCATCAGAGCAGAAGTCCATCCTCATGGGATAGAGCAGTCCTCAGGAGGTGCTGGCAAAACAGAAGAGCAAGGAAAAAGCCTCAGCCTATTCTTTTGTTCCTGCATTCAACCCAGCAGCTCCTAGACTGCAGACAGTCACAGGCTCAAAGCTGGCTTAGTTCTCTCTTCTTTCCTAGTCCAACACAGTGCATGCCAGGCACATCTCAAGCTCTGCTCTACCAAAGAGCAATGAGAACCAGAGGCATGGCTGAAGGAAAGGTTCAGGTTGTGGATTAATGCATCCTTGACCAGAGAAGTGACACTTCGCAACAAGGATGAGAGCAGAAGGGAGAGCCCAGGGACATAGCTGCTGGTGGGTAACCAGGGCATTTAAGGGTAGGTCTGCTCCAGCTACGGTGACTTCTCATACAATCGCTCAAATATTGCCTTGTCCAGTCAAAGACACCCTCTAGATGCTGTGTTTCACTGCTGTGTAGGGTAGCTACAGTGTCTATGTGGTTCACAAGGATTTGCGAAAGAAGTTACAATACATCTGATGCAGTCGAAGTAAAGGCTTATTATAGCAATACAGAGCCATATTACATAAGCCACGCTTGAAATGTATCATCACCATTATTACCCTGTTGGAGGGGGTAGATCCAGAATACCAAGCTAAATAGTGGTAAATACTAAAGCTTTGGAACAAGCCGATGCTAACTTCATATTCAGAACAGACTTTTTCTAGAGTCAGAAGTGATGAGACACCAGACCCCATTTTGGTCTGTCTGAAGTAATTATTACTGAGTAGAATGAAGGGGAAAAACAGAACAAAACCACCCTCTACCTTTCACAGTTTCTCTAGCTTACTACCAGCCAGAAATATTCACATTTTCACAAGAAATACTACTCCATAGATTCATTCTTTTCTGGACATGTTAAGATAAACACAGTAAGGCAGGTCACCCTGCAACCCTTATGTGTGTATGGGCAGATCTATTCAGGTTAACGGGGACAGCCACAACACCTGCAGGGCAGGCTCACACTCCAGGTAAACATTTACCTTTCAAAACGATATCAAATGAAAGGCTTTGGTTTGCCCCAAGTGAACATAGATATTTTCCTCTGGGAATTCTGTTTTGCTGTGTGTTTTTTTTTTTTCCTGTTAGTTTTTTTTTTTTAAAGAACACAGTGAGGCAGCTCTCTGAAAAATACGTTTGAGCTTTATTTGCTTTAATCCTAAAACAAGGGTATCTAGCATCTACTGAAATCCCACAAATACACACATTTCTTAGCCACAGTACTAGAACAACATTAAAGAGCACAGATACAACAGGTTGCCTACAAATGATAATGGTTTTGTTTTCCTGCTCATTTCCCAGAATATTTTTTGAAGAGCCTTATTTCATTTTATTCTTCTGCCTTCTCTCACTCGTGAGATTTCCTTATGCTCATGATTGCTTATTTGGCGTAGCATTTTATTGCAAGAGAACAGCCAAGACCTGTGTGCATACATAGCACAGACCTTCCACTTGAGGAGAGCTGGTTTTTGCAGTTTATAGATGGCACACAAGCTAACTTGCAGGGTAAATAACCTTAAACCTAGAAACATTGAGAGGCAGTATCTGCATGCTGCATTTTGTGAGCCAAATCAGAACCACATCATCACCTTTTGATTTCACAACTCTTGCACCAGACCCCAATCCAAACATTACATCTTGAAGGTCACTCTGTTACTGAGCCTTAAAAACCATCTTAACTATACACAGCTGGGCTGTTAAAGGGATCTGCAATGCCACTAGCTGTTGCATCCCAAAGGATCCCCTTGCTCAAAAGGGCAGGGGAAAACACAAGATGTGGTTTGCGCCAGGGTCTACTTGAGAGCTTAGAGGCAGCTCTAACTCTGTATTTTTTTCCCCAGGCAACTAGAACTCCTCCCTGCCCTGGGATACTTTGTGGTTGAACCCAAAGCCATTTGCTACCAGTAGAAAGACTTACTCTTTTCACTGAGTCACAGCTCTTGCTTTGCTGTTATGAACTCACCACCTTGGTCCAGGCTGAGCAGCAAAGACAGGCACACTTCCCTCAGTCACACCAGCCATGGCTGATGGCCGTAACCAGATCAGTCACACCTCACTAGCCACAGTTACGCAAACCTCAGCAGCTACAACCACCTGGAAAACAAAACAGTAGCTCCTTCCTATACTACTCCCTGCCCTTGTTTATTCAAGGACCTGATAAGAGATGACTGTGGCTATTTTCTATTTAAATTCATTAGTTAAACAGCAATTGATTACAGATGGAGAACAGTCTTCATGTTTTATTACTGATGACTTGTTTCCTGGCATTTAAGGGCAGATGTAGATTGGCAGATCTGTTCCCTCAAGCTGTAGATGCTGCAAGGTGTGGCCACACTCTGTGTTTACAAGCTATTATCACATCTCATCATGGGCTTTTTCAGCTTCTGGGTATGTCAGCAAGATTTAAAGGCTCTGTGTGAGGGAATATGAGAGCAGTTTGGTTTGTCTGCTATCAATCAAGGATTGCTGACATGCTTTAATCTATCACTTCTAGCTTTTCTATGAAGTAGTTACTTGCTAGTTTTTTTTCCCAACGGTTTTTAACAGACCTCAGCAGCCTTGAGCAGAGACTGGCAACAAGGCACCTAAATGGACTTTATATTTCAGGTCTACCAGGTAAAACACAGAGAGCCCAAACTGCAATACTGAATTCAGCTGGGTCTTGCTGCTCTCCCCATGCTGCACCAGGCCATCCCAGGGGAACTGTTCCTACAGTAACCAGGATCCAAGCTCAAAGTCTGTCAGGCCCATCTTTCTGCATTAAAACTGAGATGTGTGCAAGATCCTACTCAAAGTTTTCATCTGGTGACTATTAAAAATGAGACCAAGCTAATTGAAACAATCAGTGGGTGTTCTACCAAGCAAATGTCTTCAGAAATCTCTACTGGCTCCCTGAACATAGCAGAAAACACTTCAAAATACCATTGCTGAAGCCTTCTCTGCAGCTTCTCTCTCAGATCCCATTCCCATCCTATTTCCCAGTTCTCTGACTTCTCCCCTTTGCTCGTCAAGTGAGAGGTGCTTTCCTGACTCAAGGCCCCAGGTCACCACGCTGCAAAGTATCCTCAATTTACAGTGATTTCAGCAAATGACAGCGCTGGTAGTACTCTGTAGGACTTGATTCTTGGTGTTTAAATATGCAGTATACATACAGCTATTGTAAGAAGGTAGTGGCAGATCTTTTGCAGAGGGGGCTTTCACCATCTGACAGAGCTTCTCTACTCGGTCTGACAGCTGGAGTACATAGGAATCACTGTATCTGATTCCATATGTCCATCTGCTTCAGAGCGCTGGTTTTGACAGGTAAACAGCTGCCTTGCTAAGACACAAATAGTTTCCACAAAGGGGAAGTTTGGCCCTAACTTCCATGAAGGTTACAGGTCAGTTTGTGGCTTGAGTCTGAGAATTTATGGCCCTTCTCACACCTACCATAAAGCTACCAAATATCTGCTGGTTCCCAGATTACCACCAGGACAGATAAACCTGCCTGACAGCTCCTCTTTCCAGATTCCACAAGCTCCATGTGACCAGTCACTCACCCTGAGCCTTGCCATCCTCACTTCCCACCAACAACCCCGAAGTCATCGCTTCAGAAATGCTGGTGATGGCAGAAGTGCACTTACCTGTTTCTTTACATTTTTTTCGCCAAACAGAAAGATTCAGGGAAAACATTTTGAGGTCAGTTGCAAAAGGATTTCTTTAGTGCCATTTATAGCAGCTGATCTAGTTAATGCCTGACAAGGATTATAGTATTTTAAATACAAAGCTTCATGTTCTGCTGACCCTCCCAAATGTCATGTTACATTTCAATCTAATATCTGATTGGAGACCCAAATTCAGATCAAATTTACAACAGGTAACACGCTGGATGTGTTTTCCAGCAAATCTAGTGAACGCGGTTAAATCCCCTAGCTTTTTCTTTCACATGGCTATTTTCTATCCAATACCATGATAAATATCAAGTGCCACGACTGGATTTTTTTTTCTTTTATTATTTCTCAATAATAAACAGCACTCCTTATTTCTCAAGAGTAAGGACTATATCTGATGTCACAATCCTCACAGTTTGGTAACATGAGTGTATATGTTAGCACTGCCTCCAGCGTGAGCTTGCACAGTGGTATGGCATTCGTTATCTTGTTCAATAGCATTGTGATCAACTTGTCAACTCAGATTGCAGGAGTAGAGACAGTTTTTGTTCTTAAGCAGCAGGACTGCTGGCAACACATTGCATTTTTTTTTTTTGTGCATTATCATCTGCAAGCTTTTATTTTAGATATTCCTTCCCCCAAAAAATGTGGCTATACTTTCTTAAGGGTGAGAATAGGTTTTACAGTAGATGATCATGACCTAAAACTTCATTGGGAAAAAAAAAAAAAGTCATTTGTAGAGAAGGAATAAAGAAGCAGCTGCAAATACAGTAAGGTTAATGTATTAATCTTCTGCTGGCATGGCACACTCTGGGAAAAAGGCTAATTAAAAGGGATTTGTGGAAGGTCATCTAGGATTGCCTTATACTGAGAGCAGTGGCAAGAGAGCTGGGTTATCAGTGATTTTTGAAAGTTCTAATTAAAGTTCCAGAAAACAGAAGTTGTACCAAGAAACTGAGTCTTTGAACTTCATCTACACTAGAAATACTCTTTACATTAGTTCTGCAAGTACTTATGGCTTTAAGAAACTTGGAAGAGCAAAAAGTGTGTCTCTATTCTCTCTATACCTAAATCCTGCTCCTGTAAAATATGTGTGTAATGACTTCTGTTTACGCCAGTGATGGGTGTAAACAGCCTGATGAGAGAACATGGCAAAGTACTGCCGATTTTATCAGCTGAAGCGTGTGATATGCAGGACTTGTTTCCCAGGAAATCAAACTATCAACCAAATTACAAACCTAAAATCCCAGCTCTGCCCTTCTGACAGCAGCAGGCACAGATTTAGACAAAACCACATGTTCTCAAGCTCTTTATTTTTAAAAATGAGACAAGAGAATGATTCCAAGGTACCTCCATCTCCTGTAACACATGTCTCCATTTGGAGACACTGCTGTGCACTTCAGACACAGGCGATACAGACGCTTTAATTGAGGGGGAGCTGCTTTCCTTTTCCTGACTTTGCTGTTGTCACTGGACCTCCCATTTTGGCATTATGGTGTGCATTTAATTTATATTTTGAATTACTGAAGGATGATGACTAGTTAAATTCATCGGCCACGAGGTTCATGTCCAGGTCTGAAACAGTTCCAAATCTTTTCAGAGCATGGTGTCATGGGTAAGGGGTTTGAGTTTTGCTTTGGTTGATTGCAGAGAACACAGTCAGCTACAAAATTAGCTCTGGAACCATCCCTGAATTTGTCTAGATTCATGGCCTTGTCTTGGACCAATTAGTAGCAACAACTGCAAAAGAATGTTGAAGGGAGGAAGAAAAAAATAAAATAATTCCATAAATTCCAGTAGCTCCTGGAAAAAAAAATGTATTTGACCTTTATTATCTACTAACTTCTAGCTCTAACAGCTTGCTCTAGTTTTTGCTTTTAAAATACTGTTGCTGGCAGAATGGAGTCCAAAGAGAAAATAGACTCTGGAAAAAGTGTGAGACTCTGGGGAGACAGTTATTTACTGGCAGTTTCACAACTGCCCCTGCACCTCTAATGAAATTTCATTTGTCAAATTCAGTGCAACTTGGTGACAAGCCAAGATTATTCTGCCTGCCTTTTAGCTCAAAAACATCCTTTTGGTCTCCTGCTCCTAAACAGTGCCTTTAGTTCATTTGAGAAGCCTTGAGAGAAAAAAACAGTTGCAGCTTGTAGTTAAAAAAGCCAATCTCAACTTCTCATGGACGTCTTCTTATTTTAATCTGAAAAAGTATTTAAAATTTTGAACCAGTGTTAACACCATGCGTAACAAAACATGCTCCTCACCAACAGTACTACAAAAGCAAATATATTCAGCTTTGGGGGGAAAAAAAAAAAAAAAACACTGGTTGTGATTTTATATGGACTCACTGTCTAGGATGAAGCCACCTAATAGGATTTGGGACTGAGCATCCTTTCAATGCAGGATGAAAGCTTCTAGAGGGAGGAATAGATCTTACTTAAGATGTTCTTGAGATGTTCTTAAATGCTTGAGGCCTGGTTTGTGTAAATAGCTTGCATTTCCAGTCCAGTGACAGATAAAACAGTTAAGCTATTTGACTTCTCCCACTTAATACTACTTTAACCCCCCTGAGGCTTTTTGTGTGTAGGTCTTAGAGTAGAGCTGTCGATAAAAACTGTCACAGATTTCATTTGGTCTTATTGCAAAAGAATGAAAAAAGTTAACACAAACTGATCTCACTTCCCTCATTGTTAGGAAAACAAAACAAAACAAAACAAAACAAAAAACAAATCAACAAAAACAAACAAAAAATAGTGATTTATTTTAGATAGTCTGAATAGCTGTAGACAGAGTTGAAATATGGCAAGGAAATTGCCACCCTAAACAAGCTCCTTTGAGCAACTTGATGATTTTTTTTTTTCCTGCCTGAGCTATGAGTCTTTGGAATGAACATACCAATGGTTTGCTTGGTAATGTGCACAAACAGCTCTTCCTGAGGTCCTAAAGCCACTATGTACCCCAGAGTGGGAAAATGAATGTGAAATGAAGAGGTAGAGCCCGATGGTTTGTCTGGGGCAGGCTATTTGTGACTAAAATACGTGTGCTGTCACACATACAATGGTGACTTTTTTTGCATTTTCCTCTAAAATGCATGTTTAAAGATGAATATAAATATAAATCAAATGCCACAGTTTGATGGGATGAGATTTATGGGGGTGATTTAGACAACTGACATGTTTTGCACAAAGCCTAAAGTCTGCATCCTGGGAAACCAAACCTCAGTCTGGAGATTCTGAACCTCCTTCTCTCTCATTCAGCTCCAAAGTGCTTGGTGCCTAATGCATGCTAAACACTGGTCTTACATTAGGCCTCTTCATGAAACCCACCCAAAACTCATGCCCAGGAGGAGGCTCCGAGGACTGTGCCTCTTTTCTATCAAAAGGCCCAGTGGCTAAAGCTTATTTCTGGGACACAGGGAGCACAAGATGGACACCCTGAATTTGTAGCAGTAATGGATTACATTCAGCTCATTTGGGTTTAATCTTACAAAACTAGGGTATAAAGAGGCCTCATGAGATCATCTAATACAAATTTCTGGCCAGCGGCAGGATCAGATATCCCTAGGTTAACCCCAGCAAGTGTTTATCTAACATGCACTGGAAAGAGTACAAGAAAGTAGAGTCCACAACTACATTCACATATCTGCATCAGTACTTTATACTCCCATAACTTATCTTTGTCTTATGGCTAACTAACCACTCTTTGCCTCATATTTATCTGCTTTCTTCCTTTCCCATTATGCATGAAAGGAAATATTGACTTGATAGAGAAACAGTGAAATTGAAAATCGAAGTTAAACCTTCTAACTGAAGCTAGTAGACAATGCTACAAAGCAAAATAAAGGGGAATTGATAAAAATAAGTCAATTCTTAGTGCTGTCATCGTGTATGGGGCCTTCATCTGGAGCTGTGCTGTGGATGTAGCAGCTCTTTGTTTATTTTGAAGGAGTAAGTTAAGCAGTCATTCAAGGGTGTGTAGGAAAAGCCTGAGGCTGGAGATTACGATGTAGCTTTCTAATTAGACTGGAATGAAAATAGGTCTAAATCCATTGGGTATACAAGATAAGTTTGCATACTTAGTAATTGATAATAATTATGGTTGCCTACAACAACAGTGAATGCCTAATTGTTATTTTGTAACCAAAGGCAAATGAGTAGGGTATTCGTTATACATAAGCTGACAAAACTTTTTAAAAGAGTCCAGCACAACACTACTCCAGGGCACAGGGAGAGCTGTCATTTATCTGCCAGCTGGTCACTTGTTGCAAGGGTCCAAGGAACTAAACACTATCTGAACAGCCTAACTCGGTCCTACCTAGCACAGTATTTACTCTTGAGAAACTGATGGAACAGTCTGTCTGTCATTTCTTTACATAGAAGAAATCACATAAAAGTAATTGAGATGCAAAATATTTGAATATGGACACAAACCATAGGATGAATGTGTGTTAACTGTCAGCCACAAAACACCTAAATACTATCCTAGCTGTCTAGGGAGGGAATAGGAAACAACCCATGGAATTTTTGATAACGGATGATCATCAAATGATGATCCTTTTTGTTGGGTTTTAATTTTAATGATCAGAATTTAATATGCAGGAAAATGAGAGATTCTCAGCTGCACAAATAGAAGTTACACAAAAGTGCTAACAAACCTATGTCTGGTTAACTTGTAGAGAAGTATGGATTTGCAATAACATGTATGCTGAAAGCATTAGGGCAGCCACGCATATTCCCTTGCACTTACTCCCTCAGTTCCTAATGTCAGGTACCAATGCAGCCTATGTCAATGTGCAACAGAACAAAACAGCACTTTGGGCATCAGAACAGTTTGGTCTGAGTCTTAATGTCTATCTTTACATATGTGTGCTGTGGGGTGTGTGAATGCCTGGTTTCCGAAGGAAATGAAAGCTTAAGGGTTAACAGACTGTATCTGAGCCTGTGAGTATGTCTTAGGAAAGTTCACCATGTGCGTGGATGACCATTGTCTGAGCATAAGAAACTCCTGACCCTTGTCTTTCAGGGAGCCAGGGCTGGTAGCGCACCCACAACCTAGCTCAGTGAGATGAAATACCAAGTTATCTGTGAAGTCACTGGGGTATATAAAGTAATACCACCAAAAACATCTCTTTGCAATGCAGAAATCCCCTTTCTGAGAGTTATGCAGGTGCAAGTTGATTTTGAACATTGAAAATATTGCGGATTTGTCAGGGACTTTGCAAAAGAAGATAATCTGTTTGCACATAAGAGCGCCCCTGCACACTTTATAAGCCAGCTTCTTTCTGCACTTTTAGTATTTGGGATTAAACTTTGGCAACAGATATGATGTGCAGGTCTGGAAGGTATTTAACTTACAGGCATTCTCAAAGCAACTTGCTCAGATTTCCAAATATTTGGAAGATTCTTACATATTTAAAAATACCTTATTGTATTTCGGTGGACGAGTTCCAGATCTTACTGTGTCCTGTAAATGCTTCTAGATACCCTCTTTATGGCAGCCTGGATTTTAGACAAGGTCTTATTAACAATAACACAGGTATGTCCTTTACAGCACTATCTGAAACAGCTCAAGAACTGTTTTGCTAGGTTGTGCGAGAGAGCCTTAATCTTGCTTCACTAAACTGCATTAATAAACTGCTTCAGCTGTAACCAAAGCTGTGGTGAGTAATAAACGTGATGTTTTAGTCTTCTAGAGGATGGTGTTTACAGTGATGGACACTCATCTAAAGGATGGCCTAGAGGAATGAATGGTGCTAACAGTCTAAATACTCCCTGGAAGAGGGAGAAGTAGATCAAGAGCTCATATTCCTGAAGGGGTGTAAAACATTAAAAAAAGAGGGAGAGAGAGAAAGAAGAAGAAAGAGAAACACCTCTCTGTTATTATAGAGGTTTTATACTCTCTCACTTAAAAGTGGTGGAAAATACTTTTAAAAGCTTAGAAGGAGAACAGAATAAAACACTTTCAGATAACATCTGTACTCTTATCACAACTGGAAATGGGGAGCATCCTGAGACTTTAGAAACCCCGCATATTCCCCCTTTTTTTTTTTGTATGAGAGAAAATTGAGAGAAATGGAGTGGAAATCTCCCAAAATACAAGCATGTTATTTCTTTCCCCAGAAACTAAATAATTACATAGAAATAAAGGTCATCTGGCTTTATTTTAAAATCTCTGCCAGCAAAACTTAAACAATTTAATGTAAAAAAATTTTTTGTGTGTTTTTTGTTGTTTTGTTTTTTCAATCTGTCTCATTATCTGCAGTACACAGATGGTTTTGAATACACAGAACTTATTGCTGATGTACAATAATCCTCAATATACTGTGTTCATTTGATTCCACAGACCAAAAATCTGATACGGTACAGTCACCAGCTAGGCAATCATTAGGAGATATGTGAATACTATCCTACCTGCCTACATTTTTAATACCAGGACAACATCAGTAGGGCAGACAGTACTTATAGCATGAAGCAAAAGGAAAAGAGAAAACATTGTCTTAAGGGCTTCCTTCAATAATGAAGTAGGAAACAGTTAATTTCTGTAAGGTTAGTTCGGCTCGTGTAAAAATAACATATTTGAGATTAAACAGTTTTATGTCCTAAAGTAGCACCTATTTGTAAATCCACAAAAAGAAAGAGCACCATACAGATATATTCCCAAAACTATATGCTGCTTGGATGTGAATGGTTCATATCCCAGAAGAAATGAAATTTTGCCATTTCTAAACTAAATTTATTTTAGTTATTTAGTTCTTGCCTTTCAGGACAAACTCAAAATTTTTATGTTCACCCTTCAAGTCTGCACTTGACACCAAATGGGGCTTTATTTATATTTCAGATCAATAAAGTTTTAGGTGCTATTGTTGAAAAACAGCAATAATTTTTATTCCTCACTCAAAAGAATACTTTTTAAATTGGAATCTCCAACTTAGCCTTTCCATAATCAATGTTACATGGCATAAAATAGGAAATAAACACATCAAATACATTTCACATTCCTTTTCCTTTAAGGTGCTTACTGCAAAATTGCATACCATATTGATCAACACAGGCACTCAGGTCAGACTTGGTTACTCTTTCTCTACCAGAATATTTACTTCTCTGTTGGACTTATAAAAGGAGACAGCAAACTTAAGATGAATGAGATTACCCAACATCAGTAAAAAAAGACCAGTGCTTTTGAAGCATGCAGTCAGTACTTACTGACTCTGCTAAGGTGCATTCACTATATTTAAAAAGCAGAGGAATATTTTACCATATCAGTTGTAAACAGGAAAAACTGTAAAATGAGTATCTTTACATGTGGATATAGTTTGCACACATGCAGACATTCCAGCATTCATTATCAATTAGCAAATAGATTACCAAAAGCAGGAATCAGTTTTAGAAGTTACATAATCCAAAATTTTGCTGTTCTTACTGGAAACACGTTGGCTGATGAGTAGCATCATTGAAATCAGTTATGGCACTTCACAAATGAAACAGAAGTCCCCACTAGAGACAGTTTTAATGACCTGGCCTAAGGACTTCCATAAGAGTGATAGCTGCTGCACTTATTGCCATTTAAATATTTAAGTGCTTTAAGAGCACTCAGTTCCCCCAGTAGCCTTAGTTCTGCATTAAGTAAGTTAGACTGTCAGTGTAATGAAACATAGCTAAATGCTTGTAGAATCAGGTGGGCTTCAAACCATTAAAACAGCTTACTGGAGTGAAAGAAGTGGAACAGCAGCAAAATCACTGCCAGCTTGGTGGAAAGGTCAGGGACATCTTCGTCTGTACTTGGTATTCTTTGAACTTAGAGAGTTATTCTACAGAGAAAAGTGACAATCACATGCTAGTGCATCAGATTGCCTCGCTGTTAAATGGGGGAGCTGGCACATTAACCACAAGACCATTAGTGTGAGCACATTTGAAGCTCTTTCACTGTTGCAGGAAGAAGTTGCACAGTTGCAGAACAGGGCTACAGATATTGTATTAGATACAAATATCGTGTACAGCCATGGGTAGTTTTGGAAGAGGCACTGTGAAAACTCAAATAATGCAAGATTTTAGAAACTTTCCCTTGTTGAATATTATGAACATTCCAGCAGACCTGAGGCTATGTTTGAATAAAGAAAGAGCTGAAAAAAGTATCTAGTTCCTTTAAGTGGGTTAGTGCAAACACTCCCTGAGCTAGCCATTTTGCAGTCCTGTGTTTGTCTTTACTCAACTTACTCAACTTTTTTTTTTCCCCATATGGGCCAAAATTTTGCATTAATATCTTCTCTATGTAAAATGCTGCCTTCTGTTTGAATGTTGAGAAAATACCTGAGATCCATCAGCAACTACTGTCTCTTAAGTTGTGTCTCCAGCCCTACCTGCAGAATGATAGGCTGGTCAGGTCAGAAGCCATTTTGACACAGCTGTGCACCCCATTAAAAACACACATGAAGTCAAGCCCAAAAGCAAATCATTGTGAAGCCTTTGCTTCACACTCAAACCAGATTTATTAGGAAAGGAACCCAACCCTATGTATGATGATTACTCTTTAAACATTTCATAAATAGTATGGTCTGGGTGATTATTAAAATGTAATACATATTTATTGCTCTAGTTATCTTTTTCTTGAAACGAAATCATGATTCGTAGCCAGGTGGTGGTTTCAGGGAAGGGTAACTTTTTTCATTATGGGGCCTGAGACTGGGAATTATGCAATAATCTCAAGAGCTTGTCATTAAAGATCAGTTTACTAATTGGTTGGCCAAACATTTCCTTAGAACTTCTCTTTGGTAGCATTTTCAAACCATGATCTTGAGGGATTTTACATCATATAGCTAATTTTTTGTTCTCTAAAGGAGAAGAAAGATGGAGACATGATTTCAGTGCTAGCAGTAAAGAACAGGATGCTGAGTACATTCAGCAGTTCCATTTCTGTCAGGTGTGGTGCCCTTGCAGATTGACCAAGAAGTGTTATCAGGCATTAACCCTCTGGCTGACAGCAGTGAATATGGCAGATGCTCCTAGGGCACGGGTGGATGTTTTAATTGCACAGCTGTGCACATCTCCTTGTCAGATCAGGGCTAACCCTGGTGCCTGGCACAGGAGGCATCAAGTGCTTGCCACTGAGTGGTAGAATGTCATCAATATGGTGACACCTTTTTCTTCTCAGTTTATTAGCAAATCTATCAAAATCTATCAGGAAGGAGGACAGAGAGCCTCTGGTCCTCATGCATAAAGACACATGGACTGCAAAATGTGTAGTCCTTTTAGAAGAAGGAGCCACTGCATCTGATTCCCTCCCATCATTCAGCACAAGGAGCAGGTGTCCCCACCTACATTTCTTCCATATGACTCCTCCATATGAGGAGTCTGCTAAGCATCTCGTAACTCAATGAGAACTGCTTACAGAAACTAGCTCCCACAAGCACAGTGAGGCCCTTTGCAAACTTCAAAGCTGGAGGGCTCAGAGTAGACCTCCTAAGCACTGGCATGGAGTCAGCAGATGTTTGGCAAGCAAACAGGTGCCATATAAGTATTCCTTGGATGCTGCAGCTTTGTGGATGTGAACTCCAGCCAGGATGCAAAGTCTAGTTAGGTACCTGCCACAGAGGAGGAAAGAGACAAGATTTATCGCAGTAGCACATTCAATACGAGTGGAAGCCAACGCAGAATAAGCAAGGGCCAGTTGTACTAAGCACTGGAGTGAGAATCATTGCTCTGCATGTCTCCACTTGGCCTTCTAGATACTGTCTTTTGGCAATGTGGTTAAAACTGCACACACACAGTCAGCGTGAACAAGGTTTAGAAAGAAAGGCAACGTTAAGTGCTCTCAATACTACCGTGCCTAGCAGCACCCACAAAATGTCAGCACTTGTCACCGCTGGCACTACACAGCAAATTTTCTCAGAGTCCATTTTGATGCAGCTCTGCCTCACAGCCTGCAGAACAGGAAAACCACATCCTTTCTGAACGCGAGCATATGACCTAGAAATTCTCAGCATGAGGTGTGATTTCACTGGAAAAGACAGAAAGACATTTTGAAACTGCAGCCTGCAAGGTAGATTGCTGATGCAGAGAGGTTACTGAATAAGTAATGGATGCAGGGGTCTTTTGTTTTTAAGCACAGTACAGATTAGTAGAAACAGAAAACAGCTGTAAGGACTGATTTCCCTCTTCTATATCCTTGTCTTCTGTGCATCTTCCATCAAATGAACAGGCTTTTCAGAAGTTCTGGGAAAAAAGCATGCTGGCTACTTTGAGCACTGAGATGCTTGTCTGCAATGAATCATTTTCTGTTCCTTGCTGGACCAGGGAAGAGGCCACCCTCTATTTACGGGATAGAAGTGACAGAGGTCATGGCAGCCTAAGCGAGCAGGCTGTGACAATTTTACAATGGATGAATTTTTATTGGCTGAACCCTTGGGACCAGCAACTGGCCTGGATTTTTCTACTACTATTACTCTGACTACCAAATTTCTCCTGTTCCCAGAATTCCTGGACCAAAACTTTACCTGGAAACTGCTCAAATGTATTTGGAAGATGTGATGATTATTATTTTATACATTTTCTCCTCCATGTATCTGGTTTCTGCCAGACGAAACGCATTTATGGGCAGGGGAGATGCAGGTCTCAGACTCCAACTCAGTTTTGCTGAACCAGGGTGTTCAGATATCTTGGCTGTGATCCCAGCAAATATTCAAGGGTTGGATTCAAAAGATTTGGGCACTCAGCTCTCAGCCAGCCACACAAGGATGGGCATAATCAGATAGGACCTATTGGATACCCCTGCCCTCCTGGAGTAGCTGGGATGCCCTAAGATACCTGTCCATAGACTCCATGCTTCAATAACCCAATCCAATCTCTGCTAGACCCACTTTTGAAAATCTAGACCTCACTTACCTAAGCTAACTGAACCTCCAAACCACTTTGCTTTTTGAGGAGGAGGACACAGTGCCAAGAACAGGGGAAATCCATCTTGGTGCTGTTTGTATTGTCACAACACAGCCAAGGATATGCTGGGGGAGATTCAGCAAAGATAGAAACCCCTTTGAGCAACACACATGCCTCCCTATCGAGCTGTGCTGCTGCAGCTTGCCAGCTCTCCCTGCCACTCAGCTCATGGCTGCCTGCACTGCAGCTGCTGTGCTCTGCTCGTGTCATCATCCACAAATCACTAAGTGCCTGCATTTTCCTGCCTGAAAGATGCTGCTGCTGATGTTACTATTCCACCTCGAAGAACTACCAGCAGTTCAGAGACTGCTGACCTACAACATACACCAGAGAAAAACCTGGTAGTAGAGGATGCAGTAATTTTTCTTAAATGCAAGCGACTACATGATCAAATAGGTGTATTACATCTCTGCTATATATAGTTCTATGTCAATAAATGTTTAACCTCTGCAGGATTTTCTTTTACCCAAAGTTTAACCACAGTGTGGACAGTAAACCACTGACAGACTGTAATGTATACAAGCTTTCCCTTATTTTCCTCTGCACACACCTAAATGAAACACCTTCTTCTCCGGTACTTCATTTCTCATGTCAGTCATGGTTGTGGTCCAGAAGTGGGTTCATATTAGCATCTCAGCACTTGTTTTCTAACCTCACCTGGTACAAAAGTGCCACACTCTGCACTCACCTCATTTCTGAAACCTTGAAGGGGAATGAATGATAGAGCCATAACTAGCAGCAAAGAATTTCAAAAGAAATTCCCTAATAAAATGGAACCATATGAAGGAAAAAACAAACAAACAAACAAACAAACACCTCCAAATTAATTTGAACAGAAATCAGCCAACCTGAGAAAAATCACAAATTGTTTGCAAGTGATGAAGACAGAAGAAAGCAAAATTCATCAAGATCATATTTACTATGAATTAGCCAGTCAGTTCTCAACTTTGGAACTTAGCACTGTTACAGAAAGACAGGCCCTTGAATAGAGAGGAGGAAGTTGCTGCTTTGAAGGCTAGACTCACTTCTAAGTTAAATCTTCTCATACCCTGACAGATTTTTCCATATCTAACTACATCATTCATGGCGAGCATTTGGAATTCATCTATATGAATTCATCTACACATAGTAAGTCACAGAATCACACAAATCACAGAATCATCTAGGTTGGAAGAGACCTCCAAGATCAGAATTATTACCCTACACATGTGAACACAACTGTCACCTACTTCAACATAAGCTTTATCAGCTGGACTGGTCCAAAGAAGCAGTAATGACCCATAAAACTGAGCAGCTTTAGTATAGCAAGTGCATTCCCAACACCACAAAGATCTTGCACAAATCAAAGACAGAAGCAGTCTTTAGCATGTATGTAAACAGTAAAAGGAAGACTAGGGATAATGTGGGTCCCTTACTGAACGAGGGGGGTGTCCTGGTAACGGGAGACAACAAGAAGGCGGAGATACTGAATGTTTTCTTTGCTTCAGTCTTTGCTTCAAGGACTCCCCCCCAGGACTCCTCGACCCTGGCAGGAGGAGAAAGGGGCTGGGAAATGGAGGGCTCCCACCTGATTGACGAGAGAGTGGTTCAGAAGCGTTTGAATGGGCTCAATGCACACAAATTCATGGGTCCCGCCAGGATGCATCCACGTGTGCTAAGGGAGTTGGCAGAGGTGATTGCCGAACCGCTCTCTATCATCTTTGAAAGGTCCTGGAGAACAGGAGAGGTGCCCGAAGACTGGAGGATAGCCAATGTCACTCCGGTCTTCAGGAAGGGCAAGAAGGAGGATCCAGGAAACTACAGGCCAGTCAGTCTCACCTCTGTCCCTGGAAAAGTGTTGGAACAGCTTGTGCTGGATGCCATCTCCAAGCAATTGGAAGAGAAGAATGTTATGAGGAGTAGTCAGAATGGATTCACCAAGGGGAAGTCGTGCTCGACCAACCTCATTGCCTTCTATGATGGCATCAGCAGCTGCGTAGATGGGGGGAGAGCAGTGGATGTCATCTACCTTGACTTTAGCAAGGCTTTTTATACTGTCTCCCATGACATCCTGATAGCAAAGCTGAGAAAGTGTGGGATAGAGGAGTGGACAGCAAGGTGGGTTGAGAACTGGCTGACTGGCCAAGCTCAGAGGGTGGTGATCGGTGGCGCAGAGTCCGGCTGGAGACCTGTGACTAGCAGTGTTCCCCAGGGGTCGGTGCTGAGTCTGCTCTTGTTCAACACCTTCATAAACGACCTTGATGAGGGAATAGTGTCTGCCCTCAGCAAGTACGCCGATGACACAAAGCTGGGAGGAGTGGCCGACACGCCAGAAGGCTGTGCTGCCATTCAGCGAGACCTGGACCTGCTGGAGAGATGGGCAGGAAGAAACCAAATGAGGTTTAATAAGATCAAGTGTAGAGTCCTGCACCTGGGAAGGAACAACCGGACATATCAGTACAGGCTGGGGGACGACCTGCTGGAGAGGAGCTCTGAGGAGAAGGACCTGGGAGTCCTGGTGGATGACAGGTTGACCATAAGCCAGCAGTGTGCCCTGGTGGCCAAGAGGGCCAATGGGATCCTGGCGTGCATTAAAAGGAGCGTGGCCAGCAGGTCAAGGGAGGTGATCCTCCCCCTCTACTCTGCCCTGGTCAGGCCTCACCTGGAGTACTGTGTCCAGTTCTGGGCTCCCCAGTACAAAAAAAAGACAGGGATATCCTGGAAAGAGTCCAGCGGAGGGCCACAAAGATGATACAGGGCCTGGAGCATCTTCCCTATGAAGAAAGGCTGAGAGACCTGGGTCTGTTCAGCCTGGAGAAAAGAAGGCTGAGAGGGGATCTCATCAATGTTTATAAATACCTGAGGTGTGGGAGACAGAGGGATTTGGCCAACCTCTTTTCAGCGGTTTCTGGAGACAGGACAAGGGGCAATGGCCACAAAATTGAGCACAGGAAGTTCTGCACCAACATGAGAAAGAACTTCTTCACGGTGAGGGTGACGGAGCACTGGAACAGGCTGCCCAGGGAGGTTGTGGAGTCTCCTTCTCTGGAGAGATTCAAGGCCCGTCTGGACGCCTACCTGGGCAGCCTGCTCTAAGGAACCTGCTTTGGCAGGGGGGTTGGACCCGATGATCTTTTGAGGTTCCTTCCAACCCCTTCAATTCTGTGATTCTGTGACTAATGAGTTGTTATATGTATCTATTAAAATGGCATGCCTGACATATTTTAGATATGGGGGCATCTACTTACATAAATGCATACTTACAGCACATCCGAAGTCTAGAACCACAGCTGTATAAACATGTCACATGCGGGTTTGCTTTTGTTTTCTGAAATACAGAGCAAGCTCTGCAAGAGAAAACAACAAACATTAAAGCAGAGCTGAAAGCTGCCCAGGGCCACAAGTGGAAAAATGCCTCTGCATCAGGCGTCTTTAATTGTATCACTGCACAGAAAAAGCTGAAAAATATAGACACACTTTTTATTTACTCAAATATTTGAGTGAAGTAGCGCTAAAAGCAAGAACAGATGAAAACTCACAAGTTTTTAAGGAACTCAACTCTTTTTCATTTTATTTTCTCTAAAGAGTGAAATAATGAAGTAATCTCTGTTATTCTCAAAGAACAGGATTGAGGTCAGCAAACAGAGCAGCCTCAAAGCCTGAGGGAACAGGGCAGAAGGAGCAATTGCCACTCACCATATGAATGGCAAGGAAAGAGAAAAACAGACCTGACCTTTCAGGGAGACCTGGAAACAGCCCCGAGAGCACTGGGAGAGAGCAAACGCGCCACCCCCCCCCCCCCCCCCCCCCCCCCCCCCCCCCCGAGAGCAAACAAAACAAAACAAAACACACAAAGAGGCATTAAGAAAACCTCACTCCAGTAGGAAGAGGAAGTGGTTTAAGGGGATTAGCTCCAGAAAAACAAAGCTCCACTCTTCCTCATACTGCCAAGGATTCCCAGAAATACTCTTCTGTAGCATCGATGGGGCTATGAAAATGTACAAATGTTGGCAACCGCTCAGTAAATGATAGTAATGGGAGGTGGCATCTCTGGACCTCAAACAGCTAGCAGACAATTGTCTCATTTTCGTGGTGTGTCAGATTAAATTTAGCCTTTAGTGCTTTGCTTGTCTTGTGCCGTTACCTCCTTTCCAGAAAAAAACGCAGAACATTTACCACCTTACACTGACTTTGACCTGCAAACACAAATGCCAGCCCACAAAAAACTAGTGCTGAATCATTTCTTTTCCCAGCTATGACCTTTCTACCCCTTCCCCTTTCGTGTCTGTCCATTTCTTCACGAGTGGCTCTCAAGCATCTCTATCACAGAAGTATTTGAGAAGATTCGGTAGATTTGTACTTGAGCTGCAGGGAAGTTTTCTCAGCCAGGAGCCTTTCATGGTGGGCAACAAACATAGCTCCCATTTTCTGACAGTGTTTCTTCAACTGTAACAAACTACAACAGCTGAGTATCCTGTTTCCCAGGAAACATTTCAAGTTCTTTCAAACTGAAATACCTTGAAATCTTGGGATATCACAAACAAACACATGCGCAATGCAGTCATGGATATCAAATAGACAACAGTTTTGCCTTGGCACTGTAAGACTGGGATATCTGACTGAGTCTTCTCCATCTTGAGGCTAAACAGATGAAATCTCAGAGCCACAGCCACACCTGAGTCAGTTTTGCTAGGATCAGGATTAATCATACCCCCTTGATCGTCCACTGAAAAAAAACAACCTTTTCAGCTGTGCAAACCCAACTCATCAGTAAGCTGAATTTCAGAGTGTGATGCTTTGCTGTGTCAACACAAAAAATATCAATCCCTTGAGCTTCAGAATTATTCAGAGGTTTGGGCTTTAAAATGGGAGTCATTTTATGGATTCAAAACAGGGCTGAAGGTAAGGCCCATGAAGTTGGTTAGTTGGTTATCTGACTTCAGAGTTTGAATCTGAGATCAACTGAGAAGAATTGTAGAGATGGATGAGGAAAGAGAGGCATGAAATTGGAAACAGACAATAACAGTTCCAGGTACTTTAGCTATATGGGGACTTTTGTAGAAGAGGTATCGGAATGACTAGGTACTAGCCTAGATCTGAATTAGTCTGAGTTAGCATGGAAGAACAGATGTCTAATACTTCCTACTTCTGCTCAAGCTGGAAATGCCAGAAAAATTCCCTCTGCTTGTGGTATTTTGGCACTTCTGGGTTCAGTATACAGTGGTGAATAAAAATTAGGGAAAGGCCTGAAGCAGATCTCCATCCATTCCCCATAAATTTGAGAACATATTGCGTCTGTTGCAAACTTTGTGGGCGAGTTGCATGGGAGATGGATGTAGGTGGAAAAAAAAGCTAACAACTTCTCAAAACCTTCAAAAAGATAACTCCCTGGGTCCACAGCTTTGTTGTACAAGTGGACAAAGACTCACCATGGATCCAGTTCGGTGAAGCACACGCACAAGTGAAAGCACTGCTGAGTATGAAGGGCCTCGAGAACATGCATAAAGTTAAGCATGTGTTCAATTGCTTTGTTGAACACGGGACATAGGTTTTCATCCCTAGCAGCCATTTCCTGTTTGGACACCCTTTTCACGGAAAGAGAGAGGAAGAAAGAGGGTTGTGTAGCGTGATATTTTTAGATAGATTTTTAATGGAATATTTGTTAAGCTTTCTTCCACCCCAACTCCCCCCTGCCTGCTGTCTGGGTTTTGTATGTGTTTTTTTAATGGTTAGCAATGCATTACAGTATGGCTGCTGTTTAAATATTTGCTTGAAAAAAATGTAGTCTGTGCTTAAGAAAAGTGGTTTGGCACAAACTGAACATTCTCAAACGTCCATTTGCCAGATGGATCACTTTGTTCAATTACAAAGAAGAAAGATGGTAAAGGAGTTGAAAATCGAGTGGAATGTTCCTAAGCACACAGCATTGTTTACTATCTGCATGTCTCCTGGCATCCTGTGAGCAACTACCAATAAGCTCTTCAAAAATGTTCCTTTTCTTTAAAGAAGTCTGCATTTTTTACAATAATAAAAACGCAGTAGATATATTCTACAATAGCCTGATGGAAAAATGTGCTAAAGTTTTTCTATAAATCAAATGTAGCAGTTTGGCATTAGCTCTGAGGCAGTAAATTTAGTAAATTAGGACCAGATGATTTTAAAATAGAATCTTACATAACTTTCTAGTGTGATATATATATTTTTTTAATTTAACAAAAGTTTGTCTGTCTTCATAAAGTTATATTTGCTGCTACCAAAATGTGGTTTAATCTTTAAGAGCCATATTTTTTGTTATTTATCAAGTGCAGAATGCTTTAAATAGCAAAGTAAGGAGGGGAACAGATTTTTCAAAGACAGAAAAGGGTATAATCTGTACTGATCCTCACAAGGTGTGGGTACTTTGGATCCCTAATGCCCCTGTTTCTCTCTCATTATGTTGATTAATAGTAGTCTGTTCCTCTATACATCTTCCTTTTCTTGCTCTTTCCCTTCTCCCGCAATTCAAAGACACCTTTTCCCTTCATCTCTTCCCCACAGTGGTTACAGCTTGGTCCAACAGACTTTTCTTTCACCCATTTGCTTAGGTCAGGAGTCAGCATCTGAGACCTTGCGTTTCCTCCTGCTTCCTCACTTTTGATCTCTGCCCATCTCTGAGAAAAGAGGAAAATGAAACAATAAGGCCAGTCTGTGGAGTCTATTCTACCAGCTTTAGTCAAAGTCTGTTGATCCTATATGCATATATATACCTGAAAGCTGCTCTCCCAGTACATCTTCGACTCTTGTGTTTCTGAGCCAGCATTTAAACCACTAGATAGTCATGTCTAACCATGCCTGTTCTGGGGAGAGGGGTTTGCATACATACAGCCTTCTTGATCTTCTTTTTGAGCAAACACTCATCCGTACCATGATCTTTCACTGGAACAACAGCTTCTGGAGCACCATCGTGGAACAATTCCATGGTAGCTCATCTCACTGTGGCACACTGCAGTGCCCTACTTTTGAAAGTAAGACTGAAGTCCTTTTACAGTGCCTACTTATTGCTTGGAGGGGCAGCGCTAATGCATTATCTCAAAACTCTGAAATTAGAGGACAGTGTCACTAATACCCTGATGTACCCACAGCTTTTTAGCAATGGCTTCCAGATGTACATCTGGCAGGACTTCATGGCACAAAAAATGAGCTTTGCCCCGTTTTGAAAAGTAGTTTCATAAAAGCCATGAACACACAAGGAGACAGATGTTTACAGCTCCCAGACAAGGGAAGTCTGAGGAGGTGAGGAGTCAAATCTTCATGTCAACCCTATGACTCAAGCCCACATCAGATTCCAGGAGCAAACACAATGAGTCAACTGGGATGTGTGGGAAAGGACAGAGCCTTGGGGGTAAAGATGGAAAAGAGGATGTAGGTGTTGAAGGAGAGATCAACAGACTGTTGTGTACAGCCTGCCCTTCATACAGTCCAATGACTGGTGCTTCTATCAGCTGCGTATCCAGTCTGAAGCAAGTAGAAGAATAACAGTGGTGGATACACGTGACAGCTGAGTTATCTGCAGTGCTGCATCCCTCACTGAGACAATCTGCTTAGAGGAGCCAATTAAGTCAAAGCCAAGGCTCACAATGCTACATGATGTGGGCCAAATTCTGGTCCCAGTGAAGTCGAGGGAACCTTTGCCAATGGGAACACGCTCTGTCCTTTTCACCCCATCTTTGGCTACCCTGCTGCTGGAAGCATTCAGAGTTCACAAACGATAGCAATGGAAAAGAGAAGGAGAAGAGTTCCCACGTTCCTTCTCTTCTACTATTGTTTCCTGAGAGTCCTGCAGCAGGCAGTAACGCAATGACTTTTTCCTTAAATGACGTTGGACTGAATTGCTCATTGCAAACAACAGAAGAGGAGGAGGAGTTTGGAAATAAGTCATTTTCCTTTAAAGAATTATTTTGGGAGAGCAGACCATAAGCAGATTTAGATGGAAGCAACGATAACCATTTTTGGCAGTTTTGTGGAGATGCAAATTTACACTGAGTATGAGATGAGAGTTTAAACACTAAGGCCCAAAGAAGAGAAAAATAAGTGTAAGACTTTTCACATGCTTTTCTCAATTGTTATGGGTATCAACGGATCTTCACAGATCTGGCTGAGGCAAAAGAGAGAAAATATTGTCTCTTTCCAATTGCATATTCTCCTTCCAAACACATCCAAAAGGAGCAAATTTCCCTGAAATTCCTCAAACCTCAACTCACCTCTAGTCTGTGACTTCATGGGAAGCTTAGTGGTAAAGGCAAAACAGGCGCTTCCCCTTTGGACTGATTTTTTTTTTTTAAATCCCTAATTTACATTTCATTAAATTTTCTTTTTTGATTTCCCTCCTCCCACTGGAATGGAGTGGTTGCTGCTAGTGGACAACAACCGACCTGCTGGCCCTACCAGGGGTAAATGCTTTGCTGCTTTGAAATCAAGGGTGATGGGAGATGGGGAGAGGAAAAATATGAGGATATAAAATACAACAGCAGATCACCTACACTAAAAGAAACAAGGGAGATATTCAATAAGAGGTTCCTAAAAGCAGAGAATGATAAAAATAAAAAAAAAAAAAAAACAATTAAAAAACACAGGCTTTGCAAACAAAATGGACACAGTTGCCTAGTCTAGTCATGGGATGATTACTTGAACAATGTGTAAAACTGATGGACAAAATCGGGAGAGATTGCACTTTAGGGGCAATTGTAATTTTTTGACAGGCTGAAGTAATGCACATTTTGCAAATCAGGGAGGAGGAGAGTATTTAGGCAAGGGCTTTTTTGGTCCTGTGTCCAAGAAATGGGGCTACAATGTAGAAATCCTCTGCAAAGAGGATTCATGTGATTTCAAGGAATTTGATGTAGTTTTAAATCTATTTAAAATAGGCTTTTAAGGACATCAATGCACACCCCACTTCATATGCCATTTTGTTGCTCCAGGTTTCTGTACAGCCTCCCTCCACATGTTCAGGGGAAAAAAACCCTTCAAGATAAAACTTCTGGGGATGGGAATTGGTGCGTATTGCTGCATGTGTCTGTGTGCACCTGCTGAGAAAAAACAACTTGATGCTTCTCTAGCAAATCTCACCTTCCTAGATATTAAATACTAGTGTGGCACTTTTGACACAGCAAAGTGAACGTCTTTATTCCAGACCTGTTTCCTGCTTAATTGTCCATGCTCACAACCCTTCCTTCATGAAGGGCTCCTTTGCAGGCGGAACTTGCCACAGTCCACAGAAGAGACCATCTCCCTTGGGTGAGCTGTGTGCTATTTGAGTCATCCTTCATTCTTACAAACCCACTATGCCAAATGCACGTATTCAAAGAGCCTGATTCCAAACTGGGATAACAGTGCTGTGGTGGGCTGCCTAGCCTTGACCAAAAATTCACTGCACGAAAAGCTTAACATGCCTAAGCTACAGGGAAACTTCTCATCTGAGGCAATTCTGGTTCCAGTTCTGGATTCCTTTCATCTTAAACTAGCTATGATGCCTAAGCATATCTTTTCTCTTGAGCAACCTCCCTGTATGACATCTATCATATTTCATCCACACATCTGTGAACTAGAAAGAAGCCTTTTGCTTTGCTATTTCTCATCTTTTCTTAAGAAAAACTAAACAAAACAAAAACTCTTTTGGCATCAGTAGGTCAAATGGCATGCACACCACACATCTGGAAGCAAGCCTGTATTTTTTATCCCATGTATTAAAAACATTCGGTGCCAGAGCAGAAAATAAAGGAGTGTATTCTACCAGCATGACTGTTAGACTGTTTTATTTGTTTGGGAAATGAATAACCCTTTTACAGTATCTCTGGAAGGAATAGGCCAGTGCATGCTGCATCCTGATCTTCTTTTCTGTCTCCAGCCTTCCCCACATACCTTAAATTCTTCTTGCCCTCTCACCACCACTGGGTCATGGGCAGGCAAGCACTGGGGACCCAGTCTGCCCCAATGCTGCGGCTATTTCAAAGGGCAGAAATTGCCTGCAACAGCACCAGCTTCTGCTGTCTCTCCTACCCAGCACACACATGGTATCGAGGTGCCCAGGTCTCTGGCTTGCCTTGGCTGCCTGCACTGCAGGTGGCAGTGTGACTGCAATTGCTTTGTCTTCCACAAAGTCCTGCCTATGCTGCCCAGGATGAGAAGTCCCCTTGGCTGACCCAGATGCTCTGCTCCGCCGGGGCAGCTGCTTCTTCTGCATCATCATCTGCAGTCAGTACTCAGCCTTGGACCAGAGATAAATTCATTTTGTTCTGATTTTATGTTCTCTCCTTTCCTTTCCCCAGGGTGAGATGGGTCCCTCATGCTGTTTTAATAGTGATTCCACTGTTTCCCTTTCCCATGTTCATTTCCTCCTGAGAACCTGACTGCCTGCTTCGAATAACAAGTGGAAATTGTAGCGGTATTTATTTTCATCCTTTATTTAAATCTGAACAGATTTTGCAGTTTTTAATCACTGGATCAGGCTGGTCGCTCAGAGAGATCCCAGTGCCAGAATAACTAAACTGCAATTGCTTTCCATGATTTCCCAAGCTAACAAAGTCTGGATTCACTTTCAAAACTTTTTAGGTGGGAGGACACCAATATGTTTCTTTCTGGCTGGCATTTGAAGCAAAACAGAGAGGACAGAGGGAGCTGCATTTATTCCTTTTATCTGAAAGAGCACCACTAAACAGGACTTTGATGGTTGACTTGGAAAGTTGAATGAGTGATTCCTGAAGAAACTGAGTAAAGCTGCGTAAAATGCCCTTCTTGAGAATGTGAAACTGTCTTTGTGCTTTCTTCAGAAAGGATGTGGGATGCCTGTACGATTAGTTCATACTTGCTAAAGGAAACGTAGTATTCTTGACCAAGGCAAGTGAACCTGCTCTGTGGCTTTAGCCACAGGCATCTTATGTAGAACAGCAAAGGAGAGTCAAATTTTAAAAGATACTTCAATTAACAATTTTTCTTTCACAGCTTGACCCTTGCATTTAAACCTGACCATGACAGGGATGACTATCCACCCTGGATAGGGTGGATCACTATCCACCTTGGATACAATATCCACCCTGGACCACTATCCTGCCTGGCAGGACAGACTTCTGTTACTGTCACATGGAATAAACTCCTAGCTTGAAAAGATTTCCTTCACTGGTCGGAGAAAAATGGAGCAGGTTTTGTTTTGATTTACTGAAATGCAAAATATTCCCTTCTTTGGGTGAGAATGAAATCTTTTTCTCATTGTCTCCTAGTGAGGTGGGAGAGAGGGCCTTTCTGTCTAGACAGACATAGAAGCCAGCCCACGTCAGTGGTGAATTTTTGTTCATGTTCTTTTCAGGAAACAGCAG
Organism: Anser cygnoides; assembly: GCF_040182565.1. Classification (NCBI taxonomy): domain Eukaryota; kingdom Metazoa; phylum Chordata; class Aves; order Anseriformes; family Anatidae; genus Anser; species Anser cygnoides. Next base: position 70,845,618 of record NC_089874.1, read on the forward strand.
CATTTCATCTTCTTTTCATAGATTTCTCCAAGCAAGCAAATTCCACCATTCTGACTGTGTACAAAACCATTCTATAGCGAAGAAATTCTGGCCACTGAATACCAGCTGAACCAGTCTGCGTAGCATTATGTAGGTGGCAGGATCGACGTTAATCAGCAGTACCCTCCTTTGCTCTTAAAGTGCAGTGGCACTATAACTAAACTAATTTTAATCCCAATCCCCTGGCCAAGTATCACAGCAAGAAGTGATGCAGATGCTGCACAACATTATCCAAAGGATAGCCACGGATTTGTGTGAGGGAAAAAAAAAAAAAAAAGTCGTTCAGTGCTTCCAAAACACCAAGCTCACAGACTCCTTCTGAAAAGGATTTTTCAAGTGTGAGGGAGACACTCCGCTGTGCCTCTCTTTTCCCAGGTTGTATCATGGGGAAAGCAGAACAAGGGGTTTCTGTTTCAGTAACCTTTCAGAGTAGGATATCTGTCTTGTGTTTGTCTCCTATCAGTTGTCACAGGACGATAGCTGGCTGATTTGCTTCCATGGCTGTTTCCCTCCCAGCCTGACTGATGGCTTTGTTTCATGGTGCACACTGAGGGTTGTGCTGGGTATGCCGCGGAGCCTGGCTGGCAAGCCCCCCTTTGGTGGCAGGACCATCTCACCTGCTGCTGGCCCCCAAATACCTCAGAGCCCTGGCTGGCAATCAGGAGAGCATGGGGAGGGCACCAGCCAGTGGCACAGTGAGAGATAAAGCAAGCAATAAGCTCACCAGGGTGATGTATAAGAGCAGGAGAAGGGCACTGGGTTGCCCAAATGAGCAGAGAGTAATATTAATTTGCCCTCAGCAAAAGCAAAGAAACAAAGGCCATCAATGCAGGCAGAAGGCGAAGTCAGAGAACACATTTGCTACTCCACTAGAACTGCAGCAGCATAAAATATGAGGCAGTGATTCAAATCATTGCTGCGCTGTGAAGCAAAAATACACATTACATGAATTACCCTCCTGCGGACTTCAATAGGGCCCTGTTGTTATAAATCCTGCCAGAATATCTCAAGTTGCCTCTACAACACATACATCAGTGAAGCCAGACCTTGGCTTCCTCATCAGTGTGTTCCATTATATAATTCAGCTGATTATCCAAGGCAACCAATTTAAAACTTCCCAAGACTACATGTGAAATAAAGTCTTTACATAGTAAAGACATCGCCCTTGACAAGGTCATCGAGAAAAGCAAAGTGCTTGCGCTAACCACAAATGTGTGCTTTCCACAACTGTCACTTTTTATGGTACCGTGTCAAGGTTAGAGGATCGTATTTACAAATCTCTTTCAAGGTATATCTAATGCCTGATATTCATGATAGACTGGGGAGCTCCGCCACACTGCTAGCTCTGCTAGAGGTGTCACACTAAGCAGGAGTATTTCACCCTTTGGGAAATTAACCCCCCCCCCCCAAACTGCAAAGAAAAGCTAAGATTGTAAATGGAGCAGGTGAGAGGGGAAAGGAGGGTGCATGAATCAAGTGAGCAGTGGGACTTTACTGAAGAGGTGGTGAGAGATGGCAATCTGTTTTCCTCCCTGTAAAATACTTACTCTTGTATCTGTTTCCTTACAATTGTAACATACTGCTATCAACACCGATAAACTTTGGGGTTTGATGTCCAAAGTTTCATTCTGGTGGTGTTTAATTACAGATTTTTAGCATGAGTTATGGAGACAGATAAATGCAAAGCAATACATAGTAGGCAATAACCCAACTAGAATTTCACATTAAAACATCTGTTACCTCAGATTAAACTCAGTCAGGGACATTTTAAATGTATCAGAGGCAATGCAAGCTAAAACAAAAGCAGGAGGCACAGCTTCTCAAATGTGCTTAGGTTTCATAATGTGATTGTAAAGCCCTCTGAAAAAGGAAAAACACCTTTTACACGAAAAATATCAGTACTGGTGGGATGACTGGAAAACAGACACACTCTGCATTTACATATAGGTGGAGTCAGAAGTAGGATTCTGCTTTTCTTATTTTTGTCTTTGATAGCTATCTGGTCCTTATTAATGTAGTTTTACAATCTCTAATGCATTAATCTTCATGATAATGGTGCTAGAAATGGAGGCTTTCAGATCAAGAGATTATACAGGGCTCATTCAGGGAGCAGGATTTGGTTGTTAGTCCAGCACCACACTACCACCTTGGCCGTTGCATCCTCTGTCCTTGGGAAACGTACCCTAGGAGAAATTTTTATCCCTGCAGTATGAAGGGCAAAAACACACAATAAATAAATAAATACATAAATAAAATCAAAGGTCAAACTCTCTACTTGTAGAAACACACCAAGGGGATTTGCACTTTCCTAACAGTAAGCTGGTCATGCATAATCACTGAAACAATTCTTTCTTTAAATAAGTTGTCTTAAGGATACAGCATACAAATGAGCTGTATTCTTTTGAAGCTACTCAAATTTATTTTGATAGTACACTCAGAACAGTGTTGCCCAAAACTCAGCAATATCAAATAATATCTATTTTGAAAAACGCGGTGAGGGGAAGAAAACAGAAAGAAAAACCCAGAAAAAAATCCCCATAGGAGTAGGGAGCACAGTTGCAGTGTCACGCTCTGCACTGCAGAAGCTGAAGGTTTCATTTCTCACTGAAGACTGAGGTATCTTTTGTATTGACAGGGACTTGTACTCCATGAACTACCAGGGCATGTGCAGGCAAGAAAGAGTACTGAAAAAATACACATTTCTGCACGCATTTGGTAAATATGTACAGTACCACCACTTATTTTAGCCTAGAACTAGGTAATGGAGGAATTACAGATAAAAGTATCGCATTCTTTAGAGGCTATGAAGCCATTTCAGCAATAGGATCTCTCTCTAGAGGACGAGCCACATGAGAATTTCAGACTATCACTGTACTGTGAAATGAAGTTATGTTTGCAGACTGGTAGTAGAAGATTATTCTTTGCTGTTTTTCCTTAGGCCACTAGAAATAGTCTTGAGTCCATCTGTGACCTAGAAACGCTGGGTGAGAGCCAACTTGGGCAAAAAGCAGAGAATTTATTTCCCTTTTATCTCAGCAAGCTGGCGTACATCCCACACACAAAGATTTCTATTACGGGCATTACAGTAATCGTGGCTGACTAAGGGACACGATTTAGGAACCGCGGAGGGCCGCTGCATGTTTCTTTCCCCTGCCGGTTCCTGCCGTCGAACCACGAGCCGCCACCTATTCTCAGCCCCAAGGCCGCCCGCCCCTCCCTCAGCGCCGCCTCCCTCAGCGCCGCCTCCCTCACGGCCCCGCCGCGCAACGGCAGGAGCGGGAGAACTGCAGCGGGGCGGGGAGGGGCGGGCGGGGCGTGGCCCTGGTGTGGGCAGGCGCCCAACGGGAGGGGCGCTACGCGACGGAACGGGGGAGCCTGGCGGCGCGGCGGGCGGCGCGGCGGCGAGACGCGGCGGCGACGGGGATGGTGACGGGGATGGTGATGGTGGCTATACGGCACTGAGCCTTGCCCGGCAGCCCCTCCGCAGCCATGAAGTACAAGGTGAGGCGCCGGGGAGCCCCAATACCCGCTGCTAGGGGTCGGGTTAGCGGGGTTGAAGCTTTGAGGAGTCGCGTTTTGGGGGGCAAATGGGATGTGCTGCCTAAAAAAAACCACCATCCAAACATTTTCCTTATCCAAAACAACAATAATAATAATAAAAAGCAACTTTATATTTAAAAAAAAAAATAAAAAGCAACTACATTTGCAAAAATAGGCAGCCCATCCCTCTGTCCCCCATTAAATAAAAAGAGGGACTTGGACCTTCAAGACCCTTTAGAGGTGAGACACACTCTTTCGGGAGACACAAATTTGCAGACTTCTGTCTTAATATTACTCCACTTAATTCCACTTGATCCTGCTTTAAAATGTCTGGGCAAGGCACTGCTTCACTTATGGGGCTGTAGATTAGCATACAGACATACCGTAATGTTGTGCGATTAGGAAAAAAGGGGGGGGGGGGGGGGGGGGGGGGAAGGAAAAACTTTACTTTCTCTGCCAAAAGTAACTGCAGCATCAGTGCAACGGGGAGGTGATTTAGAAATGTCACGCACGGTACACGCTTGGAGATTTTGGACCGAAGATGGGCAGAGTGTGATGTAAAGGAGCCCACATCCTACAGTGGTGGATAAAGCTTAATGTGAGATGTCTGAGGGATGCCTAGGCAAATGTACACTCATCCTTATGCCTTTCTGATGTCTGAGCTCAGCCCAGGGTTTGCAGATCTCTCATACCCAAACTTGGGAAAGTTTAGACTTCGTTTTCAAAGCTGCTGTCAGTTTATCTCGTGGCAGTAAGAGTAACCAGGAAAGGGAGATTGTTTGAGATACAGACCGACCAAGATACCCTGTGACTTTGGAAACTTTGATCTGCATCTGGTGGCTTTTTTTTTCTTTAATTATTATTGTCTCTCAAATAACTGCTTTAAAGTCTGAGGTCAAATTCCTCTCATGCTCCTTTCTACTCCCCCTTCAGACCAGTTCAGGTGGACTTTGTACCCGCTTAGGAAAGCCGTGCCTCTCCTCAGAAAATATCAGGCAATTGGGAGTAAAAGAGCACAGTGTCATTGTTAGACCTCCTGAAATGCTTCCCAGTTGTCCACAACTAAGCAGCACTTTTATCCCAGTAGCAAAATAATGGTCCTGCATGGTTATGACAACTCCCTGACTTTTCTTGTCACCGTCCATCCTTCCTGTGCTGCATGATCACACTTCCTATGTAACCCAGTGGCACTGCAAGAATAGGAATTAGTAAGGTAGTTGAAAAGGGGGAAGTCCACCCTGTTCCATAATGCTTCCTGTGCCCCTGGTCTGGTTGAAATGAACACTTTGGTTTGAGGAGGTGATTACGTAATTCTAGATGGAGCAAGCTAGACAAAGAAAGAGCAAGCCTTTAAAAAAGTTTTTTAAAAAAAAGAGAGGTTTTGACCTCAGAAACCTTCTTGTCAGGCTAGGATGTTTGCTTTCTTTAGGTAATGTGAAGTAGTTACTTACACTGTTTAACTAGGACAAACATCCTTAGGTATACTTCATATCCCTGGATTAACATACAAAGAAATTACCTGCTCATTCAGCTCTGATATTTTCTTTCTTTCTTTTTCTATAGGGAAACAAAAGTCATGTACTTTTTATTGTTTACAGAAAATAAAGAAACAGAGCATACTCATGTTCTGCCTGGGAATGTGACAACTCCTCAGAGGTGGCATAGCTTCCAGGTGCAGAGTTGGGTCTGTTTCACTGCTCCTGGTATTCTCCCGGTGGTGTTATTTTGGGGGTTGTCACTCTTTACTTTTGTTGCAGTAGTCTATCAGATAAGGCTTCATCTACTGAAGTGATTGAGGTCCCTATTACTACTTAGGGTGTTAACGGAACAGGAACTGACTTGTGTGGGAGACCCCAAGTACATCTCTCCATCACTCCTGACTTCACTTTCAGTGTGACTAAACCCAGGGTTGTTTCTGGTCTAGAGTTCCTTTCTGCTACTCAGTCTGTTATCTTCTCCCTTTTTTCACTCATAAGCATTTTGAAAACTTATTCCCTCCCTTTGTTCTTTCACCCAAGTTTCTTTTATTCTTCATTCCACTCTTCAAACATTCTTCTAAGATAATACCCAAGTCCCCTGTATGCCAGGGAGGAAATTCATGTGGATTTCAGCAATTTTAGAATTTAACCTTAGATGTCTGTATATTTCTATCTTTTGCTTACTGTGTGAAATTCGGTGAAGATGTGACTGTAAACCAAGGACAGATCTGACCTAAGGTCAGGTCTTCTTCTACCGTTCATGTACAAGTTAAATACTGGAGAATACAAAAGTTATTTTGATTGAGCCATGGGAAGATAGGAAGCATTGAGCATAACAAATACATCTGTGCTGGTTGCTAGTATTTCTTAGTCCGACTTGTCTGAAAGCTACTTTCAGAAACTAATTCCTGTAGGGTGCAGTTGTATTATGGTAATGCCCCAGTTCTTCCTCATTTGATGGCAACAGCATCTTTTTGTGCTAAATCCCCATGTTCCACAAAATTGCATCCCCTCAAGTTCTCGAAGGATGCTATTCCAGTATTCTTGAAATCAGAAGGTGAAATCCACTCTTCTGGAACCAAACCCAGACTGACTGTGACTCCAAGGATGAAGCAGTTATGGCTGAAATGCAGTATGTTGGAACAGAAATATCTGTGGGTTACTGTGACCAGAAAAGAACATGGGTGGGAGAGGTTATCTCTGGCCAGTAATTCCAGTGCCCTATCTCTGGCAATGCTAGTGTGACACAAGCAAAAGAAGGGGGCATTGTCATAACAAGGCTTTTGTGGCTTGTTGGCTGTTCACAAGCAAGACAAAAAAGAGGAGGAAGGAGAAAGGGGACTTATCTCTTTACTAAAAGATCCATACAGTTGGTGAAAGAGAAGAGAAAAAGAACTACATTCCTTACCTCACTTAAGCCAAAAGGAATGACGTAGATGTAAAGTATTAGGTCTTGATTATCTATTTTTAGATAATTTGTTGGGCAAGGAAGAAACCTAAGTAAATAGGGTTTGTAAAACAGGGATTTGTGCTAAGGCACAGTGCTTTAATATATAGAATTGATTACAATGCCTGCATGCCAAGACAAACAAAATACTGTCACTGGGAAGAAATACTATATTCCCAACCAGAAATGCTTGTGAAAAGCTGCTTGTAACCCTGGCAATGAAAGACTTTAAGCATCATGCCATGTAAAGGGAAAAGAACTGCCTGTACTTTACTAACCAATCCTCCTTGTCTTGTTTATTCCTCACACTCTTTGTTTTCCTTTTTTTTTTTTGTATCTCAGCAATCACAGTGTGACAATCAAACCTAGAAATAAATAGGAGCTGTAAAACCTTGGAGAAGGTCATATTAGAGAAACATATTAGAGAAACAAACCAACAAAATGAAAACTGTGCAAGTTTGTGCTGTCTCTGTTATGGTCATGAGTTTAGAGTAGAAGTTTCATGATTTTCTCTCCTCTGTACGCACATGGAGGGAGATGGCAGAATCCCAGCAGGATCAGGCCTAATGGCATTTATCAGCAGCAGCACTAGTGAGAAGTAGCAGTAGGACTGGCTCCTTCACAAAACTTGGAGAGCCACCATCGTTTTCAGATTTCTACTCTTGCCCACTCTGGCCTCTGCATGCTGCCCCTGCCCTCCAGTAGACTTGCATACAGCTTCTGAGTCTCAAGTCTGTATTTATATACCTAATGGTGGTATTTGCCTCGGTATGTCCAGGTATCTGAGAAACTTGTGACAGAATTTGTTTAGCCTCCCAGAGACTTCCTAGGATAGCAAGGTACTGTACTGTTAGTCCCATTTTGCAGGTGGAGGTGCTGTGCCATACAAATGTTACAGAACTTATTTCAGAGGGAGGAGCCAGGACAAAGCGTTACAGCTAACAGCATGCATTTTTTTGCGTGTTTTCTAAACTTCTGTGTTTTCATGCTAACAGCTGCTCATTAGTAATGTAGCTGTAAGCCTGTTCATCAAGAGCTAGTTGTCTAAAATACTGCCGTGCTATCTAACGACATGATCAGAGGGGGCCCTACCAGATTAGAGAGTAGAGCTGCCTAATAGTAAGGCTTCACAGAAACATTTCCTGCAAAGGAAAAACTTCAAGCACAGGAGAAAAGTTCTGCAGCCCTTCTAAGCCAATGATCACCACTCTGCAGGACACAGGCTAGCATTTGGAGAAGTCATATGAAGTGTTATTGTGAATTCAGCATTAACTCTGGGACCAGTTTGTAACACTGTATGAAATCACCTTTGGAATCTCATAATCTCAAGCATGGCAACAGTCAGGGTTAGAAAAGATTATACTTGCACTGATAACTTATCGCTGAACATTGAACTCCTACGTGTGGTGTCTCAGGAGAAGTTTATGTGATTGAATTGCCTAGTACCTGTTGCTCTACAACATTACAAATACCAGAGTCATTGCAGTAAGGTCAGGCTTGACTAGTGACCCAAGTAAAAGTTGAGAGGAGGAAATTCTGAGTCACTCACAACCTCCTTGCTCCACTACTGGAAGGGGTGTCCCTGTTTGGCTTCTTTGGCCAACTTTAAACACAGTAAGAAACAATCTTATATTCATCATCTTGCAAAGAGCATGTGCTCATGGCAGTGCTCTGAGAGAAGCAAGCCTACAGTCCTGCTCTTGCACAGGAGTGCAGGCAAAGAGGAATCTGGAATCTTTAGTGTCTGGAAATAGCAAACAGCCTAGTGTCTCTCTGCATGCAAAGACTAGAAGAACATAATTGAAACATAGAGCTCCCTCCGTGTCTCAATGCCATTACCAAAGATGCTAGGGGCATGGGAGGACTTCAGTACACAACAGCTTGAGCTAGCAAAAGTCACTTTTGTTTTGCCTAATTTATTTAGACTAGCTTATCCCAAACACTTAGGTGCGTAAGTCCTATTGATACCAATAGAAGGTAAGCATGTGTTTGTCCCTAAAGTCTGGAGCACAAAGATCAGTGTGCACAGGTGTCTGCTTTAGCTGTGACAAAGCTGGAGAACCTGCATCTTTGAGAGTTCCTACTTCTGCCTGCCTTTGATGAAGAGAAATAGCTGAACTTTTTGAGAGAGCATATACCTCTAAAAGCTCACATTCAGTGATGTTTGGAATCATAAATTTGGAAGTCACTTTTCAAGACACTTCTTTATGTAATACATGCTCTCTGAACACCCATGAAAGCAGTGGACGTTCATCAGCAACCGTACTCCAACTGCCAAAATATGCTTTATAGTTGGTCTGCAGTAGGATTAATCAGACAGTCCTCTGGGACTGTACTGCCAAAAATATTGCTGAATACATGCCATAAATATTTGTAAGTCAGGCTACTGCTAAGTAAATCTGCATTTAAAGGTACTCCTTGCTGCCTGTAAATGGCTGCAGCTCTCAGTATCAGTGAAGCTGTGTCTCTTTACAGCAATAAAGAGTACAGCCCTTGAGTTTTGCTACCTGTCTATCACAGGCTACTCTTGGCAAGTGACCTTTTTCATTTGCCTGTTGGTCTAGACATTACAGTAGTGGAAACTGTCTTAATTTTAAGGAGTTCATTTTTCCACAGCGGATTTGGACGTAGTTTGTGTTTGACAAGAAACAGGACTGCTAAAGCTATAGTTTGCAGTCCGAGAAACCCAAGTGCTTAGCATGACAAAAACTTTATTTTTTTCCTCTGTAGGGATGAAGCTTATTCCTGCCTTTCTGTTTTTGTGTTTATTTCAAAGGTGCTTCATTCACAGTCAGAGTGGATTAGGCTGCCTGAGAAAGGAAGAGTAATAAGAAGGCGTTTACTCTACAGAAATGCAGTCAGCACATCAGAGGTCCTTTCTTAAACAGGCCCCACTCACAGCAAGGTTGAAAAATTTAGCAGGAGCAATAATGTGAATCATTTGGTCACAACAAATCTCAGAAAATGCTGCACCATCCTAGGACTTTATCTCAATTCCTCCAGTGAATGTCTTGCTTAGTTGAGGGCAGGAGGGGGGGAAGCACAGACTGAAGATTCTGTGATTGTCTTTGAAACATATATATATATATATATATATATATATATAATCCAAAGGGTTAGGTATAAAACATCTGGAAGTGTACACTGTTTGTTTGACATGCAGTTTGCAGTAGGTATGTTCATGAATACCTCTCTCCTAAGGACTTTACATCCAGATAAAAAGCTTAGGGTAATAAATCAACTTTTACTGTTACAGAAGGGCCTAGTTTACAAGCAGATATCTTCTCTTTTTTTCTCTCTCTGTCTTATTATCCTGGTTTACCTCATTTGCAGCCCTTAAGCTCCACAAACCAATCTCTCATGCAATCGAGAATACAGTTAAAGTTTTATTTCAATTTGAGAACAAGTGTGGTAACGACAGCCGGCTAAAACACACTCCCTTCTTGCATCTCCATGAGAATGCTTCCCTAGAAAATGTCAGCTTGCCAAAAAATGAGCTGTGCTGGTAGTTTGGTGACTTTTTGCTGACTTTTGGTGAGTGCCCAGTGGTCTGGAGAAGACTCTGATGGGACCTGCCAAGCCTCATCTGACAGCCAGGCCTGCCTGTCCTGCAAGCATGTGATCTCCAGGCAGCTCTGGCTTCTTGTCCCCTTGCCAGGCTGCAGGTGGGTGCCTGGGGACACAAGTTCCCAGGCTTGTTTTCCCCCAGTAACCTGAACTCTTGGGGCATCGTCACAAGTTGTGGCTGCTGTTTAGTAACCCAGGTGGGTGATGGTAAAGTTACAGGAAAGGATGGCTTTCCCTTCTGTGGAGAGTTTTTGGAGACAGCTGGGAGAAGAAAAACACATCCCAGTTCAGCTAAGTTTTGAATGTTAAAATCAATTAGTCATACTTTCCAAAGCTGAAGACATCACACAAAAGTCTGTGACAATACCGAAGTCTTATGTCTACACAGCTGTAGTTTCTTGACAGTCAAGCTGTGATTGTTTCCCCAAAGAGTTGCATATGGAAGGGTTAAATTTGGGAGCAAGAGGTTCTTTTAAGGAAAATTTCTCTGGAAGAAGGCTGCTCACTAATGCCAAAAAATGGAAAACTGAGAACTCAAAACACAAGTTTCTGGATTCTTTCTTTCCATCCTTCCTTTTTTTTTTTTTCCTTCTGCTCCTTCAGTTTTTACACATTCATCATCCAGTCTCCTTTCATTAAGTTTTAATTGCTTGCCTGAAGGAAAGAGGTTAGGTTTTCCACATGCTCTTTGATTTTGAGGCACTGGGGTTTAATCACAGTGAGATAATATTTACTCTAACGCTATTGTTTGCACGCTTTATTTTTTCCCTCTTTTTTATTTTATTTTTTTTCCTGTTGATGTCACAGAAGGCACACAGTCCTCAGACAGATTTGAAAAGGCCTTTAAAAGTCATGGAGCTAGATCACACCCTTCCTTGGGTGGGGGGAAAGGAAACTGGTTACGAGGGTAAAATACATACAGAAAACTCTGTGAGTTAGGTGTGGTGGAATTTCCCAAAATATCAATAGGTCTCGAAAGTAATAAGTCAGGGGATGTGGTTTGTATTCCCAGAAAGAGCAAAGAAAAGATTTCAGCACTTCAGAAACTCAGGGGGCGGGGGAATAAGATCAGGGTATGTGATCAGGGGATCGCTGCTCTGCCTCGCTGTTAATTGTGCTGTCTCTAACCATATCTGCCTTGTGTGATAGCTCCAGACCAGGCTGGGTGGTCTGACAACACACAAGCAGAGTGCATTAATCTCATGGGTGTTCCCCAATGCTGAGCTAAAGTGCATTGCCTCAGCCAGGCCCTTTTCTAGCCCAGCTATGGCCTGTTCAGTCCCAGCACCAAGAGCCCAAGCAGGAGGTTACTATGAGTGGGAGGGAGAAGCCGCTTCTGCGTGCTCACCAAGCACCTCAGAAGTCTAATGTGATGCAAAAGGCATTAATGGTACAACCACCCTTCTCTACGTCAAAGATAGGAGGGGTAAATCAACTCCTTATGCAATGTCTGATCTAAAATTATATTTCTGTGATGATCTGTGTAATGCCGAGGAAAGCAGGGCAGCCCCCTGAGACCTCACATCCCCTCTAGCTAAAATCAAATGAGAACAGCCAAACAAGCAAAAAACAAAGCAAAAGAAACACAACCAGAAGAGGCAAAAGTATAGCTTGCTGTGCAATGTAGAATTATCATTTTATTGCTCTTAATAGATTCTGAGCAAGAGAACTGTGTTTTCAGCTCACTTGCCCAGTGTGAAATGTCAGGCACAGCAAAAAGCAGATGCACTCAGTGCAGAACAATGAAGGATCTTTTGTGCTAATAATCTTCATTTTCACATTTTTCCTTCCCCCCATCTCCCTTTCATCACTAAGGAGCTGCTCTTTTATTACCTTCTTTAGGATTCATGCACTTGGATTCCTTCCCAAATTGCAGGTTCACTGCTCTGCCTCAGTTTTGTAAAGTACTTTGCTGACTGCCTGCAAAAACTCTGGATGCACGAATCTCTCTTACATGCTTAAAAAGGGATAGCTGTGGTGAAACAAAAATGTCCTCAGAGCTGAGAGCACTTGGTCTCTCATGTGTTTACTTTATGCTTGAATCCCAGTCATGGAAGAACTGATGGGCCACATCAGCAAGCAGGAGTGTGAAGTGCCTGAGCCCTAGCTGATCTGCTAGCTGATTGCCTGCCACCCCTCCTGGGTGGAATATTGTGCCTGTAAAAGCCGACTGTGAATATATCCAGAGCATGACAGGTATCATGCCCTCCTGTGGCTTACCCCAGCATGAACCAGTAAGGAGGGTATATGCGGACTTGTCAGCCTTACTTTCTGCATAACTGGTTTCACTACCAAAAGCAGCCCAGAGCAAACTCCTAAATTCAGGCGTCTCAGGCTGGACGAGAGCTGGGACAGCTCAGTGGAACACTGAAATTAGACACTTGCCTTTCCTCTCTGCAGACCCAAGATTTTCCACATCACAACTTCCAGACAGCTTGGCACGCTTCAGCATGACTGGCAGCCTGTGTTCCAGAGATACACAGGACCAGACTGAGGATACTCAGGGCAGAAGATCTGTTCTTGTTAGGGCTCTGCTCAGGCTGTCACCTCATAGCTCGCTCTCTCATTAGCTGTAAAGTCAACCTTCCAAATCTGTGCATGGAAAACTGCCTTAATTTCCAGACAGCAGGACTTGCAATTATTCTGGCTAGTAACATTTAACCAGAAAAGTGTCTGTGCTAAAACAGAGGTGTTTTTTGTTTTTGTTTTTTGTTTTGTTTTGTTTTTTTGTGGAAGAAAGCAAAGGAGAGCCTAAAAAAGGTAACTATGGCTTTTGCCTGTATAAGTCTATGAAACCTTATGACGCTGAGCATTTGCAGCCAGGCTCTCTGTTTTGTCATTATCTGTGAGCCAAGGAAGCTCATGTTTCCCAGAGCCAATGGACAGACCACAGGTCTGAACTGGGTGCTGTGGGCTTCCCAAAGTCCTTCTGCTTGTCCTGCTGAAGCTGTGGTAACAGCACTGCCCTAGTGGTGCAGCAAGCTGTGTCACACATGTTGTGGTAGCATTTCCTGCTTCCTCTATGGAGCTATTAACTTAAGATAAAAGGTTAAGTACCTGCACACAGCTTGTTGCTGGCACTCAGCTACTATGGGTCTGCACACACATGGGCTGCTACCACCAAGCACTAAGGGACCATTTTGCAGTCCATAACCCATGCAAGTCACTGCCTTCTTCCACATTAGAGGAGAACAGCAACAGACATTTTCTAAGGCTGAACGTCTTATTCTGTCACCTTAGGCAACTTGTATTAAGGAGACAGGACAATATTTACAAAAATATTCTGTGATGGAGAATTAAAAGCAATCCAACCAAGATAAAGCTTCTAGTTTGTGCACAGGCACTTCGTTGGGGTGTCTCCCTTACCTTTCCTTCCTTTGTTGCTCTCTTCCTTCCTTTTCCTAAGCTATCAAAACATAGCAAAGAAGCCATTTGGGCTTTTAAGAAACAATTTGTCCAATAATAGAGCGGAATCCCACCCTTCTTCAGATAAGAACAGAAGTGATTTCCCTGGTTCTATTTTTGCGGAAACTCCAAAGATAGGAAGCAATATTTAAAAACAAAACAAAGAAGAAAATAAAGCACACACAAAAAAACCACAGTACACCCCACAAGCCAGAGGAGGGGACAGTATGCACAAACCTGTGTTCTCTGGAACATCATCAAATTGCACCTCTGAGGGAAGTGACTGCATTTCAGTGAGCTTACATTTGGCTGACCCTTTTCTTTCAGTATTCATTCACGGCAGCACTGGCTGAGCACTCAGGTCAGCAGCTCTGCGCCAGGAGCTTGGCACCACAGCCCTTGGCGCTTAAGGAGCCTTTTGTATTTAATCTCATAGCGTGTCATTTATCATTCCTGTGTTTACTTGCATGGCTGCCTGCACCTCACACGCTCTTGTTACCCACGTCACTGGCTGTGTTTACTCTAACAGCAGGAGTAGATGTTTCCACCGCTCTCTCAGTTACCTCTTCTGCCACTCAGCCTCATCAACAAGCAACCGTCCATTCTTCAAATTAAAAATAACAGAATTTTATCAGTTCCCTTTGCTTTAGGGAAGGCTAACAAAAATAGTTCATATTTTTCAAAGTATTTTTGTGTGTCTTTGTTCAGCTGCAGGCATGCTAGCCATTGATCGCTGTAGGTTTAGGAGAGAGGAGACAACTTTGACTTTTCTGAGATGGACCTCGTTCAGTCTTTATGCATCTGAATCTGGCCTGTAATCTCTTCTGCATCTGAGAGGAAAAATAGTTTACACAGAGAGGTTTTTTTTTTTTTTTTTTTGCTTCAGGTACTACAAATAGGACATCTGACAGCTTTCAGGGCAGCATCTTTTATTCTCAGCCAGGTTTTACTGGGACATGCATCCTGGACTCAAAAGAGAAAAATCTAAAGTGTGCAGAGAATATGAATGGATTTAGAACTGACATTGAAAAAACATGAAATTCCAGGTTCACTTTACGTAGTGAACCCTTGAAAACTTTACTTCTGTCTCAATTGATGTTGAAATTTGGGACTATGGGCACTGTAATCTGCATATAATCTAGAGAGTATCCAGTCAAGTCCAGAGAGTCCAGAGACTTTCCAGTCAAAAAAGTCAAAGCTCTCGTTAACTGAAGCATGGCTGCTGTGCTGCTATAACACAGGAGATCAGGAGAACAGAGTTGTTTACAGACCATGGGTACTTTCAGTTTTAAGAGAGCACAATTGCAACTATCATGCAACTGAATGATATATATATATCATATATCACATATGTGATATCATATATCATATATATATATCATGGCATATATATATGATATATATGATAAATATCATGTAACTGGATTGATAGAGAGCAACAGAGACATCCATCCGTAATCTTATTAAAAGAAGGCCATAACAGCCTTTTTTTCATAAAAGTTCATTTTATGAAGCACAGCTGATTTCCATGGCAAACCAACATTTGTCCCTATCTAGGATCAAATAATTTCTCCCCTGCCATTACAGAACATGAATTTGTAGTTCTGAATCTGTTGCCCTCCTTTTTCCCCCTTATTGTATTGGAAATATAAAAAGAATTTTGTGCAACTTCCTAGTTGCCAAAACAACTCCAAGACACGTTTCTCATCAGCCCTTTCTCTAATGCCAGTTTGTTTAAGAAATGGCTGAGTTTTTTTTAGCACTTAGTCATGCAAAAAGGTCACTGCTGTGCCTTTGCCTTCTCATCTCAGATGTTAGAGCTTATTTGGTGCTTCACAGATAAATGAGTAATAGAACCAAGCCTCTAAGAGCAAGTCCAGTCAATTCCAGATAACCCTCTCCTGTGTCTAAGCTGATAGATCCAAACTGAGACTATATTGTGAGATACGGTCTGATGCCCACAATATCCCAAAGCTATTCAAATTTGTCAAATCAATCCAGATAAAGTATTGAGGGGTATCTTTGATCAGGACTTCTTTCTGCATGTGGAAGAGTAGAGACTACCAGCCTGATCACCACAGCCAATTAAAGATTGCTGTGTGGTTCTCAAAAGCTTTCCTGATGAGCTTCTGTGGTGACTACTTTGATTTTTCTCAAGGCTGACTATGCTGACTATGCTGACTAATAGCAGCATCTGTGATACTGTTCCTGAAGCTCACACTGAGAAGTCCAGTGAAGGAAGAATGGAGTCAGAGAAACACTCAGAACACGGGAGGTTTGCTTAGCATGAAAACTTGTTGGCAACCAAGCAACAGGATTTTTGTTTCTCATTCCAGTGCTTGTTTGGAGGAATATGTTATGACTTTACTGCTCCATCAGTGAGGGATGCTGGTGGCATGACTATGGGCTATTCAAAAGGCCTTGGGAAAATTGTTGTGAAACAAGTGGCAACCAATTAGTATAATTCACATACTGGTGCCCAAGTTAACACTGACAACAAGAATCTGATGCTATTTGCAGCAAGGAAGTTCTTGAAGCATATCCAGAAAGTATTAACATGCTGCATGCCAGGTGGTGAGAAGGTCACTGGGACAGAGATAATGAGCAACTGGAAACAAAATTCACATGGGAATTTTTATCTGCTCTAATTCTGCCACCATTCCAGGCTTTGTTCTGAGAACTGCTTTGCTGTAGAACCTAATCATGTTTTTTAAATACCTTAAACCAATAAAGTATAGAAGAATAAGCATTTATCATTGGTTTAGCCTGCTCATTTTGTGGACACCCTGTAATCATTGTCCTCTTTAAACATCATCCTCTGCAAAAGCCCTGTTTAGTTATACAGGCTGAGCTAGTCACATCAGTAGATTTCTCCTGTGAAAGACACATTTGAAAGAAATGTAAAAAAATAAGTGATTAACTTGAATATTCATACTGGACAGGAGCTTTTCTTTTCTGAGCTTCTTGGGCTCAGCTGAGCAGTAAAGTCAACACAGCAATAGCACAGATGTAGCATTTGAGAAGAGACCATTGTGTTTACTGGTGCTAAGGAATAGTTTTAAAGTTCTGCCAAGGCACGGACATAATTGCTTTGTGCTGTATCTCTATTCACATTTCTCAGCATTGTTGACTGATGAACAGAGTAGATTTCAGTCAGAGAGAATGGTGGGCCCCCAGTGATGCTCTTCACATGGGAGCTCAAAATGGCAGTCCTGCTTTTCCAAGCCAGAGCCTAATTTATAATGACCTCCCTAATGACGCTGATGAAAGGCAAAGCCGATGTTTCTCATACATTTGAAAGCTGATACCCGGTTCAGAGAAGAGAAAACTGATCTCAGGCACCCTGTTTCAACACCACATGTCTGAGAAAAAACATATTCATCTTCCTTTTATGTGACATTTGAGCTTCCCCCTTCTCCATCCACCAGTTACGCCTTCATACAACCTCCTGGTTGTGTGCTGTGCTTAGAAACATTGACCCAAGCAAGATCAAATGAAGTCTGCTGTCTTGATGAAGAACAGAGATGATGGGGAAACGCTGGTGTTTATCAATGGGAAAAGATATAATGAATGGGGGATAAAAAAAAAAAAGTTTTAATATGTCCGAGAGGGAGAATAAATAATGACAGATAAAAACAGTAAACTGTACTTGCCACTGTCCCTTTAGTAGAGGGAAAATAAACCTTCTAGGCAGCTGCATTATCCTATCTTATAGTGGATTAGCACCATTTCAGTCCGTGTACTGCATCCAAATACTTAGTTAGAACACTCCAGATATAGGGTTCCCTGTGTTTTTTCAGGTGCTTACAATTAATTTATAACTGTCTCTGCTGACTGCCTTCACCAAAAAGCGGGCAGGCATGGAGCAGTCACTGTCAATGTATCTGGAAACATCACCAGAGCCAAAAAATGAAACGTCCACGGCCTTTGTGAGGGCTCCAAGAATGTCAGTACATACAGCCTGCCTACTTTCTATTGAATACCTAAGCTTGACTGTTAATTCAGAACTGAATGTGCCACACAGGCCTGCAGAGACAGAGGGAAAGGATCTGGTTCAATCTATGAGAGGAGATAGCACTTTTCAGGAAGATATCTGCACCTCACAAACCACAGGTCTACAAAAACTCAGAGGTGGCTTAAAACTTCTTAGCAGAGGTACCGCTGGTAGCATAGCCACAGCAAAATGGACCTCAGGGCAAACTGCAAAACCTGCCTGAAACACTAGACAGATGCTTGGGAGTAGACCCGTGTGAGGTTTCATATTATTTCAAGTGGAGAAGTATCAATGATCAAGCAAGATGCATATAAGAACTCTTAAACTGTTAAACTGACACTCTTTGGCTGCCCTTGGAGTCCTCCCAAGTTGCACATTGATGTGCTATGCGGTAATGTTTGGTACCTAACTTCTTAATTCTCTTTGACTAAAGGACATGCCCACATAGACATCTTACAG
Organism: Anser cygnoides; assembly: GCF_040182565.1. Lineage (NCBI taxonomy): Eukaryota > Metazoa > Chordata > Aves > Anseriformes > Anatidae > Anser > Anser cygnoides. The sequence goes on from NC_089874.1 coordinate 70,863,547, forward strand.
CTTTCCCTGTGGCAAAGCTATGACTCCCGCTGGGGTCACTGAGCACATTGTTTTTGAAATAATGTTCTCTTCAAGATCTGTCTACAGAGAGCAGGGCTCTAAGGAACCTTGTCCTTTGTATTTTTTTTTGTTTGGGGCTTTAGGGTGGTGGTGGGTGGATGGGGAAGCTTTTTAACCTGTTAAGCTGCTTTTATGCTGTTCCACTAAGGAAGTTTACAGAAAGAATGAGAAGGCACAGAGCTACATAATACGAGTGTCGTAGTTCAGAAACAGTGACATTTTGTCAGTTTACATTTTAGGGTGGGTTTTCCTCACCCTGTGATCCCTAGATCCCTAATTTTAAGAAGTCTGCAGGTGTTAGCTAAGAAAAGCTGTCCCACTGTCATTATGCTAATGGAATCTGCACCTCTCTGCACCCAAAAGCCTTTTGGGACCCTGCAATTGTTCTGGTTTATGTTACTTGGAGTGGTGTTCAAAATTTATTTAAAATATTGGCTAGCTAGCTGTAGCTCTGTACACAGAGTATACACATGTTTATAGGGAAATCAATGCCAGGAGATGATGAGTTTACAAGCCCCAAGGAACAGGAAGAGCATCCTGGAGCTGAGAGCAGAACTCTCCTGGCTTACAGTCCTTATAGGCAAACAGACAATTTAAAGAGCTTCTACTGGACCTGGTATTACTGGAAAAGCTCTCACTTGCAGTGTTGCACCTCATTTCTCCAACTTGGGAAAGAGGAATCCTGTGTTATGTTGCATCATTTTCTGGGTTATTTTGGTTTCCTGCACACTTCTTTGTCAAATTCAGTTCTTCTTTCTCTCCACCTAGAATGTCCTTGAAGTTTTAGAAAAATTCTTGCTTGTTTGTTCATTTGTTTTTCTTCTCTTTCTTTCTCCACAGAATCTTATGGCAAGAGCCCTGTATGATAATGTCCCTGAATGTGCAGAAGAGTTGGCCTTCCGTAAAGGAGACATTTTGACAGTGATAGAACAGAACACTGAAGGCCTTGAAGGATGGTGGCTCTGCTCCTTACATGGCCGGCAAGGCATCGTTCCAGGCAACCGTGTGAAACTTCTGATAGGTCCAGTGGTACAGGACAGTCCATCTGGCCAGAATATGTCCAGTTCAGGACTGACACATCAGTCCTTCAACCAACAAAAAATCTATCAAGTGCCAACCTCGCATGCTTCTGCACAGGACCCTGTCTACCAGGTGCCGCCTTTGCATCTGAATCAGGGAATTTACCAAATACCCACTGGTCATGGTCTAGTGGGGCAAGATATTTACCAAGTGCCACCTTCCATGCAGAGATGCCTTGACGGTCCGCCTCTGATTAACAAGGTACATGCATTTACTTTCATATCATAGCTCCAAAGCAGGTCATTTGTGCCGACTGCCAGTGAAGTAGTTAATATGTAGTAATAGCCTGTGGGCTTAAGGACGGGTAAATAAATAAGTCTACTACCAATTGCTGAGCTACTTACCAGCTGCTAAAGGTGAGGGAAGTATGTGGTCTTGTGTCCTCACAGGCTCCCTGAGCAGCCTGGAGCACATCTGGCCTATGGCATTTTTGCATTATATGCTCAAAAGATAGCTACTGCAGTGAGATTAACTCTCCCACAAGTTAATGAGCAGTTACATCATCTGCCCAAGTATTTTTTGTTTAATTAAATATGTATTGCCTCAGTGGTTCTAACTACAAAGGGAAAGCAATGATTGATGAGACAGGAGATACTTGGGAGAGTGAAGGAGCAAGAGGATGATAATGAGGGGTTAATAATGAACCTAAAGTTTCTAAGAATGCACTTGATAATTATCTATGCAGATTTCTTGATTGAAAGTGGGATCTCCAAAGCTGAGAGCTCCAAAGGCTCCAGTGAGAATGAGCGACATTGCATTATGTGGATCCCCCCTCTTCCTGTTGTCCATCTCAGGCTCTCCTCATCTCCAATCATTGCCTCATTTTACATTTGCAGGTGAAATGGTGCACAGTACCACCTGTGCATATGGCAGCAGGGTCTTGGTAACTGAAAAGATTAGGGAAAGTGTGTACAAGTGAGGGAGGAGATTCTCCTGGCCTTCCAGACTGCTTATTGCCAAGCCAAAAAGAAGTTGCCCTGCAGTCCTTCCATTCCCAGCTCAGCAGCTCTGGCTAGCATCTAGCATCTTCCTTACCTTGAGAGTGTAAAGCATGGTATTTATATCCAAGTTATATGAGCAGATGGTGTCTCTGTAAGGAAGTTCCTGACTAGTTCAAACTTTTATCTCATGATTTATATTGGCAAGACAGTCTGTTTTGGGTTGTTCTGTTTGTTTGTTTGTTTTTAGACCCTAAATTCACATTTTTTCATATCAGGCCTTCAGAAGAGTTCTTCTCATGATTTTATTTTCTTGTTATAATTTCATTTTCATTGATAGGAATAAATGGACTTTTTTCCTTCTGCGCAAGAGCAAAAGATCTGTGAAATCATTCCAAGTCAAATTATAGGAGAGGTTTGATTGCTCAGCTTTTCCACAATTATGCTTTGTAGGGCATGCAAAAAGATAAAATGAGCAGGAAGATAAACTGCACTTGCTGCATAAGTAGAAGTAGGATCTTTGTTGGAGCAATCTTGGGTTTTCTTGGGTAACCTCACATCTTCTATCTCCTTTTCTCCTGTGCCTACAGGCTAGATACAGTTAAACATTTTCTGGGGCAGTGTAGTTTACCTATCCACGGTAACATTTAGGCACCTTCCCAGGTAGTGAGCAAACACCTGGCAAAGAGCCTCTTCTTGAATAGATAGCAAAGAAAAGATCACATTTTAGTGTAGGTCTGTATGGAACAGCCCAGAACCATGTGGAGATGCCTCACCCAGCTGGCTCAGTCCACAGAAGATGCACCATACCGCAGAGCTGCACCAAGCCTGTCAAGAAGCCCAGGGTGTTAGCTCAGATTACATTCTATTTACTGACCAGCTACTTTGGTTTTAGGACCTGGCCTGTCTAAATGATGACTAGCGTAGTTTACGCAGCGTAATGAGTGTGTGTGTGTGTACTCTGAAAGGCAAAAGTGCAAGCCTGAAAGGCAAAGCCCTCCAACTGCATGCAAAATCTCTTAACCTTCCCTCATGCCATCTCCAGCTCCACTGAAACTAATAGGACATTCTGCATAAACCTGACCGCTGCATGGAGTGTGATAAAACCCCAGGTACATCGAAATAATTGAAACAGAGATTTCAGTTAAATGCAAACTTCTTATTGAGGTGTGCAAAAATCAGAGAAACTAAAACATCTGTTTTCACTAAGTTTCAGCCTGGAAATTTTTCAGAAAATTCGAATATGCTTTTTTTCTGAATTCAACAGAAAACTAAGACCATTTATTTGTCTGACTTATAACTTGTTTCATTTAATTCTTTGCAAGTTATGAAAAGTCAGCCGTGCTGCATAAAAACAAGTGGCTACACTGTCCATTGTAGAATAAACTAAAGGTGCAATTTATAAAGTGGTTTACCCTCAGCCAAATAGCTGTCAACCTGCTTAGCACCGGCCAATTCTTGTTACTTAGGATGGGATTGTTTTAAGCCCAACTTTAAATTTATTTGTCCTAAAAGCCCCGAATTTCGCTATTCAGTATTAGTGTCAAACTTGCTGGATGGCAAACCTCATTGCAGTGTCTTCCTTTGATTAGAGGCAGACACATGTTTAGCCCCTTGGAATTCTCTGTTTCAGACTAAGAAAAGTGCTTTGGGGTTGAAATGATGATAGACAAGAGAGAACTGTAGGTTTATTAGTAACAGAAGAGTCTAAGGCAAGAAAAAAAAAGTAAAGAAGAAAATACTCCATTCTTTATCAGTCTAACCTTGCAAAGCAGTGTTTAGTGCTATGCTCACCAAAAACAGCTGCTGCAACTCCCTGCTAATGCCTTCATGAAAGAAAAAAAATAATTAAGGGGAAGACTTTAGCACTTGCCTCCTTTGTCTGGGGAAACAGCCTGTCCCCAAATCTTCCTTCTCTAGGGATCAGTAAAAACAATCCTTAGTATTAAGGAAAGTTGGAAATCTTGAGCATTTGATTTTGGGAATCTTTGCCTTGACTTCATAAATTATGAATATCTTTTCTCAGACTTGTGACACCTGCAAAAATGACTTAAGTGAGCCATTCTGCTTTCTTCCATCAGCAGAAGGAGTTGGTTAGCAAGCTGTGTGACTTGGTGGGGCTATGGAAGTTAAAGGGTTTTTACTATACACTCATCGTATGTGTAAGCCTTCTCCCTTCTCATAGCAGTAGCTCAAGAAGGCTGCGTCCTAAACACCATCCTAAGGAGGTCCAGCAGCAGTTCCTATCCTATGCATTTCCGTGCACGTTTGCCTGTTTTCTTTGTGCAAATGTGTGGTTTGGCTGCCATACAAGTTTTACAGGCAAAGCTCTGACTGCTGTCAGGCAGGAATTGTCTAGCCTCAAGTAACAGTAAATCAACAGCAGGCATGTTATAAAGCTGTGTTGAGGTAACACATCTAGTTAGCCAGAAAGGCAAAGCAAACCAAAAGGAGTCCTGAGGCAGGTAATTATAATGATGAATTGATTCTGGCCAGGCAAGTTGTTGACGACAGAGCTCTACCAGCTTCTTCTGTCAAATAAAAATACCACCTTCTAAAACTTACCCTACAAATGACAGAGATAACGAGGGGTGGTTTAAAATTAGCCTTGCTCAGCAGTAAGCTTTTACAGCTGTGCTGCAAGTTCAGTCACAAAACAGTTACACCTCCAAGTGTGAAGAGCATCAGAGGAGCATAAAGATACAAAAGCTGTATCTTATGATTTATTTCTCCCTTCTGTGCTCAGCCTTACTTTCACTGCAACCAGCAAAGAGAAGGAACCTTCAGTTAAATCTGGTATTCAGGAAACCTGGGTTTTATCCTCGCCACAGACTTCTGCATAGTCTTGAGTGGAGTCTCTGCACCTCAGTGATCTCATCTGCAAAACATGTGGGGGCGATTATAAGGGAACTCATTCTGTGCAGACTGCTGGGGGAACATCCTTTGGGAAAGGTGCCATCAAAGCACAAATTGTCTTCTGCATCTGCAGTTACACATAGCTTTCTCTAATTTAAAGCTCTTGTGAAAAATAATGATTAAAGGACATCACCAACATAATTTAAGTCTTCTCTTTTTCTGGTTCAGTGTTTCCCTGACTGACCTGCTCCACTGTCCCTGCCATCCAGCAAATAGCTTTGGCCAAAAGTCTAAAGGAATTGTTCCCTTGTTGGAAAGCCATTACAATATCATCTGAAAGCTTTCTGTAGGAACCAGTAGCTTGAGCGAGAACTTTTGATCAAGAGAAATCGGCACAAAACAGAATATGAGGTGGGTACACCACAGCTGTTCAAGGAGGGAAGCAACTGCTCTGCAGTGGATATCAGCCCCGAAGTACAACTCCCACAAGGCACAGAGTAACTCAGCCAAATAGAGATTAATGCCAACTAGGAATACATCAGCTTTTTTTTTTAAAGTAGAACTCCACAGCTTAGGAAACACTTAAACTTTCCCACCTTTTAAAAGTGCATGAAGCAGAACACAAAAGGAACTCATATTTGCATGTGAACATCCCTGGCCTATTTCGAAGTGTAAACACGCCCTTGACAGGGATCAAGACTTTCACACCTCACCATCTTGTGATCTCCAGCTTTTTCACAAGTTCACTGCCTTCAGGAGGAGGTTTAGGCAAACTGTGGTTGAGAGAACAGACCTTATTCCCTGATGGTCTTCAGTTACCCTAGAGTCATGTTGGTTGAATCTACGTGAAAGTGGCACCACCACCCCACAAGTAGCACCACCCTGACTGTTCTGGCATAGGCTTCAGTAGCAAGTCAGTTAGCCACATTGTGACGTTTTTCCTTCCAAGTAAACAAATACTGTCCTTGTGGGGAGGAAACAAATGGCTGCAATGTAATGTTTGTTCCAGGAATGAGCCTGCCCTCTCTTTATCATCTTTTTTCTTGCCTAGCTTCACATTTATGAAGTATGAAAATACATACACCTAGCATAGTGAAGAGCTGTGGTTAGCATGGTAGATACTTGTGTCAACAAGTGACAAAATAGTGCATATGCTCCCTTTCTTTTTTTCATAAAAAAAATGTATTTACATTCCAAAATGGAATAATGTCCCCATTTACCCTCAAGTAACAGCTTCCTGTGATACAGTTTACTTAAATGGCCCAAGCAGTCCATCTTTTTACTTTCACATTACAAATTCTACTTTGGGGATTTGTGTCCTTTGTAACAAGATCCTACTTCAGTGTTAAAGTGTTGAACACACAACAAATTTGCTGAGTGCAGCAGGAATTGTAACACGTACCTCAACACTCAGTGCTCTGTTTCATGAAGTGTGCTCGGAAGGATGAAATTCTCTCAAATGCAAACTGAATGGTAAAAGCAGCACACAGACATATCCTTAGATTTGGGTGTTTCTCTTGTAACTTCATGTGAAATTAATAGGAGAAATGCCATTTTAACTGCATGGGCTTCATATCAGTAATCTATCCTCAGTAGTCTCCAAGAAAACCACTGGGTGAAGAAACCCTCATCCATAAGGCAGAGTAAGCAGTAGTTAGTCACTGATGTGATTTGTAGAGAGCTATTTTAAGAAAAAGACTGCATTTTATTAGGCTGAGTAAACATATGAGCTCAGCATTACTCCTTGTTTCTCCCTATGCACAGCTCTCTTTTTAATCAGTTCTATTTGTAGACCAGAGGCATGCATTTTTTCCTAGTAGTATCAGAAAAGGGGCCAGTCCTGCAGCCTCATTCAACAGGTGAGCTCCCCAGGAACACAAATCTGCCTGCAAGGCACAAGTGCAGGATTAAACCTTAGCTTTAAAAAAAAATAAAAATAGTTAAAATAAATAAATAAGAAAAAAGCAAACTTATGGGCTCTTCCTTGGTGGTTAGACCTAACTGCATCTTTGGTTACACCTGAAAATCCACTAGCCAAGCACTAGGTTTGGGTAATTTAAATTTCCCTGCAAGTGCCCAAACCATAGAACTACAGCAGTCAAGCATTTTAGAAAAACTTGAGTGCAAAACTGATTATTTAAAAAGTGAGCCTCATCATAGGAGGACGTGCAATTTCTGAGGTGGGAAATGGATGGATGTAGACTGGTGTTTGACTGTCTGGAAATATAGTGCTATTGATAGGTAGAGGCTTTGCAGGTGCTGGATGATTTTGTAGACAGTTGTTTTGGCAGAAAACTTACCAGCATCAGAATGTCATAATTTCACATCTGGTATGTTTGTTGGTTTTTTTTTGTTAATAGCAGTGCTAATATTGCGTGTGATTTTTTTCACCTTTAGAAAACCCTAAGCTTAAATGAACCTTTCTACCAAAACAGATAATCCAAATGGAATCAAAGTGAAATTAATGCAATTAAATTCTTAGGAGACAAAAACATTCCATGAGACAGTACATCCGTAATCCCTAAAGAACACTGACATATTCCTATTGGATCTTATCATCACAACTTTTTTTATATACACAATCAGACCTGTCTGAGGTCGTCTAATTATTATATTAACTGCATCCTTAATTGCCTGTTGCATTAATGCCTGTTTAAGAGGAGTCTATGCCTCCCATAAACTTGCCAAAACAAGCTGTGTAAATGTAAACACCAGTTAGCAGAACTTGTCTGAACACTTGCCTTGAGAAACCCATACAAAAATAGAACCAGAATATAGCTTCTAAGCCCAAGAACCTCTATAAATCAAATTACATTGAACTTCTTCCTGCTGGAAGCTTTCTTTTGCCTACTTCTCTCAGAGCAACATGATTCTCAACTTAAGTGACTGAGAGACGCTTCCCCTACTTCTGCTTGTGTACACCCATGAGAGCACTCACGTGAAATTGAAACTGGCAGTGTTTCATTGCAACCATTTTTCCCCTCACTTGGAAATGCCAATTTGCCCAAACGGAAACTGTTGACAGGGAAGAGTCATTTCTGAGAAATGTCGCAAATAAAGAATAAAATATTTGAAGGGAAACAAAAAGTCATTGAAACATCCGACTTAAACATTTTCCAAATGAAGGTTTCTTACCCCCCCTCCCCCTTTTTATTCTCCTCTAACATTATATCTAGAAATTTAATATAGGAAGGAAGAAATAAAGAAAATAAGATGAAACTCCTTAAAAGAATTAAAACAAATAATTTGGACTGAACCAAACTGATTTATTGTTTGTTAGCCTTCAGGATTTCCTATCACTCACAACAGTAAGACCATTCTCTGCCCTACCTGTCCCAGAACCTTTTCTTCTCATCTTTGTTCTTCATTTCATCTCATCCTCTAAATGCCCTATCATTAGGCTTCTGTTTTTGAGAGCAGACAGTCATGCTATTACCAGCATAGGAGACAAGTGCACATGTTGAATGGTTCTTCATGTTGGAACCTTTTTAAAATGGGAAGACTAAATAGGCTGGGATGGCCAAAGCAAGAAGCTGCTTCCAAAACACTGAAGTACCAAGTTTTGCCATGGGCTTTTCATCAATCAAAGCTTGTGCTCAAATTTGATCACAGGCTTCCAGATAATGCTTTAGCAAATAACACATACTTCTCCACCAGAAGAACTAAGCACACAATAATTTTGGCAGATTTTTTTCACCACAACCATTTATTTTGGCACTCTAGAGTTCATGACTCTTCTATCACCAGTACTGTAACACATTAGCTCTTTAGCCCTGCTGGCCAACATGCAGAAATGATGAAATCAGTCTGTCTTAAATGAGTAATTGTTACGGGGATGGCACTAGTAAAACCCTTCACAAGTATATTGGACAAGTATCACTTTTTCCACTTCCCTTGAAAATGCTGATAATTTTTAACTATAAAGAGCTGCTCTTTGCAGTTGTTCTCTTCCTCTCCTCAAAAGTGACACGTCTTCAGAAGTATTGATTTGTCTCTTTCTTTTTAATCACATTTTGTAAGGAAGAATGACATCAGAAGCTAGGAATACTCCTTCCCAGTCAGCCTTGCGATTCAAGGGCAGCCAGCACCAAGCCTGTTCCACTGAAGCAAGCAGAAATGTTGCTCATAACAAAACTGGCAGAAAACCCTCAAGCTGATGTGAGTGAGAGCAGGATCAAGTCATGAAAGCATCATTAAATGAAAAAAAAAAAAAGTAAAATTTTGTTAATGGCAAATGTGTTGATCCTTTTTCCACCTTGTACTGCTCATTCAGCAAAGTCTATGCAAAGATGGACCTTTGTATCTGCATTTGGTTTTTGATCATGAACACCAGCAGCAAGCAAAAATTCAACACCATAATCCAAAACTACAGCTGATGCAAATCAGCACCATTCCACTGCACATAATACAGCACTGTCATTCTATGCTAGTGGAAGCTTAGGTCGTCTGTGTAACTCTATAACTTAAAAAACAAAACAAAACAATACAAAAAAATGAACCAACCCCCCCTCTTCCCCTCCATGGGTTCATGGTTTGGATCAAGGCCAGCATGTGATTTCAAATTTTTTATTTTAAATCACTTTCACGTCTTCTATTTCACATCTTTGAGAATCGCGATGCAGAACTTGCATAAATCTGGTTGAAATAAGATGACATCAAAAGAAGAAAAAAGTAACAGATTTTTGTTACTTCTTATTATTTGTATTACGGCACCATGTTTTGCTTTATTTTGCTTTTTAAAAAAATAGACTGGGCATCTACTGGTGAGGCACTTCATAGCCACATCATAAAGTTTCCATTTAAAGCCCTAAGCCTGCAAAGCGAAGCATTTTTAATTTAACACACTGGGTGAGTCAATGACATCTGGACATGCTTCAGCCCTGAGAGCACGTACAATGACAGCAGAAAAGCAAATCGTCATAAGCAATGGTCCCAGACAAGAAGTGGACATAAAGCACAGGCAGAAAATAAGCAGGCATTTTAAAGATGCATGCAACATCAAAGAACAAATCAGTTCTGCGTCAGGGTAGCGTTTTACATGTAACCTTATCTTCACACATCTGAATCTTACTTCTCAGAAAATTCAATGGGGAACACCCAGTTAAAGACAGCCTGCACAAAAGCAGCAGTGTCACCACGTGTGTTGATACCATGCCTCTTTCTGCCAGAATAACTCAGTCAGGCTGGGAAAGAGAAAGCAGTCATTCCTATCGATTTCCTTCTGTACTTCAGAAACAGTTGGCCTCATAGCACTAGAAATCAGCTCACAGTTGCAGCTCCAAACCTGGTGCATTAGAACTGCCTCTACAGGCTTCCCCCCCCTCTTTCAGCTTGTGAGCCTTGGTCAAAAGCTCTCCAACATTTCAGTGATGACAGAAAGTACTCTACGTGAATATTTTATAGTGGCCTGGTGGTTATTCATTATTTAGATTGAAATAAAGTGTTATGATTTGATTATGCTAAGACCTATGGCAACTCACAAAAACAAACATTAGTAAGCACAAGCATAGTTAGCACATGTGATAATGAAACCACAACCTTTATTTACTGACAGCTGGAAAACACATCGGATATCGTCATGTATAGCAAATAAGTTAAGATTACTGCATCATACAAATATTTTTGCTCATTTTTTGCAGCAGACAATCCTGAGTGATTTGATAGGTGTTATTGTCAGGAAGTGCATTATCAGTCACTGGAAATCTTGATACAGCTTGTAAAAGACAGGAGAGGAAACACTTAACTTTTGTTTGTTTGTTTGTTTTTTGTAAAAAGGACGGAGTTTAGCCAGCTAGCCAAGTTTTTTCAAATACTCATCTTATCTTAGGAACACTCTTCTTAACACAACCTTCTTGCTGTTCTACTTAGTCATATAACCACCACCACCCTCATTAAAAAAAAAATAAAAAATAAATAGACACGTGGCTTCCTAAGCACATGAAGCAAAACAGAAAGACGGGCTGAGAGGTGGCTCACTGTCTGATCCAGCACAGTTCAGTGGCTCATAGAGTCCAAGAGAAAAGGGACCACTCCCCAACCCCACCCCCGCAAAAAAAAAATCTCTCACTCTCTTACAGTTTTCCCATATCCCTTTGGCTGTTTCATTTTCCTTACAGACCTAAGATAGTCCAGGTAGCTGTTATATAGCTACTTAAGAGGCTTGGGAACAGATTTGCAATAACTGTAGAGTTTTACATTAAACAAACTTACAGAAATACCCTACAACAGAACAGATATGTTACTTTTCCTTTAATTACATTTTGATTAATTTTTCCTATGTCCAAGCTTTATAATGGCTCCATTTTATGCACTACCGCTTGGTCTTTTCCAGGACAGGATTCCTTTCAGGGCAAGCCACAGCTGATTTAACAGAGCCAGGACTGACAGCTGACATTAGCAGCAGCTTCTGGCTGTGGCTCATGCCCTCTGCTGAGAGTTACCCATGGGCTGAAGAGGAGAGCATCGTGGGAGGAAACATATTTCAATGCAAATATTCCTCCAGATTTAAAAAATACATATACAAGATCTAATGCATATGCCTCCTCTTCTTCACCTCTAAAAGCACTGATCTGTTTCAAAAGCAGTCAGCAAGGGTTGGTTCAGAAGGTTCTTGGGATTAAGAGGCAGTACTGGGAAATAGCGGTGATTTGGGGCAAGTTGTTCAACATACCCATGCTTCAGCTTTCTCACCCTATAAGACTCAGTAAAGCTTAATTTCCATCATTCTGCATATTAGGTACTGCAGTTCAGGGGAAGAGGCTGAATTCTGCCCTCCACAGTATTGCTGTAAATCCAGAGTAATTCTGTTGGCTTCTGTACATTTATTCACCCTGTGTCCTCCTTAAACCATGTAAACTACAATTTTGTGCTTCTGCAGGAAGCACAGGAACTGTCTTGTGGCTGCCTTAGTTTGGAATGTTCTCTGTTTTAGCCTAACTTCCATTTTAATCCTGGAAGAAACAGAATATCTTTTTTCCTTATGTTTAAGGAGGAGAGTTTTAATGAACCACAAGGCTGGGAATTTTGCAAAGTACATGCACGTTGAGCTCTTTTTCTTGGTCATAAATATGCCATTGGCATGGAAAAGACGCAAGTAATTGCTTTTGGAAGAGTGTGGTATTCAGCAAGAACAGAACAAACTTTCTGTTCAGTTGTCTTTGTTTTTCGGTACTGAAAGTTCAAAGTAGGCTCATTACATGTTTCACCAGAGCCAAATCTGGTCCCTGTTAGTTGCTCTGCATGGATTAAGTGGTTAACGATGTTTTGAGAATGTTGGGCTAACTAGTTTGTGGGAACACCATCTGTTTCCTTCAGTGTGTAAACAAGGAAAATTGCTGATTTGAAATGCAGGATTATTTAAAGTCAGATAACCACAGGCATTCTTAAAAGAGAAGAGGTAAAAGGAAAAAGAATCCTCTTGTGGTCTGAGGATCAGTGACATTTGCTGGAAAATAAATCCTTAAGTACCAAACAGGGCTGCTATCCCCATTCCACAAATGAGAGAAGGAGAACTTTTCTTTTGCAGCCACCTCCTTCCGTGTGAAGTCTGTCTTCAGAACTAAACGGATAGCGAACATGCAAAACCATAAAAACTGGTTCAACAATGCGTTGAAAGGGCTGAGCAACCCATTCAGAAGAACAGAGTTCATTTAATAGATTTGTGGGTGAATACCCCAAATCAGAATTTTCTTCTGAAAGTACTGGGTCTGGTGGCTTTCTTCATCTATCCAGCTACCTCCCTCTTCCTTATTCAGAAAAAGCAGTGTTCCACATTTTCATTTCATTGAGCAGCATCAGTATTCTTTTAAATTACTGTTACGAAACATTATGTTGGTATCAAGGTATGTTTTGGTGATGAGCAGCTTCTGTTCTGAATTGACTAGGAACAAGCAGTCCAGCAGAAGGCATGTTTAACCTAGTGAAAAGTGATGGAAGGGAAGAGGAGCAGAGGTACAACAGGAAATGTTCTTGTACTCAGTGCAGAGCTTTATCAGCGTTTGTGGGGAATTTTATGAAATCACTCAGAACATGTTGTTACTGGAGAATGATCCTTCACACAGGAAAATACACCTGAGTCACTGGGAGAACAAAGTTGTCTTTCATATTATCAACAAACCTTGGTTGTTGCTGGGTGTTGCTGGTTTTTTTTTTAGAACTGTATTTTCTGTTTTTTCTTATAGCTATTTCAGAAGCCTGAAAAGGAGCAGACATAAAAGCCTCAGGCATTTTTACTTGGAAAATAAATGCCACATTAAACACAGTGCACTGCTAAGTGCGGCCTTCAGACAGGTCAGGTCTCATGTCCACAGTCAGTCATATAGGCAGGCTGTACTCATGAATCCCCCAAATCAGGCATGTGGTGTTTTAACCTCACGCTGCCTTTGATGACAGCCAGAAGCCCCCAGATAAAGGAGTGACGCTGCTTGACTACTACTTCAGCTTAGTCAAGTCTGTGCAAATGCAAAAGTGTCAGAAAGATAAGTGCAGTTGGCTTCCTTCATCTGGCAAGCCTAACTTTAGTGTAGTTATTTAGGATCACATTGCAGCCATAAATAAAAACAGTAGCCTTGTAGTTGTTTAAGCCTTTCACATGGCATCTAGTAGGCCAGCCTTTTCTGAAAAATGGGAAGGGTCTCTAAGAATGAGCAACAAGAATAACCGCAGCTGCGTGATACTGCTGCTGTGCAAATACTGAAGAACTTGAGGTGCCAGAAAGCTCCTGCTGAGGTGCTGTGTGCTGTCTCCTTGGGTAGGACTGGAAGAAGCATCTTACATCTGAGGCCTGGAGGAGATCTGGTCAAATTTTACTCCTAATCTAGATTTAGGATGGAGTTCAGCTTCTGGATAAGGTCACAACTGAGCAAAGGTTTATAAAGATTTCAGCCCGAGGAATGATGCCCATCTTTTTGGAGCCTAACAGTCTTGTCATGCGAGGCACCACTCAGCAGGTAAAGCAGAGCTGACCTGCAGCGGTGCACCACTTCTCCCTGTTCCCAGAGCTTGAGTGGGGCCCCTGCCTGCATCTCAACAACAGTCTGTTTTTTTCTCTGTCATGGTCAAGCACTGCCCTGGCGTAACAAGCAGCCTAATGCCACAGTGTTCACTGTGGCAAAAATATTCATGTAGATCGGCTACACAAGAAGCCCTTTAGGTTTTTACTTTGCATTTTCTGTTCTCCTGAAGGACAATTTTTAAAAATCCAGTGACTCATTATTGAAGCAAGGCTGTGGCTGTGATTTTCGAACTGCTGGAAGGATCCTCTGAGTAAACACTGCTTAAAATCAAGTCCTTCTGTTCCTAACTTGGGTGGAAGGCATTTGACTGGCAGCACCCAACTGAAGGGAAAAAAAAAAAAAAGTATGCTAGTCTGATCTCTAGCCCTCATGGTCAGAAAAAGCACAGGGAAGTGATGTTGAGTTTCTAAGGCAAACAACATAATCCCAGTAGTACATGAGAATGGCCTGGGAGGGGTGATGTCTGGAGTGAGCCATTATGGGAAACTTCCAGTAACTTAAGGGAGAATTGTCTTTAGAGTTTTGCCTGTAGATCTCTTTTACAATGTAGTAGGTGACTCTGGGGGAAAAGAAACAGTCTGTAATAAATTTACATTTTTAGATTATTTTTAAAAAGCTCATAAGTATTTAAATCCTATTAATCCTACACCCACTTCAGCAGGAGCTCTCTGATGGACAGTGAACCGGTATAGCACTATGGAGATCGTATTGCTTCCAGTTCCATCTTCCCTGTCCTCTGATGCTAATTCAGGGAAAAGCAGCTGCAAAAAACAAACAAACAAACAAACAAACGACATGACATTCCTCCCTCACCTTAGGTGCACACAGTCAGCACAGTGTACATACTACAGGGCACATTGCCTTGGGCTACTCACAGCTGAATCACACCTGTATTTGAAAGTGATAGGACAGTCACCATGGGGTGGGGGGGAATCCAGTGTTTTTTTCATGGTACGGTGCCCTGAAAAAAAACTACACAAAAATATTTATGCAGCAAATAAAAAGAAGAAAAGCCTGCATTGTTAATACAGCAAAGAGGAGGTAGCAGGTTAACATCAAGGAGTTTCCCTGCAGACCTCAGCCAATCAACACTCACAGTGAAATTTGGCCAAGACGCGAGGATTTCTTATAGCCAAAACTGTTGTGGGATCTTTACTGAGCACGTGGTTGAAAATTCTCTTTGACATCTTGCATACATTTCTAAAGGTAGTTAAGTAGCTCTGGTAAACAATTCTCCCCTGCTGAGCACAAAACCACATCTCATATGGGCCTATGTAATTTGTCATTTTATGCCTTCAGGTTACGGTATTTCTATTTATTTTTGTTGTTGTTGGAGTCAAGCAGCACCGGCAGAGGTTAAGCAGTATTTCCGCTATAAAATTAGCTCTTTTGGGGGTTAGGTAACATCATTTCTTTTATACCACACTATACTGAAATTCTAGCACACAGATGCCTTCCAAGACATAAGGCATTTATTTTTCACCAAAATTTATTTGAAGTCATTATGGTTAATGGTTTAGAAAATGCCAAAAATGTAAATTCTAAGCTTTTTTCAGAGATGGCTCTCACATTGCATACTTAAAGAATGGCTTAACATTTCCTCTCTCTTAGCCACTAATATAGACAAACCAAATGGAGACAGCATAATTAAATGCCCCACTTCGGTAGGTTTAAGAATAGCTTTTCTAGGTAAAGAATTTTCAAAGCCACAGCTCACACTCAGTTATTCAGGATGTTGTCCTGTGGGGCACAGTAACATGAGACATTCTGCTGGAGTAGGTAGAAAATACTTCCATGAACAAAGGGGGAAGACTCCCATAATATTTTGAGCCTCTGTCAGTAAGTGGGAACACTCAACACGTCAGTAGGATTAGCAAGGTCTGTATAGCCTTGATCTCAGTGAGAGGGTGGTATGACCATCACATCATGTGGTTTGTGCTAACTGGCAGTCAACGAGAGGAAAGGACAAAGTTCTCTTATATCTCTGAAAGAGAATCTTTGCTTGACAAATAGGAGATAAACAAGCAGCCATGTCAGAAGTGGTCTGGAAGAAATGGATGGTACATTTATAGCTACTGATGGTCACTTTGCTGAGTTCAACTGTCAGAAATATATGTAGACTTGTGTTACTGACATTGTCACCTAAAATGTGAATGTTAATAATACCAGAATGTTTATACTGAAAACCCTATGCATTTACAGAGAGTACATGCCAAAATCTTCAAAGACTTAAGTTTCCTATTCTTCCAACCCACAGGTAATAACTCCAGTCAGGTCAGGCCAAGGTTATGTTTATGAATTCCCTTCCAAATACCAGAAGGATACCTACGACATCCCCCCTGTTCGCCCTCTCCAAGGGGTAAGTACCAATAAAACTGCCAACAGCACTGAAAAGGCACAAAAGATTAATTTCTACCAGAAGTTTAAGAGCAAACTGAGTTCTCTCATTTCAGAGTGAAAACATGTTTTAATTAAATGCAATGACTTTTTCACAGAGTGCAGAAGTATTTCAGAGTTGTATTTGAAGTTGACTAAGCTCTGGCAGCACACCAAACACAAAAGTCCCATTCGTTTTCTGTATTTTGATCAAACAGAATATCTAAACAGAATAAACTTGCTGCCTGGGAACATTTTTTTCCTTTACTTTGTTTTTGGAAAGTTGACAGTAATTCGTTCAGTAAGGGTAAAATTATCTCTCAGACAAACAGCTGCCCCACAGGGAATTGTTTTCACCATGTGTCTACTGCACATGTCACTGAACTTGAAATATATTTTTGTTCTGGGGAACACCTTTGGCACATGATCTCCAAGACCACGGACATCTAGAATGGATGCTTGGAGGACTTCTAACTCAACAGCCCTACATCTCTCTGTGGCTCTTTAATAGTGCAGCTCCTCTAGGGAACAACGTTGACAGCCAATAGTACATAACAGACTAACACTGAGTGGATGGAACTGTTGGGAAATCTGGGGTAAGAGACATTCGAACATTCGCCTTAGAGCACACGCAGAACCCACTGTACCATAGGACATGACACTAAATGGGTTGCTTGAAACAGCAGACAGCTTTACTCCCTGCTAGTAAGACAGCCCACACTACACCGGATAAAGCAGATACACGATACTGAGGAGCAGCCTTAATCTCAGAGGGTTTGGTAGCATGTTCTTGCACAAGCTTATTCCTCCATCCCTCTAATGTCTGTTGGTGAGGGTGTCATCAGTTCTAGGCACGTGAATGTAGTGCTCCCCTGTTCACCCCAACAGACATCTGTAATAGACCTGCCTTGATTTAACCTTTGGGATGGGAGTCAGCCATGACTTCATCTGTCCAGTCTGCCATCCACACATTTCCCCAAAGGGGTCCTAGCAGAGCATAATTCCTCCTAACTGTCCAAAATACCAGCCAAATCCAAGTAGCTGTCCCACATGAAACAGAGTTGCACAGCCCTAGTCATCTTCAGTCTGAGAGGAAACATGGAAACCAAGAAAACTTACCCAAGACTAGAGTTTTTGTGAAGTGACTTACTTCTATAACCAATTTATTCTTTCTTTAGATATATGACATTCCCCCCACGTCGGCTAAGGGGACTGCACATCCAGGTCCCATGGGAGAAGCGAAAGCTTTAGGAGTGTATGATATACCACCTGCCAAAGGGGTAAGTGCTAGAGTTTCCACAATATCATGCTTAAATGAGTTCACATATGATTCTGAAGGAAAATGAGATTCAGTACTTTAAAGATTTCCTTAAGCTTTTAACGTTTTTGTTAAAACTGATGAAGTGAAGCACTGTATCAAAACTGCTAACGTTATGGAGTGTGAACTGGTCATTAGACCTAGATTTTCCTTATGGCAGCATGCGGCCTTCTTGGATTTTGCCTTCCATGAGAATTTGCATCAAGGCAAAGATTAAAAAGTGAGATATTAAAACTGATGCTCCATCAAACTCAGAATGTCTGACTCCATGGAATTCAATAGCAGATCTTCCATCCAAACATTCAATTTGCCATATGGAAGATGTAAATTATTTTGCTATTCTAGCCAAAGGTTTCATGGTTTGCTTTCTGTTTCAGATCTATGCTATACCTCCATCTGCATGCCGAGATGATACAGGCCTGAGGGAAAATTTGCAGGATTTTTCATCTCCAATGGGGCACAGTGCAAGACCAGAAGGAGCGTATGATATTCCTCCTCCTATCACCAAAACAGCTGGGAAAGAACTTAATCAGAAATTTTCTTCCGGGGGCCTTTTATTGACTGATGGAGTAACACACAAACAGAATGTTTATGACATCCCTGTGAACCATCAAAACCATTTTCTTGGACAGCAAATTGCACCTCAGAAAGACGTTTATGATACCCCAAGGGGAATTGCATTCCCAGGACAACAGACAGGACTCATTGAAAGTCTGGTCTCAGAAGGAAGAGAAGGTGTCTATGATGTGCCACCACCAATTTTCCAAGACACTAAAGGCTTTCAGGATGTGACTGATGGGATAAATAGGTTGTCTTTCTCCAGCACAGGAAGCACAAGGAGTAACATGTCCACATCTTCAACAACGTCAAAAGACTCTTCTTTCTCAGCATCAACTGCACAGGACAAAAGACTAATCCTTGATCCAGACACTGCTATAGAGAGGCTTTATCACCTTCAGCAGATGGTGGAGACAGCTGTCAATAACCTCATGGCCTTCACTACAGCAGACTGGCGGTCTTACAGACATATGGAGAAACACATCAATGAAATTCATGCTGCTGTGGATAAGGTAGAGCAGTCACTGCTGGAATACCTTCAGTTTGCAAAAGGGTCAGCAGCCAGTGCTTCCTGTCTGTCTGAGTTCAGCCTCTACAACAAAATGAAGAGGGAGGTGCAAAGGCTGGAGGACTCTCACCAGATCCTTACCCAAACCAGCCATGACTTGAACAGCTACAATTGGTCTTTGAATGTTCTAGCTGTTAACAGACTGCAGAACAAGTGTGATGACCTAGACCGGTTTGTTATGGTGGCAAAGACAGTCCCGGACGATGCCAAGCAGCTGACCACCACCATCAGCGTCAATGCTGAGGTGCTCTTCAAACAGGTGTTGAACAGCTCACATTTCAGGAACATACCAGAGAATATGAACGCTCCTGACTACGTATATAACAATCCTCATATGCAACATCATGGAGAAAAAACACAGAATCACTGTGGTTCCCTTCCTCCGCTCCTGAGTAAAGGTCAGCACCCTCACAATACCACCAGCAAGAGCTTAGAAAAGAGCTGGATGGATGACTACGATTACGTTCATCTTCAGGTAGGTAAACCCAACACCTTGTTCTGTGCAAGACCAGGTAAGAGTTGTTGATGCTTCTTTTTTTCAAAAGCTGTTTGCAGGAATGTAGCAAGTAGATTGTCACACTAAGACATGTTCAGGAGTAGTTTCACCAGGGTGGTTACTTGCTCTCAAATAGGACTGTCGCACAGACAGCAGCAATAGCCTTTTACTTCAGCTGTGCTATCTTTTTCTTCTCCCTGCTCTCAGGGATCTACTGCCAGTGAAAAAGTCAATACAAAGAAGCCTGCTATTTGGCCTATAAGTTGTCATGTAGCTCAGGAGCAGTTTTGATTTAACACAGTGTCTTCTTACATTATGCAAAACAGGGGAAAGAAGAGTTTGAGAGGCAACAGAAGGAGCTGCTGGAAAAAGAAAATATCATCAAGCAGAACAAAATGGAGCTAGAACACCATCAGGTATGTTTGCTAAGGTGCAATAATCACGTTGAAATGTAGCGTTCTTGCATATACGGAGTACTGGTCAAATATAACAGGAGAGGCCCTTGCCTTAGCACTGTGTGACTGCTAGCACCTTGGCTGTGAGACATGCCTGAGTGCCAGAACACACAGCTAGGAAGTCCCAGATGGCTGGGACTGGGTCTTGGCTAGACAGTGGACCGAGGTTAGCTTCTTTCCAAGCCAGTCAAGTGTGCCAGTCAAGTTCCACTATTAACAGATTCAGGAATGCAAAGGACAAAGACACACGCTGTCATGATCCAAATGAGAAATGGTGAGCATCAGGATTGCAGCACTGTCCTTGCCCGTGGCATCTGTGTCAGCCATTGCTTATGCCAAAGAAAGCTCAAGTATTTACTGCAGATTAGCTGTTCTGAAAGTTAGCATCTCTGCCCACTTTGTTTCCTTGCTGCCACTTAGTAACTGTGTGGAAGCAAAGCCACAGCTCTTGGTGTTTGGAATGACATCTCTTGTGACACAAATAAGCCTTTCCCTTGAAAACAATTTCCAACCATCTCAGTTTAAGAGATCAGTTATCTTTTTTATTACAGTGCACCACTATGGCAGGCTCACTGTGTACATGTAATAGAAAGCAGTCCCGATCTCCAAAAGTTCTCATCCAAAAGAGAAGCAGACTTCTGTAGTGTCATATAGTGGGTCGATAACAAAGCCAACCTTAGAACTCAATTTTCCTGACCCACAATCCAGTGTCTTAGTCACTGGACCACACTGAATACACATGCTGCCTGCACATATGTTCAGTGAACAACAATACCATTAACTTTAATAGTGCTTAACATCACTTTAAAGCTAAAGAAAAACAAACAGGCAATGTAAGATTGATGGCTGTCATTGTGCCATTAATCGTTCAGTAGGTTGCTGCCACGTGATATGGCAGCAAATTTTACATTAAAGAAACAAAAGAGCTGAGAACATTCCTGTTTCCCCCACTTTTGGTGGGGAGGACAACAGTAAAAGACACCTCATGTTCTGCATTTCCTGCTGTCTGAGCATATTAAACTTTTGCTTCATCAGCACTTAAACTTAAGTGCCTGTCTTTAATTTCCCAATTGTCATCTCAAAACCCCACAGAAATGGCAGGTTTTTAAAGATTGCATAGCTGTCGTTGTCACTTGGATCCATCCCTCATTTACGATTTCAGCATATTCTAAATGAGAAACAGCCTGTAAATTCAGTAGGCTTCTAAATGCAAATGGAATGTTTTTAACGTTTTTTTCTTCTGAACTCTGTTTATATTTACGTTAACAAAAGCTCTCCCTCACTCTCCACCCTCACTCTCCAAAGTAAGATATTCTTAAGAACGTGTACACTAGTTTTTATTCAGTGTGAAACTAATCTAGGATACCTGTATTACTGTTCTGAGGCATAAGGTATAATTGTAATACTTAACCTCTTTATAAGAACATTATTTGAAGAGAAACTTTTTATTTGTCTTTCAGATCAATCAGTTTCAACAGCTGGAGCAAGAGATCACAAAGCCTGTAGAGAACGACATTTCGAAATGGAAGCCACCTCAAGCTCTCCAGATTGCAAACAGCACTGCTGCCTCTCATGACAGAGAGCCTCTTTTATTCTACTCTGACCAATACGAAACTCATTTCAATTACCTCCTAAACACCATCGATGCCTTTTTCAGTTGCATCAACAGTTCTCAGCCCCCCCGAATCTTTGTTGCCCACAGCAAACTCGTCATTTTGAGTGCTCACAAACTCGTGTTCATTGGAGACACACTCACACGGCAAGTGACAACTCAGGACATACGCAACAGAGTGAGGAACTCCAGCGATCAGTTGTGTGAACTGCTGAAGAGCATCGTGATGGCTACAAAGATGGCTGCCTTGCATTACCCTAACACTGCCACGCTACAGGAGATGGTGGACCGAGTAACAGAGCTGTCTCATCAGGCACAGTTGTTTAAACTCTCACTAGTCCAGATGGCATCCTTATGAAACAAAGCAGAACATGACCCACGAACAGTGAAACAGAAAAGAAAACTGGAACTATTTTTATGTAAACATTATCATTTATTTTTTGAAGATATTTTATATGAAATGTTTTAAATATGTTCTTACAAGTTAGAGAATCTAAAGAAATCAGGGATCTGGGAATATATCTGGCTCCGTATTGTGTTTCTGATATACATTTAGACATGTATACACTCTGTATATGTTGCTACATTCCCTAAAACATCATTAAGCACCTTAAAGTATGCGTCGGGTAAGCAGTGCATATCTTTTGTATATACTGCTATTTCTTCAGTATATTTAACTGGATGCTGCACTCTTCTTGATTCATTCCATCTTAATTTTGGCACATAGACTGGTTGTGAAATCTACTTGTAGCAATCCATGAAGCAAGTGTAATGGTTCTCATAGAACCCCATTCCCGTAATGGAATTAACCTAGTAATTTCCAAGAACTTTAACTTCCCTCTCGCTGTTTTGTTATATACAGGATTCAATCATTCTGAGTAGTATATATGCACAACCGCAACAAGCAACAAAGTATGTTTTTTGGGGAGAAAAGCATGTTTAGGCCATATAAGAAACAACCTTCTAAGAAGGAAAGAACTGTACATATTAAATATCTTATGGCGTTCAAATTTTGCTGTTCCTAATAACTGTACAATATCAGATTTTAAAGCCTGGAGTCTCAGCAACGTAGATTTATGTTTACCTTGTATATCCTTGCATCAGCAATTAAATTAAAGTCATGCTCAAAAGCCTTGCTTATGGACTTAGAGTTATCCTGAGAAAATCCATTGGGCTCATCTTTGAGGGTGCAGATGAGGAATGTCTCAAAATATCAGTCCCTCCAGAAGGATTAAGGTAAGGATTGTAATTCATACAGGAAAAACAACAGAATTTGAAGCATTGGATAATTAAACATATGTATACATTGTACACAATTTGATGAAGAAATGGCACTTATTTTTTTTCTAGGAAAAAATCTTGGAAATTAATTGCATCTACTTCAATTTTGATTTCCATTCAAGTATTGGGCTTTTTTTCCCCTAAATTCTGTTCCATAGCTACTGGTCCTTCTGCACTACAACATTACCAGAAATGACCTCCTGTTTTAATAGGGCAATTACATCAGCAGTATACACAATCTTACACAATAATTTTCAACTTGGACCCTTAAAAATTAAGAGTTGCAGGGACCTTTAGAAACTTCATGTATGCCAGCTGCTCCAAAACATGTATACATGTATAAACTTGTTTTTATTGGTTGCCTTTTGCGTACCCCCTAAAATTAAGTCACAGAACACCAGCTGTGCATGGTCCTCACATTAGAAGCTACTCTTCAAAGTGGGCAATAGGAGCAGTTGAGCTCATAAATTCCAGGCGATTCTGGCATTTTAAAAGCAGAAACACTACTGTCCTCAGATAAGCCAGGGTAGTGCCACATTGATGTATTTTGACTGCACGAGAGTGCAAATTGCTGGTAAATACACCATCACAAGATCAGTAGCACCTAGAAAACAGGCATTTCTGCTTAACTTTTTCTGTTCCCCTGTTTGTATCTACATATCTGCCTTATTGCAATGGGATTCACTGTCTTGAAACAAGTTTCAGCAGTGTATGAAACGTTGCTGCCTTAATATATCATCTCAGAGTAAAGACTGCTCTTAGCATCCGTAACATCACTTCAAGGCTCCAGAAGGTCCCCAGGAAGTCCCAGCCCAACCTCAGAAGCATCAGGATCAGCCCTGGTGCTTGGCTCAGGCTTAACATCCAAAGCCCAAATCAGCTTGAGAATAAGGGTAGTTATCCTATTGTAACCAATAGCCAAAAAATTATCTTCGTGAACCTGTTTTGTACTTGTGCTGTTTGGGATTCGTTTGGTTTTCCTTGTTCATTTTTTCCATTGTATATTCTTAGGAAGTGAAAAAGCATTCTGAAGCTTATCTGTTATGCTGATTGTGCTTTCAAAAGAACCTTAATCACAAGCCTGTATACAGATTTAGTAGGGAGTCATTTTTAAATCGTTAAATGACTAGGGATTGTGTTTTTTTGTTGTTTTGTTTTTAATAAAAGGTTATATTTGGCCTTATTTTTTCTTGTTTGTAAGATGCTTAGAGGACTGTAAAAGATCCACATGGGAACCAGAAGAGCAGCTTTGCTCAGTGCAGCCATCCCTTCCCTTCAACCAACAGTGAGAGCCTCCCTCTTCTAATGTGTGCCAAGTTAAGTCTATCTGGGCCTCGATACCACCTGAAACAACCATATGCCTTGATAGATCACAGTGTTTTCTGAAAGTTATTTTCCCATTTCACTGCTGCTGAGGCATTACCCTCCCTGCTGTCAAACACCCTGGATGTGCAAGAAAGAGAGAAAAAGCCTGTCGCTGGCTGGGATCAGCTCCACTCTTACGGCAGTTCAGCTGCCAATGAAAAAAGTTCCTGCAGAGAAAACACAAATGAAAGCCTGGAGAACAAAGTGCCTGGCGTGGCTCCTTCTGTATTTGCAGGGGGACAGCCAAGGATCCATGAGGTGCTTCCTGGGAGTACTCCATTTTGTTCTGCTAAATTTTAAAGAGCCCAACAATAAAGGAGAGACTGGATAACCCAAACAGTTCAGAATAGAAAGCAGAACCTCTTCTCTCGCCTCCCTGAGCTGCAGCATCCCCAGTCAGTTGCCAACAAGCTGCTGCTGTTTGGCAACCGAGTGGATGGCCCATGTGAAATGAGTCTGATGTCCAGCAGGGAAAAACATCTGCCTCACACTAATGGCAAACACAGAACACACTTGGCTCCTTACTCCAGACAAGGAAGTAAATATTAATTCTTATTAATTAGACAAACGCTTCCTTTCTCTCCCAGAAAGGTGACAAAGGGAAAAAGAAGAGAGAAAAGCCGCTCTAGAAATTGGCAAGTTTCAGAGAAACTGTCAGTCCATCATATAATCTGTTTCTGCAGAGCCCACAGGAACTATATTTTACTTCACCCCATACCACACAACTCCCCTGCTGCACCTCTGAAGTTTCTTGCAAGCCAGGGCTGCACAGCTGCTGTAGTTGTGCTGCCCTGTGTATTGCTGGGACTTCAGGAGATCCGCTGTCTGCCTTTCCAGCTACAGCAATGCAGGTGAAGTCAGTCAAGCTCCCACACTGCCACCAGATTACACCCCAGTATCTTCACATCCCCTGTAACGTCTATACCCTAGAGCTTCTAGCACTCTCCAATACGTACATCTGGGATACATTTCAGATCTGTCCCTCCCACATCTCCTGCTGGCGCTCCTCAGGGCATTCCTACGCTGGTAACACCATCCTTCTACAAACAAAGCATCCAAAGCCCATTCTTCTGCCAGTTTCTCCCTGACAAACCCTTCCTCCTGGCTGCCTACTCCATCTTAACATGCCTCAGTCTCAACCTGTGGGAAAGGAATTCGCAGGTGGCTTTGCGCTGTTTCACATGTCCCTGAATTAGAGATAATGAGGAAACAAGCGGTAGAAACAGAAACTTGAGCAAGGTCGAGATAAAGTAAATTGGCTACAGTGTTAAAGATGAGCTTTGGGCAGTGGCCAATTGCTGGCTGGCTTGAGACGTGTGTCTGAGGGTCTCTAACCAATTGTATGACAGATTCGGGCGCGTGGACAGCGTGTGGGGCTACGGGGAAGGTATATGTAGTAGTGAAAAAGGGCAATAAACGTCTCCTGTTCAAAAGCCATCAGGAGTCCATGTCTTTCATTCCTTCATCAACCTAAAGCCTTTAGAAACTTGTCGTGCTTACTCCAAAGTCGGTTCTTAACCTTCCATGCCTCCTTCTCCTCTCACATTAGTCGACATTCAGGCAGGAAGGTTTCCAGGGTGAAGTATAGTAGTTAGTCTCAGTGCTCCTCCTGACTCTGAAACATGTCCACTCATTTCCTCACAGCATACGCTGACAGTTTCAAAAGATATATGCACCACTCTTAAATCAACTGAGCAATTTTTCTGTCCAAAATAAGATTAGAAGACCTCAGACTATCCAGATAATATGGATTTTTTTTTTGAAGCATTTTTCTATTTGCATCTGAATTCCACCCAGGACAGCAGCTTTCCCTGTCTGAGGAGTCCCAGAAACAGTTGTGTGGCTCTTTGGCACCACAGCTGGCCTACAGTCACACCTAGCTCTTCAAGAATTCCTAGAAGTGCTTCTGACTCAACTGGGTGTTGAACAGTGCCTGGATGAAGTGATAGGCAGTAGAACACCTAGCCCAGCCTTACAGCAGGGCTGCCGACCTCAGAGCGAGCAGGAACAACAGGAACCTCAGCCTCTTGGGTTGACAGGGGACTGCATGGGCTCCTTCTGTAGCTGGTATCACCTCCGCTTCCCCCAACGAACCACTCTGAGACAGCCTTCCTTTGATTAAATTAGAGACAAATTTTCAGTGCAGCTCACATCTTTAGTGATGTTGGAGCATGCTGGACACACTGCTGGACTCGCTTTGGAAACAAGTACATCGTTCTCTTAGTCTTCAGTGCTTGCAAGTTACAGAGGGAATGAAACAGCAGCCAAACCCTGGAGCAGATATCTCCCCAGAGCTCCTCATCTGGGAAGTTCTGCTGGGTTCAGAGTGGTGTGCTTGTCATCCCACCATCTCCCAGCTCAGCAGCTTAGGGCAGGTGTCCCAAAGCAGAGGAACAGCAAAGACTGTTTCAGGTAAAAATGTCAGGGCATGGACCGGGCATGCATGCAGGCTTCACTTCAGCCTCGTATGGCAGCAGAGCATCAGGAATTGCCGGTGCTGTGGCAAGAAACAAGGAGACAAAAGCTGCTTTTTACTCCTGATAAACTCACATCTCTACATTTGCCATGGGTTTATCAGGAGGAAAAGCTGAAATGTTCCAGAACGCAGAACAGTGCTGAACAGAACAAGACTTTCCTGGGCTTTACTTTGCAATAGTCATCTCCACACACAAGTTTGTGCCTCATTTCTCCTTCCAACAGGCACTGTCAGGCTAAATAAAGCCCAGAACGGATTTGCAGCCTGCTTTCTTCTGCCTCTCCCTCTGGTTTTAACTTCTGCCCCTGCACTCCCACAAGCAAAGTTCGTCAAATCCACATTCCTTGTGTAAGTCTGTGTTGTTTCATTGCTATCTCCATGGCTTCCCTGAGTCACTGCTGGGGGAAGAGCCCCACAACTGGGAAGCCTACACACACGGAGATGCAGCTGCAACAAATTCAGCATATCTCCCATCTCCCTGTCAAAGGCTTCTGTTTCTCTGCTGAACATGAAGGGGCATGCTATCTTTTGCTGTACAAGCAGCAACTTGATAGATCAGGCTGACTACAGCAAGAACAGAATGGGGGAGAACACTGTGCATCAGGTCCACAGGAGATATATAAAGCTAACCCCACCTGCAGCATGTTGCCCCGGCCTTGTGTCACAAGCAGCAGCTACCTCTGCAGGCCACAGCATCCCAGAAGGTCACCGATAGAAAAATCCCAACAACATCATGATTCCCTGGCTCCACACACGCTCACACCCGCGTGCTGCCGGCCGAAGGAGGGATGTAAAACCTTGCTGCGGCACAGGGGGGTTGTCCTACGAGATCAGGGTGATTTTTCTGCTTCCCTGTAATTTCCCTTAATTACAGGAAAAGCGATTGGAGCTCTTTAAGGCCAAGCTGCATGATCCCAAATGCAAGAAATAATTTGTAGCTTCCCACTTAACTAACTTTACCCCGTTCAGCCCTGCAGCCAGGGCTACCTGAACCATTTTCAGCCAGGAAGATGAAGGAGAAAAATTCCCAGAAGCATCTGCTGTTTATGCAGAGGCAAAAACAGGCTTCATTTTACAATGAAGGTTGCAGTGAAGGACAAGCAGAAAGGTCTGCAAGAGGAGAGCAGAGAAGAAGGAAAAAATAGCAGCTTGCTCTGACTTCAAGTAGCCTTGCAGAAATGAATCAATCTTTAAACTCTTTGTGCAGGTAGAAGGCTCCAGGGCATTTCCCCCACACACTGATTCAAGCCTGGCTTTATTCCCAGCTAAACTCAAAGATAAAAAGCCACGAGAGTGACTGGCCATGAACATGAAAAAGAAAAATGGACTTACACTGTTCTGTTTTTCCACCCTGTGCTTTGATTTTACGAAGGATGGTGAGAGCAGCTCAGCCAAAAGCCTTTATCTCAGGAGGCGATTTAAGCTAGAAACTGGTACCTGTAATTAACTTGCACTCCAGAAGGGGAGAAGTTAACTAAACTGGGCTTTTTTTGTGCTGTATTTCAAAGAGAAATTAATTTTTGATAAATGAGAACAATCACATGTATTTTGCACTGCTCAACCTGTAGCTTTTGTCACTTGTCGCTTGAGACGCTGGTAACAGATTTACTTCAGGAATGAGCACAGCCCTGCTGGCAACTCGCATTGCTTTTATAGGAACTAGTACGATGAGTGAAAGGACATTCCCAGAGCAGGGCTGCACTTCACAGGACACGTCATGGCCCTGTGCACATATGCAGGAGGTGGACACAGGATCCAGCATTTTCACCCTGCAGCAGCAGCAGGAGGAACTTTAAATAGACTAATTATGAATCGCCTAGTCTCCTGAGTGAAGTCCTGAACACTGTGGTGGTCTTTGTTCCTGTGTAGTTTAGAAACAACCGTCCTGCTTTGTGGATGGCTCACCTATAGGAGAAATTTTGTACAAATTGGTAACTTAAATACTGTTCTCTAGGTATGTTTCTCTACTGTTTTCTAAAATACTTTTATTCTTGATTTGTAGCCCCAAATACTCTGGTAAAGATATATATATATATATTTTTTTTTTCCCTGTTGAAAACTGATCAAATGCCCTGGAGCATGTCCAGAGAAGGGCTACGAAGCGGGTGAAGGGCCTATGAGGAGCAGCTGAGGGAACTGGGGTTATTTAATCTGGAGAAGAGGAGGCACTTGGGAGACCCTATTGCTCTCTACAACTACCTGAAAGGAAGGTGTGAGGAGCTGGGGGTCAGCCTCTTCTCACAGATAACTAGTGATAGGACTAGAGGGAATGGCCTCAAGATGTGCCGGGGGAGGTTTAGGTTGGAAATGAGGAGACATTTCTTCTCAGAAATAGTGGTCAGGCATTGGAATGGGTTGCCAGGGAAGTGGTAGTCACCATCCCTGGGGGTGTTTAAGGAAAGGTTGGACGTGGTGCTTAGAGACATGGTTTAGTGGGTGACATTGGTGGCTGGGCTAGATGATCTTGGAAGTCTTTTCTCGATGCTACACACACTGACGAATCCTGCAGCTGTGAGCAGTATGAATAACCACCAGCTCCACCCAAGGAGTAAAGCTGCTTGAAGGCAGAGATACAAATGAGAGCCTACTCCTTGTTCCCTCTTTTCTTCTCTCTAGGGGTGGTGTACTCAGAAGTGCCCCGGTTTGGGTCAGTTCATCTCTTCTCCTAGTGTAAGACACCCCAGGTGTGACTTGTCTTGCTTATCTAAAGACATTTGCACATGAGCAATCACCAGGGCTCTCCTTAAACTGAATAGAGAGAAATAGGCTCAGTAAAGCCTGATCTGTATGACTAAGTCTACCTTAGCAGGAGATAAACTCTCTCCAAGCTCCATTGTTTACATCTCCTCAAGCCTCTACAGGCAGCTCAGTTAAGTGGCTCATCAACAAACGATCACATTGCGGGATCCTAACATGACAAATCCCGTATCTATCTCCTGTAACTTGGCGCAGCTACATATGGAGTTTAACTGGAGTCACAAGCTAAAACACCGTAGAAGCTTGTGGATTTCCCCAGGACCAGGGAGCCTGGTGTCAGTAAATCAAAGCTTTGGTGCTGAGGCTTCATCAAATCTCTTCTCTTGACAGCTCCCTGCTTGAAGCAGGGCTGAGCCCAGGCAGTCACCAGGGGCTCTGGTAGGAGCCCACAGCTGCCAGCCTGCAGGCATGACAACAGCTGAATCACAAAAAAATAAGAAGGCTGAAAGAACTTCTATTTTACATACATTACCGCATACAATTACTTACAGTATAGCATACAATTTCAAAGTGTGGTTTTCAAAATGACTTTCTGACAGTGATTTTATTTTCTTTTACTAATTAGAAACACGTTATGAAAGATCGTCATTTACTGTTTCCTGACGGCCAGCATATAGGCCTCCATCCTATTTTTGTTCCGTATCAGCATGAACATGACAATTATTCGGCAAACAATACGTACCTTAGTGAGTACACACATTCAATGAAACGAGTCTTCTACAGTGCACGATATTTGGAAACAGTCTCGGCTTATTTTCAATGCTTTATCTGATGGCACAAGCAAAGAAACTGCCCATGCAACAAACTGCAGGGGCAGCTGGTAGCACATTAATAACGAGCAAGGTACTGGGGCACTGTGCTCATCAACAGCTAACCAGAGCACACTTAAGATGGGAGCATCAGGACACAGAAACTGCTCCTATACCACAAACCCATGGTACTACTGTCTGGGAAGACAAAGGCACAGACAGGCCAGCACTAGTTACCAGACATTTACCACAACCCAAATTGCTGCAGCTCACTGGTTTTCCAGCAGACAGATCTTCCTCCAGCTGTGCTAGCAAAGGGAATAAACTCCCACATTTCACATTTTTCATATGGAGCCATTACATCTAACTTTCTGGTCAGGGTTCCATGACAGGGCAGCAGCACAGGAGCTCAAGGCTATCTATGGTATCTCTTATACAGCAAACAAAAGCCTTTGGAGCAACAATTCCGACCCTTTTACAAGGAATTACTTTTACAAGGAATTACAAGGAATTTTTTTTTTTAAAGAAGAATAATGGAAGCAGAAAAGTGAAACACAATGTTTTGTACCAGAAAGCACCCATGGCTTCCCAGAAGGAAACTGCACAACAGGCACCCAGGCAAGGACTGCAGCAGCAGCCTTCCCTTCCCCAGCAGGGATGCTTGTCCACAGCCGTGAAGACGAAGGCACCAGCCTCATTATCAGAGCAGCCACAGCTGTGGCCCCCTCACCAGCTGAGATGCATATATATCTTTAAAAACCTATTTCATGCTCACAGCAGCAAGTCCTCCAGACTTGATTCATCTCTTGCCCTTGTACTGCAGGCAGAGGGAATGCAAAAAAAAAAACAAAACAAACCAAAACACAACAGAAAACCCAAAGGCTTTCCAAGCCCTACCTTTTGCACAAGTAGGAAGACTGATGAGCTTTCCACAGCTTCCTTGCCCAGGTGGGACAGTCTCGCACCTGCTGACAGCAGCACAAAACATGAAAGCAAAGCCCAGCTCCAAAACACACCAGCCTCTCAGCATGCAGAAGGTCTCAGGCAATGGGAAGGCTGCAATCTCATCCCCTGCGCTGCACCAAATGCTGGCCTCTTACTGTCATTAGTAGTAGTAAACATGATGGCTATTAATGAAACTCAGTCTATTGCGTCTTCTTCCCAGTGCAGGAAGCACACACCAAACCCCACCACTGCACCCTCTCCTTCTCTCAGCACACTTTCTTCCTTTTGCTAGAATGGGACAAGCTCACCCGATCTCCCAGAATTACTTTTGAAGCATCCTCCAGTCCTGCTTGAAGTATTGAGGACAAGTGCGGCTCATCTAACATGAACTCTCAGTTCCTCTCAGGAAGGGCATGGGACAGAGGAGGAAATCTAGTGCCATTGCTGGAGATAGGTGTGGACTGTGATCACAGGGAGATGTCTCTCCCATACAGCATCAAAGGA
The DNA here is from genome assembly GCF_040182565.1 of Anser cygnoides. Lineage (NCBI taxonomy): Eukaryota > Metazoa > Chordata > Aves > Anseriformes > Anatidae > Anser > Anser cygnoides. The sequence continues at coordinate 70,894,955 of NC_089874.1, forward strand.
GCTTCCACTGATGTGGTGGATGGATCCTGCAAGATGCTGACCTGCTAGGTGACTGCAGACAGCCCAGTTTATTCCCAACACATTTACTTTTGTTAAGAGGCTCTCTTGCCAAGTGCTAAAAACTGTTAAAAAGAGCAGCAGCCCTCCAGGCCCAAGCAGCACATGAATGGCTCCAATGCAGAAGGGCAAGGGAAGCCCTGCATTAACCCTACCTTTATACACAAACTCCTGTGCACAGCTGACCTGAAGCCTTCCTGTCTTTCCACCCACTCCTTACTTACAGGAAACCTGCAGGGACATGGTGTCTTTGAGCTCAGTCTTTAAGAGATGGATTGAAGGAGAAACGCATGTAGCCTGGACACAGACACAGCTGCAATAAGCCCTCTTTCCCTGGCAAGCCATACAGCCTGAAAGATCAAAAAGGGTTCAAAGGGACACCAACAAAATGCTCCCTGTTTCTCCCTTTGCCTGAATCAGCAGGATGACTCACAAGCTAGCAAGGCTCCCACTACATCTGTATCTCATTGCTCTTCTCAAGGATTTCTGTCTTCATTACAAAGAAAACGTGACACAGGCTCTCTACCCCCAAGCCTAGTATTAAAACCTTCCCTGCAAGGCTAATATTAAGTGAGCACATCATAAGTCTTGGTTTTACAGCCAGAAAACAGCTGCTCCGTAACCAGGAAGATTTTGACCAGCTCTGGTGGGCTGTCATTTCACTTCACATCCCTGCAGTGAAACCATAAGAAAGGTGAGAAATGCAACAGCAGGTTGTTTCTGAAGAGATCTGGACAGTAGACAGTTTACTCCTATGATTAGTCCAGAAAAAAATAAACATGAAAAACTAACCCATTTCTTTAAGCTGGTCTTTACAACGTTACAGTATGTTCATAACCCAGAGAGGTAAAGAAATGCTGCTTCTATTTTATGGCAAGCAGTAAGAAAAGCAGATCCCTCTTGGTACTTTTGGGATTTCCTTTGAGGCAGATCATTTCTGAGGTCACTTTCTTTGACAAAAAAAATTATCCAGTGATCCTCTACTGCAAAACAACATGCAATTCCCCCAGGCACAGGACTCTACACACAGTTCATAGCTTTCCTGGCACGAGACATGTAGGCAAATAGCAGGAAGGCATTCCCTGCAAGGGGATGTCCCTGTTCCTCCCAGCCAAGATCCACCAGGATTTCCACCGGGATCGCTAAAAACAGGGACAGCAAAGGTGATTGACCGCACTGGGTGCACTGATGGGTGGGTGCTCAACAGGTCTCCTGCAATGTGCCCTCTACCTGCAAAGCTTGAAGGCCCACGCCATCTAGTGGTGAACAGCTGGGCCCCAAGCTCCCTTTTCACCCACCTTTGGCAACAAGATCCTCCAGGTTTCAGACAAGACAGGCACAATTCACCTGTTTGGGAAGCCAGTCCAGAGGTAAGCGCTTTCCTGATAGCCACACTATTACTGCAGCACTTAAGAGGAACATGAGGACATCTTGGAACTAAGGGTACGGAAAAAGTCAAGCCTCCCCTCAGTATTTGAATCCTTTAGAAAGTATAAAACAAATAACGTTTTGTACATGTAATTGCTGGTAATTAAATGATGCAAATGTCAAATAAACCTTGTGATTTTGGCAAATTAAGAGGCTAATACAGAAAGTCAACAGAAAAACTGAGAACGAGATCCAGAAAGTGAAATTTGTATTTGCTGATACCAGACTTTCAAATCCTAACGAGCCATTCAAATCCTCCAGCACAGAGGAGATATTAATATCACATATAACAAGCTACCCTCCACTGCAGCAGTTTTGAGCAGGATGTAGGGTGCACACACCTCCTGGTTTGCTAAGTTACTCCAGTGAAGGCAAGGCAATTGAAGCTCCAGTCACAGGTTTCACAGCACAGATTTCTGCATAGAAGACTGCAAGTTTTAATGGAAGGAACGAGAATCAGCTGCCTGCATCGTACTGCACACACACAGCCCCAGCTGGGAAGGATTTGCAGGTAAATAGTTATCAGGCCACAGCCCCCAATACAGGACATGTCTTCTCACCCTTCCAAGTTCAATGGCACTGGCAGAGTCCTGGTGGCAAAGCACACAAGCCATGCTAGAAGGAAGTACATCACAAACAGTGTACATGTACAGTACAGATGCTCAAAACACACAAATTTCTGGTCTACATGAAGAGTACAGCAATATACACGTCTTTAAGTTTTGATATGAAACCCAGCATCCTTACACTACCAACTCCCAGTCTAATCCTAGGTAAAAGTCTTCACATAGGTTTAACCAAGGCCACATAGGTATAACCAAGGCAAGATGAAACCCAGCTTGTTTTACAAAGACTACCTGATCTCCTTGTGTTGGATAATGGCCATGAGAACCTCAAGGATTGCACACAAGTACCTGTGTGGAAGGAGCACTGCCGGCAACGATGGCCTGCTAGGGAGCTTGGGGCAGAGCAGAGTTACAGAGCAGCAGCTTTAGTTATCTTCCTGGAGCAGACCGTTATGTGCTTCCTTGTGGTCAGCACCAAGCAGAACAGCAAGCAGGTGCTTTATGAACATCTGATACTTGTAAACAATCACGTATCACTCCCACCTATCTCTAACCCCCCCCTTCACAAACACACCCCTATCTACAATTCAGACTTTTTGAAGTCAAAAAACCCTCAAGTGCCCAAGTTACCTAATGCCATAGCATTTTACTGTACTCTGTTAGTAGGCCCTTTCTGCAAATGAGAAGAGTAGGACAACAGCAGAACATCTCATTCTCGCAATATTAAAGAAATTTTATGGCAACAAACACTCAGGACTCAACATGCGCATTTTACTTAACAGAAGCAATCAGGGAGAAGCACACACATTTTCTTCTCCTGTACAACATCCTCAATTCCAAACTATTAGACCTTCCTACTTTAAATCAGTAACCAATCTTAAAAGTACCAAGAACAAAGGAAAGAGGAGTTGTTTTCTTTAATTGCTAAAATCAAATGACAGCTTTCAAGAGCAATGCAGAAAAATCATCTGTAATAACTACTGACCTAAAAGACACATACTAACCTGGCTTTTAGGATGAAATCATCTGTAGGTACTATGCCAGCTAGAATCTGACTTCTGAGAAGTCCTCTTTTGTAGTGTTGTACACTCATATGAAGTCTTATTCTACAGAAAAAAATCCTGTTCCAAAGAGAGCCAGAAACCCACTCAGATCAAGTATTTGCAACAAGTCTGGTTATTTTATTTTTTATCTGTGCAATCAGTTAAAACAAGAGCTAAACAGATGAAAACAGACAACCACAGAAGCTTTAAGTACAGTATCTTAACACTGAAGAAGCAAATGACCACATTAAGCACTTTTTTTTTTTTTATGCTGGTCATTTCCAATCAAGACAGAATTACATACACAGGTATAGTTCAGTGTAAAACCTGATGTTAAGCAGCAAGTTGCTCACGAATTGCAGCACGGTATATGGCATTTACTGCAAACAGCTACAGCAGCAGTGCTCAGTGGATGAACTGCATAGAATTAACCTTATGGGCAAACATTAGATAGATCACCACTATAACAACCTTAGTGGCTCTCTAACAGGTCTGAATTATGCAATTCAGCAACAATTGTCTATACTCTGCTATTTTAACAATACGTTTTCTATATTCTTTCACCACTCTGTACTATATTTGTTCCAGCCTTCCTGGCAGTAAGTGTTTTCAATAAACTAATTACATACAATGCAAGTAATCACTGCTTATTCAAAAGTTACGTGGCCCCTGCAACGAAAGTGATATGAATATATTTAAAATAACCAACCCAAAGTACATTCAAGAGAATGGCTGCAGCAATAAGGCAATGAACAGTTTTGAAAATAGCTTCTACTAAACAAAACAAGACCAACCACATAACATGTTGTCTTCATAAGGTTTCAGACTTGAATAGGTCATTTCAAAGTTAAGTGCTTATCCACCAGTAACAGTTCAGAAGTACACTGGTAAAAATATTCAAAGACATGAGTATATTGGACTGCCAGCAATCACAACCCAGGTCTTATATCATGAGTATGCTTGCACACACACAGCTTCATTTTTACAGGTTTGCATGAAGTGCCCTGCACAGAGATTTTACTACAGACTCTCAGGAAAAACTGTATATTGACTGAAGATACCAGTATTATAGAATTCTTCCTAACCTCATAATATAAGCCTCTGGCTTATAAGTACTAGTAAGATCACAAATGTTATACACTAAGCAGATAGTGTTATTGGCAGCTATGTCACAGCAACTTTAAAAAAATAGCATCAGCTGTTTAAGAGACTGAAAATAATTTTGGGGAGTGAAATGTACACTTACAATCTGCAAATAAGGGAACTGCTTGGCTAGAGCAGATGAACTACCCAGAGATTCTACACCCATTAGCTTTAAACTACCATCTAATTGCATATTTAATCATTGTCAACATTCAAACCTGCATGGATCTTCCTTCATTAACTTGCTCCAGAGTCTTGATTCTTGCACCTTTAGAACTACTCTGGATAGCTACATATATCACTGTAACTTTGCATTTCTTCACAGCTACCAGAAGCAGAGACTGAGTTAACTGTTCCTTATCTCAGATGGAGATATTACAAGCATAAGCATTTTGCCATCTTCAGTGGATTTATGTCTAGGCAAAAGTAAAGTGCAGTGGAGTGTCAATATTCTACATCAGGACAAAAAAAAAAATTCTTTGTTTGTAAGCCCATATTAGCAAAGCTCCAAGACAAAGATGCTAAACATTTTTCTTCAGAGAAATGCTCCAGGATTTGGCTAGTACTGCTGAGCTGAAAGTCTCATCATGTGAAAAAGACATACAGACACAAGAATATTGTGACAATAAGTTGTGTAATGCAATCAACCGAAAGCAACAAGGAAAAGAACCTGATTGCTTTTGCTCAGTTTGAGTAAACGGGAATTTTACTAGCGAAGAAAATATTAAAAATTCCCTTGTCAGCAGTCAGGAGAGGAAGGAGACTTATTATATTTCTGCATGTGTTTCAAGGATATGTGTACTGTCTAGTCATGCTTTAAAGTACAACCCTGTGATACAAAGCATGCTTATACGTACATGCTAGTAACTAAAACAATGACTTTCAGGTTCCAAAGGAAGGTCCAGGCTGATCTTACATATCTTAATGCTCAAGCATCCAAGTCATTTATAAGGTGAATACTCTCAGTAACTTTCAAACAGTATTCAGAGATGACAAATTAAAACAAAGGCACCAAAGAAGTGCTCTTTTCCCAGAAGTAGGTCTACTTAATGAAAAACTTAAACGTTGCTGCTTTTAGCTGCATAAGTGAACTAAAACCACAAGTTTGGAAGTTACAGGTTTAAACTTCGTAACAGCTGCAAGTACAAGATCAATTTTGTAGTCCTGTTTAACAGTTTTTGTTGTTGTTGTTTTTGTGTTTGTTTTAATACAATGAACAGTGATCCAAACAATACCACATATCCAGGTTCTGAGAGAAAACTGAGGCTGTTCATGAAATAGACATTTTGATTGTTCCCCACACCATGCACACGGAGGTGGAACATGCATGGTCCTCTTCTTCCCAAAGATCTCACGCATCAGTCTTCAGAGTGGCTAGATAAACAGAACTGGAGCTCTTAATTCTGAACTGAAGCGTCAGAATAGCTGCATAACTCATTCTCAAAAACCAGGAGCTCATTACTGGTAAAGATCAGCAAGTCCCCCACCAAACATGAGGTACCAAATTCATTAAATTCATTGCTGTAACAATATCAAAGTGTTAGAGTGACATCTACCAAACTGGTCGGAATGCCTTCACTGGTTTCAGAGAAAAAGTTAGGTCTGGTACCAAATACCTGATGTAAGAGTGTTCAAGGTGAGCTAGAAAAGTACTTAGTATTCAAGAGCCAAAGATGACACTTCAGATTACTAAACCATAGGTACATAACCTAGGCATCTTCCCCTCTCCAACGTAAGTTGGACTTGGAGTAAGAGGTTCAGGAAGAACATACAGAAATCTATCACGATTGTTCTACCTGTAACCGTTCTTATGCCAAAAGCAAGAAAACAAATCTTATGACCCGATTCCTTTTCTGCCTTATTTTAAGGAAACAATTAAAACCTCCCATGTTCACCTAATATTGTTTTTTCATATTTCATTTATACTTATATAGAGATAAGAAAATAACAGTTTCACTTTAGAATACTTTCTAAAGCAGGATATTCTTTCAACTGTTTTTCAAGTTCACACACATTCTCAAGGTTGAAAAGAATATACATTCATATATAGCTAAAGAAATAAAACTCAATTTCACTACATGTAGTTGCAGTGCTGTAAAGAAAAAAATAATTTAGAAACCATTTCAACTCTGAAACATTTATTATGTTCAGACAAATGCAAAGGCTAAGCCTATGGTCCAGGACCTGTTTTTCATCTGTGCACAGGGACCGGAGCTACAGCAGCTCAACATTTTTCTGATGGAGATCCCTCTCCACCCCTCATTTCTTACAGTACTCTATGACTTGCTGCTGAAGCTCTCCCTGAACCTCTACCGAAGTAGCAAGTATTGACAGTTCCGAAGCAAAGGTCCACAGGTATTAATATTACCTCTTAGGTCAGTTTTTCATTACGGTCAAGCCATTGAACAACACAGCGCAGAGGTGCTTAACCATTCATAGTTAACCAGAAGTTCAATGTAGTATTTTAAGTTGTTTCTTCTGCGGGTGCCCTTCGCTGTCGAGCAGATTTCTGTCTACTTCTCTGTGGTGAGGGTGGAGTCTCCTGTTCAGCTTCTGTCTCTGCAGGCTCGTTGTCCCCCTGCTGGGACCCTGTATCACCTATCAATTCTCTCAGGAATTTGAACTTAGACAAAAACAATTGCCAGACCACATACCAGCCTGCAGGAGACAAAGAAAAAAGGTACCACTTAGTTACTTCACACACATCGATAGGCAGCTCTCAGGCAAAACACAACAGAAAAGGGAGAAAAAAATAATCAAGTGCCACCTTGATTACTCTTAACCCCAGCATCCCTCCCTCCCCCTCCACACCCACTCACCCCTTTTCACAGTCCTGTATGCAACTATTCAGCTTGATCAAGTTTGCCCTCATCCAGAAGCAAATATTCTAAGCTCCAGGCAAGAACCTGAACATATTCTTAATTGCAGTGCCACAGCAAACAATAAGCAGGCGATTACACCAGTGCAAAGACATGGACCTTAGCTGGCAGGAGAAAAGGAACTTCTGTGGTTACATCTAAAGCAAGGCGACAGGATTCAATATGTAGGCACTGTAAAAAAGTAGCAGTGGGGTTCCTATGCTCCCTCAGCAAACATCACACTCAGGACAAACCACCTTTTAAAAGCTGCATTACATTAGGCACACTTGGAGACTTAATGCCATGTTTTACATTAAATACATAACTTCCTTATCATAATTCACTAAAAGACAACATCCTCCAAATTCAGTGTTTTCTCACCACACCAAAGTTCCATTAAAGTAAAATTAACATTATCAGGTAAATTTGTATAACATTTAGTTCTACTCCAATGCAGAAACGTTCTTGGTCTCAAAACCACACAAGTGAATTTTACAGCTGAGAGAGTCACATTTCTAGAATCTCTAAAAATATTTAAAATCCACCACCTCCTTGCTCTTAAGTCAGCATTTCCAGAACAGATAGCCAACACTTACAAAAGCAGATGTATTTTTATCTAAACCTAACCCAGAACCTTCTTTATAAAATTCTCATTTATCTAAGCACTTTGATAAAGAGAGGCTGGAGCTGTACCAAGCTGAGAACTAGTTATCCCATTCCCTCTAGCTGGCCAGTCAAGTTTCATTATCTATAGCTTAGAAGTGTCACTTAGCTGCGTATTTCACAGATAAGTAGGATAAAATTGGAGCTGTGATCCAAAGGCATATGCTATATATAAGCATCATTTGCAATATCAAAACCATTTATCTCAGTCAGAGCTATAAATTAACACTCCTTTTCCCAATCTGAAGGTTTTGCCATTCAAGCCTGTACTGCTGACACCTGCAAATATTAGCAGCCCTGTTTTGCACAACTAGGGAAAGCTGTTCCCCCAGCAACAGAGCTGTCAGCAGAAACAGATTTCTGAGCCTAGGCAACAGGCATATTAAGCAAGGTGAAACACGAACAAGTGGCACTTGTATAACCACAGCACCTGTATTTTTCTCCCTCTTCTGTCACTGGAGTCAGGACAAGGTGAAAGAGCCATTACTTAGGACAAAGCAAGACCCCACCCTTCCCCTCTGTCCTAGAATACTCTTCTCATCCTGTAGACTTTTAATTTCCAGAACTTCTCTGCTACCAGGGTCAGCTAGAGGAAGGCATGACAACCTTTTAAGATCCAACTTAATTCCCAAGGCCTACTCTAAGTATTTCCTTTTCTGTTAACATCTAAAACTTTAAACGATTTGTGAATAAATTGAATCTGATGTCTCACAAATACTTTAAAACCCCTGTATCTAGAAAAGAAAAATGAAAATGGCTCTTTTATTGTGTTTTTGCATATCTAGAGGTAAAAATTACCTCTACTTCTGAAGATTGTTCCCATTGAGTGGTATTTAAGGTCTCTGGGATCTACAATATTTTGTCAACTTCGAAGACCATAAATCGATCCATTTTTCTCATGGCTCTAAACCTCATTAAAAAAAAAGTAATCAAATCTCCAAAAGCCATGCTCACTTCCAGTCTGCATGGGAAAGAAAACAAAATATTCCCAATGAATACAGGAAAGGTGAAAGTGAGACCTGAGCAGAATATTACAAACTGTTACAAGCATCTTCAATTCCACAGTTTGCTGAGAGATGAAATTTGGGAGACTGAACCGAGAAGTGCATGAAAAGCATGCAGAGTGTTCTATCACGTTCACTTAAGGAGATGGGGACAGAGGGTGCATGAAGCTCTCAGCCACAACTTGCCTTTTTCAAAAGGTCCTTCCTAAAATACCTTCAAGTGAATTCATGTCAGATACATACATTACTTCCAGAGAACACCCCAAGGAAGAAAAAGCCAAAATATTCAGGGCCTCCCCCAAAATAAAGTTGTAGGACACTTGACAGAAGCACCGGAGTATATTTGATATAAACAAACAGGTCAGTAAGTGAGGTAATTAACTTTGGCTGGGTAAAGAGCTTCATATGCTTCCTTTATCACTGCAAACAGGCCACTTACACAGAATTACAACCTGGACAAAAGCAAACACTGAAGGCCGTTACAACCAACCTGACCAGCAGGACCAGGCAGGAGATGTGTGCCACGATGCAGTGCATTGAAAACAGAATTACAAGAGGCTTACCCACTGACAGTGGGAGGGGCAACTGGGCTCAGGAGTTGTAAAAATAAATTCAGGTTTACCCTGTCTCTGCCACGTCACCATCCATTGCTGCCTCCTGGTCTTCTTCTCTGATCTTCCTCCCGGTACGGTGCTCTCCTGGAGGCACATCCCTCCCCACATGCACCCCAGCTGGTTCCACATGAAAGACTCCCCAGATCTGCCAAACTACACCACAGACACTGTGGTATAAGGTAATCAAGGTAGAAAGATTCCTTTCCTTCACTTGTTCTCATCACAGTGCCAACTTGGATGGAAAGTTTTTTTAAAACATCCCCTGTTATAAATGACTGAGTCCCAAATAGGATTACAATCAGAGTTTACAATTTATTAAACGAATAGAGGCAAGCAAACAGCGCTGGGTGCGCCGGGAGTCTCTGCTCCACCGGGACGCACACCCGTTACGTAAGGCATCTACTTTTTTATACTCCTAGGCTAATACATATTTATTACTACTTCTAAAAGAGGCAAGGTTATTATAATTGGTTTCCCGAATCCGATGTCGCCTGCTTATCAATCTCTGTTACTTTCTCAGGGGCTGCTCGAACAGGGAGACAGGAAGGCCCTCATTCTTCCTCCTTATCTGGTGGTCCAGGGAGACAGGAAGACAGGAAGGCTCTCATTCTTCCTCCTTATCTGGTGGTCTCTTGGCCGGCTATCAGAAGTTACTGCACATCCGTGCAAAGTCAGTAGTTTTTCTCCGAAGAAATCCCTTGTTCTTTTCGCGCCTAAACCCAGGCCTCAATGTTAACCCTTCAAAACCCCTTAGTGGCACGAATTGCTGGACCATTTCTTACAATTCCTCCCTTTTTTTTTTTTTTAATCATCAATTCGTGTCTCTCCTTCAACCTTTGTCAGTAACAATTGGATTTCATCAGTCAGTTCTCGGGGTGTCCACTTCTTAAGCATCATTATCGACACGTCACCTTTTCTCTCCACTGAAGTCATCACAAATTGGGTGCTATTTATTACTCGCCGTATCAACAACGTAAAGCAAGGTATCATACAAGGTATAAACAATAATGTCATTACACCACATAAAAATAAAAACAGCATCCTTTTAACCCATGGTTCACCAGGCAACCATGAAAAGAAATCCCAATCCATACCCTTCCAAGTTTGTACTGGGACGTGGGCTAACTTTCTAATTTCCTTTGTTATCTGCTTGACCACTTTTCCATTATCATCAATCTGTAGACAACAATTAGAATCGTTCAGTTTTCCACATACTCCCCCTTCTTCTGCTAGTAAATAGTCTAAGACCATTCTATGTTGGAATATAGCATTTCTCATTTGAGTGGATTGGTCAGCCAAAAGATCCAAGGCTGTCGCTGTTTGATTTGTTACAACCTCGAGGATAGCTTGCAACCTAATTATTCGGTTCAAATTATAAATAGGTTCTCGGGCTCCTGATATCAACTCATTTGGGTTCCAGGTGGCTGGCCCATAATGCTGTATGATTCTTTCAGGAGGCCATTCATCCTTTCCCCATTTTTGGGCACTACCCCCGGTTAAGGAAGTATCTATAGATCGTTTCACTCTGTTCAGGTCATCATATAATCTTATTCCTAAATGATCTCCTTGTGTCTGTGACAATAAAAAGAACAAGGGTCTTATGTACCCCACATAGCATACTCCCGACCAATTTTCAGGTAGCCTCTTGTAAGCATGTTTGCCACACACCCAATAATGTCCCTTTAGGGCCCATGTCCCATTTGGAAAAGGACCATTCCATCCCTTTTCAGCCCTTGGGGCGTGATAATACAGAGTGTCCTTGTTACCGAGTGGTCCTGTTACAATGTCTGCCCCGTTCGTACTCGTATATGCGCACTTCCAAGCTCCCGCATCGGGTTTCCACTTACAGTCACAATTCAGTTCTCCTTGGTGGCCAGTTATATTATAAGCTGACCAGAAATGCTTAAAGAACACTCGCCTCCCATTTTCATTCTGCCATCTCCAGCGATAGACCCGCACCACATGCTGTTCCTTAGTTGTGTTATCATGTTGACAGTCTAAGATTCGACTATCGAATTGTCCCCCCGCTTGGGCTCTTGCCACAGTTTCACATCCGGATCCAAAAAATTCTCTGTATGAGCATTTCAGCCAAGTCCCATTTCTCAGCTGAACATGTGTGGTGTTCCATTTCCCACTACGTGCTGTACAGTTTATAGGACTACATCCAGGATCGATACAATCATATCCAGGTGACAGAGTCCAATTGCAAATGCTTTTTCCCACCGCCACTGTTCCTGTTCTGTTCAAGCAGTATACACCCCGAGCTGACGAGTGTAACTGCCATGGGCCTCCTTCCTCTTTCCAAAATTGCTTCCCATTATGAACTTCGCTCAGATTACTGACCCACCACTTGGGTTCAACTGGGCCTGCTACCCAGGGCCAACTTTCAGTTCCCCCCGGTCCTCCACAAATCCAGCAGTTACTAAGGTTAAAGGCCCTAGCCACTTCCTCCCCCAAAGTGAAAAAGTTATTCTTCCATTCTTGCCCATGGCCCAATTGCCCCTGTAGAAACAATACCAGAAAGTATAGCATTTCTTATCCTTTTTCGTCGTCCAATCTTGAGAGTGTGGGAAACGCCTTCAATCATGAGGTTGGGCCCGCTTTCAGAGCTTGTGTTACCATTCAGCCCTTCGGGGTGATCCAGCTCCTGGAAAAACTAATCACAATTTCATTATGGGTTTAAGAGATTCTCATGTTACTTTTCTCAGGACAACCTGATCTTAGCGCGGGAGAAGTCCGGTCGAGGCCCTCTCACTCGGCAGTCAATACCCATAGGGGTTGCCTCCCTCGGTAGACCATACACACCGCAGTGGAGGGTCCTACCCCGGTCTTGCCTTCTCCCTTTCCTCCCTTCAGACTTGTCCTCTTTATCCAGTGCCCTTAATTCATGCAGAACCTTATTGCTGGGATATCAGTTCCTCTTTAATCTCAGTTTCAGTTCCCCAGGAGTGGACTCAACCCTCCAGGCTTCGGTAGTTATTGGTCCTTTTATTCTGGATGCGTGGGTCCAACCCCTTTCTGCCGTTCTCACAGCTGTTTCAGTAGTAAGTAAAACAAGGTACGGTCCCTCCCATCGGGGGTTCAATGATTCTTCTCTCCAGGTTTTTATTAAGACCTTGTCTCCTGGTTGTATTTTATGAATAGCAAATCCTAAAGGTGGTGTCTGAGTCATCATCCCAATTTCTCTTAGCTCCTGTAATCTCCTTCCAATGGTAATTATGTATTTCTGGATACTATGATCCTCAACTACATTGTTCCCTAGGGGCATCCCTTGAGAATAAGGCATACCATATAACATTTCATATGATGATAATCCAGTCTCATTGTGTGGTTTAGTTCTTATGTTTAAAAGCGCCAATGGTAAGCATTTCGTCCAGGGCAGCTGTGTCTCGATCATTAACTTAGCCAATTGTTGTTTTATTGTTTGATTCATCCTTTCTACTTTCCCTGAGCTTTGTGGGTGCCACGGAGTGTGGTATTCCCACTGAATACCTTTCAAGGGGTACATCCTTCAAATCTTTGTGGCTGGCTTATGTTCGATTATTTCCACACAATTGTGTTCCAACGGTCCTTCTTCTGGAACGGTTCCTAGAAATACTGCTGGATATAACAGGTTAGTCGTTTTCAAGGTTATGTCATCTTGTTCAGTTAGTATTGCCTGATATTTCATCATCCGGCTGGGTGATAACCAGTGGCCCCCCTTTTGTTCTAAAATGGTTGTTACCATATGTGGTCCAAAAACTTCAATATGTTTTCCCATTCGAAGGCAAATAATTTTCTACTATCTTTATCAAGAGGTATGCAAAAGAAGGCATCCTTTAAATTTATCACGGTAAACCATTTATATTTCCCTTTCACAGATGTTAACAATGTGTAAGGATTAGCTACTACTGGGTGAATGTCCTTTGTTATTTCATTTATTCCTCTAAGATCTTGTACAAATCTATACTCGCCATTTGGCTTCTTTACTGGAAAAATTGGAGTATTGTATTCCGATTTACATTCTTCCAGAATCTGATATTTGAGAAATTTGTCAATAATTTTCACTATCCCCTGCCTAGCTTCTATCTTAAGTGGATATTTTTTGATTCAAACAGGTTTGGCTCCTTTCTTTAATTCCACCTTTACCGGTTGTGCCAGTTTCGACTTCCCTGGTACATCTGTTTCCCATACTGCTGGTATAACTGCATTTTCTACTTCTCTTGGAATATTAACAAAGGGTTTATCTTTGTCCTACTTTGAGTAGAATTTGTCCTACTTTGGACTCAGGTACCTTCATTATTAATTCTCCATCCTCAAAGGTTATTGTTGCATCTAATTTGGCTAATAGATCCCGTCCCAAGAGTGGCATCGGGCATTCTGGTACATACTAAAATTCATGGGTTAGTTCCTTACCCCCAAAACGCAAATCAAGGGGTCGTAAGAATGGCCGTTCCTCCTCCTTCCCTGTGGCTCCAATTATTGTAGTTGTCTTAGTTCCTAATCGTCCTTTTAAACTATTTAACACTGAATATGTTGCTCCTATTACATTTACTGACTAACACAGAGAAAGAAGCTCCCATAACCAACAAAAAATTCAAGCCTCTGTCTTCGTTTCCTAGCTTTATTTCAACTAGTGGACCTGCTAGGGTAGATGCCCCAGGTCCCTGTTATTCCTGACTGTTGTAAGTTTGTCCTGCAGCCTAAGACAATTTCTTTCTGATATCAGGGGCCGATTGCCCTGGAAAGAGGCTAGCCAGTTGCCTCTGTTTGTTTGTTTGTTTGTTTGTTTGTTTTTAAGCCAGGTCCATTTTTTTTTCTCATTGCATTTCAAAGTTGGTCCAAAAATTCAAAAATTCCATAGGGGTTTCTTTTGGACCTTGTTGGAACAGATTCTCATTTCCCATTTTAACCAGATTTTGGTATTTACATAATTTCCGGGGTGATTAGGGTCTCAGTGAGGGGGTCGGTCAGGGGAATGCAATCGTTGACAGTTCCCTGAGCGGTCCCATTGGCAATCTGAGCTCACACAGGAACTCAGGTTGTTTCAAGAGTTAGCTGCTTTTCTGTTTCCACGACAACTCTCTCGGACCCATCACGGTCCCCCTGCCCCAGAGGGCTCACACCCGCGATTTAGAGATCTCAGCCTCGGGTTGAGACGGAACTATTAACATTCCTACATCCTCTTCCCCTGCTCATTCAACTTCAAACAGCTCTGTTAAATACTACATGCCACACAACCTTTAACACCTTCAACAACCCTTTTAACACTTCCTTTATCTTTCTCCAGCCCGTACTTTTCTAATGCCAACACCAAATGCTCAGTCAGGGGCCAACTTAATTCCAAACCTTTTCCCTCCAACATGCTGAAACAACATATCACTATACAACATTTCATCCTATTTTCCTTCTCTCCTCAAAAACATTAATTGCAAGACACTGTTATAGTCGATTGATCCATAAAGTGGCCATTTAGTTTATATAGTGGCCACCATTGATTGCAATACTTAGTGAAAGTCCTCTTGCTTTCTGTGCCCCCATTTCTAACAATATCCTTCCAATGTGCCAATATGCACCCAAGGAGGCTTTTTCTTTTTTAGGACGTCTTTTTTTTTTTTTGGATTTTCTCCTTTTCCTTGATTTCCCATTCCCTTTTATTTATTTATATTAGTTACTGTCCCTTGTTTCAATTTCCACGCAAACCTTTTTATTGCAGGTTTTTACTATCTTTTCCTAATCTTCTTCCCAAATGTCCCAATTCTCTGGGATTAAACTCTTCTTTCCACATACAAACTTTACTATTTCAGATTATTAATGAGCCCCATTCCAATCATAAATCCGCAGGACTTCGGAAAAACACCTGAAGCACTCGGCCTTCTGTCTTCTAGACAAACAATAACACCTTTTCCACAAAATTTACATTTCAATAAGACCGAATTTCAAGCCAAATGCTAATTTTTCTCATGCACTTTGTTAGTAAGCCTACACAAAACAAGGAATCACTCCTGTGTATCCGTCAAGATGGGGGTTTAAAAAGGTATTGAGGCCTAAAAAAATTCGCTCTCCCCCTTCTTACCAAATTCCTAGGGCTCAGGCCCGAACCACCAAAGAAGTGACTCTCCGTTCTACCACTTTGATAATCAGTCAGCCCCTCTCCCCCGATACTTGGGAAACTGACCGAACACCACCGCGAATATACCCAAACTTTTAAACTGTTACTTAGATAATGCTCCCACCTTCCTCCTTGACACAGTCAAAACATTTAAGAACAAAACAGGATTACAAGATGCACCACCGGGGGTGGATTGTTAGGATATAGAGGTGGTAGGTTATCCAATGACTCCCATTCATCATCTTTTTCTTTTTCCTTTTTTTTTTTATTTTTTTTATTTTTTTTTTTGTTCTCTTCTTCGTCAAACTTCTCGTCTGCTTTTAGTGTAAATATTGAGGCTGGAAAAGGACGTGAGATCCTGATCCATAATCCTGCATAATCACTTTCCTCCTGGCTAAAAGGTTCCTTTGAGTTAACATGTAGATTTAAAGCCTGGCAAACCCAGTCTTCAAAAGATCCGAAAATAGGCCAAAAGACATGTGGTCTTAAAGGCTCCTTTGGCCATTCTATCATACAATACTGAATCATTTTTACTTTGCTTTTTCCTTTTCTGGGGCCCCTATCGTTCCAATTTCTAATCATTATCCCTAATGGACTTTCTGGTGGTATGTCTGGTAATTTGCTCCCTTTTCTCTGGTCCCGGGTCTTCAATTTTGTCTGACCCATCTAGGAATTTTACTGTGGCAATTCCTACAGCCCTTGGTTGCCTTAGTGAGAGTGTCTTGCAGGGGGTTTAGGACCTATCACCCACCCACGAATCCTATAGGAATCGCTTCGGTCCTTCACCGGCCAAGTCCCTCGCGGGAGATTGGAACCGCGGTTAGAAGACCTCCACAATCGCTTCGGAACTACGTTCCGTCTCAGTCACACTCTCACACACACAGGCAACCGAAACCCACCCAACCGAACGGTATACACATTAAATACTTACGACTCCGTCGTCTTCGTTCGGATCTTCGCGCGCAGAATTACGGGCAAAATATAGTGCTGCAGCCGGCAAAGGGAGCTCATAAAAAAAATCTAAATCTTTGCTTGCCCTTATTCAGGTTCAGGATGGTGTTAGCCCCGACCTGACTCGAACAGGAGCCACCAAATGGTGGGGGCGCCCCTCCTAGATCAAGTCAGAATTCAGGAACCAAGACCATCCCGGACGAGCCCCCAATTGTTATAAATGACTGAGTCCCAAATAGGATTACAATCAGAGTTTACAATTTATTAAACGAATAGAGGCAAGCAAACAGCGCTGGGTGCGCCGGGAGTCTCTGCTCCACCGGGACGCACACCCGTTACGTAAGGCATCTACTTTTTTATACTCCTAGGCTAATACATATTTATTACTACTTCTAAAAGAGGCAAGGTTATTATAATTGGTTTCCCGAATCCGATGTCGCCTGCTTATCAATCTCTGTTACTTTCTCAGGGGCTGCTCGAACAGGGAGACAGGAAGGCCCTCATTCTTCCTCCTTATCTGGTGGTCCAGGGAGACAGGAAGACAGGAAGGCTCTCATTCTTCCTCCTTATCTGGTGGTCTCTTGGCCGGCTATCAGAAGTTACTGCACATCCGTGCAAAGTCAGTAGTTTTTCTCCGAAGAAATCCCTTGTTCTTTTCGCGCCTAAACCCAGGCCTCAATGTTAACCCTTCAAAACCCCTTAGTGGCACGAATTGCTGGACCATTTCTTACATCCCCCAAACACACAAACTCATCTGAATCCAGTTAAAGCTGCCTCTTCAGCTGAGACTCCCTGTCGCTTCGCAGTTACCAAACACTCCAATGAAACTTCTCAGAAATAACCAGACTAGTAAAGAATTGAAGCAAGTTTCTCAGGGCAAAAGAGACTCTCCAGCAACAGTACTGAGTAAATACACTATTAAACAAACCAAAAAAAAAAAAAAAAAACCACAAACAAAAGACAAAGCCTGGAGGCAGATTTGAAGTACCAAGTTACTTTCAAATGAGATGGCAATGCATCTTTTACCAATTTTTAAGCCTCTTAAGAACACTGCAAAATTGTAACCCCATACTTTTTAACTGTCAACTACAGAGTGCATTTAGTGTATTTTAATTTTTTTTAAACAAGAATGGACAGAAAGGCCACTCTCCTATTATGCATCTCAGCTTTGCCACTATTTTGCTGTAGAGCCGATGCCAGGCAGGTAGTTGGCACCACCAGTTTGCATCTAAGAAGTTTCCAGTCTGTTCAGGCCACTCAAAGAAGTCCTACTGGTTCATCTCCACACACAAAATACTTGATTGGAATCAGTGTTGTCTTCTTTAGCCATTTGCTTTGCCTTTTTGAGTCATTCTCAGCTTGGTTGAATCTGTGACAGTCAAACAGCACTGGCACAATACATCTTCAGCCAACTAGCAGGGGTGACACGTAATATTTTACCCTAACCGGTGAAAGAAGCTGCTCTCTAAGAAGCAAGCTAGGACAAGGGTACACCACTGCAACACACAGCAGGGGCTCCAGCTCTCGGTATAGCAGATACCTAAATCCAGAGAGCCTGGAAAGTCTGTCTGCTGCAACCATTATTCAGCATTTAGGCAAAGTAGCAGCTTCCAACCTCTATAGAGTTGTAAGCTGGGAGCCACTTAAAACGCCACGGCTAGGTGCCAGCCAGAGACATTTAAGCCACGCTTGGCATCGTGCCATCAGTATGTCACCCCTCCTACAAATGGTGATGCAATTTGTTTGCAAAGATGGGACCGTGACTCAAAGGCTCATTTACTGACTCAAAAGCATGTATCATCTTTGCAATAAAGCTGTCATGACAACTTTAATTTGACCAAGTTTCAATAAAGCTACCTTTTCTGCTACCTCCCATACTGACTCCTAGTTCTTTGTAAAGGGGAAAGAAGCAAACCAATCTGATGCCACATTACTCCTCACGTGCTCACGGGCACAAGTCTCGGGTCCATAACTTTCATTCACCTTATGTTGGCATGTAAACATAAACAGCGGGAGGATTTTCTTTACTGGAACACATTTTCCTCTTCCATTTGAATCAGGAAGATAAGCACAAAAAGCCAAAACAGATAATGTGGAATGCTGGTGTAAAATAACCTGAATTTTCTTATGCAAAACATACATTGGTCCAAGAAAGGAAGGAAGGTGATGCAGTAACAGTGCAAGAGTTACTTGCTTGTATTCAAACACTGAAGTGCCCACCACATAAAATCTTAACAGCTACAGATGGGGGAAAAAAAACAACACACAGCTCTAGAGGCTAAACTGAAATTTGGGAGAACAAGGTTCTACAACAGGCAAATCACTTTAACGCTGTGCCTTTTTAAGAGGCATGTAATGCACTACCCCAGAGAACACCTTTGCTGTCACCTGATGTCTGCTGTCAGTGACACACTGCTTGGGTCTGTGCTGTTCCCTAAGCCTGCTCCTTATTTCACACCAGATCACCTGCTGACTGATGCAAGGAAGCTTGCTCTCTTCCAGTCTTCCATTTTTAACAGCTGTAAATTTCAGTTTCAAATGAAAAGGTATTTTCTTTTTATTGCTAGCCTACTCAGGCATAGCTTTCCTCATCTTTTGAGGTATTTCACAGGATTATGTCATTTAAGATAGTTACAAAACTGTTTAAACAAAACATTATAGAAGAGTTATTCAGGCAGAATTTAAGGCTCAGATGTTTTCCCATCTGCAAATGAATTCAGACTTGTGAGGCAAACCAGACACACTTGTTTCAGCAATCAAAGTTACATTATTTTTGTTTTAAGCTCATGTCTCAAACCCCATCTCATCAGCCTCACTTGCTGAATAAGAAGAACATGCCTCTCTCTTCCCCTGAAGGCACTTCTGCACCTTCATCGGACTATATGCATTAATACATTGGGAAAATAAAACAAATACACAGAGGATAGAATAGAACATCAGCCAAGGTGAACTCATGTACTGCTTACCTATCTCCTTCACTGTGCATAAATTCCTACCAGCAACAAGGAATGCACAAAAGCAATGAGACCACGAGAGAAACCAGAGAAAGGAAATCTGAAAAGATGGCTATGAAGTGGAAGGAAGTTACCTTAGGTCCACTTTTAAAAGAGCGATTGAAAACCAGACATGTTTGTAGTCTCTCAATGGTTTCTATGTCAGATGTGCTCAGTTTACAAATAGATTTCACTAGCAGCAAGCCTTCAGTGCTTCCTAACAATTTCAGATTAGGATTGGAAATGGCAATTGCAAGCATCCAGAAGTGTGGCATAATGACCGCACAGACACCAGGGTTTCTTTAGGGATCAATAACTTCAATAATTTTTATTGAGGACAGGCTCCCTTCTTATAGCATTGGCTCTACAAGTGGTACTTTCCCACTAGCTACTCATTAGTTAACAACTTCGCCCGGCAACAGCAAACACTGAGCCACTTCCATGTCTTAACGGTTGGAGAAGAAGCAGTTTGAGACAGCAAGGGTCTCGTGAATCACTTTTCTTTGTTCCTTCTAGCTTGTTTACATTCGTCATGCCTTCACCCTTAGGAGTCTGATGTTATCACCAACCACGGAGCTTGTCGACCACCATGGCAATACTCCCACACAGAAGCGTTAAACAGAAAAAGAACTCAGGTCACTAACTCAGTGTATTTGTATAGACATAAATGCCAAATTCGGGTATAATCATTTGCTTTTCACATTTCTGATAAACTGGTCCTAATAACTTCTGATAAAATTCAATGCACAAACTATCTTTTCACTTCAGAAAAAAAGTAACTGGAAGGAAATTTAACATTATAGGAAGTTTTCATAGCGCTTATCCCATCACATTTGTGATAAGCAACAGAAATTCACACAATCCTAGGACATCTGGATATTTTAGTAGATTGTTCTCTGCAAGCATTCACACCATGAGTCCTTTTACAACCCACTCAAAATCCAAGTAACAGCTCATCAGTCTTTTGACCCTGGCAGTCCTCTTCTGAAGCTGTTAAACACCTCTCATCAGAAGCTGATAAGAATATTTTATAGCCATAAGTTTACTTCAGCTTATATCCGGTCATCCTTGTCTCAAGTTTGTCTATTAACTTGTGTGCCTCACTGGCTAGCATTTACTTGTATCCTGGCATACATACAGCACTCATCTCCTTGGGAGACTGACAGGCTCTCTATTTACAAATAGAGACTGACAGGAGCTCTCTATTTACAAATAGAGACCCCCACAGTACAAAAGTTGATAAGAAGCTGCCTATCACAGGCACAAATAATTTGATTGGAGGTAGTTTATACTCATTTTCTCCTAATAGTGGTCTTGACACCACTTTTCCTCAAATAGTTTCCAGTAACAGTCTTGGCACAAGAACTAGAAGTATCCTAGTACTAACTGATTAGTAAATGCTGTGTAAAACTAAGAAAATACCATTACCAATACTATATAAATCATATCAAACCTTACCTAGCCATTTCTGACAGGGTAACAGTTACAGCACCACCTGCACCCTATATAAACAGCAGCTTCCTGCATTTACTACCTTTAAAATCTAGGTACATTTTAGCAATCAATTTATAAGCTCTGATACTGTTAAAAACAAGATACAGAGGACAGATCTGAAGCATAGTGTTCATTAAATCTGAGCGTAGAATACAGAAGTCTAAACTGCTAAGTATTTATAAGCCATTTAAAAATAAAGTTATTAACTACTTTTGCTATTTTTAAGCAAGGAAGTAGTAAAGAGAAGTTACCAGGCAAAGTTAAAAAGATCCCTTGGCACTTCACACTGTTTGTCATACAGAGACAAAAGCAGAAACACCTAGAGAAAATGTTTCTGATTTTGAACAGTATGTTGCAAAGTCGTTCTTATCCTTCAGCATTACTGATCTCTCACCTGTACTCTGACAGCATGGAAAGCCTAGTAAATACATTGCACCTCCAAAAGACAGAAAGTGGCCAGACAATACCCACTGAAGACACGAAACCCATCTCAGAACAGATATCCACTTGTGTCACTGTTCAGTCTGTGACAATGGACAATAAGGGATACAGGAGAAAAGAGCACAGGAGGAGGGAAAGCTTACAGCGTGCCTCACCTACCCCCAATACTCTGTATTTCAGATGTTCCCTTACTTTAACATTAGCAGTAGGGCTTAAATACGTTGATGGACCTTTCTTCTATGAACTTTAAATGGTAAGTTTTAGAATCCAAAATATTCTTCATGAGCTTGCCATTTTCCCCTTTCTTTGTGTAAAAGAATAATTTTTCCTTTTTTTTTTTTAAGCCTGATCATTTACCTTGATATACTCCAGCTCCTCTGTAACAAGGAAATTGAACAACCATTCCCTGTTCACCTTTTTCACTCTACTCAGTTTCAAACTATCACCTTCCACCATTCAACTGTTTTCCAGGCTAGACAGCTCTAACCTAGTTAGAATCTCTTCATGCAGAAATTACTGCATAGCTCTCACCATTCTATGCTTTAAAAAAGAAATCTAGATTTTTTTTCTATAAATAAGGTAATGGAAATACACTGAGATACAGGCACGTGATAGATCCCTGTAGCAATATAATGACATTTTCTATTTTATATTAAATGTCTTAACATTTGATTTGCCTATGTTCTTTCTACAAAGAATTAAATGTATTTTAGAAAAATTCTTAGAGTGCCTTGATTTAATCCTCTGTTCAGCACAGTAAGAGTTCAGTTTGAACCCCTTAAGTTTCTCCACATGATTTACATATGCATATACCTCTCAGTTCTTATGGGTGTAATTCCATAGATGTTAATACTGGACTTCATCTGCCATTTCATTGCCTAGCCCCTTGATATTACTACATCTTTTTGCAATGCAGTTTTGAGCACAACTTTTTAAAAAAGTATTAAATGTCAGCTGAGCCTTCAGGTTACCCCCCTTGGTTTTCAAAAAACAAATCCCTTGAGCAGTGAACGCCTGGTGGATTCACATCTCACAGGTCTGCACCACAGCTGGGTTTGGTGGTGGTTATCTTGTATTTTGGGACTGGCTTTTTGAACTCCCAGTCCGATACCCTGGTCACCTCACCCAGCACAGGTCCGGGAGGGTTTTTTTCTCCCCCCCCCCCGGGCCCGAGCCCCCCCACACCGCAGGGCAACGCGCCCTTAGCCTCTCCGGAGGCGCCCCGCGGCCACTCACCGCACAGCATGAAGAGCAGCACACAGGCCAGGGTGGCCACGATCACCAGCAGAGTCAGCCCGATGCTCTGCCACATGCTGCCCGCTCGCCCCTCTCGCAGAGGCCAGCTCCCAGGGGTTGCGGAGCCAGATGGGTCCCCAAGCGAGCTGGCAGCTGCAACGTCCCCTCCCGCCGCTCCACAGAGCAGAGACGAGGCGGGCCTTGAGGGCGGCGCGCGGAGCTCACCGGGAGTTGTAGTTCAGCTCCCGCAGGAATGCGTAGGCCTCGGCGCGGCGCGGACTACAAGTCCCAGCGCACCCCGCGTCCTTCAGCGTGTCCTCGCCGCGTGATGCTGTCGCCGCGCGATGGTGTCGCCGCGCCATCGCTTGTAATGGCCGCCTGAGAGGAGTGCGCTCCATCGACAGCTCTGAGGAGACAGTTCTTCCTCTGCGGTGAGGGAGCCCTTCGTTTTTTTCATTTTATTATCGCTATGCTGGCTTCCCGCTGTTTGATGTGCACATTACAGCGGTGGTTCAAATTCCACAGGACCTGTGTTGACATGGTGGTGATAACACTGTAGCTGCCTTGCCCTCATAAGGGAAATCCGAGGAAATCATAACTGCCAGGAATCATGAGATAAAGGTTATGCTCCTCACCGATACAGCCTCACTGACACAGACTTTAGCACTTTCACCTTTAGCACTGGAAAAAGGTTGTGACTTTACCTTGTAGCATGGGAGATACTGGCTAATGTTCCCAAAACTACTGAAAATGTGTGCTTAAATCCGCAAGAGCAGAGCTGTGATTGCCCATGAAGATGTCACCATTGCAGTGAGATGTCAAAGAAGGCTAATCCATTTATCCTTTGTGTTTCTTACATGGTTGATTTTAAAATCTCCCCTTTTAAGCGAAGCTAAAGTTCTTGCTTTTCCTGCTCATTGAGTATGTCATGTGCCTCCTCCTTTCAGGAAACCTATAACCTAAAATTACCTGCACATGCAATCCTCCATTCACATTCTGAAATTTGCTGTCACTTCACCAAATCAGACCAGAGTTCCATCTTCTCGTTTCAGACTTACTCTCGTAACATTCCAAGCCCTGTTTAATACTCTGCCTAACCCACTCATCATGTCTTGCAAGTTTAATTCCACTTTAAACACCTTTTCTGATATTTCTCAATAACTTTGTACTTTATCAATGCCTCCACATCTTTAAATGTCACTCTAATACTAACCTAAGCAGTTGTTACATGCATACTTATGCAAGGTTTCTTCTGTATTGCAAACAAACAGCAAAGCAATAACAGATACTACTGTATTAGATTTTGAAAAATAAATAAGTTCCCTCCTAGCTACAGTGTTGTGTTTCTCTAATTTTTTAGTTTTCACAGAGAGTAAGTTCTCTGGGTATGGAACTGCCATGTTCCTGTAAAGTAGCTGTCATATTTGGGGTCTATTCAAAAATTTTATCTACATTATCCTACAGTTCCAAACTGGTTTAGTAATAGTAGTTAATTAATTCACATCCCCAAACCACATCACAG
This sequence comes from Anser cygnoides, assembly GCF_040182565.1. Taxonomy (NCBI): domain Eukaryota; kingdom Metazoa; phylum Chordata; class Aves; order Anseriformes; family Anatidae; genus Anser; species Anser cygnoides. The sequence goes on from NC_089874.1 coordinate 70,919,059, forward strand.
AACCACTCAGCACCCATAACTGAAGAAAAAATTATCTTGGAAAACTATTTTGGAATGAAGTCATTTTGGAGTGATAAATACATATAACAATGATACCATCCAAGGCAGTATATTACACAATAAAAATGAAAACAGGAAGCAACTAAATTTCTCATATTACACTGCACAGGAAGAGGGTCTTTTAATCAACATATGTTCAGTTTGGAAATCCTTAATTTTATTTGTTTAAGTGTGTGTTTCTTCAGAATGTAAAATTTAAATTTGATGCGTCTTTGGGCATGAATTTAAGGCATCTCGAAATGGTAAATGCTTTTAAATAGTTTAAAAGAACTAGCTCAAAAGCCAAAGCAGATACCAGATTTTGGTTGCTCATACTAACCATTCTAAATCACCTATCTTCTGTTAATTAAATGCTCTCAAATTATACTACAAGAAATTTAATTCTCTTATAGAAATAGAAAGGGAAATTTTGACATGAACATCAGAAAAGCTTCCCAACCACAAGACTTTTCAGGTTGAACAATAACCATCAAAAGGAGAGAAATGTCCAACCTAGCAGCTGTTACATTTCTTGTAAAAAAAAAAAAAGTGAAGTACTTAAAAACTTTTTTTATCCCACAAAGCAAATGAAGTAAATCGAACAAATGAGCTTCATGAATCATAACTGGCTTAAATCTGAGGCAAACATACAATCCAAAAATTTTCAGAATATCATGATTGAAGCTGAAGCATTTCACCTTCTGCTTAACTTCAACAAGGTTTCTCACCCAGTACACAGATGTCCTAACCACAGGGTTAGCTGAGCAGGATTACCTCCCCTGACCTACCAGCAATGTTCTACCTAATGCAGCCCAGGATACCACTCTCCTCTCATCCACTGGGCTAACCACCTCATTGTAGAAGGCTATCAGGTCGATTAGGTATGATTCTCTGTTCTTAAATCCATGCTAACTACTCACGATCATCTTGTCCTTCATGTATGTGGAGACACTTCCACAAAGATTTTCTCCATCACCTTCCCAAGGTTTGAGATAAGACTGCCTGGCCTGTACTTCTCCAGGTCTTCCTTCCTGAAGATAGGAGTGACATATGCTCTCTTCCAGTCTTAATGAATCACTCCCAGTCACCAGTACATTTCAAAGGTAACTAAGAATTGCCTCACAATGACATCACCCAGCTCTCTCAGCACTCACGGGTACAACCTATCAGGCCCCACGGACCTACGTATATCCAGTTTGTTGAAGTGCTCCCTAATATGGTCCTCCTTTACTGACAGCAAGTCTTCCATGTTCTACACTCCCTCTGGTCTCAGTGGCCTGGGATTGCTGGAGAGCAGTATGGATGCAGTACTGAAATTGCCATCAGCACAGACAACAAGCACATAAAAAAGACTCCGTAGCATAATTGTTGAAGCAGTTAAATTCAAGTTAAATTCAATCTCAAGCAGCAAATGATAAGATGAGGGGAAATGGCCTCAAGTTGTACCACGGGAAGTTTAGGTTGGATATTAGGAGAAATTTCTTTACTAAAAGGGTTGTGCAGAATTGGCATTGGCTGCCCAGGGAAGTGGTTGAGTCACCGTACCTGGAGGTCTTCAAGAAATGTGTAGATATGGAACGTAGTAACATGGTTTAATGGTGGACTTGTCTATACTAGGTTAAAGGTTGGACTACATGATTTTAGAGCTCTTTTCCAACCTAAATTATTCTATGATTCTGTATCAGTTCATATGTTAATGTGCCAGAAATTTGTATCAATACCAATGATGATGCATTTGGGATAAGTGAGCTACAATATGGATATTGTTTGTTTGTTTCAGAAGTCTGTGAAATGCAAGAAAGTATATTAAAAGAAAGTGTTGGACCAATGAGTTTTTCTAACCACTGAAGTTTCTAATTTCTGAAGTTTGAGAAATAAGGTCGTTTATGCAAACCTAAGCTTGATCTACCTAGTTTCTTACCTGTGTATGTGCAATATGGAGTTGCAGAATTGAATGTGGCTCATCTGTTCCCTGAAGAGGATGGAAAAAAATCATTGATAATGAGTTTTATGACTTATTAAAGTCATTATCGTCTTTTATCCATCACCTTTCAACATTCGGTCACTGCACACTATCAATATTCTATATTCAATACTTTTTCCTATGACGCTCAACACTGATCAAACTTATATCTTTTCTGTCAGTGTACATGACCATCTATGCATTGATGTATGTTTTGTGGGTTAGAAAAAAAAGGTTGGTCAAGGTCATCATGCAGCAAAGGGACTGTAGCACAAGACTGATGAGAAGGCCTCTTAGAGGGCTTCTGCTAATTAGTACACCAGACCATGGGGCAGGCCAAAGCAGGAGTATTTGACGTGATTTCACAGAGCAGCAACGACATGCAATATTGCAAATAAGAGAGCTAAAGACCGGTAGCAGCGAAGAGTAATCAAGATTCTGAAGGCACAAGCCTTATTGAAAGGGTGTGAGAGCTGATGCATCTAGACTAACCAGTTGTTTCACAGCAGTCAGTTAACTGGTGGTCATGTTTGTGTAGCAAAACAGGGGAGGGATGTTTTAATCCTCCATGAGCCAGGGAGAGGACTGAGGCTGAAACACCTTTTCGAACTATCAACTGCTTTTGAACCTGCCCCTTTTGGTTTCCTTTCCAGCTGGTGCATGGGGAAAATGTAACGCTTCTCTTGTGTTTAATGTATTTGTAGCACAGATTCATAACTGTGTAGCACAGCAGAACTTTCACTGATGTCAGTTGCTGCTGCAAGAGCTCAGCACTTTGACAAATCTACATTCAATTACCCTAAGGCAACAGCAGAAGGAAGAATAAAATCTTTGACTAGCTGTAGAAAAAATATTTAAACGATCTACCCATAATCACATGGAAATTGTGTTATATAAGCAGTGTATTCTAGTCCTCCAAAGGAATTTCAACCACTTTAACAAGATTATCTTTTCTCGTTTTTAACACCCTTGCATCATCCATGGCCTCCTTTTTGTTTATTATCATACACAGTGCATTGATGAAGCGGGAGTCTTGCCAAAGGCTATAAATGTAAATAAGACTTATTAAAATGAGTGTGCACAAGAAGAGCAAATTAAAGTAATTGAGGCAGTTTTTGTTCAGCCATGTCCTAATTTTTTAATCCTTGTCTTGGCACATACAATATCTTTGAAAGTAACTGGCAACCATGCCAAGTACTGTTGCCAAAACAAGTTTGACTGCCAACTGCTAATACTCAAGAAGCTGGCCAAGTAATGATAGTTCATGCAGAAGGTGCAAAATGTATCCCTTTCTTCTATTCTGCCTACACTTGACGACCTTCCCCCCACTGCCTCTCTTTTGGAATTAATACATTACTATTTCCCAGGGAAGGAGTACAGACGAGCTTGCATCCACTCCTTTCCCTGGTGGTGATTATCCTTGATAACATGATGCTTTATGTTGTAAGCTCTTTGAGGAAGGACCTGCCTTCTAGAGTAGGTCTCAACACAGCAAGACCACAGTCCCAAACTGGGACCTCTATACATTACCATAATGCTAAATGCTAGCACATGCAGGAGAAATAATTCAGTTCCAGTCACAACTCACAGAAAGTTACCACCATCAGACTCCTCACATGAGACACGTAGACAATGGACAGAGCATCTAAATATGGTCTTTTGTATTTAGCCTCAATTTTGGTTCAGGTCCATCAATCTTCACCCAGTTCTTGGCTGATTTAAATGATCAAAATGGACTATTAATATGAATATGATAAGAGGGATGAGAATATTCTATTTACAGAAATTTATAAAATGCCAAACTACATAACTAAACTATGTAAACTGTGAGTGCAGCCAAGGACTTTTCCTGGATGCGTTGCAATTGCATTTCAGCTTTAGCAAAGCGTTTGAGTAAATACCTGCAAGTATCCCTTTGCGCCGAAAGGGGGTGATAAAACATAATACTACAAAATCAGCACTGCTACACAATCGCTCAAATTAGTATTTTCTGCAGCCACAAGTTTACTGTGGCTTAGTTTTTTTATTTTACATGCCCAAAGCTGGAAATTTAATACAACGTTTAGTTTTATATTTACAGTCATATTACAACAGCTATAGTTTCAAAATTAAAAGCACAGAAAATGACATTATACAAAGAAATTACAAAACGTTAGCTTTAGAGTGATTGCTCAGATTTGATTCAATGCAGCTTTATTACCAACAGATCTTAAGCATTCACTGAGAGTTAACAAAAGTCTATCACATTAACCTTGTAACTCCCCATAACATCAGTAGCAGAATTGAGATCTTTAGGTATGTAACCATTGCCCCGTGTTAATAAAATTAGAAAAAATAATAAAATAATTTAAAAAAATAGAACAACAACAACAACAATAACAAACTGACAATATAAGGAAGTGAACCTCTTTCATTCCAGTTAGCTTCTCAGGAAAAGAAGACATATTTAGCCAGTGAGTTGTACAGATACTACTGAGAAGACAATTTTGTGGAACAGGCAAGTCCTGAATTTAAATTCCAAGTTTTGGAGGAGATCGTGAGCAAGAGCAGTGATCAGCAATGGGAGACATGTCAGAGTTCACTTTTCTTTCCCAGACAAATTCAAAGCCTGGCTGGACACAGCCCTGGGTAACTGGCTCTAGGTGACTCTGCTTGAGCAGAGGAGTTGGACCAGATGATCTTCCAAGGCCCCTTCCCACCTCAACCATTCTTCGGTAGTTTGTGATAAGGTCAAATCTGCAGCAATCCATGCACCAGCAGGACTCAAGCTAATGCCCTGTGGTATTTCACCATCTGTTGTGTGCATTGTCCCAGAGTGAAGTGCTGCTTAAATTGCTTCTACTTATTCTCCCTGTTTCTGAGGAATTTCAGCTGAAACTAAGCAATTCTGGTTCTCCACATGTTGACTTATTTTTCTGCCTTTCCTCTCAGCAGAACATAATGTTCAACAACCACTCAAAGCTAACATGCCTGGCAGAAGTCTGCTGTGCTCAGTGCCTGGGATCCAACAAAATGTGCAGCATCACCCTCCATACTAAACAGATGAATCCAAATCCTGACACAGCCCTTAAGTCTCCAAATTCAGCACACACATTAGATAGTTATTAAAATATCCATAGTACTATTACACATTCTTCTAAATGCCATCAAAATCCTGTCTGCTCCCTATTTGTGACTTCATTGGAGAAATAATTGTTGTGATTTAAAACAAACAAACAAACAAAACAGGTTGCTACTATAGATATAAATTATATTGATATTATTATGATGTTTCAGTTACAAGAAGCTCAAGAGATTAGGAATGGATCGTCTTTACCAAACCTGAACATCCATTTGCTTTCTGTTTTAGACAAAGAAAAGTGGGAATAAAGAAAAAATGTTTTGTATTACCATCATTAGGGCTGGATGTGGCTTGACACACTGAATCCAGCCTGTTTGGTCAATAAAGAAGTATTCAAATTTATTGAGTCATTACCATGATTCTCTGCCAGTCATCTTCTGAACTGCTCATTGCTCTACAGCACCTAAATACTAATTTCAAAGAGGACAACTTTCTGCTTAGATAGCAACTTCTCTGGGGGACAGAATTGATATCAAAAAGCACTTCTTTTCAGTATTTCAAGATGTTCTATAGTAACATCGAAAGAATCAAATGAATAACTGATCAAGAACATTAATGAGAGGAAAGGCCAGCAGATCAACCTCAGGAATTATAGCAGTTCAGTACAGACTAACACACCGGAATTTGGAAGTGCAAACAAACTTGTGTCTGCAAAAAATGGGCTAGAAGTTATATGAGGACATGCTTTCATGTGAGGCTTCTGGCACATCATTGCTAGGCAGGCAAGCAGCACTGGGATAGCAGACTTTCTCAACACGTTTGGAGCATCTCTGTGTCTAGATCCAAGAAAATGCAAGATGTAAAGTAGTACATGAACAAGGAAGCCACCAGGAAAAACCTGAGGTTTACAACATCAGTGCTACCTTTTGCACAAATATAGTCTATATACATCAAGTACACTTTAGTTTAGAATTAGAGAATCATTAAGGTTGGCAAAGACCTTCAAGATCATCTGGTCCAACCATCGCTGTACGGCCACCATCACCCACTAAACCATGTCCCTAAGCACCACGTCCAACCTTTCCTTAAACACCCCCAGGGATGGTGACTCTACCACTTCCCTGGCAACACAGTCCAAAGCCTGACTACTCTTTGGGAGAAGAAATGTCTCCTCATTTCCAACCTAAACCACCCCCGGTGCAACTTGAGGCCATTCCCTCTAGTCCTATCACTAGTTACTGTGAGAAGAGGCTGACCCTCAGCTCCCCACAACTTCCTTTCAGGTAGTTGTAGAGAGCAATAAGGTCTTCCCTGAGCCTCCTCTTCTCCAGACTGAACAACCCCAGTTCCCTCAGCCGCTCCTCACAGGACTTGTGTTCCAGGCCCTTCACCAGCTTTGTAGCCCTTCTCTGGACATGCTCCAGGGCCTCGATGTCCTTCCTGTATTGAGGGGCCCAAAACTGAACACAGTGCTCGAGGTGTGGCCTCACCAGAGCAGAATACAAGGGGACGATCACCTCCCTGGTCCTGCTGGCTACACTATTCCTGACACAAGCCAGGATGCCGTTGGCCTTCTTGGCCACCTGGGCACACTGCCAACTCAAGGCTTTACCTGTTCTGTGCCACACCTGGTCCCCTTGGCTCATTTCCACTGCTCATGCCACCAGCACAGGCACAGTCTGTTCTCTGAGCTCTGGTCGAGCAAACCCTGAGCAGCTGGAACTGAGAGGGGAGCACTGGGACAGCTTTGCCACTTTTGGCATGTAATTTTTGACAAATTTTCACTTTAAAAGCAAAATGGAGAATGCTATTATTGTAAGAAAGATTGTTTTTATTTCACACACCAAAGTCTGCTTTATTAAACACAGGGGGAAAGAAGAAGGGCATTTTCGGTAAGCTTCGATAGTCTGAATAAATGTTTTTTATAGGAGATGTAATGCTTTGTTTGCACTCGGAACAAAACCCGCAGCTGGCCGAGGGCTCCCTGCCGCCTTCGTCCCCTTCCCCCTCAGCGGCTGGCCTTGCCCTCCCGCTCCCTCCTTCCCCGGGGCAGGCCCATGGCCCCGGGATGGGAGGCGGGCACGGCGGAGCCGGAGGCGGTACCTTATAGCGGGGGCGCGGCGGCGGCCGGGCCGGCAGAGCCGGGCTGCTACCCTGGACAGCGCCATGGTGAGTGCGCGGCACCCCGTTATGACTGCCCCCCGGCCTGGCGGCCCGCAACATGGCGGACCCCTGACCCGGCGGCCCCCAAAATGGCGAACCCCTGGTGGCGGCAGGGAGAGGGAGGGATGAATGGAGGGAGGCCCGGCGGGGAGCGGGAGGCGGGGAGCGGAGCCGGGGACTGAGAGGAGCCGGGGACTAAGCGGGGTGCGCGGATGCCGTGGTGCGGTTCCCCCGTTGGCACTCGGCAGCGGGCGGGAGCCGACTCCCACAAGGTGCAGCCCAGTCCCTTGCTCCTCGCAGGTGCATTTTGCTCTGCTCCAAGCACGTTACACAAACAGATTATTGATATGTTAATAGAAGCTCTTCTTGTGCTAAGCGTACAAGCCATACTGGAACGCTTTCCTTTTTTTTTTTATTTTTATTTTTTTTTCCTTTTTCCCGTGTAATGAACGAACAACAGAGTTTTAAATTCCGGTTTATCATTTAAGAAAGTTACAGTGGAACAATGCCATCATCTGTTTAGCAAGGAGGACCATTTCCCCAGGGCATATTGTGTCTTTGCAGTTAATGGTGACTTCCCCAAAGGATCTCATGCTGTTTATGAACAGTAATGTATTAAGTGTAACACTGGCCTTGTAAAGGAGGAGAGGATCATGTCAATATTTTTGCCTTGAAGTCTGAGCTAAGATGGGGCTGAATGCTGTATCTTCCAAGCTTGTTGTATCAGAAGTTGTGACATGATTAAGAATGGAAACTAATTCTTCTTTAACAGCAAAAACAATTTTTCCAAATGTCTTTGCAACATATGCTGTAATTTCTGCCTTTCATGCATAAAAATCAATTTGAAATCAAGTGACTGAGACATGAATAATATTCAGATAGCCTTTACACGAATTAACTGGAGTCTTCCTAACAGTCGGTTGCTGTAACTCTGAATCTATTTCTGCTATCCAGTGTGCTTGCAATCAATTCAGGCATAGGTTGATAGATGGGAAAAGACCCTCTTGAAAAAGACCAGGAATGGTGCCCTAGTTGATGCTGCCTTGTAGCTCCAGAATGACTTTCCACTGCATAAATGAACAGCTATTTATTACAGGGCTGGGTAAGATATAAAAACAAAATACATGACTAAGTTACTATTACTGCACAAAGCCTAAATTGGTAATGTCTTTCTTAAGGTACAGTGATGGCAGCTACAAAGAAACAAGAAGGTAAATTGCATTATTTATCAATAACTGGTACAGATAACAATCAGGTGCTCAGAATTGCAGAGTCAACTTGAAAGAAATTTAGAATAACAGTTAAAATATTTAATTTGGACTCCTTATAGGACAGATATGAGATCAGTCACATAGGTGCAAATCAAAAAAGAAATAATATTGGTAACATATGCATTGACAACTTTGTATTTCTGCTAATGAAAGCGATAGTGGAGACTTTCCCTTAATCTGTTATTTCTGGGTCTTAGAGCTGTTTCATTAACCTTGGAATTATTCTTGGAACAGCTGGTTGCAATATCCAGAAATGGCTATTCAGAGCTACACACAGTTTTCTTTTAGCAAGTTTTTGCTCTTCTGTATCTCCAGTAATCTGTGAGAGTTGAAAAGTTGCTTAGATTTCATAAGCCTTGTTACTCATAAATAGAGGCATCCTGGGGAGAGAATGGCCAGTTTGGGGAAATCCTCTAAGAGGTGTAGAAGCTGAAGGTTGCTTTGGTTCTAAAAGTTTGAAAGAATGATCTTGGAGCATTAGCTACCTAAGATGAAACCTGAACTTTTTCTGAAAACTGCTGTAATGATACTAATGCAGGGTTAGAAGTTGCAACACACAGATGCCTAAATGGACCTGGAGCTGACTGGAGGGAAGAGGGAAGGATGCTACTGACGGTACCAGGAGTAAATGAATGATGAACTTAGATTTTAGGACAAGTAGTAGGAACAGTATTTTAGCATTCTCTTCTATAGTGGCATAGGAGTAATCAGGTGTATGTTACTTCAACTCAAAGGAGAGAGTTTATCACCATCATGGGTGTTAAATCACTATTATTTGTAGAATGCAGCAAACCACAGTCTTCATGAGGCTTTGAGTGTTTCCATATCATTCCCACAGTATGAAGGTAACCACAGTGGGACAGTTTTGTTTATGTGGTTCAGTACAGCTCTACTTACTTGTGTGGATCTAGGTCAAATTACACTGGCTCAGGATTTGGCTGCACCCTTGAACTTTAAACCGATTATAAGTTTTGATTTGTCAGTATATTTTCCATGGGGTCAAATCCCACTTTTACAGAATAAGAGAGTACATAACCTTGCACAGTGTATGCCAACTAATGCTTACAAAGAGGCTAGGTAACACTAAGGTAAGCATAAACACGAGGACTGTACAAAGCTGTATTTAATAGGTTCAAGTATCTTGAACCTCTACAATAATCCAGTTGCAGAGAAGTTATACAGGCAGGAGCTAGATTTTTTTTATTTTTATTTTTGTAATTCCCTAAGAAACAGATAACCAATGTAATTTGAAATCAATGAAGAAAGACACTTAACTCTTCCAAGTACCGTGGCCACCATGTCAGGGTATGATGCCTGATAAGGGCATATGGTCATTATAGGACATACAGAAAAGGTCCCTAGACAGAAGCAACTCTCTTGTTGGCAGCAGCCAAATGAAAACCCTGCCTCATTGTCCATTGGTATTTGTTAAATGCCCTGAGCACCTTCTGAAAAAGAGTTGAAAGAGTTGAAAAAGTTGAAAGGGTTGCTTTTCTGAAAAGCAAAGACAATGTTCCATCCCTTTCTTCTGGAGTCCCTGAACTCCAACAGGAAAACAGAAACTGGAGGAGAAAATTTTCTGTAAATAGTGATCAATCCAGCACAAATTCATGGCTGACATGGGAGCTACACCATCCACTGCCAACATGATCTCTCCAGCTCCAGAGTGAAAAGGTAACAGATTTCAGTACCCCTGACATCCAGAACCAAGGCAGCAAGCCAGGGTTGTGCTAGGTGATACAGAACTAATGAAGCTGGAGAAACTATGTTCAGAAACTACATATAGAACAGACAAAGGGACATAAGTACTTGCACAGAAACTGAATGGGATATGCTGAAGCCTTTAGCACATGATGCAGTGACAAGGGATTAAGAAGTCCTCTACGTCCTTAAGCTTGAGTCCAATGTTTAATTTGCAAAGTTACTTACAGATACCCACTTACAAAAACTTTCATATTGCCTTTGGTGTTGATTCCTTTCTTCTCAAAGAATATCTTCTGATTATTTTTTTTTTTAATTCTGGTTGTTGAATCTTCATTACAAGTACTCTGATCTGTGAAAAGAAACAGATACCTGTTCATCAGGTACTTCATTTCACATTCATTTAGTTCAATAGTGTCTCTCAATTTTATTAAAGAAAATAGTTAATCAGATCCAAACACTTTAAAAACGAACCTCTGACTCAAAAATAGGAAAAAAAAAAAAAAGAAAAAAAGGCAGTAGTAAATTCTTTAGGTAGTAATAAACTCAAGAATAATGTCAATATGTGGGGCTGGTTTATTCTGTGGTTTATGCCAGCTTCAAGTGTAAGTCACATCAGGTAGGAATTTTGCCTGATGTTTTCTTTCCATGCTATATAATCACTGCCTGTAAGACTGATTTAGACACCAAGGCATTTAGAAATAAATCTCATACAATTTGAGTTGAAGTACATATTTACTGATAAGGTAATATGTCCCAAGTGCAGACTGACTTGTAATTAAAGAAAGGAGGGAAATTAGGAGTTTGAAACTAAGTGTACCCCTGGTTGTTCAGAGCCAGAAAGCTTTTGGGATGAGTCTGCCTTGTGACAGTTGTGGAAGGGCACAAGAAACATTCCCTTGCTACAGCGGAGAAGAAACACCTGGTGAGACAGGGGCCTGCAACTCTGCTGCGTTATAAATGACACACTTCAGACTTCAAACGTATCAATTAATTTGCCAATTTATAAGAGCCTGGCAACAGCTGAGCTTATAAATCTATTATCTGCATGCAGCCCACATGCCATGTCTTATCATGTGATAAATACATGGACGTCGGACTGCATCCTTACCCACTGGACTGCTGCACAGCTGACAGGTAGAGTTCAATGTGAAATTAAGTGAATATTTATGTCTTCTGCGGGGCTTCTTATCTACCTAAGTAACACAGCAAAAACAATCTAATTTTGGGGGGCTAGTTATGCTCAGATCTTGGAGAGTAGGAGGGATCACTTTACATCTTGCATTATATTGGCATTAATACTGAAGGTACTCTGATTAGATGTCAATCTAACAACAACTGTGTTTTTTCTTAACGTTAAGTTCATCCAGCTAATGACTTTTAAACTTCATTGCAATTTGTCTTCCTCAGTCCACACTGACCATAACAAAATGGTCAAGGTCAGATGTCGTAAACTGAAGGAGATAAAACCCCACATGGCATAAATGGATACATGAAGATGTGTAATTAAGGGACAAAAAGTTAAAATTGTTTTCATCACTGCTGGGAGACATTTACATGCTTCCTCCTCCCCCCCCCCCCCCCCCCCCCTTCCCTCAGGAGGACAGGTAAGGACATGAAAGAAGTTCTTCATATTCTGTCATTATTTGAAAGCCAACCACAGCAAGAAATGGAAGCTGGAATTAGGGTGGCCAAGGTTCAAGGAAATAGCCTAATACCAAGCATAAGGAAGCTCAACAAAACCATTATTTTCTCAGTTTTTTAAAGGCTCCCTGCAACATGCCAGTCCCTAGTTATCATTCAAGACACTTTGCAGCTAGTGAAGTCAATGTGCTATTGCAATATAATGGTAAGAGTAACCTATAGACATGAAGAGAAGTCCCCAGTTGCTTTTATCTCCCCTGAGCCAATAACTCAAGCAGTTACAGACACATGGTGCTAGGACCTTACCATGTAGCACAGTCATTAGCATTTTTGTTTTGTTTTGAGAGATGCAGCAGTCCGGATGCTTCCATGGTGTAAGTGGTTTAAAAGTTTAGGACTTAACATTCTCATTATATGTGGATTAAACTCTAGGATAACTACTGTTGGGAGTTAATGCAGGAAGGGAGATAGCATGTGCACCCTTTTATCCCATGCCAGCAGACTGTGCTCTGTTACTGGGGTTCTGTACCCTTTAAAAACTTTTTCTTGGAGTTCATTAGACTGATTTAAGACTTTAAAAGAGGTAAACTTAGAACTTTTTTGAGGGGATAATGTGGGAAGGACTTCCACACTCTTCTTGGCTTCTTTATTAAACTGAAAAACCAAATGTCATTTCCTTTCCTTTCCTCACCCAATCTTCTTTAATTATGAATAAAGTAAAAATCATGAATTAACATTTGAAATCCAAGTTATTACCCTATAGAATCTAAGGGAGAAAGGGAGGAAAAACATAAGTAAGGACCGATTAACAGAACAAGAAGATATTTTCCTCTTTAATTGTTGGTTTTTGTTCTTATGTAACACTTCAGAAAACACTCATCAGATGCTGTTTCTTCATTTCCCTATATTAGGCGTGAATTTTCACAGCCAGCATGAAGTAAAAAATACTTTGTTTCTTGCATTTCACTCTGAGCACGGATAAAACCAATCCAGAAAACAATGTGCCTTCAAATTGGCAGGGAATAAATGGTTGGCGAAGTTGTGAAGGGTGATGTCCATGTTCAGGAGTTGGCACATCTTTTAGTAAGGCTGCTCTGAATAATACCATCCACACCCACTTTCTCTCTGCTGGCTAGAGCAACCCATGTTACTTCTATTGCAGTATAAAAGGTCATGTGAGGTTGTGTGAGCACTGCATCTGCAAAAAGTTGGTATTTGCTGCAGAACAGTGTTTCAGTACATACATGGCTTAATTTTTTTTCAGTGTTTGTCAACAGTCCATGCAATTTTGAGGAGAAAGCCATGAAGTCCATTTTCATATCTACAGGCTTATTTGTTATTCACATCTCCTTATGAACAAAATAGTTTAATCAATTTGCATTACTGTCTGTCTGCTCAAAATTTCTTTCCAAATGCAAAAGTTTTTTTAGTCTGAAAAAAAAACGTCCTTGTACAATGTTTGTAGGAACATCTGCATCTTCCCTCTCAGCCATTAGGATTGTGTGGCCTCCTAGGGTAGCATCCCAGAGTCACTCTGCTGTACATAGGAGACAATGTTGTGTTTTAAAATGCAGCAGCCCATCTTACCTAGGAGTCTTAACTAGGTTGTGTGTACTGAATCCTGCTGGAACCTAACTAAGAGTTGGCCTATGCTCCTTCTGAGATGTCTCTTACTACTGACAGGAAGCTATGCATGAAGCAAGACAAAAACCTCATAATTTCAAGTTTTTGGATGAAAAAGACATAAGAAACAAAGCCTGTCCAAAACCAGTTCAGATTGGCAAAGTGTCTGTAAGTTCCTTTCTTCTTCCCACCTTCTGCTTTATAAAGCAGAGATGAAAGATGCCTTCTAACCTGCCAGTGTGCAGGTGTGTTTGATTTCAGCAGTTATCTTCACTCTTCCAAACTGTAAACTCCAAATTCTGGAGCAAGTGTCTCTACCCAGAAGCTTAATGATCAAGAATCATGAATCTGTCTATGCCAAAAACCACACAAGACAAAGTATATCACTTTCCTAGTTTTATGTTAGTCTCTGAAATTTCTGAACCTTTCTTTTCTGGCAGGAGGCTAGTTATTATATATCCTAAGTTTTTTGTTGTTGTTGTTTTTCTGGCACATGTCAAAAGCATCATGGGATATTCATGCTCCCCTTGAAAGCTGAGACACAGCTTGTGATTCCTTGGCGCTTAAACACATTTGAAGCTTGTCTCAAAAATAGGCAACTTGTGCAGAGAATAGAAAAGGTAGTATTTAGTTTTATTGCTCTGAAAAAACACCAGTAGCTCTCCATTTCGTTGAAAAGCAATAGTTGACTTTTTGGGTTTAATGCAGCTATTTCTTCCTTACTGCTGGAGATCTTGTAAGCCTGCATTTTAATAGTATCAGCAAAAAAAAAAAAACCTTGAAAGATAAAGCACTAAATTATAGTTATTTTGTGGGTAAAGCACTAAGTTTTTTCCCCTTTACATTTACTGAACTACCAGCATATTATTTCAAATCATATCATTGAAATTTCTCCTCAGGATATAATAAAACTGCATATAAAACTTCTTTTTCATGAAATAACTTATTTTTCATCAAGCATAACCTGCGATCCATGGTAGTATTATAATGTGTCCAAGCTCTAAGAATAATAACTTAATAATATTTTTCTCTAAGAACAAAGTTTAAAATATTAGCCTTTTCACTTAGCATGGGTGAGAGGAAGTCATCTCCTTCTGTGACACCCTTGAAAGATGGCAGAGTTCAGATCAGAAAATGTTTTGCTTGAGAAGCGCGAAGCTGAAGCCCAAGCCAGAGAACTTCAGTAAGACAGGTATAAAAGGAAGAAACAACACAGCACTATACCATTTTTGCCTCCAGGTGTGTTTTCATGTATTGAAAGGAAGGTTAGTATTTCAATATGTTGGCTCATTAAACCTTAGGCTTTGCTGAAACTTGGCATGCACTCAAAAATACTCAAGTCCTGAACACTCAGTAATTGGAATATCTTGAGAAGCAAAAAACAAAGAAACCCATACCATTCTCCTAGTCTTCAGCAAATCTGGGGGCTTTTACTAGTTTCTTTTATGATGTCCCCAGCCCTTGCCACTCACAAGTCCTCCTCCAGATACAACTGGCATTGATAGACATTGATGCAAACATGATTCTCAGCAGTTCTCACTGAATGCAATAAGATGGTTATTTAAATGAAGAGGACAACATTGTGGAAGTAAGGAGGTCATGCAAATTAATACTGAGCTAAGTAACAAGGTACTCACTGCAACATGACCCTCTGTGTTCCAAAAAGCAAAGTGAGATCATTAAACACACGAGTAATTCATTTATCAATCCAGAATTAGAAGAGGCTTGAGAATTAATTACCTGTAATTATCTTGCATTTGTCTTGATAAGCCAGTTTGGGATATTATGGTCAACATTCAGTTGTTCAGACCTTCAGGTTATTGTAACAGATAACTGAATCTTAATTATGAAGGAGAAATGTATATAGCCAGGATGGAAGAAGTGTTAAATTCTGTTAGCGCCTCGGATGACACAGTGCTTAGACCTAGCTGGAAAAGTACTGAAGGAAGCCTTCAGACATAATTTCTTTGCTTATTTCTTTACATCTTGCTAAAATAAGTTGTTTCAGGCAGATGGATTATCTTAAAGACTAGGAATACTTGCATTCCTTTTTACTTGCTTACTTAATTCTGTTATTGTATGTTTGCTACCCCACTGCACATGCAAATTCCACACACTTCAACAGAGGTGTATGTTTCTTGCTAGTCTGTTTCTAGGCGAAATGCAAGTCTTCTGTTTCCTTTTTTTTCCTGTAAACCCTTGATACTGTGATATTTAACTAGATTTATCATCATCATCATCTTTTCCACTTCTGTCAGACATGTTTTTCTGACAAATAATTTCTCTGTGTTTAGTTTGCATTCCCACACCCCACCTCCTTTTCTTCTGGGGTAGACAACTTCCCAATCTCCATCTTTAAGGATAGATATAGTGATACTTAAATCATCTTAAATCATCTGCAACAGCTCTAGATAACATCAATGCTACTTCTAACTTGTCACCTAAAGTGAATTATTACATTTACTTCCAAGAACATGTAATTTCTTCAAAAAGTTATTCCCAACAACCCACATTTAATGCAAAATAAGGAGCGATGCTTCTCCTCCTTTGAAGTAGCAGTAAAACTAGAGAGGTTTGGAGCATCTACTTCACGTGTTGGAAAGTTGAGCTCATGAGGATATTCATTTTCTGGAAACTAGTACCAGAGGCTTGATTGGTGCCTGTGATGTATATCAGGTCTCAGTTTGGGCTGACCTTGCCAGCAACTCCTTTTTCCTCTGGACAGCTACCTGCCACAACAGGGCAGCATTGAACCTCATCTGTACTTAACAGTTAAGGGACCCAAGGTTACAAGGATTAGAAGATCAAAATTAGATGATGTTTGTTAAACTCATAAGCTTAAAATCTGTATGATTTTAAGTTTAATGTATAGATTTTAGTTTTATAAGCAGGCACTTTGACCTAAAACCTCAGGTTTCTCTTCCAGAGTGAGTTATACTTACAACTAACTGTAAAGTTTCCAGTACTTGGTTATGTACCTACCTGGATTCCTTACGCCGCAGTTAGATGGTTTTCTACTTGGATAATGACCTAGAAGTGAAATTGAAAGGCTTTGTGCATGTTGGAAGATTAAGGCTGAAACTGTAGAAGCTTGGATCTGGACTCTAATCCATGGCAGCACAGTACAAACACCTTCTTCTCCCTCCACTCTTTCCCTTCCCTTTCTTCCACTTACATCCCTATAAATCATTCAGGAGAGGGTCTGTGCTATTGGGCAGCAACTTGTCAGGAAGTAGCTTAGCAAATGACTGCTGAACAAGAACAACCCGTTTCTCTAGTGGGCAGATAAACTAAATCAGATTTTCTTCACCCAAAGTAAGAACGAATCTGTGAGTTGAGTGTTGTCACTACTAAGGATGTGGTTAAAACAGGCTACAACAAGGCCTGTCTTACCAGCCTCTGAGAATAATGGAAAGAACACATTGTGGCATTTTTATTCCCATACAGAACAAATCTCTTTTATTCTTAGCCTCCCACACTCCAGCATTTTTCAGTACCTTTCCCTTCTTATAACCAAGCTCTGAGTAAGGAAGAAAACTGGCTGATTTCTTACAGCTGGCGCAGCTCTGCCATTTCTCCAAGGCCAGCAATTAAAGCACCTGTAGCTAAAGACACTGCTACAAGATACCCCGAAGCACTAAGCTATTCTGCCAGATTCCTTCATCACAAGTTTTGAAGAGAAATTAAAGTATGAAGGCTGCACTCCTGGCAGTGGGCCTGGTGAGTCTGGCCAAGGAGACCAATACACCCACATGGAGCTCTGACAGTCTTGGTGGCACTCAGTGGCTAGCACAGCATTTAGCCCCAAAGTGATGGGTTATAGTTATGCAATGTGCCATCCCCCTCTTAGATCTCCTGCTTCTTTCAGGTCTGCTCCTGTATGGCAAGAAAATGTGAGTATCTCCTGGTGAATACAATGTGTAATTCAATAATTTTGATGTATTTTGCCTTTGGGAAGTTAGCCCGGTCTGACTGTATGCTGATACATACAGTTTTCCACAAAGGAAATAAAACTGAGTAGATTTCATCTCTTTGTCTAATTTAATCCTCACAATAAAGCTATTAAGGCGTTTGAGAAACAAAGCAAGTGTACAGGCATTACTGTAGACATGTTTTTGTGGGTTTTCTGACTTACAGGCATTACTGTAGACATGTTTTTGTGGGTTTTCTGACTTACAGAGGTCAGTGATAATCTTGATTTACAGGTATTTTTAAAAATATAATTCTAGTTTTACTGTGGCAGTAAAAAGTTTGAAAGCCTAACTTTAACCTCTAGAATATGTAACTTTAGGAACTTAGCATGTTAGCTCAGAGGGGCTTTAGTATGGGAGATCTATAGTAACTAGAGTAGTTACTACGAAGGCCAACCAAGTATATGAACATCTGATCCAATTCCAACTGTGCCAGTAGACAAGATTACTGCCCTCAGCACCTTTGCTGCAGGTCTGTCCTGTGTTGTTGCACATATGAGTTTTGCTTAATTTATTTAACTAAGGATGAGCCCAGTTACCAAAGAGCTCCTATTTGGACAGTTCTAATTAAATGGCTGCACTTTAACTGAGACATATAGCAGTTGTACAGCCAGCACTGCCAAGAAGTCTGAGGCATCCTACGCTATAATTGTGTATTTGCTCCTAGAAGTTTATATACTTAAAATAGTATCCTGTACACATTCAGTAGCAATAAAAGCTTTAAATTACTCAAATAGCATGAAAAAATAGTTGTGAACTCCAGAAATTCATAGTACATTGACTGTATATACTGTACGTAATTAAATGTTGTAAACAAAATGTACTTCCTTTCATTCATTTTCTTATGTACAGTATCTTTAGCATTACATATATTAGAAGTATATTTTACCCTCTATATCCTGACAAGGTGAATTCCTTGGTGATTTGGGTTGAAACAGGTATTACTTACATATATGCATATAGCTGTCAGTTTTTCCGACAGCTCTCAGACTTTCATTTTTGTTATGTGCTTCACAGGCTGTATTCAGTCTTCTGCCGCTGCTGTCCATACCAAAAGTGTGCCTATAAAGGGAGTTAGTATTGTGGGAAAAAAAAGTCTTAATTAAGCAATTAATTAATAGTTAAGATTTTACCAGTTGAGTTTCTGACTTGCAGTTTTCTAAAGGGCTAACGACAATTGTCTGTCAAGGAATTGAAGATATATAGAAAAAAATCTTAAGTTTTTTTCATTTTAATTATTTTAAAAAAGAGAACCCCACAGGCCGTCTTTTAAGCTTGTACTGAGGAATGAGAATTTCAAACCACAGGGGAATACAAGTACTCCTGATGTCTCCCCCACCACCACCACCTCTGCTAGGCAGATGCCCTGCAGCACTGGAATGAGCTGCTGAAGGAAGCCAGGTAAAACCCTTCGGTACTGGAGAACCCTGCTCAGGGAACACATTTTAGAAAATCTTTTTTTGATCCTCCCTGCCTGCAACAGGAGGGGCAGGCAGTCCCTTGCACATTAATGCCTGTCGTGGGGACACAGGGTTACATTGCAGACATCTAGGACAGCAATCAAGAAACCTACTTCTCAGGCATAGAGTATCCTTTGTCTCACTGTGCTGCCAGGACTGTGGGAAAACTGAAGCTTTGGCCTTTTTTTTTTTTTTAAAATAAGGTTTCTTGTCCAGCTAGCCATGAGATCCTGCAGAGAGGCTTAGGATCTGCTATTCATCCTCAATCTTACAGTTTGTTACAGTGGAAAACTGTGAAAAAGATATTCACAGTGCTAGCAAGGACATGTTTTCTGTCTGTCACTTTTGCTTTCTCCAGAAAAGGGTCCAAACACACGCCAAGTACAAAAAAATAAAAGCCCTGCATGCATTATACTAATGTACAAAATAATCTTCTCGGTAGTGACAAAATCTGAAGTTAGTGAGGAGGACAAAGTTGTCATGATATGGCATGCCCCAAAAAAGTGAGCTCCTTGTAAGCTTTTTACCATAATTTTTCCCTACCATTCCACTTACTACCTGTCCCCATCGTGTTTATTCATTGTATGGCTCTAAATTTGGGGTGCTGGCTTTTCACTGCAAAATCTTTATAATAAGGTATGTGGTGTATGTGGAGCAGAAGCTGTATATGCGTGCAAAGCTTTGGGGAATACTCTGTTCTAAAAAAAAAAAAAAATCAACCTGGTTAATCCAAAGCCCTCCTTGCTCTGGTAGAATAAAGTTATTTTCCTGTGCTTCTTAAATTGCAACTGTCTAGATTGCTCTTATACAACACAAATTGACACACTACCTATTCATTAAGTAGCTTGGTTAGGCATCATCTATTAAGTCTAGCTGTTTGGAAGCAGATACACTGGACTGCTCAGGCTTTCATATTGCTGATGTAAAGTGAATTCCAATACTGATCCGTCTTCAGTCCCTTGTAAAGCCAACAAGAGCTAAAGAGAGTAATAAGGAAACAACTGTAACAGAATTATCCTCTCTGTAAAAAAAACCTCTGTGTCTCTTTGCTTGTAACTTAAGGACCTTCCTGCTCCAAGGGAAACTTTCTCTTATTCAAGCCAGGACCAGTTCCAAAGTGCTGGTACTTTGCCTAAGAAAGCGACTTATTCACTCAGGCATAAAGGGGGAGGCTGAATTTATTTTATGCTTTCATTTTTGACTCATTTCCTTTTAGTTTATTCTCTCACAGTCATACAGCCTTGCCACTGTCAGGAATCATGCTCCATCTCAGGTCATGCTGTCATTTTTAAATCTGGTTGTTAAGAGCAAAGGAAAAATGAGATCAATAGTTGCTACTGTTTTCTGAGGAACTGACAGGCCACATCTGAAGTCTCCCTAGAGAAATCTTCTTTAATTACAAGTTAAGCTGATGTTGCCCTGTGTAGCAGGTAGAATTGTGTAGGATTACTTTTAAAAGGATTGTACTGATCTGCTCTGGTGACAGTTTCATTTCGAAACTCTGATAACAAGCAAGTGGATGGATTTTACAGATGTAGTTTTGGGGAGTGTATATGACTGACGTATTACAAAGTGGGCCACAGCAGTCACCTTTTCTTTCCACTCTTCTTTTAAAAGAAGATACGGTCTATTTTGAGCACTGTGATTGCTGTATTTTATTTTAATCATTATTTAACATGATTATAATGAATTGAGAGAAAAAAAAAGTTCGAAAGTTGTAGAAGGGATATCCTGCAAGCAGTGATTCTAGAAAGGGGATTTCCCATCCTGGAGAGAGTACAACCACTCAGCATTTTAAAAGATATAGCAGTGAAAAACGCATGATAGGCTGCACACTTTCAAGTAATTAAATTATAAATTGATGTTGGGAAACTCAATAATTATTAATTGGTTCTTAAAACACTTTGATGCTAACCCAAAAAAGTGTGGTGGAAAAAAAAATCTAAGTTCCTTTTCCTTAAAATAATATTTTTAAGCAATAAATATTACTTAAAGTAACTAAACAGATGATTATTTAAAAAATTGTCTCACAATGACATTACAATCTGACAGTAGCATGGCTAATACAGTCAATAAGCCAGGCTTACCTTTCTCTGTGATAAATTAATACAGTATTGTTTATGACTGCTAGCAGGCTGAATAGTCTAGAAGCAAAGACTGATGTCTGAAATAGCTTATTACTTGCTTACAGGATTTTCATGATAAATTGTTCTGCCTCTTAGGGCTTACTCACCTTTGGCAATGATGGTGCTTGGACCTGATCCGAGTCCTGGCAGAAGCCATAAAGCAAATGTTTCTCCACCTGGGTCCTTATTCCCAGATGTGGGCTGAGCAGCTGTGGCACTGAGCAGGACTGCAAAACCCTGCTGAAAAGAGACTTCTTGTTAAGACATAAATAAAAATCCCAAAGCAGAATGAGCCGAAGAATTAGTGCCATTTCTCCAGAAGCAAAAAAGCCTGGAATATGTTTGCTCCTCATCTGGAAACAGCTCAGACTCCTGAGAGAAAACACATTTCTTTTCTAGAGCCTCCTGGCCGTAAAGGCCTTTCACGCAGACTCAAGGGGCTCACAGAGTGACTACTTGTGATGGCAACCCCAAAGTCAGGGAATCTGGTTTCAGGAACTTTATGCTAAGTACAACGCAGCACAACTCCGCAAATATAACCCCATTAAAGTGGTACATGCTGGTCTTGTTTTTTCTTCCTGTATTATTATAAATTTAGTGGTACAAGGTAGAACTTAGTATTCTACTTCATTGCAGATAGAATTTAGCATTTTCAGAAAGACAAAAGAACTGTGATGGTTTGTGAAGACTTACAGTACAAGTGCTAAAATTCAGTGCTAAGCAAGTGTTACTTGTTTTACTTAAAACAAGTATTAAACCTTTTGGAAGAGGGAAAAAATAAAGCAGAGTATTTTTTATTCATTAGGAAGTGAGAATGAAAGCACACAAACGTTTAGCATTTGATCTTCGTTTTGTGACCTTCTTTTTTTTAAGGAAGGTGAGTGTTGGGAAAGCCCAAAAGTAAATTATTTTTTCCTCCCCCCTCATTGCATTTCAAACATGATGGAGCACAGGTGTGCTGCATGAAATACCCAGCATAACTTACCTACTTGGGTAGATCTCCTACCCTGAGCTGAAAGCTGAAGTCTTGTCTGAAGCACAGAAGCCTCCTTAAGCAGGTGGCTGTCCCTTTTTGCTCCAGCACAACCTGCTGCCTGCAGGAAAAGCCAAGCCCAAGAGGTGTTTTCCTTCCTGCTACTGGACACTATGCTTAGACAAACGAGGGAGATGGGGAAGCATGCTGCATTCCCCATCATCAAGCCCCCTTCCTCACCTAACACCCCTATCTATTCTTGTTAGGCAACACCATATTTTTCAAATGCAGTGATGAAGGTACATAGCTTCCAGCTACAGACCTTATTAGGCACAGATTTTTGTCCATGTGAAGAAAGGGAGGACCGAGAACTATGATTTGGATGGCAGCACTCCTCTCCATGATTAACCATTGTCCTCAGTGCCTGGCAGGAGCCCCTCACACAGCATGTGTTTTGGGAGGACAATGAGCAAGGCATGCTCAGTGCAAGTGCCTCGTGAGCAGCATGGCAAAGCTCCACCATTAACAGAAAGTGGCCTACTAATGCTCTGGGAGTAATTCCCTGTAAGATGTCTAAGCAACAGCTTGTTAGAAGAGCTGTGTCCTCAGTTTCTTATGTAGGGCACCCAAACACATGTTCCACAGAGGTGGATGTGGAAGTTTCTCCACCATCAAGCCACAGAACCACCTGCTGACACAGTGCCATTATAGGCACTGTCCAAGGTGCTTTAGAACCAGCAATACCCCCAAAAAACATCTGGAGAAAAGAAAGGAGGGGTAGAAGGGGTTCTCTGGATCTCTAACTCCACTCCTCGCAGTTTGCTACAGAGCACAGATATGCTGGGGATGTAATTTCACAATACAAGACCACATCTTATCATCCTTATTCCCAAACACCAACAGGCACAAATACTGCAGCCCTCAATCCAGACTGGAGCAAGGAACATACTTTCTGAATCCTCTTCGTTGTCTTATAGAGAGATTCCCTTTCATTTTAAGCTTTTTTTTTTTTTTTTAAACAAGCCCACTCATAATGAAGACAGTTTACAATAAAGGTAATTAGCGAACAGACTACACCCAAGACTCCTTTGAAGATTTAACCCTCCCTTGCAAGATGATTTCAAGTAGAAAAATGCAGAACTAAAAGTCAAGGTGGTAATGAAGAAATTCATTTTGCTGTGTAAGTAGCATCTTTTAGCATGCTCCTGGAAACTAAGCCAAATGTTTTGCTTTGGGCTTGGCACAGGTGATGCTGGTAGCCTACTCCTTTCCTGAAGACACTGCTAAACCAAGTGGTAAATGCCAGCAAGGAGCAATAAAATAAGAGAACTGTTAGACACAAGTGCCCTCACTTGGAAGTTTTGAGAAGAGAGGAGAAAATAAGTAAAATATTTCAGAAAAAAAAATCTGTAATTCCAAATCTAGCTATCTGGGCAGCCCAATTGCAGTAAGTGCTGAAAATAAAAGCCTCTGTCTACAATCAGCTAAAACTGCACAGCTCTGTACCTATAACCACATATTGAGCTGTGTCTTTCCACATTTACCAATCTTTGCATTATTACACTCATTTTTCACATAACAAATCATTAACTGATCTACTTATTGAGGAAGCCACTGAATACACAGCATTTTCTTGCAGGCAGCATAACCCAAGCAACTACCAAGGCAAAAATCTGCAAGCCTCACCTTCCTGTTACCTTTGTACCCTCAGGAACACCACCATCAGCTCCGCTTTCTCTGTGATGTCTAAATCAGCCCAGGAGCTCAGCACTTTTGGCTGTAATCACTTTCCAAACAGCTGTTCTCCATCTCCTCTAGAGAAAAGGTAGAAGCCAGCCTATTTGATGACTCAGCTCCCCCACTAACTTAATCTCTCCGATAACCGGCATGTCTGAAAGTTACCAGGTTCACACAGGATGCTAACATGCATTCAGCCATTTCCAAATACTTGCAAAAAATGATGCTCAGATGCAAAGATATTGCCCTCTTTGTCACAAAAAGTGCTGAACTTGGTTAATAGTAACTGGAAAATGCCCAGGCATTTGCACGTAGGCATGCAAGCTTTAGCAGTAGAATGGAGCATATAATGTAAAGTGTGAGAAAATAATAGGAATAAAATATAATCTGGTTGGAGGATATTGAAATTCAGATAAACTGCTTTCAAATAAAATGTGTACCTTACAGAAATCCATTAGAAATACTTTATATTTCTCAAGCAGTGTTATTTGTTGTAACTTTTAAGATGCTCTTGAAATTCTTTAAATAATTTATTGTCCAGAAAAAAACAGCATCTTTATTTCCTGGAGCAATTACAATTTCTTGTGAAAGCTTTTAGAAGAAGGGTGGTAGAAAGAGAAAAGAAACACATGAAGACTGCTTTTTGTTTTCTGTGCTAAGCTGGAACAGCCTTCTTTTGTTTGTTTATTTTTCTCTACCATACTGTATTTTTTCAAAGAGATTTTTGCATTAAATTAAAATGCATTACACAACTTGCATTTCTGAAACAAAGGTACAGATCTCTCTTTTCTTGTAGCTCTAAAATAACTATATCTTTAGATGAAGTCACCAATAGTTCTCTCTATTAATCATTTTTTATTATCTTCTGCAAGACAGGAGTGTTACCAAACATTGTTCATGTATTACATGGGCACCACTCTGGACCTGGATCACTAGCAGAACTTTCCTTCCTGCAGTACTGCTTGTCTTGGGTCACTGCTGTTGCACTGAAGTACATTCCTTCTTAGGACAATACAGTTACAAAATTCTGCTGGCTTTGCAAAGCCAATTGTTAGGAAGGAATCAAACAGCAAGATTGTTGTGCTAGCAAACACACCCTGCATGGATGCATCTTGCATTGACAAAATAGTCCTCCAGCCAGCACAGTTTATCACAGTCAGAGGGCTGTGCTCTTCCTAGGAGCTATGGCAGTATTTCTGGGCTGATTAAGTTTCTGTGATGCTAGCTAGCCCTTAATCTTAGTCAGTCATCAGAGTTGACTGAATGTCCCAGAACATGGAGCTCCAAAATTACCATATCAAATAAAGAGTCCAGTTTCTGCTTCTTTAAACAATTCATCTGAAGTGCTAAAGAAGATCTAAGATAAGTTCCTTTCTAGCTATTTTGTTCCTTCCCTCCCTGCCTCCCCTCCTGTCTATCCATTGGGAGAAGTGGCAGTCATCCCCCAGACTGCTGCCTGTTTCTCTCTTGAGCTCACTCCGGCTTGTTCTTACTTTCAGTGAAATTATCTAGCAGTCAGTTCCATATGCTAATTATAAATTGCTTATAGCAACAGTCAACTTCTGGATGTCTTGTCACCAAATTTCATTTAACTTCCCCCTTGTTCTAGTGACACAGCCCATAGCAGCCTCTGACTCATCTTTCTGCCTTCAGCTTCATCTGTCTGTTGCTTTCCCCTACAGATACAACACAAATCATAAAAGATGAAGACAAAAACCTAAAAGGTGGTCTGAAACAATCTTTTGATGAAGAATTGTCCTGCATTACACATCTTTGTTCCAGATTAATTTTAAATCCTCCAAGCAATAAAAAAGATAATTCATTTTGTGAGCAGTTACACCACAGTCCTGAGATTTATCTTAGCCTTTTCTTTGCTTCATTTCAGCCCATATTGCAGCCATTCTGGAGCCAACACTATAGTTTTCCACTGCTTGTTTAATACTTGGCCATTCAAATATGGGCAGGCATCTAAAATTGTTTCCTTTAAACATGCTGATAAATTCTGATTAATTCCATTAGTGCTCAGTAGCTGACTATTTATGGAGCAGAAGTCTTCAGGGAATTAAGGAAAAGATGTCATCTAAATAATAAGAAAGAAATCACCATACACTTAATATATATATTTTCTATCATGGTTGTTTCAAATATCACATTTACTTCCAAAAGCTGGATGGGCAAGCAGAAGCTGACACCTACTTCTGTTTTTTGTTTGAAGCCTGAAATGAGATCTCTTTGCCTATAGAGTGCGTTAGTTTCTGCATAGCTGTGTAAGAACAAGCAACAAATTGTTTTGGATTTTTGAGATACTAACTGATATTCCAAGCATTTGCATAAAAAAGATTTCCAGACAGTGTAAGAAAGATTAAATGCAGTTTACTCATCTGTAGGACCTTTATTTCAGAAAGTGATTTAAAATCCACATAATCAAACAAAAAGCCTCACAAACCTACATCAGCATGTATGCATATACTTAAGAATTACCTTTTAGTTGTATTTCAAAGTTATTCTCTGTAATAGTACTTTATGCACACAAAGAATGTTTTGAATGTAAGTTCCTCATCCCATCTCAGCAGATCCAGTATTGCTGTCTCTGAATTTCAAGGAGCCTTTAATTTTGGAATATCAGTCTTTAGAATTCTCCTGGTTACAGAGACCCCATACCTGGGAGCAAATTCTCTTTCCAAAGGGTTTGTGACAGCAGCCAAGAGGATCCACTTTGGGTGGGTTTCCTGGCCTGTTGGTGGTCGTTCCTCTTCAGTCTCTCCCAAAAGATCAAACAAGTTAGTTACTTATTCCCATTTCTGTTCTAAAAATATTGAAATTCATAAGAAATCTCCATGTTGCTTTATCATCACTGGCTTTATTCTCCCTCCCCATTTTTCCTCTTGGGTGCTTTGATCTGTTTGAATAACCTAATGTGTTTTTTGTAGGTGTAGGTAAATAGATCTTCCACTAATTTGTCCTAGTCCTTCCAAACTGCTAGCATTCCCAATGACAAGAGCAGTGTCCTGTACAACAGAAGGAAAATCAAGAAACACACATTAATCTTTAGCCGTGTAGCTGAAATACTTTCACCGGTAAAGGCTATTACAGTGATTTTCCAGAGAGCATTGAGTTCTCAGAGCATGTATTTTTGTTCAGACTGGTTTTATTTGCTTTTCTTTACAAATACAACTGATCATGTTGAGCAAGACGTTTTCATCTAGTCTGTCCAGAGGCAGGAACTATTAAGGACATGTTCTAAAGTCCAGAAATACAGTCTAGTCTTTCGAAGACATAGAGAAAGTTCCACAGAACTTTCTTAATAAGCACCAAAGAAAGGTGACGGACCAGTCATCTAACTTTTTTAAACTAAGAATATTTTTTTCCAAAATATTAGTACTAGTGTTCAGAATATAAACAAATACATCATCTTTAACAACACTGTAAATCTGTAAGACAGCCAAACAACTTTTTTTTTTCTTCCTGTAAGGTAAAATAAGTTGCAGGAGAGTTAAAGGGGAGGCAAATGTTGGGTCACTTTAAAGTATATTTATTTATTTTGCTGTGCCTAGTAGAAAAATTTCTACTCTCAAATGACGTATGAAAAGCAAACCAGACATTGAATCAATCAATTGCTAATTAAGGTAGAGTGGAGCAGAGTTGGGAGCTGGTACAAGTCTCTACTGAGTCATTTAAGCACACACTTAAGGAGGTAGATTTAGCTTTAGACTGTATCATCTACTCAGTGTGTTGTTGGTTCATACTAGCCAGGTGTAAGAGGGCAAAAGTCACAAGTCAGATCAATCAAAACAGTAACCTCTGCAAAAAGCCATCCTGGTAATTTTTTATTTTATTTTTTTTTTAATCTTCATTCTGCTCTTCCTTCTTAGTGATTATTCCACAATTCTTATTCCTCCATCTAACTGGTAGAAGAAGTCAGCCTAGAATTTCCATTTAAATGCAGCCTAGAATAGATTTGTCTACAGAATTTAAATATAAAAGGAATATACATGGTTTATTACTTTATTCCTGACATGTAAGATGTGCTTATATAAAGTAACCATGAAAGCAAGTAGCTTTGCATGCTCATTACTACAAAACATTTGAATCCATTAAAGTATTTTTTCCAAAGCAGTCTCCTAAGTCTAAACACACACCAAAAAAACACCAAATACATGAGTAGCTCAGTTTCATATTAATGCAGGAAGTGGGCAAGTCACAGAGGACCAGTAAAAAGTGGCATTGCCCAAATGGCAATACCTACACCATGAAATGTTAGCTGACGAGCTGCATAGCTGAAGGTGTAAAAATGGAAGCAGATCTTTTGCACATCCTGGAAGCAAAGTGGCATCCTACAACAGAAGGCATTCTTTGGATGCCAAGGGGGTTGTCTGCAGCCAAGAAAACACCCTTCCCCAGAGCCAGCAGTCAGGACAACTTCCTAAAGTCTGGTTCAGTTTCTTCAGTGCTGTGAAGTATGAAGTATCACGAATCAGTTTCCTTCTCTCCTTTTTCAGAGCAATTCCTGTCTAGTGTTTGTTGATTCCTTTCTGTTGTTGTTATGCTTTTTGAGTGTTTGCTTTTCTTTTCTTTTTTTTTTGTTTAAAGAAGAATAAAAGAAAAATACTTTTTTTTTTTTTTATGATGGTGGTGTATTTTTCTAAGATAATGTGAACACAGCAGCATTTTGGAGAAGCAGTTTTGCAGCCTCAGATGCTGCAAAACCTCTTGCTCCCTAGGAGGTCTCAGCTGTACCTATGTATTCACATAAAAGCTGTTCACATTGAACATCCTGATGACCAAAACTTCAGAGGGGAAGAAACACATGGGGCTTGGGAGGGCCAGCAGCTTCTCCCTGCCCACACCACAACCCAGTGCCTGGACTTGTCAGGGTGCAAATGTGGCTCTTCAAAAGGCAAATGTGCTAATGGAGGCTGCAGCCCAAGCTGTTGTGAAGATATCTGGCATTTGAAGGCGCACACAGCCCTTGGCAGCTCTTGCCTCATGGAGATGCTCGTTGTCTCTGTCTTTCTCCTCAGTTTGGCTGCATTTGCTAAGTGCTGAAATTGATTCATCAAGCACAGGAAGGAATTGTTGGAAAGCACAGAGGAAGAACCTGGCTGAAGCCAGACTTGGGGCAAAGAGCTGTTCAGGCACCAGTGTGCAGGAAGCCGCTGCCCAGAACCAGAGTCTGGGAGGAGGTTATTTTGGAGAGGCCACCACATGTGACTGAGGGAAGGCCTGCATTGGTCAGGGCTTAGCTCCCAACTCAGTCACCAATCGTCACAAAAGCACTGAGCCTGCCAGCTTAGCAGCTTCATTGGCTTAGACCTCAAAACACAAAGTCTCTGTAAAATTCCTCCTTTTCCTGCCTCCCTGCATGGCCTGAACGTCATTACTGGAGGCCTGGAATCTCCTGCCAACTTGTCCTTAGAACTCAGTGCCTCATTTAGCAAAATCTTAGTTGGCTCACCCCAAAGGTTTCCCTCTTTAAGAGCAAAGTGTCAATATATTCAGCTCATATGCTGTCACTAGCCCGGTGATAGCCATGCAGCTTTGTGAAGCTTACCAAAGCAATTGTCAGATCCTCTCTACAAAAAGTGATTTTAGTTGAAGAAAGAGAACAAAAACAAACAAAAAGAACATCTTTACTAGAGAGAAAATGACATTCATCACAGATGGATTTGCTGTGCGGATTTTACTTCACTGTTTACTTCCACACTGTTGTATGGCTTTTACTTCATTAGTAAAACCTCATTTCAGACATGGTTCACTTTCTAAAGAGTTCTAGAGTTTTGGCACTGTTTCCAGTAGTGAGGCCTCTATTCATTAAATTCATTTTTAAAGATTTTTTTTTTTTTCAGAATACCTGGTGTGTCATGCCCTGGAAATACTTAAGCATCATGACATGCTCTTTGCCAAATTACTCTTTACTTATTTTTGTATTTTCTGTGTGAGCCATGAGATAATGTTGTTGTTATATGTCCTTTTTTTTTTTTTTTTTTTTTAGGAGCATCTGAAAGCTTTTGACCAGGAAGTAAATGAGTTTGTGGACTATATGTTTGGACCTCGGGGTAAGTTGCTCCACCTATAGCCCTTTTAGGAAACAATGACTATCCAGATTACAACTCAAAAATATTCTGGTAATTAGAAGCAGTCAAAATTTTCTTTCTGAATAATTTCTCATTGAAAACTATGAACTAGGCAGAATCATGATATTTGCAGGAACACACTGTTATTCTAAGGAATTTGTCAAAGCACCGGGCTTTTAGAAAAACAATATTTTTTTGTTTTGACTGTTTGACGTATTATCTATGATACAAATTAAAACTAGTCACAAGTTATACTGAAGGTGAAAGAAGAAATGAAGGTGATTTAAAAAAAGATACAAAAATCACTGTATTATAGAGTCCTTTGATTCTTAAAATATCATAGGATTTCAACTTTGTCCTTAGAGAAATTAAAAAAAAAAAATCTTTGATTTTTCTGAAAGTGGAAGTTTGGAAGTTCTGTTTTGGGATTGATGATTATTAATAATCTAGTCCTTGTTTGGTCCTGCTATGTAGCAAATAGCCTAATTCAGAAGCATGCTCAGCACAGTAGCAAGAAAGGGCTCTCAGCACTCTGCAGGATGACATCCAAAATTTCAGTAAACCGGTAGACAGTGTGAGAGAACAAATACACCCTTCTACTGCCTATTCTTGCTTTCTGAAACAGTTTGGATGAGAATAACTTGAATAGTTATAGTGCTGGTTTAGCAGAGCTTGGATGTGCCTCATGATCTGTTAGGCCTGGAAGGGGTAATAGTTGTGCCAATAGTTAGAGCCAGTGGCAAAAAAAAATGAGGTAGGACCGCATAAAAAAGAGAAGGGCTATGGCAAGGAGGGATAGGGCCAAGCAACTAAAGTAAAAAGTAAGAGAGGAGCTTAGAGAGCAGACCCAGTCTTCAGGGAAGGACCTTGTATGGCCATCTTGTTGCTGGTAAGCCTGTGTTTAAACAGTATTCAGCACGTCCAACTTCAGGAATAGCCCTGCAAACTTTGCTCTGTGTTTAAAGCCAATATTGCTGCCTGTGGAAATATGGTTATGTATTCTCATTTTGTTGCAGTAGTATCCTCTTGGTCCCACAAACAGTTCATGCTTCATTAGGATGACAAGGAAAAGTATAAGTAACATTCTTAAAACCAAGAAATGCTCATTTTTCGTAGCTGTCTGGCTGAGTACAAAATATTTCCTATCATTTCTGCAGTAGATGTGAAGCTTGAAAGAAAGCTTTCTAGTGAAAAGACAGTGAATAGTTTGGGAACTGCAGCAGAAGTGATTAAAACAGATAGAGTAGGTTCGTCTAATTAATGGTTTCTACAGCAATGCATTTTATTAACAAACAACTGTGATGACAAGCGTATAAGTACTACTATTTTATTTTTAAATCAACATGATGTTCTCCTTCATTCCTCCTTCCTCCTTGGTCCTGGCCAAATTGTTTGAAAGGACCAGCTGTAATTAATCCAATGCAGAATCCCACACAGATCCCTGTGGACTTTTATAAAGCACTTTAGTTAAGTATTATGTATAATACTTGCCAAGTACATTACCATCCCTCTCCAGACATCAATGCTGAAGATAGCATTTGTCCATGCCTCTTCACCATGCTTTTTTCTTTGGAACTGGTGGTATAGTGATGCAGTATCATACATTTCATAAGTAGCAAAGCTCCCTCCAGTATGTTTAAATACATAAATAATTCACGGTAGACTGCAAGCAGTTTTAAATTGGATAGAATGACACCACAAATGATGATCTAATGAATTCTTGAGAGCTTCCCCAATTGTATAAGCCCAACAAAACGTTCCTCTTCTTTCTCTCCCCCAACTTTCATCCACAGTACCCACTTAATTCAGCAGCAAGGTGGCTTAAAAAGAGAGATGCCAATGCTCCATTCTTTCAAAATCAGTCCCACATCTGTGGTTCGTATTTGAGGTAGCAACCCTTGAAATAATGGTGCTATTATACTGGTTGTAGTTATCATTACCTGGTGTGGCTGAGGCCACAGCAGGAGACAGAAAGCCAGGCACTAATTCCTGGAGGTTCTCTCTGCTCACATTAGTAGCTAACACAACTGCAGTACTACACTACTAGAATAAGGGGTGTGCTATCACAGATATGAATTTGATTTAGATAAAGGCCTCTTTTGTGTCTTTGTTCTCTGCTGCCAGATAGACTTTGTACATGAATCTACCTAAAATTTGCTTTTGACCTAACAGACCAAGTCCCTTGGTTCAGGGAACAGAAGCCACATACATGCCCATTGGTTGCATCTCTTAATAAGAAGTGGTCTTACAAAGTGGTGTTGGTACATATTATTCTGGATAGGAGTTTATCTAGGTTCAGGACAAAATGAGAAAGAGTGAAATAGCTATATTGTTCTGAAAAAGAACATTTTTCCAGGGCCTTCACGTTCTACAGAGTATTGGTTGGAGTATTGGTTGGAGTATTATCAAGGCAGGGTCAGGCTGGATTTTAGGAAAAGGTTCTTCACGGAGAGGGTGATCGGGCCCTGGGACAGGCTCCCCGGGACAGTGATGACAGCACCAGGCCTGTTGGAGTTTAAGAAGCGCTTGGACAATGCTCTCAGACTTATGGTTTGATTTTTGACAGGTCATGTGTGGACCCAGGAGTTGGACTCGATGATCCTTGTGAGTCCCATCCAAGTCAGGATATTATATGATTATGCAAAATTAAGGAATACTGAATTACAGGAGCTAAATCTAGTTAATGGGTTGCTTTTTTTTTTTAATCTGCCAAAGAAGCAGAAGTGGTTGAGAATAGATACATTATAACAAAGTTATGTTAAAGTAATAATCACTCTTTCTGTAGTCAATTGAATATAAACAGTAATAAAGCATTGGTACAAAGCCATCTACCCTCAGCACCTGAAAAGGTATGAATCTGCTCAGACACCATTTGAATTTTCTCTGACACCAATCAGCCGAAGCTATACAGCAACGTGAATCAAAATGTTTCTAAACCTCACTGATAAAAGCCTGATATGTTTAAAGAGCTTATGAGGCTTGCCACTCATTTCAAAGGTGCCAAGATTTCACCCCAAGGGTCTAGCACATCGTGGCCAGTGACTGTGAATGAGCTTATTCACAGAGCAACGAGAGCTTGGGTGCGCCTGCTCCTTTCTGTGGTTGTTGTCCAGCACTTCCACACTCTGACTTTATTCACTGCCCTGGTCTCAAATTTAGATGCTGTGTGGGTTCAGCAGTGTAAAAATAATGCTTTCTTCCATTGACACTGTGCCTTTATATTACAAGAACACAGAGTAACCTAACACAGAGTAACTGTTGGTCTCTTTTCTTCTTCTGATAACCTGTTTTTTTAAAAATACACTTCCCTTCATCTGCCTTTCCAACACATAAAAACCTCCCTCTTCTTGTCATTCAAGGAAAATTGAACATGGAAACAGAACAGTCAGGATCCTCTGGCTGCTTTTGATAAATCATTTTCTGCTAATAACTGTCCTACTCTTCAAGGTACCAAGGTCAGGTTGGAGAATGATCAGTACAGGAACAAGTTTTAAAATTTCTCTAGACACTTGAAAATGAAATTGTACAGATCTTAAAAATATTGGACTTGCTGACCTGAACAAGCACAAGGAGCTCTGCTTTTGTGTGGATCAGGCCACATGCTTGTGGCCACTCACAGCACAAGTGAAAAACAGCTTTCTGAGGGCATACTAGGGCAGCATTTAATGCTGTTTAGTTTATTTTGTATTCTTATCTCTTCCAATTATTTTTCCTCTTTGAGCAAATATACCATTTAGTTATCTGATGCCAGTTGGCCTTTGTGCAAATAACCTTTATGCATGAAATATTGCAGTCCTCGGATGGGGGGATCCTTTTTAGAGAGCAGTCTTGCTGAAACAATTGCTTTCTTCATCTTCATTTAGAATACCAATTAAATAAATCAAACCTTTATGCTCCTAAAACATATGCTAGATCAACATTTGTGCACACAAGCTTTACCTGTCCTCTGACTCGTGTGTCCTGTTCATAGCCCATATGGGAACAGAATCACCTCAAAAACACCCATTCCACAGCTTCCCAAATGTCTCGTGACCTTCGAGAGGGTTGTTGGAAGCATTTACTCTCACACTGAAGTGATCTTAATTAGGCACTGAGATATGAAGACAGAAAACAGGCACTCTGGCATGGTAATACACACCAAAGCAAAGCCGCCCTGAAGGAAGGGCTGTGCTTTGCAGTAGGTAGTCATGCTTTCACAACTCTTTTAATCCTATGCCTCTCATCTTTTGGAGAGAGGAGCTGGTTCTTAGGAGTCCAGAAGGGAGAGTCAAAGCCAGGAGAGCACTGGACTTCCACAGTAACTCAGGTCTCATTGAAAGTCTTTCCTGCAAAAGAGCTTACATCCCATGTGGAGCCCAAATCCATGATGAGTGTTACAGCTACTGCAATGGAAGCAAGGTGGGAAGTGGAGGGAAATGCTAGTGAGAAAGAAAGTTCCATTAGCAGATTATTCTAACTCACTTAAAATCTCACTTTACTTATATCTCTCTATATATTTCTGTGGAAAGAATAGTTGGAAAGAATATGGTAAAGTAAAATTGTCACAAGCAACAGTTTTTTAAACACTAAGGCACATTTGATGTGTGCAATATCCATTGCCCAGTCCCAGGTTGAAAAAGTAGTAAAATGTTTTTTCATCCACTGTGAACACCTTCTCTTCTGTTACAGTTTTTAGCCTAACGTTGGTCTTTTAAAAAAATAATTAAATAATTCAAAACAGTTTCTTAGAGCAGAATTACTGTGACCTGCACAGTAGCTTCTCATTGACTTATTTCTTCATATACTCCATAACTCTTGACAGATTTGTCTTTCTGAAAAACTAGCCATGTTGCCACTTGCGTTTCTCTTAGGTAAATGTCCAAAGATTATTGTTGTAAAAAATTAAATCTTCCTCTATCTTGGAAAAAAAAAAAAAAGAGGGAAAAAAAACATTTGGTCGTGACATAGAGTTGCTCATAGGACAATGAAATGGTGCCTCCAGATTGGCATGCAGAATTAGGATTTGCTCATATACACTGAACTATCTGATTACCGCCGATGAGATTACTTGTGCGAATAAGGCAAGCAGGATTTGACCTTAATATTGCATTTCAGGATCAAGCAAATGGAACAAAAACTATGAGAAAGCAAGCCCTTATGTTAGCAAATATCTTTGATAACCATCAAAGTAAACATTTGCTATTTGCTATTTGTTTTTCATATTTAATGTTTTTGAAAAACCCTCTCCTTGTATAAATGTTTTCTAGCAAATATCACATGCCTTCATACATATGTAACAAATGCAGAATCAAAATAGTATAATACTGTCTTCAAGCTGTCTGTCCCTTGAGCAAGTCAAGATATGGTTTAATTAAGTTAAAACATTAATGAAGACATACAGGAATTTTTTTCCTCTTTTCATTTTCTGTTTCCTGTTAAAGTGAGGAGATATAAGTGACTTTAAATTATTAGGGAATTTTATGCAGTTTTCACCACGCATTCTGTGAATTAGTATGCCATTTTTGGGAGGTAATAGTAATGAATAGCTCTTAATGTGAGCAGAACACAGCAGATTCCCTTTAGCACTTTTTGCAGATGTTTTTCACTGTACAACCTGCCTTATTTTAACAGTACTTTACTGTAACATTCTTAATTGCTTGCTGCATGCATTTCTTTTCAGATTCCAGGGTTAGAGGATGGCTACTTTTGGATTCTTACCTTCCTACATTTTTCCTTACTTGTGCGTACCTACTGTGCATATGGCTAGGCAACAAGTTCATGAAGAACAGGCCTCCGTTCTCCCTCAGGGCTCACCTCATTGTATATAACCTTGGGATTACACTGCTCTCCTTGTACATGCTCATAGAGGTAAGTAAGTGTTCTTCAATGCAGCGCAGCTGAGAAAGGTGAGCAATGTACATTTTTTAGCAGAAATATCTTAGATAGTTTTGCTAGGAAATTTGACATGAATGGTAAATTTAAGTAAATTTAACATCAAGAACAGTCCCTAAAAGCACTTTGCAATTGGGCAATGACTTGTAGAGTACCTTCCCTGCTTAGGTTTCAGCATGTTTCAGCTGTCCTTCCTGAGCTACAGTTCACCCCTGAAGACAGTTGACTGCTACTATGACAGTGTTTACAAGCTTGAAGATGAATCTGCAGCAGTTGCTGAGTTCAAACATGCCTACACCTTGTTATTCAGCATGCGTAAAAATTCCCAAGAATTGTTTTTTATTTGTATGACTGCCTGTGAAGTGATTGTTCTTTGTACAAATACCCATATTTAAATGCGAACAGATTCATATATGAGAGTAAGTACAGATTTATTTATGGTGTTGGCTATTCAATGTTATTTTTCTGCTCTCCTGAGTACAAAGCTTCCATCATATAGTCAGACAGTAGAAACATGAAGTAGCAGGCATGATAAAAACCTGCCACTTCAGCCAAGAGCAAGTCCTTTGGGGACTTGGAGGCTGAATATGGTCTCACAGATTATTTTCTGAGCGCTTATCAAGAAGGAACATGCTTACAGAAATCAGGTTCTATTCATAACCAGAAGGGAGGTTTGAATGCATCTGAAAAGTTCTGTAATAGCAAAGGATTTGAACAGCATTCCTCTGCAAAGATATGTGTTTTCACCTTCCTGTAGGAACAGAGCTGGCCTGAGAGTCACTTTAAGACTTTTAAGCGTGAGACTCATCCCTCCAGCACCCAACACCTACAGGCCTTGACTGATAACAGGGCAAAGACCTGGTGTGCTGAGGAAGGGAACGCAAGCACAATTCAGTCTCTTCTCCTGTAAGAGGATGCATTTATTACTGTGTTTCAGCTCCAT
Source organism: Anser cygnoides (assembly GCF_040182565.1). Classification (NCBI taxonomy): domain Eukaryota; kingdom Metazoa; phylum Chordata; class Aves; order Anseriformes; family Anatidae; genus Anser; species Anser cygnoides. Next base: position 70,955,679 of record NC_089874.1, read on the forward strand.
TCCCAACTTTTGACATTTGCCTGACTGAATTCAGGTACTGGTTTATTCAGCTTTCCATTACAAGGAAGGCTTTTGTGGAATAATCCTAATTCCCAATGAGGCCCTTCCATTATTCCAGTATCATTTTCTCCCCCCTGCCAAAACTGTAGCATCTCCAACTGCTGACAGTGCTGCTTTGCTTGCGCAGCCCTCACAGCATTTCTTGCTTCCTGGGCTCTCAGCCACAGCAGCAGTTTCTGTGAGAAAAACAAGGACTGACTGTTCTATCAACTGGACAAGAAACTTTGTTTTGTCCAGAAGCCAAACAGGACCCCAAAGATTTCAAGTTTTAAATTAATTTGAGCTAAACACCAGGTGAGTGGCCAGGTCAGAAGGCCAAACAGCAGCTTGTGCAAAGGACCAATTGTGCTACACAGTGCTTTGTCCTGGTCAAAGCTCCAGCTGGCTTCCACAGTTGCTCTGGGTGTCTCAGAGTGCGGGATGAGGCTCAGAGCAAAGGAGAAACAAGCACAATTGCTGGAAGGTTTGATGACTCTGTACTGATTTTCCTCCAGAATCTAAATCAGCACTTCAGTGTTTAAATCTCCATTCTGCTTGAAGGTATATGGATAGCTGTCTTTGGTAGTAAGACTCAACGGAAATGGTTAATTGTATAGAAAACAAAAATACCACTCCCTTTCCCTTGCAGTTTGATTTGGCCTGCCACAAGTAAATGAATAAGCAAACAGAATTTTAACAAGTCTTATATGAATTGAGTTTTTTTTTTTTGCCACCTTCATATAGGTACAGGTGGTGTTTTCATCTATCTGTGCAGTGGCAGGGAGGGGTACCGAGAGGACACGGAAAGCCCACCTGATTAACACGTGGCTCAGAGGCTGGTGCCAACACAGAAATTTTGTTTTTTTTGACCATGGGGCGCTTTACTCGGCGCCCAGCCTGGTGACCGCAGACGGGTCCCACCTATTTCTAAGGGGAAAACGGATCCTAGCCCAGGAGCTGGCAGGGCTCATTGAGAGGGCTTTAAACTAGGAAAGAAGGGGGATGGGGCTGAAATTAGGCTTGTTGGAGCTGTGCCAGGGGGAAAAATGGCAAGGCCAGGGAAGAAGGCCATGGCCCAAATGAAGTGCGTCTACACTAATGCACGCAGCATGGGTAACAAACAAGAGGAGCTGGAAGCCATCGTGCAGCGGGAAGGCTATGACTTGGTTGACATCACGGAAACATGGTGGGACCACTCTCACGACTGGAGTGCTGCAATGTCTGGCTATAGGCTCTTCAGAAGGGACAGGCAGCACAGAAGGGGTGGTGGTGTGGCTCTCTATATTAGAGAGTGTTTTGATGTTGAGGAACTCAAGGCTGGGAATGATAAGGTTGAGTCTCTATGGGTTAGGATCAGCGGGAAGTCCAACTAGGCAAGCATCCTGGTGGAGGTCTGTTATAGACCGCCGAACCAGGATGAGGAGACGGACGAGGAGTTCTACAGGCAGCTGGCAGAAGCCGCGAAATCATCAGCGCTTGTTCTCATGGGGGACTTCAACTTCCCAGACATATCCTGGAAGCACAACACAGCCCAGAGAAAGCAGTCTAGGAGGTTTCTGGAGAGCGTGGAAGATAGCTTCCTGACGCAGCTGGTTAGAGAGCCTACCAGGGGAGGTGCCCCGCTAGACCTTCTGTTCACAAACAGTGATGGACTGGTGGGAGATGTGGTGGTCGGGAGCTGCCTTGGGCAGAGTGACCAGGAAATGGTAGAGTTCTCTATTCTCAGCGAAGTCAGGAAGGGGACCAGTAAAACCGCTGCCTTGGACTTCCAGAGGGCAGACTTTGAGCTGTTCAGGACAGTGGTTGGCAGAGTCCCTTGGGGGGAGGTTCTGAAGGGCAAAGGAGTCCAGGAAGGCTGGGCACTCCTCAAGAAGGAAATCTTGATGGCTCAGGAGCGGTCTGTCCCCACGTGCCCAAAGACGAGCCGACGCGGAACTAGACCGGCCTGGCTGAGCAGAAAGTTGTGGCTCGAGCTTAGGAGAAAAAGGAGGGTTTATAATCTTTGGAAAAGAGGGCGGGCTACTCAAGAGGACTATAAGGATGTTGCAAGGCTGTGCAGGGACAAAATTAGAAAGGCCAAAGCTCATCTGGAGCTCAATCTGGCTACTGCCGTTAAAGATACCAAAAAACGTTTTTACAAATACATCAACACAAAAAGGAGGACTAAGGAGAATCTCCATCCTTTACTGGATGCGGGGGGAAACTTAGTTACAAAAGATGAGGAAAAGGCTGAGGTGCTTAATGCCTTCTTTGCCTCAGTCTTTAGCAACAAGACCGGTTGTTCTCTGGATACCTGGTACCCTGAGTTGGTGGAAGGGGATGGGGAGCAGGATGTGGCCCTCACTATCCATGAGGAAATGGTTGGCGACCTGCTACAGCACTTGGATGTACGCAAGTCGATGGGGCCGAATGAGATCCACCCGAGGGTACTGAGTGAACTGGCGGAGGAGCTGGCCAAGCCGCTTTCCATCATTTATCGGCAGTCCTGGCTATCAGGGGAGGTCCCAGTCGACTGGCAGCTAGAAAACATGACGCCCATCTACCAGAAGGGCCGGAGGGTAGACCTGGGAAACTATAGGCCTGTTAGTTTGACCTCAGTGCCAGGGAAACTCATGGAGCAGATTATCTTGAGTGTCATCACGCAGCACTTGCAGGGCAAGCAGGCGATCAGGCCCAGTCAGCATGGGTTTATGAAAGGTAGGTTCTGCTTGACGAACCTGGTCTCCTTCTATGACCAAGTGATGCGCTTGGTGGATGAGGAGAAGGCTGTGGATGTGATCTACCTTGACTTCAGTAAGGCTTTTGACACTGTTTCCCACAACATTCTCCTCAAGAAACTGGCTGCTCGTGGCTTGGACTGGCATACGCTTTGTTGGGTTAAAAACTGGCTGGATAGCCGGGCCCAAAGAGTTGTGGTAAATGGAGTCAAATCCAGTTGGAGGCCGGTCACTAGTGGAGTCCGCCAGGGCTCAGTGCTGGGGCCGGTCCTCTTTAATATCTTTATCGATGACCTGGATGAGGGGATCGAGTGCACCCTCAGTAAGTTTGCAGACGACACCAAGTTAGGTATGTGTGTCGATCTGCTCGAGTGAAGGAAGGCTCTGCAGGAGGATCTGGATAGGCTGGACCGATGGGCTGAGGCCAACTGCATGAAGTTCAACAAGGCCAAGTGCCGGGTCCTGCACCAGGGGCACAACAACCCCAACCAGCGCTACAGGCTGGGAGATGAGTGGTTGGAAAGCTGCCTGGCAGAGAAGGACCTGGGAGTATTGGTTGATAGTCGGCTGAATATGAGCAAGCAGTGTGCTCAGGTGGCCAAGAAGGCCAACAGCATCCTGGCTTGTATAAGAAGCAGTGTGGCCAGCAGGTCTAGGGAGGTGATTGTCCCCCTGTACTCGGCTCTGGTGAGGCCACACCTCGAGTACTGTGTTCAGTTTTGGGCCCCTCGCTACAAGAAGGACGTGGAGGTGCTCGAGAGAGTCCAGAGAAGGGCAACGAAGCTGGTGAGGGGTCTGGAGAACAAGTCTTACGAGGAGCGGCTGAGGGAGCTGGGGTTGTTTAGCCTGGAGAAGAGGAGGCTCAGGGGAGACCTCATCGCTCTCTATAGGTACCTTAAAGGAGGCTCTAGAGAGGTGGGGGTTGGTCTATTCTCCCACGTGCCTGGTGACAGGACAAGGGGGAATGGGCTAAAGTTGCACCAGGGGAGGTTTAGGTTGGATGTTAGGAAGAACTTCTTTACTGAAAGGGTTGTTAGGCATTGGAATGGGCTGCCCAGGGAAGTGGTTGAGTCACCATCCCTGGAGGTCTTTAAAAGACGTTTAGATGTAGCCCTTAGTGATATGGTTTAGTGGAGGACTTGTTAGTGTTAGGACAGAGGTTGGACTAGATGATCTTGGAGGTGTCTTCCAACCTAGACGATTCTGTGATTCTGTGATATCCTTGTAGGAACTTTGCTGAGCCAGCTCCCATTCAGCTGCCTCACTGCCCTTTCTTTCCTAAGGCTAACTTTGTACAGACGATCGCGGAGTTGCACGAGTCCTCACTAAGTCCCTCCAGGCCTTGACTCTGTAGCTGGAGGCTGCTGACTTACACCTCCCAGACCACAGCCAGGCATGGCTGGCAGTGCCTCCATGCTCCCCGTTCTGCATTTGTCAGGAACCCATCGGACATCACAGCTGGTTTATTGCAGATGGCACAGCTCTGGACTGTCAGCCAGGCTGGTTGTACATTGCACAAGTTGCTATTCCATAATAGTGGTTCTGTACTTTTTCATAGCCTATTCGTGTGGTTCCTATTCACAATTTTTCCTGTGAAGAAGCAGAGTGCGTGTTGAGACTTGCAGACCTGCCTGAGGAGCTTGCACATCCCTGCTGAAGGGAAAAAGGCAATGAGGAAGGCAGAAATCTTCTTCAGTAGTGAATAAGGTTACGGTGACTAAACATTGTCTTATTTCTGAAGCCTGTCTCTTGTGCCTACTCTCTCTGTCTTTAATGGAAGGTAAGCTCTTTGAGGCAAGAGTTACCTATATTTAGAGCATTCTCCGTAGTGGTTTATGTAAACACAGCTGATCTCTCCAGGGAGTATGATTCAAGATTAATTCCTAATTAGAGAGATCTATAACAATGGCCTTATTCCTTCATCTTCCCACTGCACCTCCAATGATCTGGTCTCTGTAATAGAGATAAACACAAAATAATAAGCTCTATTATAGAAATTAACTACAAAGAACAGTTATTGGCATTGTTCTATTTGTCTCTTCTTGGTCTTGTTTACAAGGTGCCACATCTTGAGAGAGCTCCAGAATGGAGTGGGTGCTTCTTAGACACTCAAGAGAAAAAGACCTATTCTGTGTCAGAGGTGCACCTCCAAATGCGGACTGTCCCATATGATAGCTTCAGTAAGAAACATGATAAACCAACTGATAAGGAAACTTACGCTGCAATTCTTACCTCCTCGTTGTGCCTTATCTAGTTTAGCTGTCCCCTACAATCAAGTCATGCAACCTCAAGGCAGAAAGGCAAAGGTTATAGCAAGGACTCATAACAAAATGGCTAGGTTTTTATGCATCCAAAGGCAGATTCCCCTTTTGAGCCAGAGCTCTGTGCATTGCTCCATGGACATGAAATATCTGGGATCCAACTGTAGCTCCATTAGCTTTGAGTCCAACCAATCTCTCAAGTACTTAAGATGTGCCAGTAACATAAGGTCAGATATCCCTATGATCCCTAAAAAGCAGGGTCTCAAAACTCATGTGTCAAGAGTTAGCTGTCTTTGAAGGCCTCCTTGAAGAACAGTTTATTAGACCTTAATCTAGAAACCTGTGCTAGGCAAACAGATTTTTCTGAAGCCACCAAAGACACTTACCTCTTCCTGTTAGTTGTAATGGAGAAGTGGAACACTTGTTTTTGGAATGCAGCTTTTTCCAAGTACCTGAAACTTAGATACATTTCCTGTGCTTAAATTAGGCAGGCTGCAGGTGCACTGCAGGAGGGTCAGAAGGCCAAATTCCCTCCCATCTTGTCACTATAAGAGAAAGCTGCACCAGACATTTGTTATTGGATGTGTACTCTTCTGTATCATTAAGTGTTAATAGACTCAGGTCAAACAGATCCAAGAGTTTCCAGAAACATTGCCAAAAACCGTGCACAAAACAACCACTACCATTTTGTTTTAATAAAAATCAAAACTTTTTTCAATTTCACTGAAAAGAAATATGCCTTTCTTCTACACAAATCTCTGCGTAATATTGTGAAAGTGCCAACTATGCACAGAAAACCAGCTTAATGTGAAAAGCAATCAGGTATTTGCATATTTTAAAATGAATTCATGAGCAAGTCAACTCTCAGACCACACTCCAGAGACCCAATGTGAGGCACCAGAGGCCCAGATAAGGTATTGAAGTTCACCACAGGATGAGATCCTCATAACTTTCATACTAAATTAAACTTTGAAACAAAGCAGACCAATGCTGATCTCTGAATTAAGAAATTACTCATGTGATACTGCTCTTTGTCATTAACAGAAAAAGACATAATCTCTACCAGGGTCTTAGGTTGCTTTCCCCAGCAGTAAGTATCACCTCTGCCCTATTTAAATTAAATCTCAGCTAGTCATCAAGCTCTCATCCAAGTCCTTGTGTTGATAAGGCACTAAGAAAAACAGGACAATGGCATCAACGATCATATTAAAAGCACCAGGCTCTTGGTGCTTAGCTTGCTGCTGAGCAAGGTGAGAAGCTTTGGCACCATCTTCTGGAACCTGCTGGCCCTGGAATTTCTTAGAGGAGCCAGCTCTCATTCCCAGATAATGTGATTCCCCATTAAGAAGAAAAAAGAAAAAAAAGGAAAAAAAAAAAAGCATTAGACTGCTGCAGTGAAGTAACCATTGTGAATCTTCATTCTCTTTATACTTGAGTAGATAAAGGTCATTTATTGGTGTAACAATTGGAATCTATTGAGAACACTAGAGCAACAGCAAAATACAGAACCTCTACTAAGGAACAGGATGTTGCTACTTAGCAGAATTTTTTCACAGGGAAGCATTTTCTTCTTTCCAAATAGCATCAAACAATGCATGTGTTAATATTAGTTTCACGATAGGTTGCCAAGAATGTAAAACATCCAAAGGAATGTTTTCTAGGGAGATAAATTGTATTTTTAAGGGGGAGAGAGAGGATCTCTCATCTCTTTATTGTATACTGCACTTACACAATCTCTGCATGATAAAAAATACCACAAGTTCTGTAGCATCATGAGAGTGCTCAGCATGTGGAAGGGAACATAACTGAACCAGTGAAAGTAACATATGAGTTTGGTATCATACAAATAGAGCACTAGTAACTGGATGTCTTGTGTCAGGTTACCAGTTTCTGTTCCAGATACGCAGCTGGCTCATTTGATACCATTAGGTAACCTGCTTTCATTCCACATCACAGATAGCCAACATGAAAGTCACAGCCTGGGATCACCAAGATGCCAAAAAGCACTCTCTGCCTTCCAGGTTTCACCACCAACTTTTTATTACGGAGTTAGCGAGAAATCTTAAAAATTATCTTGCAAAGCAGAGTAGTCAAAACTCAAAGTGGATTCTCCTCTTTTCCCTAAAGGAGATGAACGGCATACGAGTCATCTACCACGGAAAGCTGACATGTCAGAAAAGCCGACATGAAAGAACAAGGTTAAGACACTCAAAACAGATTTTCACACTAAGCTGCTGGCTGTTGAAACACAGATACAAATCAAAGGGAATTTTTCTGCCAAGTGAAATGACTGGGGGATAGGCGCACCGTATGATCTGCAAATCTGGCATTTATATAGGACCATGGAAGAACAAACAGAAGAATAAATTAAAGAAAAAAAATGCAGCCAGGTTGTGATATTCTTACCCCAGATTTTTCTCCCTGTTTGCATGGTGACCAGTGTGATTTCTGAAATGCCAAGTTAAAAATCTGTGATACTGAAATGAAATTAAATATATTGTTTAAGTTTCTGAGCCTTTAAGAGTTCTCATCTCATTTTGAGAGCTATGAATGGAATTCTTGAAACAGTCTTGTGATCACACTGAGCAAGCCAGTTCAATATAGCACCAGCAGGAGAGTTTCCAAACCTGTAACAACAACAACAACAAAAAAGATTTTTGAAAAATCAGTCTATTGTAATCATATACGAGTCAGAAAATCTGTAAAGCAAACAAATCAAAAGATTTCAAATGGCATTTTTTTTCTATTAAATTTCTGTGATTTAATGTTTCAGTTACTGTACCGGAGGGTTTTGTGAGGTTTGATATTTTCAAAGGAAGAAAATGAGTTAGCTACTAAGGAATGACAAAAAAAAAAGATTGAAAAAAGGGAAAAAAAGTTTCCACAATTGGAACCTGAAAAAACAACAACAAAACCCCCCACAATAACAGACTTCCAAAGATGCATGAAAAGGAAAAATGAACAAATTCTACCAATTTAAGCATAAAGGTATAAAGTTACAGTTACAGAATGCAACAGAATGAACCAAGTGAAACTGAGATACTGAAAATACTGTTTAAACTTACATACCTCTCACAAGGTAGAATTGTTTAAAAGCCTCAGATAAAAATTATAGGCACATCATATCATAAATGTAAATTACAAAAGATTGTGTCAGATATGAATACAACAAAATGCGGACTTTATTTCTTACTTTAACAAAACAGTAGACTCCATTTATGATAGCAATTTACAGTTCCTCAGTAAAAGCAGGGAAAGAGTTCCTTCCTAGTCCATGACGTGCTTTTTACAAGAAGGGAAAGGCAGTCATCTTTTCTCCTTTATTTGTTTTCAGGATTTTGAGTTTTTAGAGAGCACAGCTTCAAGTCCCTACAATCACAAGGGCTAGAGATGGTACCACTACTACCACTTCCCACCAATAAAGCTGCGAGGCTATCATAGTTGCTGTAGGAAAACAAAACAGCAAGAGGCAATATCATTTACTTCCTCTGCAGAACTGGCCGCAGATGTTTCTGGCAGAGCTGTTAATGCTTGTGTTTGAGGCCATACCTTACCAAAGCTCCCAGACGGAGTTCAGGATGCTGCCTCCAAATGAGCTCCTGATACCCCCACCCTGCTCGACCATCTTGCTCCCAGCCAAGGGCAAGATGACAACTCCATTTTCTTCAGCATTTCTCAAGCAACAAGACAGAATCGAGAGCAAATCTTCAACAACGGCCCGTCAACGATGCTGTACCTGCCTATTCCAAAAGTCCCAATCTGGGGGTCTCTTAGTCACTTCTGATTGGAGGGAAAATCCAAAGCAGGAGAGCACACAGGAAAGGCACTGAGAGGAACCATTTGTAAAAGCAACTGTGCAGTAACATCTCCCTGAACATCACTCCTGAAGCTGCTGCATATTGCCAGCTGCAGCACAGGCACAGATCTGCACGCCCCCTTCCTTCCACCCAGAGGACAGAAACAGCCCATGCATTTGGGACTGGAAACTACCCTTTTCCACTCAGCTGATTTTTGAAAGATGGGAGGGAAACAAAGTGCCATACCTAGGAGCTTTAACCCCCTTCTCCTCAGCATCTTCACAGGTTAAGCGGGGAGAGGAGAGGAGCCCGCAAGCTCCAGCCCCGCATGTTTGCAAGCACAGCACCCACGCAGGGGCCGCTTGGCTAAACACATTGTGATCTCAGCTGCACTGAGCATTTGCCTGGGGACCTCCACACAGGTTTTGCTGTTGGATTTTCCCTGTTTTCAGACTGCAGTCCCATCCTGTTTAGTTTTGTGACCTCTGGCACACGCTGTAGATGAATCCACCGAAACAGGGGCTGCTCCAGAGGAGGAGTGGTTTTGTTTCAGTTGTCCGATAGTAGCCATCTAAACCATCCACTTATTGTCTCTTCATCTCTCTCTCTATATATACACACACAATCTAAAAGATACTCCACTGATTATTTTGGCCGCAGACAGACACCAAATATGTTGGAAATACAGGGACAACTGCATGTGATTCAGAGAAAAAGTAGTAGAAAACTTTGGCTTTCTAGGTCTTTGGTTTTGTTTGTTTGTTTTTTGTTATTTTAATTTGAATTTATAATACGCATTCTGACTTATTTGCTAATTCTGTAGATCCAAAGAAATTATTGCTCTTAATATGTATTTACTCTAGGAATTAATTCAATATGATCACTGAGAATAAGTCTGCTTTGCTTTATATAGGCTGTCACACTTAGTTAAGCACAGGAGACTTTTTCAGTCTCAAGTGGAGGGGAAGGTATGTACAGACACCGATACACGCCTTCCCCTGAATGTAGTGCCAGAGTCAAAAACAACACATGCCTCACAGCATCTTGCAATGCTGCTTACAGCGTAACCCTCTAGTGTACTTCTCCCACCATAACTTGCTGCACCCTCTGCAGACCCCAGAACATGAACTGCCACTTGGCCACAAGAAATACTTTTCACATATTCAAGTAAGGAAGTCACTTTTAAAATCACTCAACTCTACTTCGTAGTGTTGTTGATTGACAAAATACTCTGCTGCCCAAAAGAGCTGCCAGTTGTTTTAGGTAATCATTACTATAAAAACATTCCACATCAAAAGGCCCCCATATGGCTTTCCAGATACCTTCTGCTTCATCACAGCGTGGTAGATTGACGTTTCATTGCTTTGTCTGCTTCCCAGTATGACATGGACAAAGTCTCAGAAATTGCTTTTGTGTCTGTTTCTCCACTCACCACCACGCATGCTCTCTTCTCTTTCCTCCTGCATTTACCAATAAAGGATAAAGTGATATGTATGTGGCATAAAGAAATATTTCTCCTCTTACACTACTTCGGATTTACGTTTTTTTTGCTTGGTTGGTACCGAGGATTTTTCTCAAGGATAGGAAGGGTTTTGCACTAGTAGGGCTGCGAAGCTCTGTTCATACTGCTGCTGGATCACTGCACTAAGTAACAATAAATATTTGTGGATGTCTTGAAGGCTCTAAAGTGAGAGAAATGTAAAAGGTGCACCATTTCAGCATGTATTTCCAATAGAATGTGAAACCTTTTCCATTGCAAAGGAGAAGATATTAGCAAGTTGTCTGGTCTAAGAGCATCAGTTCATGGAACGAATGGGAACCTGCAATGTTCTCATGCTATTTAAAAAAAAATCAGAACAGCTGCAGAGCTAAAGGAGAACTACTTTGTTTATGAACATAATTGCTGTGTTTTCTGTTCCAGCTCATCCTTGCCACGTGGGAAGGAGGCTACAACTTGCAGTGCCAGAACCTCCACAGTGCAGGGGCGGCCGACATCCGGGTGAGGCACAGCAGCAGCTCAGCCCCAGCACCTGCAGCCAGCCTTCCTTCCCTGTGCTGTGGTGCAGCACTTCTGCGTGCACGGCGGGTGCACAGATGCCATCAGGGACAGCTTTAGCATGAGGGTTTTATCAGAGTGGCCTGATAGCTGGTAGCAAACAAGCAGAGTTAGGGTTTCTATTTAGTATGGAGGCATCCTGATCATTGAAAGTGTGACAGGGAGCATTTTAAAAAGACATATTTCAAGGTCTGTGGTCAAAAGAGTGGTGCCTGACTATTAAAACAGACAATATGGATCCATTAAGAACTCGGGAGAAAAATCCATTACCTGCAATGTTGGGCTCTAGCTGGAAATACATTTGAGCTCAACTCTAAACTTTGGAAAACTTCAGAGCCATTCTGCTGCCTTGGCTCATCTCTAGTTTCAACCCCTATTGCATCACAGCAATTCCATGTAGTAACCCTTTATCGTTCCCCCTTTCAGGTTTGTTTTCCAGATAACAATAGAGAAGGGCTGAAAGACTGGATAACACATCATTTTCCCCAACCCTCAAATTCTGTCTGTTTTAGCAAGGAAGAGGTCAGTTAAGTGCCTTTTCCCATCAACAAAAGGTCTGTCGTCCCCCCCCCCCATTTTAAATAACTGTCTTTAACTGCCCTGGGAAATATCCTGAGCTCTGATAAACCATTTCAGCCTTAAAGGAGGTACATTCCATTAAGCTGAGTGTCAAACTTGGATTATTTAAAAACAGAAGCTGCCTGTGTAATCTATTCAGTGTTAGGAAGCTACAAATGGTATCATCCTTAAAATAAACCGTATCTCTGATTCAAAAAAGCAGAACAATTAGAAGACCTATCCTCAAGTTTATATTTCTTAAATTGTATTTAATTATATATTTAGACAATCCCATTTTAAAACATGATGAATTTTCTATACACTGCCTCTTCAAAGAGGAAATAAAATTGAAGCCAGAGTTTGTATTCCTCCTTCAGTGGGACATTGATGCCTTTGGGGGAATTGTGTGCCTAAGGACTAATGAAGTACAACAGTAGTTGAGCCCTGTTATGGACAGGTATTGATCTCCTGCTGTTTTGTTCTTGCTCACACAGGTAGCCAAGGTGCTGTGGTGGTATTATTTTTCCAAAGTAATTGAATTCATGGACACTATCTTCTTCGTACTGAGGAAGAAAAGTAGCCAGATCACCTTTCTCCATGTTTATCACCATGCCACCATGTTTAACATCTGGTGGTGTGTCCTGAACTGGATACCCTGTGGACAAAGTAAGTCTCTGTTCACTTCATCACCTGGGGTGTGAATCACCTGCTGCTGGGGGGGAGTTGCACCACCATGCAAAGCAAGTGCTTCACTGTGCTGCTGTAGCACAGCACCATTAAGGTTCATAGCCTCTTTCAGAATTGTGGGACAGTTGCAGATCTCAGTGAAATTAAAAGCACGGTTAAAAGCGCAAGGCAGAAAAAAGTCCTGAGCATTAGGCCCTGGATTTTGCACTGAGCTGCCACAACCTCTCATCTTTACATTTCTTCAAACCACTTTTAGACAGGGTAACACTACTGAGTGGTACAGAAGAGTGATCATATATAAAATCTACTTCAAAAGCAGAGGTAGAATGAAATCATTATTACCCTAGTAAAGTCAATCAGAACAGCATTTTTACAGATTTCACACAGAATCACAGAATGTTAGGGAGTGGGAGGGACCTTGAAAGATCATCTAATCTAATCCCCCTGCTGGAGCAGGAAATTCCACTCCTATATGCATCAATCTGTGATATTCTGCTTTGGCAAGATACTTTACTTACACAACCAGGAATTAAAATACAAGTAGTTTTGTTTTGGGGTTGTTTTATTTTCATTTTGTTTGTTTTATTTTTCCAATGAGATTGCTGTACCATTAGACAGCTGTTGTAAGCTGTTGTAAACAAAAAGGGTTTTCTCCCACATCAGGGATTGTTTTTAATAATTACTAGTTCATATCATTACGTAGCAAAACAACATTTTAAGTTATCTATGTTACAAAGTTACTTTAATCTTTAAAACTTACATAAATTTTTGCTTGTGATAGAATCAACCTAAGGGCCCACAGCAGGCCAAACTAAATCAACATTCCTTCAAGCAAACATGGCAAAAAGCAAAACATTTTCTTGAATTCTGAACAGGACAGCCAAAACTAATGGGTACTGTCTTACTTTTCACACTGAAGTAGTAGAAGCATCAACCTTCCTTGGCTCATCTCCCTTTGGGTCCCAAATGTTTCACAACAGTAATCTCTAAGTGTCTTGGGTCCTAAGAAGCTATTGAAATAGCCATCATCTTCCCCGTTGAGGTGGGGAAGTGCCACAGGCTGCTCCTGTGATATCTGCAAGAGCAGAGAACTATTTCAAGTGTCTCATAACACACACTTTTCCAGGGCTTCATACAACTAGAGGCTTTCTGCAGCCTTGTTATCAGAGTTGAGAAGAAAATTGGTTTTCCTAACTCTAAGCTGTTAAAGAGAATCACCTCAGTCCCCAGAAATATTTTGTAAGGCAATTTGTTGCAGGGATTTTTTCGGTATCAGAAAGCAGGATTGCCATTTGTTCGTACTTGTTTTGGCCAGCACAAAGTCTGAGTAAATTACTGTTCTAGGTAGAAGCAGAGATCAAGTATTTCATAGTAGCTACAAGCTGTTTCTGCAGAGGGATAAACTCAGTGGAGCAAAGTTAATAGAAAGCACACAAGCCTATGTGTCTGAAAATAATTCCCACACTTTGCACTCATTTTTCGCTATTATGATTAACAGAGTGGAAAAACAGTAGTCCAGTAATTAATCAATAATTATTCAGTAATTAATCAGTGGAAAAATCAAAACCATTCGTGAGACGGTCTCATAGTTGTCAAGCACTGCTATCAAACACATGGTCATACATCAGATAGACTAGTGCTGGTGCTTCTCAGTAGTCCATAAGGTACAGAGGGCAATTCTTTCGCTCTCAATCCAGTATTTACTAAGTGCAGCTAATGAGAGTGGCAAGGTGCGACAACATTCTGGAAATCTTTGTGGAAATCTGCATCTAGCAGAAGAGCCCCTGAAGAAAGTGAGAACAATGCTCAAATAAAGTCACACCAGGCAAGTTTCATTCAGAGACTGACTAAAGCCCTTACTTACTACATCAGAGGAGACCAGGTGCCACCTAGGGTGCAGCAGCAGTCATCCATGGTACAGAGTGAAAACTTACTGTATGCAGGAGGCACTGCTAGCAGCAATATCTTCACATTTTTTAGCAGTTGGTGATATAAAATGTTTTCTGTGTTGGATGTTCATAGGTTTCTTTGGACCCACTTTGAATAGCTTTATCCACGTGCTCATGTATTCTTATTATGGACTGTCAGTCATCCCTTCTATGCGCAAGTATCTGTGGTGGAAGAAATACCTCACTCAGGCACAATTGGTACGTATCTACATTACTCCCATTTTTAACAGACAGAAGTCCTTCAGAAACGTCAGAGAGGGCAAAACAAACGATGGACAAACAGTCATTTGTAGAATTAAGCCAGTTAGAATCCAGTTACGACAAAGCTATCATGCACAGTAATTCACTAGTACAGCCCAGTAAAATTTAATAACTGAAATGATGCTTGAAACTATTTTCTATAATGCAGTAGAAACTCTACAGTCCATAAAACTCCATTAGTTTTGATCTCTTTTGGACTACTGATTAAAAAGCTGTGAAATCTATCAACTATGTAAAATGTTAAAAAGATACACTGCACACTTAAATGTCTTATAATGGCTTTACAGTTTGAAAAACTCATTCAGTGAAGAAAATCAGATTCCTTCAAACAAGAAGTGTAACTGTGGTACAACTACAAAACACAAGATGATGTAAACAGCTCTTAGACAACAAGACAGAGCAGACTTCTAAAAGTCTGTTCCAGCAGCTTCTGTATACAAAGAACAGAGTCACGTCAAATGCTATCAACAAGATGCAAGGCTTGATATGCAAAAAAAAAAAAGTGTTCTCTTCACTTTTTTAATCTTACAACCTGTTCATCTCATTTGGGAGTTTGCAGTGAGCTTAAAAATGCCTGTGTAGAATTGTTTTTTAGGTAATGCCTCTTATCTGAGCTGGGATCACCCCTGTAGCTAGAACAGGCTGCCCTGTTTAAGTGCACCCCAGCTTGCTGGACTGAGGGCACCCTCAGTTGGTGGGGGAGAGACAGATACAGCAGAATTGGCTGGTATTGCAGTCCAAAATACCAGCAACCCTCTTTTTCCACCCCATTTTTTTGCTTTGTTTGTCCCCATCTTAGCTCTGTCAGTGCTAGTGCCCACCTACCTAAACTTCTCCTCACACTTGGGATTTCCATTTTTCTGTTCAAACTTGCAAAGCCATTGCCTCGAGTCTTCAGAGTTTCTCAGGTTTCTGCCCAATAACAGAGACAACACTGTACCTGGCATGACACAGCCTGGAAGATATAACAACCCCTGTTAAAACAGCTTTCATTTTGTCAACCATTTGGCCTAAAACCTCTTATTTTTAGGAATATCCCACCCCTTCATGTTTTTTTTTAAGATGTCACAGAAGCACCATTTTAACCTAACCCTCACAATACATTCACTTGTTCAGAAGGGGAGAGTGTTCAAGGATACTCAAAATTTCAAAGGGCAGAACTAGGTAGCATTGTTATATTTGATTTAGCTAGTACCAACCCTTTCTCAGTAAATATTCACGCGTGATCTGTCTTCTTCAGATCCAGTTTCTGCTCACTATTGTGCACACACTCAGTGCGGCTGTGAAGCCATGTGGATTTCCGTTTGGCTGCCTCATGTTCCAGTCTTCCTACATGGCTACACTGGTCATTCTCTTTGCAAACTTTTACATTAAGGTAAGGAGTTGCTCCCTCTATCCAAAAGGGTTGGTGATCCAAAAGGGTGGGTGATGGGGGAAAACAAGCTTTTTGCATGGTGGTCTTGACACAGACCACATACAAAACATATACAACAAGCCTCAGTACCTAAAATATGTTTGTATTCACATAGACGTGTCAGTTAAGACTAATAGATGCAGTAGTGTCTCCAAGATACAGTCAGTAGTGACATTGCAGCTGAGCTCTTCTATACTGCACTGAAGTGCAGTCTTGTGCCAGGGCTTAATTCTGCATTCACGTAGCATGTCAGGTACTGCATCCAGGACCTAGGAGGTCTGAATTTGCTCTGCTTAGCAACTTCGAATTTTCCTCCCTTCTAGGAAGAGCAAAAAACAAGCAGCTCTGTTTTTGCATCATTCAACCTTTTTTTTTTTTAGCAAGGAATGCTCCAGCCTGCCTGCATACATACAGTTTCTAGCAAAAAGGGCTTAAAACCCCTTTAGACACAAAGAAGTATTACAGTAATACTAGCGAGGCAATATCATCCACAGCAGCAAAAATAATACAAATCCCTGAACAAAGTCTAAAGCAAATGTATACCTGCATCAACAAACACCAGACGTCACCATTTTACAGTTAACCGTAAATAGCATTTGGGGAACACTAAATAAATCCAAGTAGTTACTTTGCATTTTGCTTTTGTAGACATACCAGAAAGCACCTTCAAGAACAGCTGTAAAGGAGACCCCTGTCACAACAGAAATAAAGAATGGTTTCCATAAGGACTACTTTGCTGCTGCCAATGGATTCCTGAATAAGAAAGCACAATAAGTATAGTATTTCCCATGATTTTTTTCTAAAAAGAATAAGAGACTGAACTACAGGCTTTAGCTGAAAACCTATTTGGTTACATTTATCAGTTCTTTGTACCAGACACTTCTTAATGTAGTGCTATTTAACTTTTAACAAAAGGAGTAGATTTATTTGTCCTGTCAAAGATCACCACCAGAACAATAAGGCCAACATCTTTCTCAAATGAAAAAGAAAATCTTTCTGATTAGTAATGCTGACACAAAAACGCCTTATAAAACGATTGATGGATAAATCCCTCAAAGCCTTCAAAAGGTTAGGACTCTCTTTAGACTTAACACCTTGAGCGCTTTCTATGCACGTGAGACGTCTCGAGGCAAGTCTTTGCAGTGCATCCAGCACATTCAGCTAAACTGTGGTTAAGGTCAGAAGAAGAGAGGTGAGAACGATACTGTTTCCATTACCATACCCCTCTCTGCCGCTTCCCGGCCGTTCTCCCCAAGCACCTTCCCTCCCATAGACACCAGTGAGGTCTCTCTGTTCCTGCAGGAGCCCTGAGGAAGGATGTAGCAGAAGGCAGAGACCAGGTGCACAGTACCAGGGGTTGTAGACAAACAGGTACCATGCTTGCTTGCTTTATGTATGGGCAAACTGGCTCAAACACCACAAAGGTTGGCAGGAGTTTGCTGCGTCAGGGGCTGGGACAGGTAGCACCTGGAGGCTGTCTGATATGGGATTTAGAACATGACATTGCACAGTGATGTGAGGTTTTGAGCTCCAGTCAGAGCAAAGCAAGTTTCTTTGGATGTCCTAAATTAAAAGAGATGTAACTAAATGGATTTTGGAAGAAACAGGAGCTCAGCGACGTAATGAGCATAAAACCTTTGAGTGTAAATGTGCAAAAAGTTAACCCCATGCAAACACTGTTAATCTGAAGGAAACTGGCATGCCAAATATTAATAGACAGGAAGATGCTGAAAGTCTTAAAAGTGAACATCACAGTGAGCCAAGTACATGATACAGGGATTTCTGCACTAGGTGGGCGTTATTCAGACTGCTCTCTGACAGGAGAGACTGGGACTGGGGCACAGTCTTCTATAGGGAAAGCAAAGAGATATTTCCTGCCTGCAGTTGTAATGGTGCATCTCATGCAAAAGTCAGTCATTATCTCTGCTGCTTCAGTTAGCTTCTACTTCCCACTTACAAGATTAGAAATTAAGAATCCCCTAGGTTAGCTTTGGGAATCTGCTCCATTCCCTTTTCTCACTTAGCCCCCTTCAAAGTCTCTGCTAAAAGCAAACACAGCCTTTTTCCTCTCCCTTTTTCACCATGAAGTAGTTTTGGACTCTTCCAGTCTTGCATTCTCTCAACGAAACCACCTTTGGAGTCATCCCAACCCAGCCAGCCTGAGAGACCAACGCAGCTCTGTAACGGGACTGTGTCCTTCCCCTCCCCTTGCCCTGCAGGGTCCCACGGAGGAAGAAGAACTGCACTCACACAGCCAGCAGAGGGCAAGCAGCAGCAGGGGACCCCTGAGGAGAGGAAGCTGCCCCAGATCCTGCTCCTCTAATCCTTCTCCACCTCCCAAGTCAGTTTTTTCCCCCTCACACTGATCTTTCATCAGGGGCTCTTGGAGACAGCGGGCACAAAGGCAGGGGGATTTGTCCTGGGACAAGAGGCAGGGCAGCCAGCCTCGCTGGGAACAGCCTGAGAGGCTGCAAAGAGAGTCAAGAGAGGGAGAGAGGAAAAGGTATAGGATGGAGGAAGAAGAGAAGTTTCTGGACCACAAAAGCAAGAGGAGGAAGTGGCACAGAGAAAAGTGGCGCAGGTCAGAGTGTAATTTGAATTTGCGCTTGAAAGTCCCATTGGATGACCCGTCTCAAGCCAGTTGTAGTTCCTACTCCATAACAGCATGAACAAAACCCTTCGTCACCAGCAGAAAACTGAAGCCTTTACCATGCTGCAGCATAGGCAGTATGCTTGAGCTACCTGGCTGTTAAACTACATTGTGAACTGGGCAACCAAAATTACTGCAATACCCAAACACTTTTACACCACCACAGACATACATCTAGCTGCTGCATAGTCACATTTGCTCTCTCTTCCTTAAGCTGACCACAGCGAAGGTCAGCGTTTCACTTTAACATTTGATAAGAAGGGAAGGCAGCAACCAAAAAAATAGACACAAAGCCCAGACTCCGTGTATACACTAGCTCTCACTAGCCCTTCCAGAAACTTTGCAGATCTTTCTGGTCAATACAGTAAAACTCACAAGCTGTAAGAAATTACTGGGTTTGACTGAGGGTGTTGTGTGTGGCCCTAAGTCAAGGGAGAGCTTCAAAGCTGTGCAGATGTCAGCTCCATCCAAGAAACACCTCCAGAAGAGGTAAATGTAGAGGGAATCAGAAGAAGCAATAAGATAGTATGCAAGGCAACCAGCTGAACTATTTGGCTGAGACAGACAACAAAATGGTTGTGTGCTCAAGCATGGATTTTAGGCTGAGCGGAGTCCCTAACTTTTTGATGGCAAAGCATGTGTTTGACTACAAGTGCGGACCATGTCAGCATGCTAAGTGTTAAAGTTTACTATGGCAACCAAACCCACAGATATTGATTGTGTTTTGTTGAAACCTCATTAAAAAATAAATAAATGCCTTACTTGAAGCTCAAAGGGCTGGTGAAAAAAAGAAAAAAATGAGATGGTCTCACCTTTCAGATCCAGACCAGGTAGGCAGGCTAGAATCGAATCAAGTATGGTTTAAATTCTTCAGATCTGTCTTAACATCTTCAAAATGCTGCAGCTGTGAAGAAAAAGCATTGACTTTTTAAACTGATTTTCCTGTAATACATAACACTGTAAATAAACAGATTTTACTATCGGGTTGTCTCCCCTCCCCTTTGTTTACGGCATGAATTGCCGGGAACTGGTAATTAGAGATCACTTTTTTTCTGAAAATTTTCAGAAAGCTTTTAGGCAATTCCACTCAGACCAAGAGACATCTCCCACAACTACACACCACCTGCACTCATACTGGTGTTAAGGTTCTCTTTGGTTTTCATGGAACTGTTGGCTGTGCTCTGCCCACAGTTGACTGGGCAGGTGGTATTTCTGTATCCCATGTTCATACCTACACGCATAATAGTTGGGTTGATAGGACAAAGTTTCCTACAATGTGCAGACATGGGATTTCTACACTTCCTACCTGAGGTACCTTTCTTTGGTAGAGTAAACATCCCTGTCCCTTGCAGACAGTCCTACTTCTTAACAGTGGCTCCATGGGCAATGTAGGCTCCCAGCTTCATTCCTCAGCTCGTTCCTGGCTCAGATGCATAAAGTAGATGATGCAAATACCTCACACTGAGTTTGCCTGTCCCAGCAGAGAGAAAACACTTACAGCCCCAAATTAGATCCAAACAGACTCTCAAAAATTAAACTGTGTAGCTTTGCTGCCTCCCTGTTCCCAGGCCTCTCTCTCTCACCTTGCACATTTAGGCTGGAGAGATCCTTTTGATTCATCCCTTATAAGTGCATCAGCAAAGCAATCTTGGACAGATGGAAGTTTCTAAACACCGCACAGGAGGAAGGCTATTGCATCCCACTTGCTAGTTCAAGCAAGTTTGACTCTCAGTTTGTTTTGTTCACACTTAATTTCATGTACTCTGTGGTGCCCCACACACAACAGCGAAAAACATCTCTAGATTTTGCTGCGTGTGATGGCGTGAAGGCATACTTGGAACATCATCATTGAGACATGCTGTGATTTTAAAAATATCACCTCTTCACCCAAACATACCAGTGTGGTGGGGAATGGCCTGGTTTAACCATTCTGTGCCAAGATGGGGAATGCTGTCAGTCAGTATAGGCTGCCTTACCAAATGCATCACTATTCTTGTGCCTGCTGTTTCTGCTATATAAAGGCTTCAAGACATCCTCTTCGGAGTTCTACGAAAGTAAAAATAAGGAAATTAAACAGTCTACACTGCCTAGAAAGAAGCACGTGGATTTCCAGTGACTCTTGCGCAGACTTGGCAACTACAAGAGGCTTTTAACTGACACTCAGTTCCTAGAAAATTATTTCAAACGAACAAGACGTGGGAGCCTGGCCCAGATCAGCCTCTGAATTCCAGTTAGGACAGTAAAAGGAAACAGATTATCCTCTTTCTATGTGAAAGTGCTAGGATTTTATCCTCATAAAACTATCACTTCTTTTTCCCCCTTCAGGTTTGAGAAAGCATTTGCGTATTTCTGAAAGATGCATTTCATTTCTCCTTGGAGCAGGTTCAATAAAACCATAGGAGCAGGATGAAAGAAAGTCTGAGGTCTCAGCTGGTGCTGATGGTGGCAAAGAGGATCCAGCCTAAAAGCTGCTCCTACCAACATACAGGCTGAGTAGGGCTTCAGGCAGTTACATGTTCATGCAGTGCTTCAAGCTATATTGCCAGAAAGCAGTCTTCTTGCATTTGATCTCTTTGCAGCCCTTACATAGATCTTTTTCTCCTCCTATGCACAGACTCTCTTCTCGTGCTATGTTTAGATGCAATTTCCAAACCACACCTTACCAGCTGAAGACAAAGCTTGCCAGGCACACTCTCACCCAGTAGCAAGTTTGGACCACCACAGGGGACTGGCAGAGTAGGAGCACTTCATACAGCCCAACAGGCAAGCCACGCGCCTTCCCGCATTCACTAAGAAGAATATCTTTCATGAAATTCAAGAACTGGCCAAGCTGCTTTCCATCATTTATCAGTAGTCCTGGCTACTGGGGGAGGTCCCAGTCAACTGGTGGCTAGCAGACATGACGCCCATCTACAAGAAGGGCTGGAGAGTAGACTCGGGAAACTATAGGCCTGTTAGTTTGACCTCAGTGCCAGAGAAGCTCATGGAGCTGACTATCTTGAGTGTCATCAGGCGGCACTTGCAGGGCAAGCAGGCGATCAGGCCCAGTTAGCATGGGTTTATGAAAGGCAGGTCCTGCTTGACGAACCTGATCTCCTTCTATGACAAAGTGACACACTTAGTGGATGAGGGGAAGGCTGTGGATGTGATCTACCTTGACTTCAGTGAGGCTTTTGACACTGTTTCCCACAACATTCTCCTCGAGAAACTGGCTGCTCGTGGCTTGGACTGGCGTACGCTTCGTTGGGATAGAAACTGGCTGGGTAGCCGGGCCCAAAGAGTTGTGGTGAATGGAGTTAAGTCCAGTTGGAGGCCGGTCACTAGTGGAGTCTCCCAGGGCTCAGTACTGGGGCCAGTCCTCTTTAATATCTTTATCAATGACCTGGATGAGGGGATCGAGTGCACCCTCAGTAAGTTTGTAGACGACACCAAGCTAAGTGCGTGTGTCGATCTGCTCGAGGGCAGGAAGGCTCTGCAGGAGGATCTGGATAGGCTGGAGCGATGGGCTGAGGCCAACTGCATGAAGTTCAACAAGGCCAAGTGCTGGGTCCTGCACCTGGGGCACAACAACCCCAAGCAGTGCTACAGGCTGGGAGATGAGTGGTTAGAAAGCTGCCTGGCAGAGAAGGACCTGGGAGTACTGGTTGATAGTCAGCTGAATATGAGCCAGCAGTGTGCTCAGGTGGCCAAGAAGGCCAACAGCATCCTGGCCTGTATAAGAAGCAGTGTGGCCAGCAGGTCTAGGGAAGTGATTGTGCCCCTGTACTCGGCTCTGGTGAGGCTGCATCTTGAGTACTGTGTTCAGTTTTGGGCCCCTCGCTACAAGAAGGACATGGAGGTGCTTGAGAGAGTCCAGATAAGGTCAGCGAAGCTGGTGAGGGGTCTGGAGAACAAGTCTTACGAGGAGCAGCTGAGGGAGCTGGGGGTGTTCAGCCTAGAGAAGAAGCAGCTCAGGGGCAACCTTATCACACTCTACAGGTACCTTAAAGGAGGCTGTAGCAAGGTGGGGGTTGGTCTATTCTTCCACGTGCTTGGTGACAGGACGAGGGGGAATGGGCTAAAGTTGCACTAGAGGAGGTTTAGGTTGGATATTAGGAAGAGCTCCTTTACCAAAAGAGTTGTTAGGCATTGGAATGGGCTGCCCAGGGAAGTGGTTGAGTCACCATCCCTGGAGGTCTTTAAAAGACGTTTAGATGTAGAGTTTAGTGATATGGTTTAGTGGGAGACTTCTTAGTGTTAGGTCAGAGGTTGGACGCTGTAGCCTTAGAGGTCTCTTCCAACCTAGATGATTCTGTGTTTATGTAACAGAAAAAAATGAACAAAAGCACCGTGTTTTACCAAGCTCATCTTCTAGCAATACCACAAATGCAAGGGCAGTGCCAATCACCTTTTTAACCTCCTTCCAGTACATCACCATTCCTCTGGGTGGATAGAGCAAGAATAGCGTGGTGCTAGCAGCTCCTCTCCTATAACCAGGAAAGGTGTTCATACTGCATGCCTAAGGACTTGGATACACGAGTCACTTGGTCAGGCATTAGCCACCCAGGCATCAAGGACTGGCGTAAAGGACTAGATATTGCACCAAGGTTCCCTGCAGCACTTCTCAGGAGTAGCTCGTGCTCTCCATAGCAGATTGCTGCTAGTGTTTTCCTAAAGGTCGGTGATGCTCCTGTGAAGGCTGAAGCAGCCAAATATGCACTAGGACATGACTTCAAAATGCTTTTAAGTTTATTTATTGTGAGATAAAATGCTTATCATAAAATATTTCTGCCACTGAAGTTAACCACATGCTATGATTGCTGCTTCAGGCCAGGCAGGCAGCTAGCAGTTTTATAGGGACTACAGTATCAGAAACTGAGGCAAAAGGGTGGCTGCCCACAGTGGAGTAGACTCCACTGCAAGGAGTCCTCCTGATTACGAACCAGAGCTGTTCTCCAAAAAGACACCACAGTTTTGGGGATTTATGTTCATCTAACTTGCCTCCTCCTGGCCAACATACACTTCCATACTGAGATTCGATGCCCATGGAAATGCCACACACTGTCTCTTCTGACATAATTTTAAACTGACCTATTGAGATAGTTAGCACATTTTTCTAACCCACATGGTACTGTAGCTGGGAACCTCCTCGATCTCCATACACAGGTCTCCAGCACCCACAGAAACTTATCTTTTAAACAAAGCTAATGTTTGAATAACTTGTTTTTTCAAAGCTCATACTTGCCCACTAGGTCATCCTTTGATTCTCAGATTTGTTTCTTCCTTGCCTCTCATCTCAGTTTTCCTCCATTAGGTCCCAGCTGAACTCAATTTCAAAAAATATCATTTATTTCAGACTGAAAGAACAGACAAGAGATAGACAAACACTTGGCCTGCTGTTCCAGGCTCACTACAGGGTATGTGTACACACAGAAGGAAAGGGAAGCAAAGTAGAGCAGAGAAAGCTATCAAATTTGATTTGCTGCTTTAGGGTATTAGTAGCCTCTCAGGAAATGAAGAGGAAGGAATGAGCTTTAGGAAGGTCCTTCCAGGAACTGGAATTACAGGAGAGAAATCAGGCTGCTGATGTATGCCAAGGCTCAGCTTTGCTGGGCTCCTCTCACCATCTGGCTTTAAGTAGCGCTTTCTTCTCAGCAATTGCTCACGATAAACAAAAACCACCCTATAATACATGACCAAGAAAGGCTCTATTGCTACATTCAGTTTCAATATACACTAACTCTCAGCTGTTCCTGGAAGAACATCCTTTTTCCAGCACACCACTCCCATAGAAATTGTCATGCCACTTCCAGGAGCAGGACGTGTCCCAACACACAGCCAGCCCCAGCAGCACACCTCACTGAGGGCAGGGCAGGCTGACCCCAGGCCAGGACAAGCAGAAATACACAGCTTCCCAGTCACTCGGCCTTCTTCCAGCCCCAGAGGACACCCCCTTTGCTGGTGTCTTGTGGCTTTCATGCAGCCTTGCCACTGGGCGATAGGAGACCTTGGCACTGCATTGATACATGCAGGTAAACAAGTTCTTGGCAGAGCATCGTACCCTGAAAGAGATATGGTATAGAGATAGCAGGGCCTATAACAGGGTTTATTATTAAACTGGTTAATTAAAGTGGTTAAGAGCTAAAAAAAAAGCATGAAGCAGTTGTCCTCAGCATGCACTTCCTATTTCCCACTTCTTTTTCTGGGTACTGATGCCTTCATGCGTTTTCACAGCACCCACATCAAGTTTGTTGGTGATGCTCAGACAATGGGATGAAAACTGAGCTCTATCTACTTACACAAAAACAGAAGAAATTAAAAGAAGCAACTGGCTAAGTAATATTTAAAAGAATGTCAGTTAGATGATGAAAAGCATCAGGGTGTAAGGAGGCCTGCTCGGGAAAAGAGACAAGGTCAGCAAACTGATCTCCAAAAGGAAGTGTTAGGATAACCCACACAAGGTCGTTTTGCCAACACATTATCTGCAGAAACTGAGTGGACTTAAGACTTCAGGGGATTTCACCTCAAACCCGCCAAACAGCATGGGAAATTGTATGAGATGGGCTGTCCAAGAACAGAAAAACTAAGTCCCGGCTCCAGAGGTTGTCTCTACACACATCTGTTGCTCACCACAGACATAAAGACCATTAGGAAAACACAAAGCTTCCAGCACATCCTCCTAGCTGGGACAGTTTACAGGTTGCTGAGCTTCTCAATAGATAAAGCATTTCATACACAGTAATACAAAAAGAAGCACAGGGTGAACAGACATCTGAGCTGTGCGGCAGCTCTTCCTCTTCTCTTATCCCACCCTAACAGTAAAAGCAGCCTTTTAGGGTTGAGACTTTTCCAATAAGTCTGTTAAAAGCAGGTGTGAATGCATACAACAACTATAAATTTTAATAAGGGAGAGATCCTGATTTCTCATTTACCCAAGCCCTCTGAAGCGTTCAACACATCTTCCAAGCTTGTTACTGACAGATTAGACAAGGATTCAATAATGAGAGACACTATGCTTCAGTTTTGTTCCTCTAAATGCTAAATGTTCCTCTAAATGTAAGTAAAAATACTTACATGAAAAACATCCCTATGTATTCCTTAAAGTCATAGGAGATGCAAAAAGAGCATTCTACCATCACACACAGTGGGGAAATGTAGCACAACAGGACGCACAGCAGAAAAAGCCATCATGTTTCACCCTGTTCCAAAACTTCCTTCGGGCAATAAGCATGTTGTAGACGCAGAAAAGCAAGCCTAAACCAGCCCAGCCAAGGCAACATCTGTCCCAAAGGAGATGACACATGCCCCAAGGACGCAGGTTACAAGTGGAGATTCAGTGATCTTGCAGAATTCAGAAGGTCCTGACTCACACCAACCCCAGCCAGGAATACTTAAGCTAAAGGCGCGAGCACAATCTCCAGCAAGTGTCTCCAGCAAGCGTTGCCGCGACAGCAGCTACAGATGCTCACTGTTCTCCACTCAGGCACTACCCTGCACAATCTTTGGAAGACAACAGGTTCAGCTCCCCAGAAGGTATTCAGCAGTGAAACGAACCCTGACAAAGCTGGGCTTTTGCTGTGAAGGTATGCTGTGTGCAGGGACGATTCCTTCAACTCTGACCCACCCAGTAATCTGAAGTCTGTTTTACAAGATAAGTAGGTAGAGGCACAGAGCTTGGAA
The DNA here is from genome assembly GCF_040182565.1 of Anser cygnoides. Classification (NCBI taxonomy): domain Eukaryota; kingdom Metazoa; phylum Chordata; class Aves; order Anseriformes; family Anatidae; genus Anser; species Anser cygnoides. Next base: position 70,981,727 of record NC_089874.1, read on the forward strand.
ACATGCCACGTTCCCACACATTCATTGAGATGCACAAGCACGTGTGAAGTTTGCCACAGCATTAAATGCAGCTTGTGAAAAGCAACAGTAATTTAGGAAATTCAGTTGAAGTAGAGGATGATGTTAAATAGCACAGCTTGTCTCCTGACAACGAGCAGGAGCTCTTTGATGCTAATCTAGCATTCCACACAGGTTACACAGGACTCTAGAAAGTGCCTTTCAACAGGCATGCACAGTGCATCGATTCAGGAATGAGGAGTTGGTTCTCTTATGCAAAGAGTGTTTTACTTAGAATCAAAGTACTTTTACATTTGATAAGGGTATTAACAGAGTACTCAGAGACAGCCAATGCATATCAGGCTGTTGGATAAACCACAATATTTAGTTCTTTTTCTATTTCTTTGGTATTTATTGGACCTGTCTTGCATTTTGCAGAAAATCTTTGTTACCGACACAGGAGTCAAAACCAGAGCCTTCAAGCAGTCTACATTGATAGTGAGATTTGTGTGTGAAAACAATGTTATTTGCCCCCCCCCCCCCCCCCCCCCCAAATTTTTCTTTCCATTTAAAGTAGATTAACATATCCTTCATACGACCATCTTTTCTATGTGGCGTACGACGCTCAGACATTAAGAGCTCTTGTGAATTCAGGGGTTGCTAGTCAGAAGGAACAATGAACATTGTTTTCTGCTGCTTTCTTCATTGGGTGTTCATACTGTAAAGAAAAAATAGGCAATGAAAAACATCAAGAAGTTTGAATAAGCTTTTATGTTGCATTAGACAAGAAAATGCAGAGAGGTGAAGAGAATGTTTAACTTCAGCTTTTAACTCCCAAATACCTAACCTGGAACAAGGCACTGCAGGATGAGCAGCTCCCATGATGCGACTACTCCTTTCTCAGCCCTGCTGCTCTTTGAGGGACCCGTCACCAAGAGCAGTTGTGGTAAGGAAATGCCTGCACCCTGAGCAGCTTAGGGCTTGTAATAGAAACTTATCCTTAACGAGCTACACAGGCCACTGATTACACCAAAGCCAGCCCACAGATGATGGAATCCCTCAGATAAGAACCCAGGAGAAGTATTACTACATAATGGTTCTTGTCACAGTCACACGCCTGGAGTGGTTTGGGCACAGCACCTACTGTGGTGTTCTGGATCCTGGATCATACCGGAAAAGCTCCAGGCTTCCTCACCCAGGGCTGAGTCAGACTGAATTCTGGAAGGAAAAGTAAGCTTGTATAGGTGGTCTGTGATGAAACTTAAGTAATATTTACCAATAAGGATGAACCTTGGGATTCCCCCTTTTGCAGCTTCTTGCCCAGCACTTGTACCAATAGCATTTTATTTATTTATTTTTAAATAAAGGAAAGGATCACACCTCCTCTGACCCCTATACACAGACATGACCTGAGGGTTCATCCCTTTCCAGACCCTGGTACAGGTCTCTCAAGGTGTGTGCCCACGCTACACAGCTTCCCATGCAGAGAGTCCCCTACTGAGCCCTAGTCCCAGTTCACAGACCTCACAAGACTGCAAAGGCTCCATCAAAAAACACAGAGCAGAGGTGCCATACCAGCTTCAGGCTACTCCTTTTAAGTAGCTACTTCTTTAACTTGAAGCCATCACAGGACTTGTGAGCAGGCAGAACGGACAGCAGATGCGTACCTTTGATTCCGCTGGTTGAAGAGAGAATTCAGTTTGAGTAACTGGGCGTTCCAGAAGTCCTAAGAAGAGCCCCAAAGAAACCCCAGATTACTTTGGAAGGGGCACCCCTGCAGTCTGGCACAAGAGGAGTCATACACACCATAGCATCCTTCTCCATGTTTGCCAAGATTTGTGTTTCCTTCTCAAGGCTGGCGAGCTCCTCAACAACAGTCTTCTGGAAGGCATCCAGCTTATTCAGTCTAACGACAGAAAACAGACAAGTTCTCAGGGATCAGCAGCACAAGGTGACCGACATCCCCACGCTCTGCTTTCAACATCAGACCTGCCTTTATGCAGAGTCATGTGTCCTTGCTGGGCTTGACAGGGAAGTCTTGTTCTCAAAGCACACAAATAGCTTTACCACGCCAAATCAAAGGTGTAGGTTGGCCAAACAGCCTTCCTCAGGTAGCGGCACAGAGGCTATATGCTCTGAGGCTCAGCACAGAGCATACAATAAGTTTCCCCATGCAATTATTAAATAAAGACTACTATAATTTCGTACCCTACTTAATCTAAATCCTGCAAAAAACATGTAGCAGATATGGAGGCCAGACAGACTTGCATGTGTCAAGTTGTGCCTGTATTTTGCCAATAACAAATCCGTAATGGTTGCACCTGATTTTGAATGCATCTCCCGTCTGAGAAGTCTGACAAACCATGAAGCAAAAGGACCCATTGAAAGCCCCATCAGGTGAATACACATAAAGTCCATTGGCTGACATTTGTTTCATGCACAGAGACCATCTACTGAAATGGGTCTATAACAAAGCTTGAATAAATAACCCCTTACTTTTATTCTCACCCAGTTCACTAATAAAGTCAGCCTGGCTTGTTTGTTCACTCTTAAAAACACAGCAACAGAAGCTACTAAGTGTACCAAGAGGATTTTTAACAGATTTGCAAACAATGACGACAGCAAGAAGCACTCTTTAGACTGTCTAAATCAGCCACTCCTAACTCAAGCCTTCTTTGTATTAACTCTCTGCTCTTACAAGAGGAGCGGGACAGAACACCGGAGCTACACATCTGAAACTCCACTTACAGAACAGTTAGAGGCACAAACAACCTTTTCTGCCTTAAAAGCTGTGAAGGTCAGGCTCTGCTACAAAGAGGCATTTCTATTTCATACCAATCAGAATTCACATGGAGCTAAAGCTGTTTTCAGCCAGCAGCAGACAGCTCACCTGCGCTCATGTATCTGGTTCAGCAGGATAGACATGGTCTCCTCAGAAGTCCTCAGTGCGTTCTGGGCACGCATCTCCATCCTTTTGTACCTGGACTAACCACAGGATGCACCATCAGGGACAGGCAACAGCCCAACCCCAAACCTAAAAATCCAGTTTGCAAAGCATTTCCCTGGAGCACACACTGCCCTGTGGGGCGCGCTCAGCTGAAACCATCCTAAGTCAGAGTTAAACTAGAGGGAGATAGCAAGCAGCACTTTAAACTAAAGGGAGATAGCAACACAGGCAAAATGCTGTGAGCGTGAACTGGTTTTGTTCAGCCACACTACTCACACCAACAGATCTGTGTAACCCATGTGATTTCAGGTCAGGATCCTGCTAGCCAGCCAGCAAAACAGTGAACTTCACTAAACTCTGACACACTTAGCAGCTGCACAAAGTCAGGTCTTTGTTAGCACCACTTCAGCATGAATACAAACTATGTGTATTTTCATCATAACTGACTTGTAAGTGCAGCCACCTTCAGCCTCGACTCAATGGCTAGTACCAGAAATAAAGCGTTAGAACCTAATGCGAACTCAAAAAAAATAAATCACTGTTGCATGATACAGAGCATCAGCCCAGTATAAGGTGTGCTCTGACACATCTGGTTTGTTTAAAGCTTTTAAAACATACAAGATTCATGATGGGCCAGATATTGTCCTCTCATATTAAGCTTGGTTTAATGCTGACATGTTACAGCTCAGTCAACAGTAACAATTACACATGCTACATGTCAGGTATGTCTAGACTGTGGAGCAAGCCAACAATAATCACCAATACTACTAACTGTGAAACCACCACCAGCAAACCACTAATCTGGAGGGAACCAGCATGCCCTTATGGATCCACATGTTGTAGTCAATCAGTGCAGCCTGCATTGCTTTCTCCTTTTCCATTATAAAAAACCTCTGTAGTTTTTATGCTGAGATAATAAACTCTGTGATCCAAAATTAAGTTTTCCTATGCCTGATATTTGCCCCAAGAGAACAAATACCAATGGCTACAATTTAGGTGTGCTGCCACTATGCTGAGTTAGTCTTCAAAAAAAATCCATTCCTTCTAATGAAAGTATTTTAAACACCTAAACAAGTCTTACGTTCCAACACAAAAATGAGAAAAAAGGAAGAACCTAATTGAAACTTCCCTTAAGAGTCACTCCTTGCCCTTCCTCTAGGGCTTCTGAGAGCACAGGGGCTGTGCAAAACACTTAGAAGAGCTCCAGGCTAACAGACACTGCAGCCAAAACTCTTGGGCATAAAATATAGATTGGATATTTGCACCGATTGTTGAAAGGCAGTTGTGTTTACTACGAGAAAATTTCACCCATGGTGTACACGTTAAGAGAGCGCACATTACCCAGAACAGTTTCTTTCGTTGGCTGATGAAGCTTTCAAATGCAGTAATCACTCCTGAGGCAGCAATATCTTCATGACGTATCTCAGAATAAAATACATCATCCTCATCATCCATTTCCTGACCTACAAGAAAGTGTATGCTTGGTAAGTACTTTGCTGAGGGTCTTAGTGGAAAACAAACCCACATGCTACTGCAGGGAGGTATAAAAAACATTCATTAGAGTGGAAACTTGAGGATTGCTCCTCTGGAGCTCACAGGAACAGGAAGGAAAACAGCTTAAAACACAGTTGGAAAGTGGGAAAGACTTGTTAGTAAGCAGCGTGGAAGAAGAGGTGTGATACTAACATACTGCAAAGAGCAGCATATTTACAAATAACGATGTAAGATGATGATGCCAATAGAGGTCAGTTATCCAATAACTGAAGTTAGTTTGTCCATTATTTGTGTGCTTTCTATATTTTTAAATAGCTCTGGTCAATCAATAGTCAAAAATACTAGAAAGCATACTAGAAAGCACTACCACCACCAAGCAGCTTCCTGAGTGCATGGTGGTTAGGAACACCAAATTTCAGTATTCACTCCTCTAAATGTGTGGCATCCAATGAGCACATCACAAGATGTGCCTTCTGCTACATTTTGCCTTTTGGAGAGGATACCCTCCCTCCATATACCTCTCTGCAAGCTTCCACACGACTGATTTTAACCACCAAATAAGAAAAGCTGGAAACACTTAGACACTTCACCTTAGAAGACAACCTTGCTTTACCTGTTTGCATCTCTTCTTTCTTCTCGACTGAATCAAATAGTTTCTTTGGTGTACAGGGAGCACCAGAGAACAAGTGTTTTGTTTCCTGACTGTAAAACTTGGGCTTCTTCCCAACAGTGCCACTTAATACATCTAAAGAGAAAAAAGGTTTCAGAACAGACCTGGTCTTTTGCAGAAGATATGTAGCAGTATCTACCAGCTACATAAGCAAAAACCACCACTGGAATTACCAATGCTGCAGAAGAACAAGCAATATTGTTTTAGGGTCTGGCATCAGACTTACATGGGACAAAACATAAGACTTCACCAGCAAGTCTTTTCCCCTTGCAAAAGCAGTCAGCCAGATCATCTAGTGCCATGCAGGCAACTGGAAAACTAATCCATGTCCATCTCAAGGATGATTTAATTTCTTGTCCCACTATTCTAGCCAGAAAAACAAAAACTCTTATCCATCTTCTCCCCCTTCTCTCTTCCAGCCCAAGCCCACAATCTGTTTATAACCATTTGTTCTTAAGCTAGTTTTAGCTGTTGCTTTAAAAAAAACACATAAATATGGAGGGAGATAAACTAATCACACCCATTACAGCTGAATTCCAGATCTTCAAAGCCTTTCCACACAATGGCTTGTAGCCCAGGAACAACCTTGGGAACAGAGCTGGAGGTGGCAGCCTGTATTTTAAGTAAAACTTGCAACAACAGAATATCCCCCCTTAGTCTGACTGTCCATTTCTCTGAGCTCAGTTAGGTGCCTATGGTTAAACAAGCACCTCTCTGGAGGCTCCACTGGGCAGAAAACAGGAAGGTGGTGAAGCCCAGGACAAGGGGACAGTGAGGCCATGAGGAGCGTGCTACAGCAGCAGCAGGTAAGTTTAGGGTGCGTGAGGTAAGTGTTCATGTGCAATCACAGATCACACCTGACATTTCTGAACATATCCCTACTTCTTGCCTTTGCATAGCATCCACTCTTCTCCAACTATAAGACTGTGCAATAAACAGTGGTAAAAACCAGATCGCCAGCACTTATTTCCCCCAAATTAAGCGGAGGTATTGATGGGGTGAGGGTATATTCTGCAAGTGCTGGACAAGTCAGACACATATTGGGAAAGTGAACACAGCCAGCCTATGAGAAAGAATGCCTTTGTCCAAAATGGAGGTTTCAGTGACTCGGTTTGTCGTCCCAACATTGGCTGGGAAGTCTACAGCCTCTCAGAGCTACATCTGCCTCACAAATAATAGGATGACAGTCTGTTGCTGCTCAACTTTCATTAAGTTCAGTAGTTCCAAACACAAAGACACTCTGCTGCAGTTTTGAGCTAGGCTGTGCAAGTTCAGTCTCACTGAAAGAATTCTTAAATATCAACATTACCTAAAAAACCTACAGCTGTCATAAGCATCAGAACAAATCACCATTTACTAAGGGCTTCATACCTAAGAATATAGACAGACCGTTATTGTACAGAAAGTCTATAACCTCCTGGGATTTTTTTTTTTGTTATCATTATTTTTCAAATTGAGGTTGTACTGCATCTCCAAATCATCAAAAATAGATTTGGGATTTATTCTTCTGCTTATTTCACATATTTACTCTCAGGCAACTAGTTTGTAAATCCCCATGCTCTTACCAGCTGTGCTAGTAGTTCTCCTGTGAGCAAAGGCAGGATTTAAGAGTTAGCGATCGGCTCAGGAATTTACACAAAAGCATCCCACCATAGTCCATATCACAATATGGACAACAGAAATGGAAGGTGTTTCTTGTGCACAAAGCATCCCTCCTCAGATACCTAAAGCCTCAGTGCCTTCACATCTTTGAAAGAAAAGAACCGTCAGCACCCCTTCTACTTTTTAAGTAGTTCTTCTATGTTACCGAGACTAACATACCTGAGTCCTTCCGCTTAAAACTTTCTTCTTCTTTTGAATGTTTGTCAGATGCATTGTGAAACTTCTAAGAAGAGAAGGAGAAGATAATCAGAAGGTGCCCAGTGCTGCAGGCAAGCAGTTGGGTTTGCAGAGGAAGCAAAGTGAAGCAATACACTGCCTACAGGCCAGAAGTAGGTCAAGAGCAGATCAGGAAGAGCTCAAGCACTGCATACGGCACCTGTGTTGCCTTTTCCTCCACGTTGGAGAGGCCCTCAGCAGATGTATCCAGGGACTGTGATGCCGCTTCAAGCTCCTCTGAGAGCACATCACCTGTGCAAGAGGGCAGCCAAGCAACAGAGGCAGGAGAGGTTGAGTCCTGTGTTGGCTAGACACCTGAATTTATCAACAAATATAGGAAAAAAACAGCCACCCTCTCCTCTGCCTATCCACACATGCACAGGGAGCAGCATCTCAAACTTGGTCCAAAGGCTGCCATCACATTTCCTTCCTTCACCTCATATTGCTGCTGGGTTGTTCAGGTTTACAGAGCAACACCTAACACTGCTGCCTGGTCCAGCAGGAACATTGGTGTTATAGTTTAACCTGGCCAGCAGCTCGGCACCACACAGCTGTTCGCTCACCCTCCCCCCTCCCCCTCCAGGATGGGAGGAGAGAATTAGAAATAAGTGAAAACCTGTGGGTTGAGATAAAGACAGTTTAATAGGACAGGAAAAAAATGAAAATAATAATGATAATAGTACTACTACTACTGCATCCAAACAAGTGATGCACAATGCAATTGCTCACCACCTGCCCCGATGCCCCCTCTGTCCCTGAGCAGATAGTCCCAGATATATAGCAGATATATGAGCAGATATATATAATATATATATTATATAGGGGCTAGCCACCCCTATATATAGCCACCCCTAGACATCCCTATATATTGTTCAGCATGATGCCATAGAGTACAGAATACCCCTTTGGCCACTTTGGGTCAGCTGTCCTGACTCTGTCCCCTCCCAGCTCCCGCTGCACCCCTAGCCTACCCACTGGCAGTACAGTGGGAGAAGCTGAGAAGTCCTTGGCTTAGTGTAAACACTGCTCTGCAACAACTAAAACCGTTATCAATGCTACTCTCATTACAAATCCCAAACACAGCACCATACCAGCTACTAGTGGGAAAATTAACTCCATCCTAGCTGAAACCAGGACAGTTGGCAGGAGAAAAACTGAGGCAGGGAAAGGGGGCTAGTGTAATGTCAGTAGTATGATATCCAGGAAGTCCAAAGCAAAAAAAAAAATAAAGAGCAAAACCCCACAGAATCAAAACCCGCATGTTAGAGCATGAAGATAGGCTGCTTAACTTTTCAGTAGAGAAAGTTCTGGGCATCACTAGTTTTCCATAACCACTTTATGAAGCAGTCTAAATTCAACCCAGTGGCTGATGTACTATCAGGTACACACTGCACTGGGTACCACCACTCAAGGGGTTTCTGTAGCTCCAGACTGGCCACAGAAATGAATACTGGTGTAAACACTGTACATATCTTTATTCCCAATGAAGCCTCAGACCTACCATACAAAAAGTGACTACCAGCACTGCAGAACAGAGAGGAGAGCTCTTCCAACCAAGTTTGTACAGACTGTGGTTTATACATCAGCTCTGCATCTGCACTCAGTAGTTGCTTTACAACATAAATGAAGAAAATACCAGTTCATAGGCACGCTATATGTTAATATCCACAGATTTTTTATTTACTTCAGACCTTAAAATATAATGCTTGAGCAGAACATTTTTTGTTTGCTTCTGGGAAACAAAACCTGGACATTTAAGTAGAGGTAACAAATTAGCCTGGACAGGGTAAAGTAGCACAAATGCAGTGCGTTCTTCCTCCAGAAACCACATGATTTAGATGCCAGATCACACAGCCCTCATGCCCTACGTTCGTAATACATTGAACAACATTAGAAACAGAAATACCAGCAAGATCCACTGTAGGTAACTCATCTCCCTTGGAGGTGGATGTGCTTTTTTTCTTTGGCATTTCCTTTTGATCTCTTCGGCTTTCTTTTAGCTGAGAGCAGAAAGACAAGTCTTAACATATATTTCCCTTAAACAATACAAATAATTTAAATTTATTTTGGTGTGGTTTGATTTTTTTGTCATGGAGTTTTGTTTGTTTCTACACTAAGAGCAGAAACTAAGTTATGTCTAACACATATTGACAGCTCTCTCCAACACTGAAGGAGATCTGTATCCTGAAATCAGCTGCATGCCAAGGTTTTGCATTTAGCCAGTAGAGCCTAATGGATTCAGAGCAATTTGCCTAGGGATCATGCACAGCTGTTTTATGAAGTTTCCCATGTTTTCCTACAACCTCCTTGTTTCCCCAGTCTCTGGTGACCAACACAATACCAGCAACATTTAGCCAGCAAATTAGTCCATTAGAACACTTGAGAAGATGGCACCAACTTATTCGATTCCCAGCATTTGTGTGTTTTGCATACATACTGTTTTTAAATCTGAGACACGTGAGCATGACAGCTCCTCACCTCCTGTATCTGGTAGTCACTGCCACTACTTGCGGAAGACACTGGAAGTACTGCAAGGAGAAAGGTTTACCTGGGTACCAACAACATAGTGGGGAGCCATAACTTGTTCCCACAAGGGCACCCAAAGGAGGGGGATTCCTCCTTCACAAACCATCACTAGCCACTTCCTCAGCTGCAGTTTTATACATTCACTGTGCATGATGCAGACCAAGCTTACCTTTTAATTTGCTCCTCACTCTACGCCTTTTTCGGGTGTAGTCAAGAGGTTTTGGCAACGGCTGTTTCTGAGAGTTAAGGATCCAGCTTTTTTCACTCTGACTGTTACTTGTTTTTTCATGGTTGCTTTCAGAAAAAAGATGCTTCCTGTAACCAGAGTAAAGACACTATCAGGAGTCAGTCCTGCTCAGCCAGCTCCCTCTGCCCACCCAGGAAGCTGCATAGCCATTCACCTTCCTCTCCACCAGCAAGTTGTCCCAATTCTTGCTCCCCACAGTGCAATACCTGAAGCATTTTAAGCTGCATAAAAACAGTGAGAAGCAAACACTTGCCCTTTTCCAGTACTTGCCCTTTTCCTCATACCTCATCAACCCTTCCCCTCCCTGTGTCTAGAGAAGAGAGCAGCTCTTGGGAGAGGAAAACCCCCAAATTAGAAAGCATGGATGACCTACTGGCCTTCTCTCAAGCTTGCTCACATCCCCATTTCATCACTCCTGCCAAGTAACCCACACAGACAAGTCAAACAATTAGGTGCTGTGACAGCGTAACGCAGCAGTGCAGAAGGGGCACAGCCAAACAGTACTACCTAACAGACCAGCAGGAGAGCCAGATTATTCATGCACAGCCACTATTAGTTAATTTATCAAATTAAATTACAAAAATCATAAATATATTAATAATTAGACTTTGGCATTATTATTGCCAAAGGAGTTTCCCTTCTTTGGCTGGCTTCTGAAACTAACAATTTGGGAATACCAGAACTTTAGGACCTTTCAACAAAATTAGGCTATGTGCTTCAAGGCATCTAACCCCTGGCAGCTTGCTGTAACTGGAGGTGGCCAAGAAAAAGCAGAGTGTTTAAATATTTTTCAAGAGGTAAACCAGTTGTTTAGGTGCATGACTGGGGAAGGGGACTGTTTAAGAGCTCAGGTCATAATATTGTTAAATTAAGCAGAAGTCGTTCTTCTCTCTAGTAACTCTGATATTCTCAGATCCTGTTTAAATGTTAGTATCAGTGACATCCATAGAGGCTGTGACAGCCAGGCAAGGAACTATTTCATTTGGACCATCACACAGCCTTCCTGATCCTAACTTAAACACTTTAACTAAGGTAACAAACTTTTTCACTGAGCAAGAGATTTATGGACTGTGCATGTATGATCCTGTACCTCAAATTCTGTGAAGAAGTTTTCTGGCCAAAAAGCTTTCCTTTGGCTTTAGTAACCTAGAAAGTGAGGGGAAAACAGTAAAAGTCACGTGTCTTAAAGTTCAGTTACCATGTGAAAAATCTCCGAAATTAAACTATATCTACCCAGGCAGATTTTGGATGGGGCTGTCGGGACACGGGACAGCATACCACAAAGCAGGGTTTCATGCTGACACCCGGTGGCAGTAGTGAGAAGTGGACGGTGTCCAGTTTTAGCAGAAGTTTGGGGTGTCTCATTCAGCACCCCTGAATTAACAGGAAGCGGCGACAGCACATGCAAAGAGGCTGAGAACCAAAGGGCTTTTGTATTGGAGAGCCACCTTGATGGAAACTATTAGAAGCAAGTTTTTTGGCTTCCTGGGAAGACCTGTTCTGGTCAGATGCAAAGCAGGCAGAGTGACTCATTTTTGCTGGATTTTCTAACAGCCTGCAGATGCAAACCAAGCAGAACGTCCAACCAAAGCTTCACAAGGACTGAGTTTAACCTGGGATTCCAAATGTGCAAAGCGTGGCTCAATAAAACAAGAACAGAGGCCAGCTTTAGATTGCAAAGATATCCCCTGGCCTCATTCAAGCATCAGCTCAAATTCCTATCGCAAACAGTTTTAACATCACAGTTTCCACCCCAGAACTCATGAAGCTACTGAAGCATTCTTCCCACCCAAATACATATATTATGCATGACACCACAAAGAAGTGCAAGAACCTCAGATTCCCAGTTGCCTACGCTGCTCTAACAGCATGTCCACCCTTGCTGCATGCCTGCGGTATGAGGTATCCCATGACCCAAAATCACTGCTCCCTGGTAGCCGCTGAGCAAAGCTCAGCCCCTGACAACTTCTGCCCCAGCTTTACCTTTTCATGGCTTGCAGAGTCTGAGCTTTCAAAGTCATAGGAATCATTCCTGCAAGGCAAGGCAACATATGCGTGGCAGTGATACACAACCATGAACAGTTACCCAACTGCACTGAGGGAGGGGGAAATAACATTTAATTTGGGACTCTATTAGTGTTTTTAGGCATATGAACTATTTGTTTGCTATTTCCTCAGCTTTTAAAAGTAGCTTGTTCCTTTCCTACCTGGTCTCTATTATTGTTTTACTTAATTATCACACTATTTCTTCCAATTGTTTTTATGTTTGTTTTAAAATTAAAAAACTTACAAGTCTGTACACGTTTATGTAACCAATATCTTGTCCCCAGAAGTCACTAATACTGTCCTACTATGTGCTAGAGTCATGAATGACATGAAAGAATTTCAGAAGTATTTAAGAGGAAAAAAGCATAATTCCCTTTTGAAAGTTCTAACTTAACGTTTGTTTCCTAAATCACTTCTCTGCATGCATCTAAACTTTGTTTTCATACCTTTAATTATCTGACATGCATTTTTATTTCTTTCTCCAAATGGCAGCTATTTAAGAAATCCTACAGTTAGTTCTCAATGTACAGTATGCCCTTCTTTTCTCATGAGTGTAAGAAGCGAAAGAATAAGGAACTGCACCCTTCTTGGTAAAGTTTTCTAGTGGAAAGAAGCAATGCTCATTTTCAGATGAGGCACTACAGGGAGCAGAATGACCAAACTAAGACTTCTCTATCCCTACCTTCTATTATGTTACTCCTGCTTTTTAAACAGTATATACACTGATCAAGTTAGTCTTAAAACGCTGGCATTTGGCATCAGATTTTTCATTCTTACCTACAATCGATCCAAAAATTCATTTACACGTCTTCAAGCTAAGAATCCCTAGACTAAAGGAGGACACAAGAAAACACTGGAGCCAAACACTTGGACAGCCAAACTCACAGCAGGGAGAAAGAGCCCATCCTAAAACTCCAGAGCACGCGATACCAAAGAACTAGGGTAATATCAGGAAAATTTGGGTACTTGTGAACAAGGTTGCCACTCATAACACAACCCACCAGAAGGTAAGAGGATTATGGCTAGGTAAAGAAAAATGGAAATGCCAACTTGGCATCGCGTCACAGAGGGAAGGGCACTTTTGGCAGACTGGAGTTAGCTTCTCAAGCCTTCAGCAACATAGGTTCCTAGTGGGACAAGTAAGGTCCCTTTGTCATCTCCTGCTTGTTTTGGTGCCTCCTCTGCTCAGACAGCCCACCCCATCAGCACTCCCTCTGCCCCACCCCATTACTGCTAGAATGGGTCTAAAACCACCTGGGACGCCAAACCCCACATGTGCTTGTGCGTCATACCTGCCTTCAGTTGTCTGTTTGGCCAAGCCTTTTTTTCCATTTCTCCTTTCCCATATATTGTCATTCTAAAAAGGAAAAAAGTTGCAGAACCACAATATGCAGTCACCTACTCATCCTAGAGCCTGCTAGAAGCAGGGATAAGGAATGTCAGGAAACAACATTTGCACCACTGCAAGCCTATTGTAACAGTCCAGTTACAAACCATTTCCTGTAGTTAGTTCACATGAGAAAGCGTGGGAGTCCTGGAGCTGAGGCCAGGGAGACAGTGAGTTGAGGGTAAAGAAGTAGTTTAAAAGCTCTGAATTCTTATACAGAGGGTAAGCGTTATGAAAACCTTTGAGTTGTCAGTACAAGTGTGTATATTTCATAGAAACATAAACCCTAGTACAAATCTAAAATCTGATTTCTCACATAAGCTCAGTACCAACTTCAAACCAAAATTAGTCTTTCGGTAATTTCATTTCTTTCCTGTATGGCACAGATTTGTTTTATTATTTAATACCTTAACAGAAGTTCTCAAGTGCTCAAGTTGCCTAAAGACATGCAGCCACATATGGCTCTCGGTTACCTGTTTTTCCCTAGCTTGCAAGCTCCCATGCCAAGAATACGGAGACAGATCTGTCATGGGATCATCATTAGAGCTCAGATACAAAGCATCTTCATAAACCTCCAGACACATCTTCCCTTCAGGAAGCAAATCTTTGCTCTTGCAGACCATGCGTAAGGCTTGCAACACATGAGTTTCTCCCATGGAGGACCAGGCTAGTTGCCTATATGCCCTGCTCCTGGGCCTGCACACAGCACACCACTGCCATGGAGCATATACTAAGTAAGCTCAGCTGAGCCCAAATTGCTTGCTTGGGCCACACTAGAGTAAGGTTGACAAGCATTGCCTTCTCAGCTTACTCCTTGTGCCAAAAGGCACATTACATCTAGTGCGACACTGCATGGGCTCAGGACTGGCTCAGCCAACCCTAGGTGGCTTCAGCTGTGCCACTAGAGCATCTCCTCCCTTACCCCACGTGTCTTCACTGAGGTGTTCCCGAAGGCAGATGTACCTTTGGTGTTGACTCCTCCATGGGCGGTTCTTCTAGGGGCTTCTCACTGGAGAGAAGAGGACACATGAGTGAACATGGTGCTGGGGGACCACCCATTTAAAGACCAGATCATCAGTTTATGAAGTACTAAGAAAAACTGGCATCAATAAGTCTACCAGCCTCAAAGCAGTGCTTTAAAAGGGAAGAAAGCTAACCAGTAGCTCTACAGAGTCTGCCTACTTAACTATAAGAAATGCCGTCCTTCGTGGCTCTGGAAAAAGGTATCACTAATGCCAAGGTGGCCTCAAATTCACATGATCTTTCACAAAGATCATGGTCTTTATTATGTATAGCTGTATATCTGATGAGCTAAATAAACAGCAAAAGAACTGTCTGTAATACAGATGTATGCATACTGCATTTAGATTAAATTAGTGATGAAACTAAGATAGCATCCAAGCCAGGACCTAAATGCTACCCTTTAACCAGTAACTATTCTGAAGTTATTCTGAAGTGTTGTAACTATTGGCTAGCCACCTTGATAGCCAAGGTGGCTAAGCAGATTCTATTTTTTTATTTAATAACTGAGATAAATCTCAAAAATCTCATGCATTAAAGCCCCAGAGGAAGGAAAAAACACCAAAGAAAAGCCCTAGAAAGATATAAAAGAAAAAAAAACAAACCTTGCAACTTTTGATATGCAAGGCACTTACCTAGGCTTAGCTTTTGTCTTTGGAGATGGAGTTTTGGACTTTTTTGCTGAAGGAGGCAAGGAAACCACAGCTTCACCTTCAGGAGCTAAAAGTAAACAGTTTACCTGCTTTTGCTGGAAGGCTCGCAAAAGCAGAACCTTACCAGGTCACCCAGGTGATATTTTAGTGGGTGAGACTTAAGGAACTAAAGGGAGCCATGCCTGACCTGAGCCTTGGTAAGCATCATCCATGTCAGTCTGCTGGCCCACTGAAACCATCATGATACCAGAGTTAACCATTTCCTGTTTAGAGACCTAAAACCATGAACAGAGCATGCACAGAATAAGAAAGACAGGTGGTCTTTTGTTTGTTCATGTGTGTGGCTTGGTGGTAGTGGATTTTTTTTTTAGGAAAAGATTTTCAGTGCTAGCCCATGGCAGCAGCTGGATGACCCGATCCTTGTTAACCACAAAAATATTTTTGGTTATAGTTAAGTAATACTATGAGCAACTCACTAAGAGCATCCCACCATCCCCTTACAAGGCAGCAAAACTTTTTTCTTTTTAAAACAGTTTTACCATCATGGCAGCTCTGCAGGCAAGCATTTAGGCTGACTTCCCACTGATATGAAAAAGAGGGAGTTTAAAAACACATCAGGTACCAGCAGGTTTTCTTTGAAAGAATGTTTTAACCACACCTATGAAAAAGCAGACTAGAAGAGGTGATAAAGGAGGCACAAGGACTGTATCATCATACACCAAACACTTACTGCTACACTGCCTGCTAATGACTGGTTGTGTTGAGAAAAACAGTCTTCTGACAGGGAGCCTGCATTTTCAGAGACTGAAGGATCTTTCCTCTTCTGTGGATCACTGGATTGAGGTGTCACTGCAGAACAACAATCAGGATGAGATTATCTTCCCGGTACTTAAACACAGATGTGTGTGCATACACATATCCCTCTCACTTCTACACACATGCATAAAGGCATAACAGTAGCAATTATTAGGCACAAACCTCTCAAGATCATGTTTACTAAAACAAAACCAAACACCTCCAAATCACCCACTGTGGAATCGGAATGCTAAAGATCCTCTCGAGCCTACCCCACAGGGCATACGAAGATGAATAAGTTTATCATCCTATTGCTACCTTGACTCTTAGCTCTGCAAGACATGGCACAACACTTTTTGTCTGACTGAAGCATCAGACCAAATCTCCCACCATCTGTTCCCCTGTGCTGAACCTCCACCAAGTGCTGCAAACTTGTTTCACTACAGATAAACCACGTGCTACCCTTTGCATTCCTAGATTGCTCTGAGTAGCACTGCCTACCATGCACCTCTGTGTCCTCACAATGTACATTGATGAAAGACCTTCTCCCCTCTGATATGCCTCCCAAATCTGGAGGACTTCCATTAGAGTTCATTTTGGGTTGTAACTGGAGAAAGACTACTAAAGAAGTTACTGTGAAGGCTGCTTTTTTCTTTTCCCCTCCAATGTGCCTAATTGGAAGCTGTGGACTGTGAGAGAAGGTACTCGTTTTAAAACTGAACAATTTAAATCCCATAAACTAAAAATGAAAAAAAAATCACCTGCTTCAGTCTGACCAGCTTTCTTCCCACTATGGATAGTATCCTCTTCAGCCACATTTGTCTGTTAGGGTGAATGAATCTTCTGTCAAATGACCTTAAAGAAGCAGACTCCTTTATCTAAGGAAGTCAGCTACTTAATAACACAACTAATAACCAGCAAGAAGTCATTGGATGCTAGCTGAGTTAACCATTTGGAAACTTATCTCCTACAAGGAGGAATGGCAGTCACTGTACTATCACTACTTACTCTCATGTAACTTTTTTCCTGCTAATTCCATGGTCTGTGGTTGAATCACAAGGATTAAATATATGTATTGCGTGTATGTATATTTAAAGTAACAAAAAAGAAAATCACTCCCATGTTCTCCCATTACAAAAAATGGGAGGATTTTTGGAAGTACTCTGCTTTTACTCTAAAAAGTAGTATGTACAAAGACAATCTAAGATTTGTCTTGTAGTAATCCTTTTCTCCAGGTTCTTATGTCACAATTAGCTTAACCTGTGCAACATAATAGTTTGAGTTAATGCAAGAAAATGTTTACATTTCAAGCTAGGCAACTAAATGCAATAAGCTTTATTATATACTTCAAGAATTCCACAAAAACTTATCACATCACATTGAATTAATTAATTAACAAAACAGTTTAACACTTCCAGCTTTTAAACCACAAATGAGTCCTTTGAAACCTTTTTTCCCCTGAAGTGTCTAACACCTCTTTCAGGCCAACAGTAAGTGTCCACATGGGTCACAAATCCTCAAGGGGAAGAAAGATATATAATGAACAGACGGGGGGAAAAAAGCAGCACAATGTTTTTGCCAAGTGTATATCAACAAAACAATTTAGGAAAGAAAAAAGAAAAGGCAAACCATATTAAGAGCTTACCATCATTTTTTCTTCACCAAGGACTTTTTTAAGTATATTTAAAATTTCATACTCAGCACTGAAACATATTTTGATTTTTGTTGCTTCTGTCTTGTTAAGAGTAGCAGGAATCTTCATGTAAATTTTAACAATCTTTTCTCCACCACCCTCTGTGTAAAAAAAAAAAAAAGAACAGCTACATCTGCTTTAGGGCAATGCATTCACTCTATTACTCCAAAAACATTTGAATAAGTGTTTTCGTTCTTCAGTTTTAAGGCAGCTTCTTTCACACCTTCCCCATGCATTTCCAGTTACACTGTTGACACATTTCTTTCTTGTTGGGTCTAGATGATTATGCATCCATTAGCCTCATACCTCTATAAGCACCACCACCCCCACCCCCCCCCCCAACATGTCTGACCAGGAGAAGAGGCCTTAGGGCTGCAACCTGATCCCCTGCCACCTTGGCAAGTTACAGAGCCACCAGTACAGCTTTGCTGCTGTCTGTGCCAAGCAGATCACTTGTCCTTTCCACAAGGCATACAAACCCTTCCTCTTCACGTTTCTACCTACCGCCATTACAGGGCACACAATAGAAGAGTCATTTATGTGCACAGCATCCTGGTGATGCTTGGAAAAGCCCTTATGTTTTCCCCTGCCCCGGGTACATTCAATCACTGTTTCAGTCCTGCTCTTAATGGCAGTGTAGCCGTTTCCCAGGCACCATCCAGAAAATAAGCTTCTGTAGGGCCTGGAGCAGCTAGCAAAGATCTTCCCTTACACTAGCCTCACAGGCTGAGCCAGCCTAGCCAAGGGGGTCTCCCCTCCTCCCTCCACTTCCCTCCTCTGCTCCCAGGGGCGTAAGTCCCTCTCCTGCCTTCCTCTTCCACTGTAGTTACTGCCAGACCTGACTGAGATGCTCCAACTATTTTTTTTGGGGGGGGGGGGGGGGGGGGGGGGGGGGGGGGGGGGGGGGGGAGGTCAGGTTATTGTACTAAATGGGCACACAGATCGTCCAACAAGCAGAGCTGGTGCAAGGTGAAAATCAGAGTACATGGCATAGAGAAGGGAAGGCATGGAAACTCTTTGGTGATGCTGAGATTTTACATTGTCTCCCTATGTCTTGTGAGCCTACAGCCAAGCAAGGGGTAACGCCGGTTGCAAAATCTTACCCTTCAGACTGTAACTGCTGACTGCGTCTTTCGACAGCCTCACGGAGTCCCAGAGAGCACCCTTTGAAACCACAACCACCACATCAGCAGGGCTGAAGGAGCATCCACCTTGTACATTAGGCTAGCCCAAGGCCACCTGGGCTTTACTATTACCTCAGTACCATCTATGTAAAAAGTCACACTCTGGCTGCCAGTGTTGAAGTCAATCCAGAACTCCTCCAGCTTCTCATCTGATGGCTTCTTCACCTGAGAAAGCATGAGAGCTGTATTGCTGTTTCTTCTACTACATCATTCTCAGTTTTCTTTACCACAATGAAACTGGAGAAAGTTGCTCCACTTACACACATAAGTGCACCTTCCAGAAATTAAAGTTGTGATCAACATGTAAGCTGCTGGCCAGTTCATGATAGCTAGTAGTTCACCCAGCCATGCCCACTAAGTCAAAATGAGGCTGTACATCAGCTAGGGGAAAGGAAATACCTCAGGCAAATGCCTGCATGTTTGCATCAGGGAACACTGAAGCTTTCTGTATATCTGAGCACTTGAGATAAGCAGACGCAGTGGGACCAGCTTCAAATAAACCTCTTCATTGACTTGGTTTTGATTTGGTACAACTGTCAGGAACACTGCCACAAATACATTTACTTAGAGACCTGGAAAGCAATCTGCACAATTTATAACCATGACTATGACCTCTCCTACATGGGCATCAATCTGATCTTGTTTTCTGGCAGCCTGGGAGCAGCTCTGCCAGAGGAATCAGAGTCCTCCTGCTTCTTTTCAGAAGGTCTCTCTTTCAGTCATCACCATGAAGAGAAGTGCTGCCTCTGCCATTTGGCTGACATACAAGGAGAGTCAGCAGCAGTAAATTAGGAGCTGGGTGACAAACAAGCAAACATTTGAGCTAGAATGGAAAGTTACACTCTAGGTTCTGGAAAATTAAGATATTTAATGAAAAACATGAGGAGGGCAGAAAGATGACATATACTGCACCAAGTACCTATTTTAACTGTGGTAGCACTGTAGATAATGTGACCTAGTATTAAGGTCTTTTACCTGGTTCATGTCAGCAAAGGCAGATATGCAAGGAAACGAATAGACTCTGGAAGAAAAGCAGACTTTATGATACATTCAACATCGGTCAGAATCTGACTTTCTGAAAGCTAAAGATGGGCTGCCCATCTTCACAACTCATTGTTCAAAATGACTTGTGACTTCCAAGAAGTAAGTTAAGCTAGAAAAAACAATACATTGTCTTCAGTAGTTTTAACTTTTGAAAGGACCACTATTAGAATAAAATCTTTTTAAGAACTTCATTAACCATGGATGTGATGTACTTTTTTTTTTTTTACAGAATATAACACAAGTCAGTGTACAATCCTACTTCCCCCCCCCCCCCCCCATTTTTAAACAGATTGAAGGAACGACATCAGTTTAGTTTCTCAGTTCACAGATTACCTTCTGTCATCCCCAAGTCTTTCATTTAGCTGGTTAAGAAATTTCCTGCAGTCCTTCAAGACAAATAACATCTTATTAAAAAAAAGAATCCAGCTATGCCTCCTTTACAAAGCGTTACATTATTGGAGATGTATAACCTTTACTCCAGTTATAAGTTTTTTTTAACTCAGTGAGACACCCAAAGGCTAAGAATAAACACCCGAGTTTCTACAAATGGTTCAACCCAACTTATAACCAGCAAGCCTTCAAACATAAACCATACAAGCAAACATATTCGTAAAGAGCAACTCAGAAATAAGAGCTTTTCTAATGATAGGTGATTTTGTATTTGCCAGGTTAAAAAGAAACACATTCACAAATAAATAAATAATTTGGCGTATCTACAAAAATCAGTTCTGTAAGAACTTAGTACAAGGACATCCTGAATGAACTAGAACAAAACCAGCCCCTGTACAGACTTGCCAAACGCGTTGTTTTCAAAATAAGGACCCTCACCGTCTCAAATTCTCTATCCTTGATCTCTTTGAAAGCTTCAGCAAGATAGTTATCTTCAAACCAGTGGTGAACAAGGTCATCTCTCCATTTTTTTGTCATTAGCCTACAAAGTGCTTCTGAAAGCGTAACCTGAAGGTCATAATCTACATGGCAAACATAAGCACAGGATAAATACCACCCTGGCAAAACAGAGGGTTAGCATCACTACTCTTAACACTAGCATATTTTGCAGCCTTGTTCCTCAGGGTGAACCCAAAGGGAGCCAGGAAAGAGCACTCCCAGGCAGCAGAGGACAGCAGCCAAGTGCCAGCCGTGGGCATCACCTGCTGCCTGTGCTCAGGGTGCGCAGGGCACTGCACACAGCTACATCAGGAGGGGCCCTTGGGCATCAGGGAGGGTTTGAGAGTGAAGCCTCCCCACTAAAGCACTATGATTAAGTCACATTGCGTGCCCCACACTAACTCCCCAGAAAGCATTATGGCTAGGAGAAATCACACTAGGCTAGGAAGACCACACTCAAGAGGTAGTAAAACCTTGCTAGATGCAGTTTGTCCACATCACAGCTCAGTGTGGAATTTTATGACTAACTGCAAACATACTTTGTAATGCAAACATAATTACTTTCTTAGGCACATAAGTTTAGCTTTTTTTTATTAGTTAATAAGAATTGTTAACTAGAAAGATCTAATACGTTGTTGCATCAAACAACTTTTGATGAAGATTTTCTTGAAGTACCATCTGATTGTTCACCCCCCAGAATCAACTACCTACAAGGAAGTAAATTAAATTATAATTCATCTGTATTAAATAAGCAGATGAAGTAAAGCCAAACAAACCCTAGCTTCATAAGAATATCCACTCAGTAGTCCTTACCACCAACCTCCAGTATTGTTTTTGCAAGGTCATTCCTGAAACAACATAATTCAATATGTTAAAGTGGAAATAAAACCCTAACGTAAGCTTAACATAACGCTTCTTAATACATTATCAACTGATACCAACAATCGCATGTAAAATAAAAGGGAGAGACCTGTAACTCCATCTGTGCCCATGCAAGCAGCGAATGCTGCTCAACTGAGCAAGTGCTACAGCCCCAGAGCTGGGAAGCCAATTGCCCCCAGCAAATAAACACTTCTTTCCCTGAGACAGGGATTGCTGGACAAAACACTTACGTAAGGGAGCACATCTCTTCAGACAAGGGGAATTTCTTCCTCTCCTCACGTGGGACGCTGTCTAGTATAGAGTTGAGAGTCCTCAAAGCCTTTCCCCCCCAGAAAAGGAAGATGGCAGAACAGGGAGGAAAGAAGCCAACTTAATATACTTCACCTTATTTACTCACACACCCTTGTGTGTGGGCGCATCTACATTTTCTTACCTGAACATGAGCCTTACCTCCAGCCGCAGAGCACAGCAAATGCTTGCTTCTGTCACGAGATGCCCTAGCTCAGGCAGAAATAAATTCACCAGTTGTTTCTCACCTATGAAAAGAGCTTGCAAGGTTATTACTAGCAATGAGCTTATCTCTGGATAAAAGATAGGTGAAACAACTAGACTTCGTGGTGTTGAAGGAGTAAAAACATCCCAGCTGTGCACTCAGCTGCAACCAAGACTTGCAATCACCTAGTCCCAGACACAGAAGGGTCCTGGTGACTTCTCTGCAAAAAGAACTCCAGGTACTTTAACTGCAGACCTGGGTAGCTATTTAAATAGACATAGAAGGGAGAAGATACTTACTAACCACAACAAATAAAACAAGCAATACACAGATTTTTAAGAAGCCAACAGTGCAAACTGCAATTGTGTTAGCCAGAACAATCTGGTGCCCGTTCTACTTCCACTCAAACATGGGACAGGGATGAATAAGCTCAAGCTACCTGGTGCACAGTGCAAAGCTTCATTCTCACCTGACTTGTGAAGCCAGGTCCCTGGGCACACAGATCTTGCTCTCTGGCAGTGCCTGCTTCCCTAGCCTAAGGGAAAAGCAGCTATGGCCATAACATCTTGGCTCCAAAACAAAGGCAGGAGAGGCGTCCCCTCTAACAAAGGAGCTACCATCTCAGCAGCAAAGAGCACATAGGACTGTAGCAGCACTTAGCCCATTTCTCAGCTGCAAGGCAGCAGCACCCTGAACAACAGCAGCAGCAGCTTGCTTCAGCACATGCCTGCAGACCCCATACTGTACACCTCTAGGGAGGCAATGGGCTGAAGTCCTCTGCTCTTGGGTGGACTTCAGGGTGCCCAGCTACCATGTTGGCCTGTGGAGGTGGTCACCTTCAGCAAGGGAATGGTGCCTGAAGGCACTACCAAGAGACATGCAGGAGCTGCTTGACCAGGCTAACATCCTTTCAGTAGCACTGCTTATTCTGACCAATTGTAATACTTGATGCTAACAAGTATATTTAAACAAGATACCACAGCTAGCTTTTTTTTTAAGCATATCAAAAATAAAGAGAAATAGTAAGATGTTTTGTTCCATAATGCAAATGTTGTTAAGGAAAATGAACTGAAGGGAAAAGTTATCAGGAGGCTTTAAAGAAAATATTGCAGGGTGGAGAGAAGAGAGGGGATAGAGTTCAGGCAGAATTAAGAAATGTGCTCCCAAGACTGAAATTCAGGAGGTCTAGGAATGGAAAAACAAAATAATAATACTGACCTTCATTACTGCACTTGCATATCACCTAATGGAAAAAGGATATCTTTGTTAACACACAACGACCCAAGAACAGCAGCAAAGTGCTTAGGTGTTTATGCCCCTACTGCCACAGCATTCAGGGGCTAACTAAAATAACCCCAAACATTACAGCACCCACATCCAGAAAAGCAGCGCCACCTGAGACAGGTGTCACACACTGTCACCCTGCATCGTACATGCTGGCACTGCACAGGGAGCACAAAGGAGAGGCACCCGCTTCCTACAGGCATTTCAGCAGCACCCTCAGATTTCCTGCAAAACCCACACCCAGGCACCCGCCTGCTGCTTTTGGTGCACACATGGGCCTGTGCAAACAATTTGTGTTTACATGCTACAGTAAAAGTGTTGTAACAGGAGATATTTGGAGAGGAGTAAAGTCCCTTGGAGGAAAAATAATACAACAGCCACCTCATCATCCACAGTGAAAGCTTAAAGAAGTTGTTAGTAGGACAAAGGAATCAAACTCTGACAAATTAATTTATGGGAGTCTTTCTGGTAATTTCAATGCAGTTAGTAGAGGAACAAGAAAACCTGAT
This sequence comes from Anser cygnoides, assembly GCF_040182565.1. Taxonomy (NCBI): domain Eukaryota; kingdom Metazoa; phylum Chordata; class Aves; order Anseriformes; family Anatidae; genus Anser; species Anser cygnoides. Next base: position 71,005,364 of record NC_089874.1, read on the forward strand.
TTTGCTCAAAATCTTTTATAGAGTATCCTAAAAAGTAGACTGCAATCATGAACTGTTAATGTGTCATAAGCACTCAAGTTCTTACATTCAAAGTACACACAGTTCCAGTAAGCACACACATCCAGTTGGACATATGATTGCACATACCCCCAAAAAACTTTATAGCACTATAGACAGCAAAAACTGGTGAACAGCTTGTGGAAAGATGCTAAAAGCATTCTTCCAATCACAGCATCCACATTCCTAGGCCTCTGATATCTTTCAAGTTAAAAACATTGACAATAAATAGATAAGTGATAACAGCAAGTAGCTCTGATTAGCCTTTAAAATAAACTCAGTCTTTTCAAACACTGCAGGCACAAATAACTAGGGCCATCTCGTAAAAGCATTTGCACCTGAGGTGCAGCTCAGTGCCAGTAACTCATGCTTTTAAAGAAGGGCTTCAATTCTCAAGTTTTGTTTGAGAAATGCATCTGAATTTCTTCCCCCCTTTTCCTGCAAAAACAAGCAGTTGGCTGAATCCTAGAATGCAAGACCTATGTAATTATTTTTTAAATAGAAAACTATTTGTGAATGATGGCTACCTTATAACACAACAGCAGTCCTTCTACTCCCCCCATACATGTACATACCAATGCAGAGTCAAAGAAGTCTTCAAGAAGTGCCATCAAAAAATGATTTTCATTTGGATCAATGAGGATCACAAACCCTCTTGTTCTTTCAAACCAAGATACCAGGTAAAAGGAAAAAAAAAATCAGTTAAAATCTCGCAAGAATAGGTAATAATACTTAAACTAGACACATCTGCAGCAAACCTCACACACACAGGAATGTTTTCAATCTCTGCGCTTGACAGGCCCCATACAGTGTTAAAAGCCACACGGCACGAAGGAGCTTAAATTTTGCTAGCAGGCTATGCCAGCTGCTGCCCTTGCAGCACTCATCCTCCCCCCTTCCCTCGCCGGTCCCATTTTTTTCCCCCCTTTCTGGTCTCAAGGCACCTATCCTTGGTGCCCGGGACCTCCTTGTCATGATACATTGTAGCTACTATGAACTGACCTCCTCCTGAAGTTTCCAAAGTGAAATAATGCTTAAAACACTTCCCAAACTTTTGCAGCGTTATTATATGAATGCACACTATTCAACATACTACACAGCATCACACACCTATGGCTACCTACAGACCTATACCTGAGGTGCAGAGCTTAGACGGGCAAGACTTTGTTAATAATTTCTCCAGAAAGGAATTTTGATCACCTATATCCCTGAAAAGCATCATTAAGACGCATTGGGCTGAGGACTCCTTGACACACAGAGAGCAAGTGCAAACTCTTCTCTCCAAACCACATCAGATACAGGCATTATTCAGCTTAGACACAAGTGCATTACTACAACTAATGCCAGCTGAACTCAGTATTGTGCTGGTTAGAAGATGAAATACAATCGCAGATTAAATGCACCTGTTGCACTATATCTGAAAGGGGACCTACTTAAAATGTATGTTAGCTTTTATAATTTTAAAAGCTGAAATTGCTCATCAATTCTATTACTATAAACATTTTGCTACTTAAAATGAATTTAGACTGTATTTATATTGTTTGACAAAAACCCCTCATCTAAACTCCTCATCCTCTGCCTCCCTCATCAGCTTAAAAACATAGGTGCAACAATGACATTAGCTTCTGCACTGAAAGCAGCAGAAAGAAAGTGAACTCACCCTCCCACCCCTGCTCAGCTCAAGAAATATATTTATTTAAAAAAGAAAAATTTACCTTTACAAGCCATACTCTAGTACTCACTTCCTTCAGGGTCTTTTCCTGATGCAAGCAACCCTAAGTCGCATTAGTAATTTATATAGGCATTATACTTATCTTGTCTACCAGTCCTTGCTCGATGAACAAACTCATCCCCTGTTGAAGATCGCTTTTCAAGTAGAGCTGCACACACTTCAGCAGCAGGGAGACATTGTGGAATTCATTCTTGTCCAGCTCCTGAAGAAAGACATAGTGCCACGCTTGGCTGGCCTGATGCCATGGGTGACAAAGGCAGGCACCAAGACATTTAAGATCAGTTAAGGTACTCACCTTTCGCAGTGCTTTGTCCAGCTGGACAAAGAGAGACTCGCTGTATTTCTGGAGAGGCTCCATTCCTCTCTCTTGAAGCAGATCGCTTATTTTCTGAAATCCCTTCCCCTTGAAAGCATCAGTGAGAAGCAATTCAAGCTGTGGAGGGAGGGGAAGCAAACACCACAGAGGCTAAAACAGGCAGGCTTTTGAATCATTGCAGTGCTGATTACAAGAAAACACTCACCATGCTACTCTAAGAAGCTGGGGGGGTTGATGGCTTCATCTATACTTACTTGGCTTGTTTCCCTACTTTCATTTCACTGTTACACCTGAAGGTGAAACATTTATCTTAATCTCCAAAAGAGACAGGGGATTGCAGGAGCTTCACTACTGAGTTATTTTAAACGATTCTGAGGAAGGGAATGAGCAACTCCTTTGGTACAGGTAGCAGTAAACCACTCTTATCCCATCCCACTGCTCCTGCAAAAATTTTTACATGTTTGCTAAGGAAAAGGCAGTGGTCTTGGCTTCACTTGCAACGTTACGTTAAACTACTAAAAATCCTAGGTCCTGTTACATACATTCAAGAATGCACCTTTAAATAAATATATATATAGGTATATACATTTGGGTCCCTTCCAACTTGGATATTCTCTGGAATTTGTAAAACAGAAGTAGGGATGTATTTAAAAGGTATTTACATAGTCTTCTGCTCTAGCTGCCATGTCATCCATTTCTTTAACCCATTTTTCACTTTCTTCTTCCTTTAAAAGAGAAAATGTAATAAGAAAAAAACTAACACTTTTTCTGCTCAAAAATTGAGGATGTTCTACCTACCCTCCCTCTCTCAAGTTTTCCTCCCTCATCTCCTAAACAAAGTCTCACAAACACCCCATGCTTCCAAAGCAGTGGTGTCCCCCAGCCCCAATGCAAGGGGCTCCGTGGTGCCCCCCACCTACCCACACAGGGGCTGCCTGGCATCAGTGGGATGGAAGGAAAGGAGAAAACCCTTAAGGCCAGGTGGGATTGTTTAAAGGATTGCAGGTACACAGAGCACTCCAAGTCCCTATAGCATTATGTCACGAACTCTTTTCTAATCCTGGGAGCTGAAAACAAACTTTTTGGTAAAATCCCCCAAACCAGAAGGCATGTCAACTACTGCTCCCCTCCCCTCCCCCCCAAGAAAAAAAACACCTTCAGCAGGTGCAGCACAACCCTGAACCAGTCTGAGCATACGGGGGGATGCAGAGCAAGCAGCCCTCACCTGGTGCAGAAGTTGGGAGCTCCCCTCCCCACAGGAGTCCCCTCCAGGGCCAGCCCCCTACCGCTCGAGCGGGGCCAGGCAGGGACGCCCCGGGGGCATAAAAACGGGAGCTGCCACCTGCCGCTGTCCCCTCCTCCAGCATGAAGCTTACCTGGGACATCAACGACCCCAAACTGCCGCAGGTACCGGGTAGAGGGGGATGCGGGGGGGTCACTGGCACGGGAAATCAGCAGGAAACTGGGGAACCCCCCTGTGATGGGATCAGGACGCTGTTGGGGTTTTCCCCCAGGGCCTGAAGCCCTCCAGGATGTCTCTACCCTCCCAGTGAGCTATGTTTTACAGCCCCTTTAATTCCTCAGTACTACTTCCTACCAAGCTCAGCTGTTGCCTTGCAAAATCTCTCCCAGTGCAGTTATAGGGTTCTTGAGCGGTTCTGCTGATGGCCTGAAATAAAGGCAGGGATTTAATGCAAAACCTCAGGCAGCTGTGTATGAACTCCTAAAGCAGTCCTTGCTGTTGGACTAGCTTCCTTCTCCCTCATTCCCCATTTAAAGGCATGCTAAAGGAAGCTCAGATCGATCTTTTTCCACTATAATTTAAACCATCTGAATATTGCATCTGTCTGCTGATGTGTCTGATTAAATAGATTTGTCAATGACATTCACTTTTTTCCTCGGTTTGTGAGCTCCAAATGCATTTTTAACCCAAGCAATTTTCATCTCGCAATATATTTAATTTTGCGCATCTCATGCAATTACAGAAATGATTAACTCTGTAAATGCTGGATGTAAATGCTCTGTAAATCCCTGAATTCACTGGGATTGCTCACATGTGGTGTATATATATGTTAAATGGGCATTGTGGGAATTCTATTTGCACTGTAAAATATTTGGAGTTTAAAATCTCAGTCATTCTTTCATTGTTCTGTTAATCACATTTTGGTAAGGAATGCTGGAAAGCCAGTGACATCCCAAATGGAAACGGTCTTTCTCTGGACCACCACGCATCTACTGCAATGTACAAAGTTGCATGCTTTTGCAATTGTTTTTTTGTTTGTTTTGCAAGAGTCCTGTTCATCTTGCATTAGATGCACTGCAAGCAACTGTTGCTTAGCTAAAACTTCTAGTTTCCAGCCTGCGGGTGCGTGGCCCCATGGAGAGAACTTAATAGCAAGCAGAAGCAGGGCAGCTCCCGTCCTGTGTGGGCGCAGGTGTGGTGGGGCAGCCCACAGGTGCTGGTAGCGAGGCTGATGTCCTACATCTGGGCCACCTTACAGCAAAGAGGCATTGGTGACAACAGACCTTCTTATTACCAATGGTGATTCTAAAGGGGAAGGAGGCCTGACTTTCTTTCATGACATGGAAGCCCAGGCTGCCTTTCCCCTTTCACAGACTGTTTCTGAATACGCTGTTCTTCCAAAAACATTTTCTGCTGCTTCTGGCTTTTGCTGCATGAGAGGTCACAGAAAGAGCCTTCCCTCTCCTGTTGTGCGTTTTGCAATGGGATGACAACCTTGTGTTGCGATGCCCCGTCCTTTTGCTCTCCCTGCTGCAGGAGCCCAAGCACTTTGACGCCTTCCAGGATTGGCCGGATGGCTACGTGCGCCTCATCTACTCCAGCGAGGAGAAGAACGCGCAGAGGCACCTCAGTGGCTGGGCCATGCGCAACACCAACAACCACAACTGCCAGATCCTCAAGAAGTCCTGTCTGGGGGTGGTGGTGTGCGCCAGGAGCTGCACCCTGCCCGGTGGTGCCAGGCTGCAGCTGCGCCCCGCCATATGTGACAAGGCTCGACAGAAGCAGCAAAGTGAGGGGGGCTTGGGGTGGGACAGGGTGCCTGGGGGCCCCCCTTCCGTCAGCTGGGGCCGGCTGACTTCTAAACAGAGGCCAGGTTGTTTTCTGGCATGCAGACTAAGGTGGTGTTGCAAGAAGTGTGAGCAAATTAGTTCCAAATTCTGTCAACATCTGCCTGCAAATAGCTACAGGCAAATGGACCTATCGTCCTTTCAGTCATTAGCTTATATCACCTGTGCAGCTCTAGTCCATACTATTCAATTCTGCTCGGTAGTCTGCATCCCATTTACTGGAATATCGTATCTCAATCTGAATTTCAGTGAAGGACTTGTCCTATTGCTCTTGTGCTCCATTCACTCTCTGATCGCACCGTCGCCTTGAACAAGTGTTTTTCAGAAGTTTCTCGATCTGTTTTTGCAGAGAAAGCCTGTCCAAACTGCAACGCGGCCCTTGAGCTCATTCCTTGCCGAGGGCACAGCGGCTATCCGGTCACTAACTTCTGGAGGCTGGATGGCAAAGCAATATTTTTCCAGGTATAAAGCATGCATATGCATGTGCACAGACATGCACGTAAATATATCCATAACCAGAAAGATTTCCTTTTTTCTCTTTTTTTTTCCTCTTTGTGTGTGTGTGTACCACCGAGCATGGCGAGTACAGAGGAGTTCGGCCCCGTGCCTGGATTCCTCTGTATTACAAACCTGGCCATAACACACAAAACAGTAACGCTTGCCTGTCTTTTAAAAAAGCAGTACTTGAGGGGTAACTTTTTTCCATCTTAGCTGTAACATCATTATAGAGGTCTAAAGTTCTCTTGTTTATAGTAAACAGATATGAACAAAGCTTGTCCTGCACCTTAGCACATGTCTGCTGACTGAATCTCACCAAGGACCTAAGATTTATTTCCTACTAAGATAAATAAATGGGGAAATGAAAGCATCATTTAAACTACATAATTTCAAACAAAAATTCCACTACATATGAAAAAACCCCTTTGAATTCTAAAAGGTTTTAAAAGCTCACCAGACAAAGGGTATTTAGAAGGTGGTATTGTAACTTTGTGATGATGTTTGTGGGGTTTTTTTTGTTTATTTGTTTTGTTTTTTAGCAGTACTAGGACAAAAATTTACCAAACCCTTCTGTTTTGAGCTTACATTCTCTGCTGGATTTGGGGCTTTTTTTCCTACCCAGACTCCAGTGAACTCTGTTTTTCCTATCAGTAAATGGAAGCAAATTGGCCACATTCCCTAATTCTCATCTGTTATTTATAATTGTTATTATTCAGACATTGCATCATAAAAATGCAAAAACTGAAAAGATTTTGATAAAATTGTTGATAAATTCTCAGTTGGAATTTGCATTTGATAGAGGATATCATTTTTAAAATAGTTTTAAGTTTTCCAGTTTGTATTAGGGACTGCCTGAAAGTCCACGTTGGAAAGTGTAATGGGTAAGTACATGTAGCATATGTTGTTTTGTCATATGTGAATATAGTTTTGCATACATAAGTTTGTATCCACAGCAGCTTCAATAGCAGACCATCTCTGGATGGCTTTCCTGGGTATAGATTTCCAAAATGTGGTTATGATTTTCAAAGTAAATAATATTTGTCATCCGTTAGTGTGAAACCTCTTTAAAGCCTGTTGCCATTTTAGTGGCGGGTGTTATAATGCAGAACTAGGATCATGGAGTTCTGTCAACCAACTAAACTAAATTTATAGTGCATCCCCCACCCCCTTGGTTCTGATCAGCTGTTCCTGAATGTCATAGATGCGGGTAGCAGCTTTGCTTTTTCATCACCCAGCCTTGCAGCTCTGCAGTCATCACTGACTTCTCCTCCCTCACTTCTTACTTCTGTCTACCTGCAGGTCACAGCTGGGCTTTATTTATTTTTAAAATTTAATCCCCCCTTGTTCTTTAGATTCTTCTCTGTACTCTCCTGTGACAGGCCACAGGTTATGCTCTCTCTCTCTCTCTCTCTCTCTCTCTCTCTCTCTCTCTCTCTCATTCTTCTACTGCATTTTGTTTTCTCTTGCCTCCTTCCAGTTTGCATCTAGTTCTTTCATTATCCTTATTTAGGCTAAAGGAGTCCACGACCACCCTAGGCCAGAGAGTAAATTGGAGGCAGAGGCAAGGCGAAGTGCAATTAAGAAGCAAATATCCTCTTCTCACCAGTCCCAGAAAAAGAGACCTCTAAACTCAGAGGTAAGTCAAGGTTTTCAGTCAATTAGAGAGGTGTCAGAGATGAATACTGGGAAGCCCAAGGCAAAACAAAGCTTTATACCATGCTACAGCTGTTTGCTTGGGACTGAAATGAGTACTAGTGCAAGTGTCAGGATGTGTATGTGGGCAGTATCCATTCCCAAATCTCAAAGATCTTGTCCTTTCCAGGTGGGAAGATACCATGATAGCAGTGGTTACGTCAATAACGTGCAGAATCTGCCCTGCATGGATGGCCCAGAAAGAGTCAGCATCATCACAGACACCAGTTTTTCAATTCCAACTCAGTCTTACCCCTGGCCACAAAACGCTGACCTCTACAAAGCACCTTATGACTCAGCCAGCTTCCAAGAGGACCAGCTATCGCCATACCAGAAGTGCCCCAATCCAAGGATCTATGTGTCCAGACCGTGCAGCTATGAGTTTGGAGTTCCTACTTTTATAAGCTCCGGTCCTTACCCATCATTTTACAAAGATCCAGCAAATCCTCCCACTGATGCTGACCCCGTCAATTTGAATGGATCTCACTATAGTTCTTTGGCCAGCAATGACAAGAGCTTTGATAGTACTGGTAGGCTTTATGGATTGAAACCAGTTCGGGGGAAAACTGCCGACAGAGAAAGGAGCGACTATGGTCAGATGCAAACAAGGGCTAACCACCCTTATTATTGTTGTGAGTACCCCAACAGGTATGGTACCAGCCCCTCTCCCATAGCCCCACCATTACAAACCGTCATCACGACTACCACAAAAGTGTCCTACCGGGCCTACAAGCCATCTGCGCTGAAATGCAGCAACAACCTCTGCGATATGAACAACCTTCAGAGCTATACCCACGTGGCTGAAAATGTCTCGGGCGCTATCTATTCAGGGATGAAGAATCAGGAAGATTTTGGGATGATCAAGTCAGCGTTGCTCTACCAGCATGATGCAATCCCTGCAAAGGCTGAACCAGCCGAGAGCGTGGAGACCTATCGGTATGGGCTACCACTAGGGAACAGCTACGCGGAGCATGAAGGACAGGACTTAAGGTTGGAAAGTGCTGAATATTGGCTAAACGCTGCCTAAATGACATCAGAATGATTAACTCAAACTGGGAAATAAATGCGTGACTGCACTGACCGTATACATGGCTTGGGAATTGAGGAGAAGTGAGGAAGCAGTGTGTTGCAACAACTTATCCCCCAGAATTGCCTTTCTGGCACTGAGCGAAGCATACTGCCCACAGAATTTCAATATGTGTACCATTAAAATGGTATGAGATGTCCAGCCCCAAGTAGGTGAAGGTTGTGCGGTGGCACGGCACCTGTGGAAGCAAATGGCCTCTGCTGGAGGCTGCGATCTGCTTACAGCCACCACTCCTGCCTGAGGCTGCGGGCTTGGAGGGGTGCGGTGCTCCAGCTGTAAAAAGAAAATGTTCCCCAGGGGATAGGAAAAGATGATGATGGAGGTGGTGTAGATTGCGGTCAATGGAAAGAAGAGACAGTAAGACAACTTGCAGGATAATCCACCTGAATGATCCATTCACCTGCCACAGTCCTGATGAATAGAAGGACTAATTGTCTTTTTCTGAAAAAAGAAATGATAAAACTTCATGGAAGCTGCTTTTTTGTTTGACAGCAGCAGGCTAATGTGAATGCACCTTCCTGGTTACCTTTCTTCTCTCTGCCTCACCATTAGGTCTTTCTTTCCTCCAAGGGATTTCTCCTGGCATTTTTTTGCTCTCTGCAATCAACCTCCCATGACAGTGGTGGTCTACTGGGAATGAAACAACTGACAAAATGAGAGGCCAAAAAACAATTTCCAGAGACCCTGAGCTAAACAAAAAAAGTTGCATCCCCAGATTCTCAGATAATTGAATTCATTCTCCAATAGGCCCAACATAAATACTGCTTGTTTAAATATTATGCATTTTGGAAGCTGTCTAGTGCTGTGTAATGAAAACCATACCTAAACAATGTATGCCTAGCAAGAAAGCTATGTAGACTGGGGTTTAGTCAGGGTGACAGCATTTATTATTAATATTAGTTATCAAGTATTTTAACTTTTTGGATGCTCATATATTTTGGAAAAATATGTTTTTATTATGCGTTGGCTATGTTTTAAGTAACAGCCTGCTACTGTGTGCTTTTAATAAATATGCATTTAAAAACAAGATAACATTACCATGAGCAACTGGCTAGTTGGCTTCGACATGCAGAACCTTGTAGTGCTGTCATAAACCAGTAACCAAATCTTATTTGTAAAGCATGGTGTACAAACTCTTGGGTTTTTAAAAAAGTCATACATAATGAGTATTTCTTTCTTCAACTTTGTATTTTTATGAAAACAATATATGCAGTCTGACACTTGAAATTGATTCCCACAGGAATTCAGTGAACAGCATCCTGTTTCAGTAGTGGGTGGTTGTTCAGCATTTTGAAAATTCAAGCCTCTTGCAAGTAGAATTTATCAAAAGACTAAATTAACATATCTGCGTCAAACTTGCATTGACTTCTAATGTATTTGCTGTCTACCTCACTGGGCTCTTTTAAAATTTTATGGCAGTTCTTCCAGGTGCTTCAGATTACAGAAAAAGAACTGATTCAGGTGAGCAACATCAGTTTGGTAATTAGCCCACATACTAAGCTAAGAAAATAACAAGTTACCACCCAGAAAGGCTGAGCCAAAGTTTGAGTTTATAAGTATATAATGCTATACCTGTACACAGAACTGAGATCTTTCTTCTGTACTCCAAAATATATGGAGTCATTTGGGCTGTAGAATAAAAATTAAGATATAAAGCCTTCTAAACTTATAAGGAGAAAAAAAATAAAGTGAGGCAAATTGACTAAAAAAGCTGAGATGATATTCACAGCAGATCCCAAACTTCATGAAAATCTTAAACAAAGATGTAAGCTACTCCATTTTGTATTGATTTTGGAGAAATTAGACCACTGCAATTTATGCTTTGAATGTGTTAAAATGCTAGGATAGGCTGTAGGGATTTTGTGCTGTTAATATACTGGTATAAAGTTTGTTGCTGTACCCGTATGCTTAAATTGTTATGCTATGCTCTTGAAATACTTCCTTTTAAGCAGAACTTGGCTGCATTTTCTCAACTGATGTACCACCTACTGCTACTTTTTGGGTGTGGATTCCTGTCTAGTAAACACAACAACTGTTTAACACGGTACAAAGATAGGGTAGCAATTACCTCACCACATCCACTTGAGCAAATAAAAAATCCCTGAATGTTATTGCAGCCTTTCTCTACACCGACACCACTGCCTTTTGTGCACAAGCATCTGCAACAATCTGTCTGTTCAATACCCTTTGTGGTTAAAAGATCAGATGGATACAATCTAGTGCAGCACATAGTTTTCTCTCCAAAATATAGCAATTTGAAAGCAATGTTAGCTTCCGTACACACACAAAAAAAGCTGAAATCAAATGCCTCTTTGCTGTTTTATATAGCTGCAGAATTATCTTTAAAAGTCTGCTTCCCAAGCAAAGCAGCATCCTTGAAGAAAGATGTGCTCCCTTCGGTCCTTGAGTAGCTGCTTTTCCATTCATCTTACCATTCAGATGGGGTTTCTGGCCCTTCCTCGAGCACAAGAGAGGAGTGCATGGGCCACCCGCATCCTGTGCCACAGCAGGCATCCTCACCTAACAAATTCCAGTTGTCACAGCAAAGCTGAGGAGTGGAAAAAATGTGCTTTCAGAGCTCAGCCACCTGTGGCTCTGGCTTCATATGGACAACAAGGGCCCTACTGAGGCAGAGCACCAGCTGTCCCCAGGCTGAGGATGCCCTTTATACTCAAAAAAGCAGCCTTTTAATGGCAAGGCTTAAAAGCACAAGTGTGTTGAATGGATCCTTTCCAGAGACAAGAGGCTTCTCGATGATGTTTCTCAACACATGTACCTGCCAGGCGTGGCCATGTGTCACGGACCCGATGTGGGCACCTGTATGTGGGCATTGGCACCTGGTCCCCTCTGCTGCTAGCCCCTGCCCTCAGCAGCAGGTCCTGCCAGGGGGACAGAGCCTGGCAGCCCAGCATCTTGTGTCTGCTGAGCTCACTGGTGTCTCTCCTCTGGGACACCCAATGGGGAGGTCTTCATGATCTCTGCAGACAGATGTAAGTGTTCCTCTGAGCTCTACAGGTGGGAACCAGGGCTTCTCTGGAGACAGTGATGATGCAGCAGAGCAGAATATGATTTCTAAGCCTACTTTTTACTTTTTTTTTGGGGGGGGGGGGGAGGAGGGGGGCAAGTGGAGGGAGGTGTCTGGATTTTTTTTCATGTTGTTTGCTTGTTTTGCTTTGTTTTTTAGTCTTTTTGAGTTATCTAATCCACCTGAGCTACTCCCATTCACAAAGGTGGATCACACCTCTTGAGACAGACCATTTAGCAGGAGACACAGTGCACTTCTGGAGGTGCAGGAGGCCTTCTAAAGAAATGAATTACACATTTTGTGCCACTCCTATTGTTCTCAGTGTCGGTTACACAGAAAAAGCAGACAACTGAGACCTTCAGCATTGGGTTGTTCCTCTGTTGTGGTTTAACCCGGCTGGCAGCTAAACACCACACAGCCGTTCGCTCACCCTCCCCCCTCCCTCTCTGGGATGGGGGAGAGAAACGGGAAAGTGAAGCCTGTGAGTTGAGATAAAGACAGTTTATTAAGACAGGAAAATAATAATAACAATAATAATAATAATAGTGATAATGGTAATAGTATTAACAATAATAATGTGTAAGAAAACAAGTGATGCACAATGCAATTGCTCACCACCCGCTGACCGATGCCCAGCCTATCCCCGAGCAGCCGGCCCCCCCACCCCGGCCAGCCACCCCTATATATTGTTTAGCATGACGTCAGATGGTATGGAATACCCCTTTGGCCAGTTTGGGTCAGCTGTCCTGGGTCTGTCCCCTCCCAGCTCCTGCTGCACCCCCAGCCTGCTCGCTGGCAGGACAGAGCAAGAAGCCGAAAAGTCCTTGGCCTGGTGTAAACACTGCTCTGCAACAATTAAAACATCAGCATGTTATCAGCGCTCTTCTCATCCTAATCCAAAACATAGCACCCTACCAGCTACTATGAGCTACTTAACTCTGTCCTAACTGAAACCAGGACATCCTCCCAAGACACAGGGTGAAAAGTTAGTCCAGGTGTGTTAAAACCCATCTGCCTGAGAACTAACAAGAGCAGTGTATGGTGTTGTCCCATGTCTGGACAACTGTCTGAGGTCTTCTAGCCGCATAAAGTAAGTATCTGGCCATCGCTCTTGAACAAAGGAAGGGCAGATCAGTTGCTGTTTATGTAGTGCTATGGTTAGGATTGTGCAAAATGGAGAGCACATTTCAACATGACACCTCCATGAGCTTGCAAGAGCCCACATGCAAGACAGAGATCAGTGGGATGATACAGGTGTGAATAAACATCACAAAGAAATGTTGCTTGTTTGGATCAAACTCATTCAAAGCAATGGCAACCAAATAAAGTTCACACAATCCCTACTAACTTCTACATACCTGCTGTCACTTGTTGTACTGCCGGTTGTGAGAAGCTGGTTTCAGGTGCTTATGCTGGCATTTCAGCAAAGCGTTGATACCTTTATGGGCCGCAGCCAAAGAGGGTTCTTTCAACAGAAAATTAGTAGTGGGTCTGCTAATCTTGTTGTGTAAAATGAGCAGGCAAGCAGGTGCACCAGGATCTTCTCAGAGGTCCTTCTGCAGGACTCGCAAACACCCCTGCCATTCCAGCCTGATGGCTTTCCTTCGTTTTCCTGCTTCACAGAAAGAGCAAAGCCCAGCACCTCTCTTAATGTCTTTGTGACAAAATGAGGGGTTAAGTGACTGGGCTGCAGTGCTTGCCATATAGCTCTGAAGCATATTGCAGTTTGTCATAACTACAGTGCAGCCTTCCTGCCTCTGTGCATCAGGGAGTGTTACAGAAAGCACTGGCAATCAGCAGGTGCAGGACACCACTAACAGAAATTACTCAATTGCTGCGCCTCTGCAGAAGTAGTATTGAAATTATTTAAACATCAGCCTTGCCTTTTGGTTGCTTCCCAGCACTGTCTCACCACTCCCATCCTCTATGTCCCACTATTTGGAGTTTATTTCAAGTAGAGGAAAAAAACACACTCGTGTTTCTTATTTTGAGAGCTTTTTTTTTTTTTCTCCTTTTTTTTTTTTTTTCCACAATGCAGAAGCAAGCGGAAGAGCAGCTTTGTGAAACAGCAGGTAATCCCTGGTATGAGATCAAACTCAGAAAATTAGCTATGCCCACGCGCTTATGTCCCCACAGAGAAGTGAGAACGCTTTGCAAAACACAGCTGATGTCACTGAACCATGGCCCAAGTTCTGCCCGTGGGGTGACGCTGCTTTAACGCTTCTCATGTCCAGGTCTCATCTTTGCGCTTCGTTGTACCCAGGAGGCATCTCTGATGTTTTTACTTCAGTAAAGGAAATGGACATATTCTGTTTCAGGGAAAAAAAAAATTATATATATATACTATTAATCCTTGTGCTGTCATTTCAACAAACTGTTCGAGTTGCTGAGTCCTCTGGGCTCCAAAGTGCTGCTTCCCACAGCCTCCTGTTCCGCACAGCTGACTAAAGGCAGAAGCAATTCATCTGTCAGCGGTGCTTGACCCAGCACCTTGTCACCACCCTGGCCAGCGACAAACAGGAGAAAAAAGGTGTAACTGGGACAGCTTCCCTTTTTTGCTGACAGCCTGGTGAAGCTGAGCAAATCTGAACTTCTGCCTCTCCCTCCATAGTATCCCTTGTAGTTACCGTGTTGTCTCTTCTTCTTGACCTCAAAAAGCATTTAAAGAATAAGAAGCTTTGAGCTTTAAAGCTTCAGGTGAGACCTCACTCTCAAAACTACCCTTTGGCTCAGACACTAAATATACATTTTTTTTAATCGTGTCTTCTGTACACACTGGGGAAATTTTGGTTACAAAGGACTACTAAGAAACTGCATGGAGAAAGACTCTTTACTTGGGTAAATGATAGGACAAGGGGGAATGGTCTTAAACTAAAAGAGGATAGATTTAGATTAGACATTAGGAGGAAATTCTTCACTGTAAGGTTAGTGAGGCACTGAAACACGTTGCTCAGAGAAGCTGTGGATCACAGAATCACAGAAGCAACTACAGGCCTGTCAGCCTGACCTTGGTGCCAGGAAAAGGGATGGAACAGGTCGTCTTGAATGCAATCACGCAATGTATACAGGACCACCGGGGGATCAGGCCCAGTCAGCATGGGTTCATGAAAGGCAAGTCCTGCCTGACCAACCTCATCTTCTTCTACGACTGGGTGACCTGCCTGGTGGATGAGGGAAAGGCTGTTGATGTAGTCTACTTAGACTTCAACAAAGACTTTGATACAGTCACAGTCTTTCATAGTATTCTGGAGAAGCTGGAGGCCCATGGTTTGGACAGGTACACTCTGCTGGCTTGAAAGCTGGCTGGACAGCCGGGCCCAGAGCATGGTGGTGAACGGAGTGAAATCCACAGCGTCCTGGCTTGTGTCAGGAATAGTGTAGCCAGCAGGACCAGGGAGGTGATCGTCCCCTTGTATTCTGCTCTGGTGAGGCCACACCTCGAGCACTGTGTTCAGTTTTGTGCCCCTCACTACAAGAAGGACATCGAGGCCCTGGTGCGTGTCCAGAGAAGGGCTACGAAGCTGGTGAAGGGCCTGGAACACAAGTCCTGTGAGGAGCGGCTGAGGGAACTGGGGTTGTTCAGTTTGGAGAAGAGGAGGCTCAGGGGAGACCTTATTGCTCTCTACAGCTTCCTGAAACAAAGGCGTGGGGAGCTGGGGGTTGGCCTCTTCTCACAGGTAACTAGCGATAGGACAAGAGGGAATGGCCTCAAGTTGCACCAGGGGAGGTTCAGGTTGCAAATGAGGAGACATTTCTTCTCCCAAAGAGTAGTCAGGCATTGGAACGGGTTGCCCAGGGAGGAGGTGGCATCACTCTCCCTGGGGGTGTTCAAGGCAAGGCTGGACCTGGTACTTAGGGACATGTTTTAGTGGGTGATGGTGGCTGTACGGCAATGCTTGGACCAGATAATCTTGGAGAACTCTCCCAGCACTATCAACCCCGCAACTGTACGCCCCCACAACCACGCACGCGCGCTGCCCGCTCTCCTTCCCGTCCCCTGCCCTCCCCTTCCCTTCCCTCCCCGGAGGTGGCAGGTCCCGCCCAGCGCCACGGCGTCGCCCCGGCGACGCGTCAGCGCGGCCCGGCGGCGGTTGGCAGCAGTTGGCGGCTGGCCCCGCGCCCCGCTCGCCGTGCGCAGCGCCGTGCTCTGCCCGCGGCCGTGGGGGTTCCTGCGGCTCCCGGGCGCAGGTGGGTGGCACTGCCTCTGGCTTACTCGCCCTGCCGCCGCGCTGGGCCGCGTCCCGTTCGCTGCTTTTATTATGGGTTTGGCCTTTTCGAGTTTCTTTGTTAATTTTTGTAGCCGGCTTAGCGTGCAGCTCAGAGATATTCGCTAACACGTAATTCAGGTACAGCAGAAACCCTTGAAACGCAAAAAGTGATGCAAGTTTCCAGGACTCATTTTGGAGAATTAGGAAGCGGGTATTCTTTATTAACAGAGCTGGGTAAGCGAGGGATAATTCCACCCAACGTGTACACCTAAGCAAGACAACGAGGACTTATTTGTGGTACGGTGATAAACATATTCACGCGTTTTTCCAAAACAGGGCAGGATTTATGTTACTGGTTTCTGACACCCAGCTATCGTAGTGTCCCTCCTCCTTTCGCCTGCGCAGTGCCCTCTGGGGGTCACACTTCGGGGCCTTTCCGATGAAGGCTTGTAGCCTCCTTCCCCTTGTCCTTTCCTCCTTTCCGTGTTGCGTGTGCTCTGTCGTTGTTTAGCACTTCAGCAGCTTTGCTTTTTTCCAACTCAGCCAATTCAGTTGTTTGTGTTCTACTTTGGGCACCGTGTGCCTTCTTCAGGCTTGATTTTGTGGCTAGAGCTGAGTCTTGTCGCGTAAGGCCGATACAACTGTTGAACAGTTTGAGCAATCCCTTCGGCTTGCTGTGTTACGTATTTTGCATTTTATACTCATTGTTTCACCCTGATACTTTGCCATTATTAATTACCTTTGAAAACGGAATATCTACATTCATTTAAGGTTATTGCTGTTGCCTAAAGTAAAAACACCAGAAACACAGGAAAAGTGAAAATGAGCTTAACATATTAAGTAGTTCTACATTTACACAAATTACCAGATTCTGTGGCTCTGCTGCATTCTGTCTTCTCTTTGTCCCCTGCTTTCATCCCTCTTTAATCCCATGTGAAGAGCTTATGGGCAGTATGTCAGTAAGGGCGTAAAACAATAGGATTTCTCTTGTCAGTTTGGTAGACGAGACTATTACAACAATTTTACATTTTAGAGCTTCAGGCAACCGAGGAAATGATACCACATAAGCGTTGAGATACCAAAGAACATGTCAGAGGCCTGCAGTACCAAGTAAAGGTAGATTGGGTCTTCCCCGGGCTGGTACAAAAGAGAAGAGCCTGGAGTCAAGTGTGATACACACTGGCATTTTTCCGCTGCGTTTGGTTAGTTTTCAATTGGTGATGTCTCACTGTGAGTTGCCTCCTTTCCGTCTTTTTGTTGACTGTAAGTACCCGAGGAAACTTGTTCGCAAGAGTCATTTGTGAAGTGGCCTGGTCTGGATCCGTGGTGGTGAATGTGTGCGGCAGGTATGACAGTACATACATACATTCATACAAGATACATAAGAAAAGGAATAAGGCAATAAAGTATTTGCCAGATCAGACAAAATGTACGCTTATTATGCCTGAGATGTGTTACATTACGTAGGAATTTTGGAGGGAAGAAGTGAATTATGTAGTGCTGTTCCCAGTGCATATGCTAAAATAATAGCGACAACTGGCCAAACGGAGTAATTGTAAAAGCATGTGATTAATTTATAACCCTGAATTGTCTTGGAAAGCAGACAGGATTTAGGCACCAAAATCAGAGGACTTAAAGGTCAAAACCTGAGGTGTGTATCTAGATCTGGGTCTTTGGTTGTTACAAATGCAGAGTTTTCTTTCTTGGTATTTTAGTTCACTTTGTTAAGAGAGCAGAAAGTTGGGCATGAAATGTAGATACACATATGAGTTCTTCAAAACTTCTAATGTATACAACTCCAGGCTAAGGCCATTTTTGACAGATACGGCGGAATTCCTCCTGAAAACCATGTCCTAACAAGCTACAGTTAGGTTTGTTGAAACAGGGAAGTGCAGTCACATTTAACTCCTACATTTAACTTCACTGCAATACACAAAATGCATGCACACTACATCGTTGCTTTAGAGGCTAATACTGTTTTAAAATGTGTATTAGAAGATCTTCAGGCAGTTTATATGTGTGTGTGTGTATATATACAACCTTACAATCAGAAAATAGCAAGAGATGACTAGCTAGTATGTGTCAGCTTGATCATCTGCTTATTACTGCAGCCAACAAATAGTCTCCTTGAAGAAATAGCACTCAAGGTACTAGAGTGCATGTAGGAACTTTGGGGAATAAGATAAAAAGCTGAATTGTGAGAAACACAGTAGGCAGAAAACATGTCTGCATTTTAAATTGGACTAATATGAAGACATAATTTTAATTGTCTGTGATTGTAAGTTTCTTCTTTTTTTGTTTTGTTTTGTTTTGTTTTGTTTTGGACTTTGCTATAGAATATGCTCTTAACCAGTGACCTCACTTTATGGTAGAAAGGGCTTTTTTCCGGGATGGATAAAAACTTCTTTATATTTCTTACTGCCGAACTGGTTGTTGTCTGGTGCAAAGATTATAAACTGAGGTTGTTCCACAGGGCCGTTCATTACTGGCATCATGACAGCTAGTGCAAGATTCCTCCCCAGTAACAGAAGCACCAGCGAGTAACGAGGTGCACGTTACAACTTCTCCGGGGAAGCAGCATTTCAAGTAACAACAGCTCAGAAACATCAATGCACAGTCCACAAAGCTGTTTCTTTTATGCAGCAGATGTCTGCTCTAGCATGCTGTGTTCACACTCCTAAGGGACCAGTTTTATTGTTGCATTTTGCCAGACCTGTAAATCTCAAGCCTGAGGTTTGTTACTGGCTGAATTTGAGCTCCTTAATCTGTTTGGACAGCCTTACCAGCCTGTAGCTAATTCTGGCATAAGCATAAGGACTACAAAGCTGCATGCTGAATTCTGCATCGCCTGCAGAGGTAGGTTGGCAGTGGATGTCAGCTGATTCGAGTGTTATTTTGAATTTTCAGACAGCAGAGGCAAAAGATAGAGATAATGCTGGAATTTGTTTAGCAGTAGGTGGTTCGTTTGCATTTAAGCATTTGTGTTACAGAGAATAAAAGCTGCAGTGAGCAGTTGTTAGATTTTCCTAGGACTACATAAATAAATGGATGACTTCTGGGCGTTTGTCTAAGTGCCTCGGTATTGACTTTCAGGATTGTGTCTAGGAGGCAGCCAGAGCTGAGGTTAGAGTTAGGATTTGTGAATAAGACCCATGGGAACACTCCTAACTCTTAAACGCTGGTGACATAATATTGTGTATCATGAAAGCTAGGGTTAGGATTCAAGTTTGGATTGGGGTTCAAATTAAGATTTACATAAATTTGAAGAATCAGCATTGTTTAATGTGCTTTCTTTTCCAAATGAAAATTCAGATCAAGTCTTCCATACCAATGCATGTGAGCTCTATAGTTACTTATGCAGGCCTTGTGAAATTGAAGAATAAATTTAACTCTTCAACCATTACTGTGCCGATTCCTAGCTGTGAGTATAGACCAAGAATTCTGTGAACTTAAGAGTGAAATATTCGAGTAAATTTGTAAGAACTCAATTTACCTTGGCAACGAATGCCGCGTTTATCTTGCTTTCTCATGTCCTTTCCTCACTAACTTTAAGCGAGCCTGCTTGCATAATTCGGCATATTCTTCCCATAATTCGCATAATTCCCACACTTCCCATAATTCGGCATTCAGACCAGCAAGCACCAGCCCTGGATTTACTGTAGCACCCTGTGCAAGATTTGGGTTCTGTTACCTGTGTTCCCGAACTTCAGCCCTGCCGTTGCTGCAGATTAGGAACCTACCTCTGCATGCAAATTAGGGAGATCCATCAGAGGACACCAGCCTTAAACATGCTTCTGTGGTTCTAGGGGATTATGGCAGTAATCTTGACTCTCCACTGCTTACTCTAACTCTAATCCTAGACTAGGCACCTCCTGTGGCTTGAAGGACTGAAAAGAACTACTTATATTGAAGCGTTCTATTTAAGGAACGCATACAGGTCTGGAGTTATTATTCTTAGATACAAATTGTAGAGTGTCTTTGCCTAAAATACTGTGAAATTACATATTTATCTATTTTCTCTCTCTCTCTCGCTTTTTTGGTTTTTTTTTGAAGGATCAGTTGAGAATGGTCGTGCTCTTCTCTCTCTCAGACTTTATATCTGCATCTCAAAATTTGGAGGAGACTAGTGACTATCCTGCACAGTTATGAGAAGACATCCAGCATCCTAAAGCAGCCTCGAAGAGGCTCTCTAAGAAAACCAAAAAGCACAAAATCCTTTAAGACATCCTTTAAGACATTTAGAATTTCATAAGCTTTTGGCTATCCTGGTCTTCAAAAAATAATTAAAAAAAATGAACCGTTACACAATCATGAAGCAACTAGGTGATGGCACCTATGGCAGTGTGTTGATGGGAAAGAGCAACGAGTCAGGAGAACTTGTGGCTATCAAACGGTATGTAACATCTAAATTCAGTAGATACTTGCACAAGCTGAACGTTTTCACTTTATTACTGTCTGCCGTGTACAATAAAAAAGAATGTCTCTTTTTATGGAAATGAACATAAAATCTATTTATTTATGTAATTCAGATGCCTAACTGAGTGTGGGTCAGGCTCCTAAGTTGGTGTATCACCAGTGAGACACATCAGTTTGTATAACTTGGCATATTGGCATACTAAATTACATGCTGCCTTTGTTCTGTTAGTATGTGCTTCCTTGTAAAGTGTTGTTAGGTTTTTGTTTTGTTTTGTTTTTACACCAAGGGAAAAAACAAACAACGTGCAGGGGGTTGTTTAGGGAGTTTTTATATTTATATGAATTGTAAAAATTGGTAACAACTGTCTTAATGGATAGATGTGAAATACCTCCCCACTCCCCAAATCTCTTTACATACCACATAAGTGTCAGATACTGCTACAACTATAAATAGCAGGTAACAGTCTTGTCAGATAAATATAAGGTATCTCCTTGGAGCTAACAAAGTTGTATTGTGCGTATCCATCAGCATTGCTATACTTCTTTAAAAAGATTATCACAAAACAACAAAAATCGCATTAGAGGTGTGGGGATGCTCCCTACAGAATTACAAGCAAGATCCAAGACATAAGTACTAAAAACTGTATATTGCTGAGATTTTTTTCCTCCTTTTATGGATTTATCTTATGTCCTTTTATGGAGTCATCTTTCTGAAAAGATAACTTTAAAGAGTTATCTGCGAAGTAAAAGCTGCAGAAGGGTAATTGGAATGTAATTGACTGATTCTTTTTTGTTTGTTTGTTTGTTTTGAGAATTTCTGGGAGTGTTAGCTTTCTCCATGTACTGCTAGTACTGTTGCCTCTTTGTAATATGAATCTATACCCAAAGGAAAATCTCTGATTTGATTATTTTTGTGATTTTTTTATTATTTTGGTTTAAAAAAAAAAAACATTTGTGAGGGATGTTTTTCATTTTCACTATTTCAAGACTTGGAATTCTTTTGTGTGAATGTCAAGTTTGGGATTTGGGGGGGGGCCAGTTTTGGTTGAAGATGCATTTATTTTAAATGAAGTCTTAGTTTTATATAGTTTCACTGTAGGAGCTGGAACTTTACAAAAACACAATAAACAATATGACATGAACAACTCAGTGCCAAAATCTGAGCAACACCTAATTATCCTTATTTGTATCTAAGACTTCCAAATAAATGTATTACACAATTATATGTAGTGGTTAGTTTAGAGACTATTGTATTTACGTATGGGTATTGCTTGGAAAAAATGAAACAATTTCTATTCACTATTTAGTATTTTTGAACAGGCTTGTAAAAAAGATTGATCAAGTCAGATGGCTAATTATAATTTTAGGCAGGTAAGATACTTCACAGATTTCAAAAGTATCATTTCCTAGAATGTGCGAAGTAGGCAAGAGGAAGTGATTTTTCTTGTTTTAAAATCCATGCTTTATGTGCTGTGTCACTGTTGCTTTCCTCCTTATTAAGGGCACAATTCAAATGATACAACAGGAATTTGTGTCCCTGATGCTTTTAGAAATACCTTTGTAGTATCATGGTTTCTGGTTATCTACTCTGCTAAAAATGTTTGCAGTGATTAATCATCAAACACGTTAATTTCTAGTACATGTAAGAGTTGAGTTTACTTTAATTATGTTGCTGAAGAGTAGTATAAAATGTTTCAAATTTGGTTCAAAATACAGCTAGTGCTATATTCAGAAAAAAAAAAGAAAAAACATATCTGGATCTTGGTTTGCTCTAAAAGCATTCTGTGCTACTCACTGAAGATACTTTTTCTCTGACTTTATTTCAGAATGAAAAGAAAGTTCTATTCATGGGATGAATGCATGAATTTGAGAGAAGTCAAGGTAAAATGGCAGACATACCACATTTAAAAATGTTTGGTTAGGTTTTCCTGAAGGAGAAGGGCATCTACCATGTCCTAATAAGGCCAAACTTAGTGAACTCTTTAAATGGGGGTGACAGGTTCCACAAAGCCATGAGCTGATGGCACTCCGAGAGCTGCTTCTGCTTTGCGGAATATCCTGCCATTCTCAAGCTGTGGCCATGTCTTGTAGCCAAGTCTCTTGTCTTTGAGAAAAGATGATGGATTTGATTTGTGTTTGTGGGTGTGTTTTAGCAGCCTGCTCTTTCATTTTATTGATGGATTTCCAGTCCATCCAGTATATCCAGTCCTCATATCTTTTCTTTGGGGCATCTGTAGAAAGCACTGGGAGTTTTGGCTAGCCAAGTGATAGAATAAATCCTGACACATGAAAACCTGGACTAAAATTTAACGTCACCCCATGTTTCACGCATCTAATTTTTTGTAAATACAAAACTCCCTAACAGAGGAATTAGGTATCTATAACTTAGGTTTGACTAGATTTATAATTTAGGTACTGGAAATTGCATATATCTCCAAAAAGAAAACCTATAAGGGAGTATACTTGTTCATGAAATTTTCATTAAAAAAATGCTGAGTTTTCTTATTGAGTTCTATAAGCAAAAGCTGTTAGAGGTTCAGAACTATCTTTCAACATAGACATTTAGGTTTTGTTATTCTTCGTCTCAGTTATGATATCCCTAGAGATGGAAGTTTTAAACTGCTACTAATATATTTGCTGTTTTTGTTTTGAAATTAATTTAAAATGCTCTTTTCTTGTTCTTAGACACAAATAGAGTTTACAAGATAAATACAGGCTTCCAGACAGACTTGTTTTTTAAATTTCTTCCAATAAACTTTTACATATTACAGGCTTAGATCAGATAAGGAATCAAAGCCACTGTCAAGTTATCTGAAACCCTGTTTTGGCTCTTTTACAGTCTCTGAAGAAGCTAAATCATGCCAATGTAATAAAACTGAAAGAAGTCATACGAGAAAATGACCACCTTTACTTTGTGTTTGAATACATGAAGGAAAATCTCTATCAGTTAATGAAGGACAGGTATGTCTCTTTTAGGGAACAACTAGTGTGCTATCATGCTTTATGTAATGATTTTTATGCTATCCTGAAGAACGTACTGGAATTCCCTCTTGCAGCCCCGCTGATGGGAACAGGAGTTGCTGCACCTGCTTGTGCGAGGGTAGAATTCTGCATTGCTCAGCATTGCACGTTGCAATACCTTTGGGAGTAACTCTTTGCTCAGTTGTTAATGAGATAACTTGCATGTCTTCAGTATGTATTAAGCCATGAGAGAAATTCCAAATCCTTTCTTTTTTCTTAGCTAGCCTTCCTTAATGTATGAAGGATTGTACAAACGTCATCAATTCTGCATTAATTACGGATTTGGCTTGAGGTGGCAGGGGTAGTCATCTGCGCATACACACATGCATGTTCATGAGAAAACCTTGGTATGGATTGTGTGATGTTGCAATCTTGGACAAATGGTACATAGCACTATTTGTCATCACTTTCAAGGTGAACTTTGGAGTAGGACCTGCCATTTCAGTAACCGTTTTCTTTGCTGAATTCTTCCAAGTTTAATGTGTTTCCTTCGTGCACCTTTATCTCCTTATGCACAAAGCCCTTAGTTAGCTGTTAGCAATGTTAGCACACTGTTACCCTACAGCTGAGAAGCACTGTCCTAGGTCAGGGTTCCCTTAATGGTGCCACTGGGTAGCACACCTACTACATTGCTACATAGGGCAGTCTCTTGTTCATTCCAATACTGTGTGTGCCACATCATCTATCTATTCAAGCATGCTACAGGCCAGCCAGATTCATCTACGGGTCTGTTTTCATCTGTTCAGGACATATTGTGCAAAATGAGGAAGTGTGTATATTTTGTCTTACAAAAAATACAGTGTTGTTATTTTAATTATGCAAAGTTGTTAATCTTTCTTCACAGAAACAAGTTGTTCCCTGAGTCAGTCATCAGAAACATGATGTATCAGATATTACAAGGGCTAGCTTTTATCCACAAACACGGTAAGTTTGATACTGGAGTTTTAACTATATAGTGCTCTTCTAAGAAAAGAAGATACTGCACAGTAATAGCATGAATAAAAAATATCTAGCAAAGTCTATCAATTATCTCTAATAAAATTATTTCCATCTGCTTCAAGTATGGTGCATTTTTTAAACCATATCTGAAGTTACATTTTATTTTTCTATAAGCAGATATTCTTCCTTTTTGAAAGCACTGGGTATTGTTCATACACTGTTTAATATTTTTTCCTACAGTAGATGCCAGATGAATAAACAAGCAAAAGAAGCCTCTATGCTGTGCGTTTCTGTTTCCTCGGAGAGATCTATCTAAGGAGCAATAATACCTTACAGATGGCAGTTTCTCTCATCTTGAGGCATCATAACTAATATGGTGCCCTAAGTCATAAAAAAAAAAAAAAACTTGCTAACTAAGAAATCCAAAGAGTCTCCTCATCAAATACAATTTGGATTTAAATACTTTGAGATGAGACTTTTCTAGCAATTAAAAGCACATTCTAAAAATGAGGTGCTGTGTGCTAGCAACAAAAACAAAAAGCTTCACAACACTTACAAAACTTTTAATTATCACGTGTAATGTGTCTGCAAACTGCATTCTGAAATACTGGCATTAAGCTCCTTTGCATTTCAAAATATAGTATTTTACTCTCTTGCTTAACTCTCTTTAGTGCTTGTCCGTCACATCACATTGGTATCCCTAAAACTTTCCAAAGACAGTAAAAAGCTCAGAGTGAATTAAGCAGCAGTGTTCCCAGTGATCTGTGATTAGCTTTCATGTACCCTGATAAGGCCTGTTGATGGGTTGGAGTAAATAATTTTTTTTACTTACTCCATTTAGTATTATAAAATACACAAAAGTTGCTGGTTTTGTGACTTTCTGATCAAGGCCACGTATTGTTTTCTGATTATTAGCATCCTCTTTCCCTTCCTCCTTTCTACATGTAATAAATGAGAAAATTAAAATATATTAAAAACTGACACTTCTAAGTTACAGTATTAATATTTTGTTTTGAACATAAATATTTGGGAATAACAGGTATGACAAATTTGAACATTTACATTTCACTGTAATAATTTCAGCCAATTATTTACAGTGGTTGCCAGTTTCTGCATACAGAAATTGAATGCTTTACTGCAGTAAGTGAATTTCAATCAAATTGATTTATAACAAATTGTGAGCTCCAGTTAACCAGCAGAACTGATTTGCTCAGCTGCTTAGCTCCTCTCCAGGTATATAGCTGCTTAAGCCACCACTAACCATTGAAAAAACTTTATGTGCCTGCTTTACTAATATTAGCATTTCTGAGCAGAATTGGGATATATTTTAAATGTCTGTGCCTGTAAATTGTTGTCACGATGATAAATAAAATAGTGAAAAATTGTTCAAGGAATTCCATAAATGAAGCAAGTATCAGATGGTCAATTTGACAAAATAGTTCTGTTTGTTTGTTCTTGTTGTTTTTCAAAAGATTTAATTCTAAATTAGTTGTTATTTGATACTGCTGCAATAGCTAATTCATATTCTACAGCATGTTAATGAATGTTTACATTTGTTAATTTAAGAATCCTTCATGTAATAATTGCTGGAGGGAAAATATGTGTGTTGGGGGTGGGGTTGCCATCCTTTTATTTTGAATTTAAAAAGGGGAAAAAAAAAATCCAAAATAATCCTGAAGTAAAATTTGGATGGCTGTTTAAGAAATGGCTCTGGCTGTTTAAGAAATGATGACACAATTATTTACCATTCTTTTCTGTCTGTTTTTGTATAGGATTTTTTCATAGAGACATGAAGCCTGAAAACCTTCTTTGTATTGGTCCAGAACTTGTAAAAATAGCTGATTTTGGTTTGGCTAGAGAGCTAAGATCTCAGCCACCATATACAGATTATGTTTCTACCAGGTGGTAAGTATATCATGAAGTTAATCATTATCTTAATGAATTACCTTTCTCTGCTTACCATTTTAATTTATCTATTGCTTCTTACCATCCTCATAGGTACCGTGCTCCTGAAGTTTTGCTGAGATCGTCTATTTATAGCTCACCTATTGATATGTGGGCAGTAGGCAGCATCATGGCTGAACTATACACACTAAGACCTCTTTTCCCAGGCACAAGTGAAGTAGATGAAATCTTCAAAATTTGCCAGGTATTAGGGACTCCAAAGAAGGTAAGACTTTTAGAAGAACTCATGCAATAGTATTAAAAAAAAAAAAAAGTGAAATAAAATTATTATGAAACGTTGAATGTTACCTCACTTCCAGAACATACATATCAATAATTGTTTTGGTAAATTTCCCATGGAGTTAAGATTTTCTCAACTGTATGCCTTTCTAGACATCCATTAAGGCATAGAATGCTGGTCTTTTGTTGCATATTAGCATCTGTTTTATATCCTACTATTATGCGTAATCCTGTTCTGCTCTATGATGAAAGCCAGATAAAATTGGTTTGTTCAGTTATTTAAAGCCATGCATGTCAAGAGAATTTAAAAAAAAAATTAAATCAGTCTCCTAAGGCTTCATTTTGTTTTGCTTCAGCTGATTTGTTTTCCTTTCCTGAAACCTTAATTCTTATAGTCTGGTGCCCAGATTTTGGAGCTTGTGGAATTTATCCTGAATAAGATGAATTATGCTTTTTGTGTTTTTGAAGCATAAAAGAAACACGATCTCAAATACGAATCTGTCATACAATATTCCTAGCAATAAGAAGTAATAGAGGGAAACGTTTTTTGATTATTTTCTGAGAGGGCTAAATAGTTTAAAATCTACAAGGGAGGTTTCGGTAATGCATGTACAAATTTATGCAATTATACTTACTTCAGTTAAAAAGTTTTTAGGAAGTGGATATATGAATGTAAAAGAACTTGTCTTACATAACTAATACTTCCAACAAGTAAGCATCAAGGTGTGTTGTTGTTGTTCTTTATACCAACTAATATGCTTGATCCTTTGAATTACAAGTGTTATGAGTTAGTAATTTAATTGAATTAAGATGTTAGAGACATACAGAAACACAGATTAAAATGCTTCATGAAAAGGAGAGTTTGAAAGAGAAGGTAAAGGATGTTTAAAAGAAAATGAATTCCTAGGAAGTGGTTCAAAACAAGTGCAAAACTAGAACATGAGAAAACCAGCACCACAGCATGGAAAAAAAGTCAAGCAAGGATTAGAAAGGAAGCCTTGAAACTAAGGTGTCTGATGAACTGTGAAGAGATGTCAGAATCAATTGGAATAAAAGAGGGGAAAGAAGTTTACCGTTAGAATGTTGAGTAAGCTGAAAAAAAAAAAGACAAAATAATAGAGATATATTTTGGGGAAGCAAATTATGATAGCTAGTGTAAGAGATGACAGAAGTATATCAGCCGTTTGCCCATGGGAGTAAGCAGATGTTTGTGAAATAACTGACTGAACACAGTCTCTAGAACTGGAGAATCATCGGTGTTTTACCAATAAAATATAAAGCGTAACAGCTCCTCTCCTCTACAGGAATTATCAGTGGAGAAGTGAGGAACAGGAAAAAAAAAAAAAAACCAAAAATAGAGTAGGTGTAGCTAGGAACATACAGAGCTTGAAGTGGTGGGAAAACATCCAGGAGAACATACTGAGAAACAGGTGCGAGTTCATGACAGAGCAGAGTGTGAAAGGCCAAAGGTTGAGAGTTATATATGACGTTTTGTGGAAGTGTGGATGTGAAAATTGAGTCTAGAGGATTAAGTGCAAATTGTTAGGTGTAAAACAGTGCTCGCTATGACAGTTGTGCATCAGAAATGATGTGTGATATGTAGGAGTATGTTAAGACTTGAGTTTTCAATCCAAGATGCTAACTTAATTTTCTTAAGCATCTCACAAGTCTAGGATAGTAAGAATAAAGTTTTGATGTACAGTCAGTGTAGCTGCGCAAGAGAACAACACACTAGCTTCTGGAACGTTTTCAGTGTTTTCAGCACAAACAAGTTCTTGGCATGCACAGGAGGCTTCCATGGTGTGCAGCTGAGCAGCGTTGAGGTCACTGGTGTGGTTCTGTAACTTTACCAGTAGCTGAACAGAAGCATAGCACGGCTGGTTGCTTGGGGAAGCAGGGAGCATTGCCAGCTGAGTATTTCAGAGGAAACTGTAGCCCCTTCTAAAGACCCTAGGGGTTAGAGATGCTGTAAATCAGCCCTCTAGAATCAGGAAGCTGTACTTAGAGGCTCTGTGCCCCTGTCACCTGTTGGGCAGACTTGGGAATTTTATCTCCTTATGACAATGTTAAGGCATTCTTCAGGGACATCACTACATAAGAAGAGCATTTAAATATTATGAATTTTCACAACAAACAATGCTTTTGTTACTGGTGAAGTGTTTTTTCCGCATTCTGAAAAACACAAGGAGTTACTTTTATAGTATGTTTTTATAGATAAAGTTTCATAAATAGTTGTGGTTTTTTTTTCCAGGTATATATTTTCATTTCTTCCATTAACCTGCAATAAGGAATTACAAGAATTATGCCCAGAAACTGTCTTAATTTCAAATTGCTCTCCTTTTATTGGTTTAAATCCATAATACTATGCTAATGACTTCTGTTGGTTGGTTGGTTTGCTTGTTTTAATACTGACAGGTAACTACTTCGCTCTGTTTTATAACCCTTTTATAACGTTCCTACAGATATAATTCTGTTACCTAATTCAAGTATCGGTTGTGATGGTGCTCTAAGAATATCCTCTTCTAATGAAAATGTAATGACAACCGGAAAAGAAGATGAATGAAATGCATTTTCATAAGTTGAAGGTGGCAATGGCACTTTAATTCCAAATTCATTTTTTTGAGAAATTGAAATGTTTTCTTCATTTTTCCATTGTACCATTTTCACTCTTGGTACTTCACCAGTTCAACACTTAGCCCTTGCTACTGAGTTGTAAATTGTTCCTTTTTTAGTGGGATGTCACCAGCTACAATAAAGCAGAGAGATGCAGAGGAGGAGGAAAGAGTTTACCTCCGTTCATTTAAATCAACAGATAATTTTGTGATGGAATAGAATGTCACTTGAAGTCTTGAGACTTATTTTAACCAGATTTGGCTTATAATTACATTTGAGTTCTTTGATTACTGTAGACTGGTAAAAGAACTAAAAACTTGTTGTTGATCTGTGCTACAAGATAAGCAATAGCTAACAAGGTATCTTAAGACCAAACTGTCAAATCAATCCAATTTATGTTTTTAGCAGTGTAACAAGCTTTGTGGATAGAAGAGAAGCAATAATATCATACATTGTCATCAGTATGGCTTCTGATGCTGTTCCTTATAACATTATCAGCAGCATATTTAGACAAACAGCTATACCTATATACTGTATAGGTATATATATTTGTATATACTATATATATACCTATATACTGTAGGTATATATGTAAGTATATACTGTAGATATATATGTACCTATATGTGTGAATACCTATTTGGAAGACCTTACTCAGAGAGTAACTTTTAATGGTTCACACTCAAAATGATAGATAGATTGAATAGGACTCTGAGTGGTTCTGCGTATAATTTAAAAAAAAAAAAGTACCAAGTGCCTTCTGATAGAATAGGTTTTCCTTATTAAGCTGGCAGGTAGCAGGCTAGGAAGTCTGTTAGATTAGAATTCAGAATTTCTTATAAAATTAGAGATGCAGCTTAGAAAATATTCTTTAACTACATTTAGAGTGGTATACTTGGTCAAGCATAATCAGAGCTGCATAAATATCTGGGGATAACTATCCAGCGAACAATTCTGCAGAAGAGGATATAGGAGATGTATAGTGCATTGTACATCAACAGCTTTTTGTCGCAACAAAGACAAATACCATACCATGTGCAAAGAAAGGAGTACAGTCCACTGATATATGAACTATTCTTTCCATTTCACTTGCAATATGATGCCCAGTTGTAAGTTTTGCCTTTCAAGGAAGAAAATCGGAGTCCGGATAAGAGGAAAAACTTTAGAAGTCAAGACCAGAAGTTCAATTGTTTGGGCTTCTTCAGCCTACACAAAAGAAGACTGGAAAAAAAGGACAAGAAATATAGCTCCTGATTTATAAAAAGGCTGTTCTAGACAGAAAAGTAGGATTCTTTCTTGGTATCCATGGATGATAGCATATTCAGTAATGGTTGTATATTGCTGCAAGAGAAACGTCCATTTTTCTAATCTTGAGGAGATCCAACTACGAAAGACACTGTCTAGAGCAGCTGTTGCTTGCCAGGAACTGGAAGGTTTTTTGAGACTAAACTGTCAGAGAGGGACAAGGGCATGGGTTTGATGATCTCTTGAGATCTTTGATAATCCTACAATTCTGTATTCAAGCAATGCAATTTTCATGCAACTAAGGACTTCAGGTTTTAGTTTTTGAAAGTGAAACACTCAAAAAGAAAACTTTTTTTTTAATCTAGTGGTCATGATTTTTCCTGTTGCAATACTGTCTAGCTGTAATTTAATCATCGACTGTTTTAATGGTGGAAGCAGGTACATTGCGTAGGCTGCATTGTGGCTGCACAACCATGGTCTGCTGGTGCAAGGGCTTCACCTCTAGTATAAAGAGAAATGCATAGAAATCAGCTGTTAGAGCTTATTTCTGTAATAGTTGGGATGTGCATTACTGCTCTTGTTAGTGCTGCATTCTCTTCTTCCGAGAGAGTATGTCCAAGTGTTGTATGCACAATGACAGATCCACCCTTACCTACAGGAGAGCTTGAGGACAGTCACTGGAGACTGACGCTGCAGTCACTGGTGTCATAGCAATTACAATGAAAAATGCATGTTTTTCATTGTATAGGAAGGAGCTACGCAGACCATGCATGACTCAAGCTGCAGAAAAGTTAATTTGATCTAATACCTCAAGTGTGCATAGTCTTCATCCTTTTATTTATTTATACTGTTTTTCTTTCCTTTTAAACAGAGTGACTGGCTGGAAGGATACCACCTTGCTTCTACTATGAATTTCCGTTTCCCACAGTGTGTCCCTATAAGCCTAAAAACTCTTATCCCAAATGCAAGCAGTGAAGCCATACAGCTTATGACTGATATGCTGAACTGGAATCCAAAGAAGAGACCTACAGCAAGTCAGGTCTGAGCTTCCTGAATTGTAATTATAAGTCACTTCCCCCACTTGATTTTCATCACTTGTCTGTATGGAGGGGGATACTGAAAGTAAAGCTTTGATTTTGTAAGGCTGCAAATGGAATGCAATATAGAAGAGCTAAGGATTGTTTTTTACTAGGAGATGGGACATAAACCGTACGAAGTGATAAAGAAAGAACTTTGAGAAGAACATACCAGTAGGTCACAGAGGTCACAGGTTTTCTTTAAGTTAATTTAAAAAAGTATACATATTTCAAAGATGTGTACATTCTACTGATTTTTGAGTATTTATACCTAATGCAATCCTATTTAGAAGGTATAAAAGGACAATGTGGAGAATTTTGTTGGGAAACAAACATAATGCAAGGTATAGGTGGATGTAACGTAAGTGATTCAGAAGTGATTAAGCAGATGGTGCAAAGGAGAACAACCATATCTGTCCACTTTATATAGCGTTTCTATTGTTACAGTCACTGAGATCTGACTGTAGTCTGATGCTATACATCTTTACTCAGAATTCTTGCATGGCACTTTATGAAAGCAAATAACCAGGTTTTGCCCAAGTGAGTTGTCAAGGAAGCAGCTGCAGTAGTTGTGTAATTCACAGGCAAAAGGGAGAGTTTAATGCACATTCATAGAAATGTGTACAAAGGCAGCAATTCTCAAGTGCAGCTGAGGCAAAACATCGCTGAGAACTAACAAAAGAATCCTTTTGGATGATTCAATCCAAAACGGGCAGCGAGAGCATGTTGAGAGCTGGTGTGTTAATAAGGTATGAAAGATAGTTAGCAGGGAAGCATGCAATAAAGCAGTGAGGGTTTTGTATTGTAGTGGAAACTACCTGTTTTTAAAATTGAAATTTGTTACTGCATGAATGTAGAATGGAGTTGAGTGTAAAATGCACCTCAAAACACAGACTCCAAAAAATCTAGAAATAAAAGAATTTTTAAAAGGACATGACTGCTCTAACATGTCCAAGTGGATCCATCTTGTTAAGTTAAACAGTGGGAAGCGCTTAAAATGCTGTACTGAGAGCTAGCTATACATAAGATTTAATTATACATCCATCTTGCCTCAGTGCTGAAGAGATTGCTTAATGCTTCAGAAACACACTTAGATTCTTGATGAAATTAGCAAAGTCAATTTTATTAAATATAATTAGTATGTTATATCTTCTTCTCCAGGCTCTGAAGTACCCTTACTTTCAAGTTGGCCAAATGTTAGGACCTCCTCCACAATATCTGGAGAAGCAGACTCCTATTAAGCCAGTGCAGCCAACAGAACCAAAGCCAACTTTACCCAAACTGGAAGCAGTATCCAAGCCAGAACCTCTGTCTTTACCTGATGTACCTGACCAAATGCAGCCACAGCCCCTCTCAAAGGTTAACCACCAGCCACTCCAGCAAATTCAGTTACCTCAGAATACAACTAACCAGCAAGTACCAAAACAGCAGCAGCCACAGGCACAACCATTTTTTCCGACTATCAGTAAAAACTCATCACCAGTAAGTTGCCTTCAGTAAATACCTAACTTAGACAGGTGATTCTATTGCAGGTTTTTACTGTATTCAACCTGGCCATTCTCTGAAAATTGCTGTACTTTTTATTAGAGAAAATACAGGTTGATAATTCAGGACTAACTAGGGATATAGCTAATTACTTATTAAAATTTTACAGCAAATTGGGAAAATACATTACTTGTAACAACAATTTATATTCTCTTACGATAGCCTTTCCTGACATGCTTCTGCAGTAATGTAGTTACAACAGCTATCATTATTGACCTTTGAGAAACAACTCACAAAAATATTGTTGGTATACGAAAAAGAAATGGAAAGTGAGAACTTTGGTTGTCTCAAGCAGGAAAATACCTGAGCAAGTATGCTAAAAATAACAGGTATTCCAGAAAATAGTGGAAGGCAAACTACAGTCGCATGAAAAGATAGAATTACTACTTTTTAAAGCTTTGGTAGAGAATGTTAAGGGAAAACCTGACTAATTTCTGAAAGCTGCATTTGCTCTGGGGCCATGGGAGTTGGCACTCAGAACCCCGAGTGTGATTGCTGTGAATGATGTGCACCCCTGTGCCCTGCTTCTGACAGTTGTTCTACCCCCAGCAAGAGACTTCAGCAAGATGCCAGCAACAGAGGCTAAGTGCTGAACTGGGCCTGCAAACAGAACATTAACCTAACTACTTCAGCTAGACTTGAGCCATTGAAGGTTGACATGTCTAAAAGAGCTATGCACAAAATACCTGCCAACTTTGTTACATGTTTTGTGCTTAAAATCTTTCTTAACATTGTGACCAAAACAGGCACAACACAATGGGGAAAAATTCTTCAATGTTCTTAAGTAGTAGTCTGAAGTAAACTAAATGTAAAAACATGAAGTTTTAGAATTTATTTGAAGCTTTTTTTTTTTCCTATTCAAAATAGAAACAAGCAGCTAGTGGCCCTCAGAATGGCACAGTAGGTCCTAAAAGCTGCAGGAGGCGATGGGGTCAGACTTTGTTAAAGGCTATGGATAGCTGGGATGACTTGGACAATGCTGAATTTGGAATGTCATGTTCAAAGAAACCTAGCATTGCACTATTAAAAGAAAAGAAAAACAAGGAATGTCTTTTTAGGTAAGTCCTTTAATTATATAATCACTTTTTTCTTTTTTTTTATGTACACAATGACAAGTAGATTTATAGGTTGGTTAAAACAGATCTGCTAAAATTTAAGTCATTCAAGCTCTGCAAGAACGCAAAGAGCTGTATGAACAGGCCATCTTTGGGTGTGGTATCTATGTGACACCACTAATATCCATATTTATTTTTAAGCACTCTACAGTTCATATGTTCATCCTGTTTTTATGAAACTCTGCATTTTACTGAAATCATATAGGAAATGAAGTAAATCTAGTTTATATCAGTTGTGCTAGGGAAAGTTTTGCCAGTTATCCACAGTTGCTTTCTATTCTGTAGTATTGGATACACTTTTTTTTCTCCATATTCTCATCTAAAACTCTCATGAGGTTTGAGGCTTGACTGTTACTTTCTGTAGGACCAAAGTCTAATGATGAAAGCAGGATAAGAGAAGAGTAGTGTATTCTTCAAGCTAGCATCAGTTTGTGCTGTTCTGAGGTGGAGCTGCTGGCCACATAGTTTGAACGTTTTGATTTTTCAGCATTCCAGAACCAAATGCTTCATGCTGCATCCAGCCAGGAGGGGAAAATAAGTTTTTGATGAGAAGTGATTCTGGAAGATCAAATACATCAGCAAAACAGTACTATCTAAGACAATCAAGGTATCTACCTGGTAAGGGGAAAAGTCAACACAATATGGAAAACATAAGCAGTGAACAATATTTTTACAGTACGTCTAAACTTTAGATTTTGCACTGGATAATTTTGCTTTTCATACCCAGGCTAAATTTTCAAATTTTGGACTGAATGCCTTTCCAAGAACATATTTCACCACAACTGATGCAGAAGGTCCTGGCTATGTAAAAGTGGAAGGGAGCTCAACTCTGCTTGTACATCATAAACATTCACAGGCCCTCTTATGGCCAGTAGCATAGGAAACCCTCGGTAATATGAATCCAAGATCTCTTGGATGCCTAGGAATACATCCTGATTGACCGTAAGCAAGTGTATCCGAGGAGTGAAGAAACTACCCATCCGTAGTGCATATGCACCGTCCTCAGTTTTGCAATACAGGGAGGTTTCGTTGTTTTTGAACTTCCAATTCTGATAAGTGCAGTTAGCCTTCTTGATAGGAGGTACTAAAAAATACCAGCCACTTGCATGGGTAGGAATTCACACCCAGTCACTTCCCTTCCCAAGGCACTTATTCTCCATAAGAACACATTGATAAGTAATAGACAATTCCAGTAAGCATATCGTGACATCTACAGTAATCCACAGTAAGCATTTAGTTGGCTCCTGATTGCCAGGCAAGTTGTTTTATTACAGTGTATCCCCAGTTTTTCAGGAATTCATTAGTCCAGCTAATGTATGTCCAGTCCTTCTAAATATGAAATCACTTCTTTAATGCTAAATAGGATTCCGTAAGACTCAAGAGTTTGTTCAAATGGAGGGGGGGGGGGGGGGGTGGAAAAGCTTCCTTGTCTAGAGTTAACAAATGGAAAATGAATCTATATTTCTTATATTTCTAAGTATACTTCCAATACATTTGTTTTTATTGGTTTTCAATGAGAAAGGCATAGTTTTTAAAAAGTATGTATGTAGTAATTCTAGCACTTAAGAGAATAATAACTCCAAGGAGCATATTTGGTATTTATCCATATTACTTTAGTTCTATCACCACTAGCTCTGGGAGCTGCTTTCATACTGTGTAATCCCATTAACTCCTGTAAAGCTCATAACATGCTGAAGTAGCAAGAACCTCTTTGTCCTACTTTTAAACTTATTCTTCGAAGAAATAGTTTTTCAGCCTTGAGAACTCCAATTTTCAATAGTTTATTTCATTTCTGTTAATTGTTTGAGAGACAAAAATATCAATAGTGAGCTTATGATTTTATAGGAACCAGATAACTGTAGTAAAACATCTCTGAAAGCATGAAAAGAATTATTTAATTGGCATCTCCAATTTTCATGGTAGAGGAATATAAACTAATCAGTGGACATTGTTCTTTGTTTTACATTATGGTGTTTACATTATGCTACAAATAATTTGGTGTTGTTTCATGGTTCTAGAAATGACTGTTTTTCATTGGTTGAATTATGTTTGAAATTAATAACATTTGCCATAATTTGTTTTCTAAGGTGTAAACCCTAAGAGTGTCTCTTTAGTAGCAGTCAATAAAGAAGGATCTCATGGAACCTGGAACAACCAGTTATTTTCTAAACCACTGGCACATTTTGGAGAAGGAATGTCTTTCAACAGAAATAATACAGGTAAAAGTGTAATAAAAATGGTCATGTTGTATTTCATCATACTTTAATTAATTTACTTAAGACTTTCTAGTTTAACTTCTGTTGTCAGGCTAAGGTTCTAGGCTTTTTTCTTTTTTCTTATTTAAACACAGACTCTTAAAAACTTTTTCATATATAAGTGATTTATTTCGATTTCAAAGCACAAAGGGAGTATAGACTAGCTCCTAGACTAAAGTGCTGTCAAGACAATTTTTTTCTGTAATCCTCTTAGACCAATTATCGTACTGTGCTAATTTAAGCAAGTAGTTTGACCTCATTACTGCCTGGTCAGTGTCATGTGGAATACTATAAAACAGCAGTCTCATATATGAAAAGAAACTAGGTGATGAATGGTAAGCTCATATAATAAAAACGACGCATAATATTCTAACCAAGTTATTTAGTAATCTACCAGCTTTGTAGCTGCATGAAAAGTCTCCCTGTTTTCAGCAAGGCACTTGCACAAAAGGCACCTTTCTACTAAATTTTTTAAAAATCACTGCTATCAGTGTTTTAAAGCATGAAGACTTACAAGTTAAATGACTTACCTAAGATTTCATTGACTTGAGACTAAAACCTATCTTCTGACCACCAAGCCCTACACACCAACTACATACTCCCACTACCCTGTGATGGGAGGTAACTTTAACAGCTTTGAAGCTGTTGTCCAGCTTTGAAGCCATTGTCACTCCCAACTTCACTGGTGCCAATAAACCACCTAACCTAACGTGCTTACACAAGAACTTCAAAAAGCTTGTTTACATGCAGATGCTACACCCCACCTCTATTTAACAGAACTTTAGTAGCCATCTTGCAGTGTCGTCAGAACTGATCCTCCCTCTGGAAGTCAGGTGAGGTGTAAATCGTTCATCTGAAATTATGTAAAAGACAGGAAATGGAAAAATAACAGCATCCCCTGGATTAGAAGAGGCTTTTTTTTTTCAACCAATCATGATATGTACCTTTTTATTTTCAGAAATATTGTATCAGGGTGCCTTAGAATTAATTAGTTTATTCATAAAATGCTCTTGCATGGGAGAGAGGGACAAAAAGGTCAAGAGCTGTTTCCAAAACTATGTATCAGAAAGCTAGACAGCTACCTACTGAATTAGAATGTAGCATTCATCTAAGTTAATTTAATGGTAAAAATCCCCCTGTTGTCTTACTGGGTTACCTGGAGTATCTACCAAAAATAATAATTAAAAAAATAAAAATAATAATTAAAAAAAGAATCTAAAACTGATCATTTCATGTGTTTGAAAATTCTTAGCATTATTTCCATCAGCATTTTAAAAAAATAGTATCTTTCCTATACCCAGGAAGCAACAACGTTAAAGATAGACACACAGAAAACAAGAATAGTTGGAGCACAGATCAGGGTAATATAGCACTTCAATCATGTTTGTTTGTTTGTTTTATATTGACAGGATTGAAAGCTGACACTGCTGTTTAGTGTGTGAATAACTAAATTTAGTTTAATTGTTTTATTTTTCCTTACCCATGACATTTCCCTAGGGTGAAATGAGATGAAAGCAAATAGTTACAAATGCTTTGTGAAGAATGATAAAGTTATGATCAGTCAGCTTTGCAGATATGCCTGAATGCTTAAACTTGGAATTTATGTATTTATATGATTGGAATATGACTGCACTGTTGGTAAACTACATTTTCATTCCCTTATTAGAATGGCCCTTATAAAATAACTAGACAGAGTAACATTTCCTGCTTGTAAAAACATGGAAGTGAAACAAGAAAAATGTCAGATGTTTATTCTTTCTTGCTTTGCTTTTCCTCGTTTCTTTGACGTCACCTAGCCAGATTC
The DNA here is from genome assembly GCF_040182565.1 of Anser cygnoides. Taxonomy (NCBI): domain Eukaryota; kingdom Metazoa; phylum Chordata; class Aves; order Anseriformes; family Anatidae; genus Anser; species Anser cygnoides. The sequence goes on from NC_089874.1 coordinate 71,043,282, forward strand.
TTTCCGTACTTTTTCTAAAGTTGTCTTTCCATCTTTTTCTTCGTTTTCATTTTCTTCTCTACAGAAGAGAACTTAATTATACCAATTGAAAAACTATCATGCAAAGAAAGATTGAATGAAAAGTTAGAGGATCCAAAAGGTAATTTATAGCAACTATAGCCTGGTTCTTTGCACATTTCATATTTATGTTTTCTTCTAAAAATTGCACTTGCAATGCAGATTCCAAATGACCACATACTTCATTTTCAGTTGTAATTTATTTTGTCAAACTTTGCCCCGTTCGTTGTGTCTGCTTTAGATCAAGCCTCTCTAAGCTGAGGGAGTTAAGGCTGAGGCTATACTTACCAATGAGGTATGTTTTAGCAACTCTTGCTGTGACACACAGAAGCAGGTAAACAGCAGAGGTCAATCTCATTTACCATAGTATAACATAGAGTGGAAAACTGCTGCTACTGTGAACTTTACTCTTTGGAGTAGTCAGATGAACTCAAGTAAAACACATCCATGTATTTAAGATCCCTCTGTTGTTGGGTGGTTTTTTGTTTTGTTTGTTTGTTTGTTTTATACTGACAGAATTGTTTCACCTTTGTATTTGCTTTGAAACCGAGTTAAGTGCATGCTGTTATACCTAAGTAAGACAAGTCATTTCCCCCTATGTGCAGCCCAACCTGAATAGCATCAGCATACTCTTTGAAATGTGAGAGAATAAACCGACTATATATACTTACTGAAGTCTTTTTTGTAACATCTGAATGTTCCAGTAGGTAACTTCCTAACTTTTCTTCTGGATTCTCAGCACTTTAAAAGATAAAGTAAATTTTATTATCATAATTTTAATCCATAGCATGCAACTGCACTGTTGCTGGACAATGGCAAAGAACTGATCCCACTGACTGCATTCTGATTTTCCATCTGTTACTCTGATTTTACAGTACTGTGATTGCATAGATTTTGGTGGAGTTAACCTCAGTGTAAGAGGGTGGAAACAGGTTTCCAAGCAGCCTAGCTTGTGCCTAAACACACTCTCCACTGCAAGCATTGTGAAGCTGGAATGTTTTACCTCTCCCTCAGTTTCTGGCACCTCAGGTGTGCACTGCCTTTGTGGTACATCTCATTACAATTATTCATAGCTCTTTTTTTTCAACTCGCTACACAGCTCAGATGGTTCAGTGGCTTTATTCTTTGTGAAGAACCAGGTATGTGTTGAGGTAGGGTGTACTGCCCAGGCCACACTTGCACTTGTCATCATGGCTTCCTGCATGTCTGAAGGATGAATAGTGAGAACTCCTTTTGTACAGCAGTGGTCAGAGGTAAGGAACAATTTAGTATGTGCTTCTAAGATTTTTTTAAATATCTGTAGTTACTCCTCTGTACTGAACTTCTACTTTTCCTCTTTTGTTCTCATCCAAAAAGATGATACCTCCAGACCTCTCAGTTTCACCGAGACTCTTCTTCTGGGCTGCCCTCTTCTATTTTCTGAAGAAGGGCTCATAAAGTACATCAGGCCTTAAAAGGTAAGGGGAAGGGAAAAAGTTGTTCAGCAGTTTGTTGGTTTTTTTTTTTTTACAGATAGGACACTTTGCTGAGCTGTAGATAAGAAATAGGCAGTAGTCTTTTTGAGGTTATATTAGTTTGAGGCCTGCCATGATCTTACTTTTAGATTTCAGAATTTTAAGAAGTGCTACTGAAGTGCTTAGACAGGTGAATGTAATACTAAAACTGCGTTGCTTTGTTTTTCAGGCAAATTCCTGAAAAGGAAGAACAACTTAAAACAGCAAGAAAGTCATATTTTAATTGATTACTTTAATAAAGTCTTATTTTTCACCAGGACTCTTGTGTCATTCTTTACTGCACTGGAGACTGGCATGACCTGTACACAGGGAAACCCCATAGAGACCCAACTGTTCATGGGACTTATAGACCTGACAGCTTGGGGAGACTGGTGAAACCAAGTCAGCTGAATGCTTTTTGTTAGTGTTCCTAAACAGGAAGGTACACAATGACCCAACACAGCTGTAATAGCTGAGGATACTTTGGGGGTTTGTAGATGACCAATTTTGCAGCTTATAGGTCCACTGCACTGAGCTCTGATATTAGCACAGAGAGCTGTGGGTGTTTGTGTGAAGAGGAGCATTTTGCAAGCACACTGGGACCAGAGATTTAGGAGACAGGAAGACTTTGTCAACTCACTATATTTTTCCAAAACTACGGTTGAAACCAACTTAAATGTTAATATAAGTGTTCACACTTTATAAAGGTCAAATTAAAACTACTGTGTATGGTCTAATAGTTCATAAAATGTAATACTACTCAATATGGAACCTCAACACCAGAGAAAGCACACTTCTTCAGGTGTTGTGCCAGCACAGTCTTTAAGACTGTCACCATGATGACAGATGTGGAGAAGGTGAGAAATTTGCTTGGAGCACAGTGTTAAATTATAATAGATTCCAAAGCTATTGTACAATAACTCAGTACTAATTTTGTGTGCAGATGCATGACATTTCTCAGCTTCCAAAAGAGGATGATTATGTAAATCTTTTCAAGGTAGCACTGCTTTAAAAAAGATCTGGACCAAAACCAGGCCCAATAAAATTATAGCCAGAGTTCAAAGGCGAGGGGAACTGGGTCCAAATTTGTGAACCTGGCTAAGTCACCTTCATATGGGGTACCACTTACCACAAGAGGATTTTGTTTCTATTTTGGATAGACTTAAGCCAAATATGTTGAGTGCAGGACTACTGTTGAGCGCTGATTTTCAAATATGGAAATGCTTAAACTAGCTTCCAGGAAATTAATTAGCTCTACGTAAAAGGTAAGATCTCATCTTCTCTAAACTTGGTATAAAGCTTTGCTATGCGATCTAAGTTTAATGGCTGTACAAATGAAATATTTGTACTGTTTTTCTGTCTTTAGTCCTACTGCATCACAGGATCAGATGTACTAGAGTATACACAAATGTAGTTTGTTAGGCACGTTAAAGGGGCCAACTACAACACAAAGAAAAGAATAAGTACTTTTGCCAATAGGCAAGCACTAGGGAGTTTTTAAAGAACTCTCACGCTCGTTATTTGTGTTAATGCAATGGTGTTTTGAAGTGTCTATAAAAAGCAGGCAAGGTTTTCTGAATGCAACTGAAAATGTTAAAAATCTGATGTCAACAGGAAATCCTGACTTTGTAGGAGGTGCTGCTTACAACCCATCAGGAGGATACGTCCCTTCCTTTCATAAAAAAGAAGTTGGATCAGCTGGACAACGGATACAGCTAGCTCCTCTTGGTCCATCTGTATCAGGTAAGAAACATCCTTTTAACATACATATCTAAGGAAACGATAAATGGTAATTTTGTGTGCTTCCTAAGATATTTATTATCCCTTAATAAGGCTTTCCTCAAGTTTTGTAAATAAAATTATTAGGCATATTTTTCTTAAATGATTTGAATGCAGGTATCTAGAGGCAATCATGATACCCGGAGAAACAACTGCTATTAGATGTTAGGTAAAAGAGCAAACAAATGCGCAACCCTTTTGTTATTCCAGTTCTGGAGAAGTTGCTAAACTACTTTTTATTAGAAATTCATGCTAAGTAAAATTGCTTTAAAAAAAAAAAAAAAAGTAACTCCACAACTCAATAGTAAGTGGTCATGTAGACTGGATACAAATGTAACTGCATGATTTATGTAGTTATTAGGAAATATTAGTCACCAACTAGTAAGTATGAAAAATAGATAAATGCAGGTTAAAAAAAAAAACAAAAAACAAACAAACAAACAACACTCCTATTTAAAGATTTGGAGGATTTTTTCTTGACAGTGACTTAAATGTAGCATGTGGCTGTCCTGCATGGGTATTTCATCAGTATAATGTAATTGGTGATACTGATACATGCTTACAATGGCCTCAACTATTTGAAAAAAAAAAAAAAGCAAAGACCTTCCTCAGATGACTTAATAAATTCACAAATAATGCCACAGATACAGTACAAGCACTAAATTAAAATGAATTGCTCTTTTATTTACTAGCCCTTTCTGGTTGGTCAGCAGCTTCTGTGGTGGTGATTTAAGACAGGTTTTCATTGTGTCTTCACTATGTTAGCTATGCAAGTCTGAGTGTCATCTCAGTACGTGACACTGTTCTTATACCCTTGAAATATCACAGGAGTGCTTTCTGGAGTGAAAATCTCAATGCTGCTACATTATACAAGGTAAAAGCCAAACGAGAATGCAAGTGACCAGTTCTGAATAGTTATGATATACTAATGATCTAGCTGTACATTACCTTAAACACATTAAAAGATAGTTTCCTCCATTCGGTTAAAAACAATATGAAATCTATCCTGAATATAACAGTTACCTTGTATATTCTATGGTATAGATGGTGTTTCTTTGTTGATATGTTTCTGATTCAGAGAAGACAAACAAAAGTGCTCAGGAAAAACTGGTTTGTGAGTAGAAAACTTAGCACCATTGTCCAAACTCAACAGAATACTTCTCTAGTTACTTCAGATGAAATAATAAGGGCCTAAACTGACAGTGACTTGTTTAATCGAAGGGCCTATGACAGACCAACCTGATATGGTCCTACTTAAGCATGCTATTTTGCTGACTTGTTCTTTTGAGCTACCTGTTCCCACCTAGGAATTGGCAAACAACTTCTGAGGAGAGAGGGAGGGAAGGAAGGAGATGGCATGCATATATAAAATAAACTTAACTAAATTAATGTTCTGAGCCTGGGCTGATCAGAAACCCACCAGGGAAGACTAGAGCTGCACTTAATTATTTTAACTCACTGCTGAAATTTACCAGTGCAAGTTTTGATTTGTCACTGTATAGATCAGGAAGTTCACAGGAAGACAAAATCTACAACTACTTCTAGACTGCTGAGAATAGTGTGAATGAAAAGAAATTACTTAAGTGATCCAAAGGGAAATAAATTCAGTGTTAATCTGTAATTAGAAATGAAAACGTAGTAAAAGTCAGAAAGGCTGGCAGATGGAGGTCAGTTAAAAGATTCTTCCATGCCCTGGAGAAAGAGCAAGAATCCTGTTGCTTAAACTGATCATATTTAGCCTAAAATCCACAGACCTGAAGGGGAAGAGAGGTAAAGGTGAAGCAAACGGCAGTTTTTCTCTCCTATAGTTGAACATCAACATTTTTGTTGACCCTTTGCTTTCTATTATCCAAACTGAAATAAATTAGGCTCTCAGTTGCTTTTGCTCTCTTCGTTTGTTCAGAGATTTCTAATGCCATAAGTTAAATATATTAAACATAAAATATAGCACTTTCTTCAGAAAACTTATGCAGGACCCAAGAAAAGTGACCTTCCTTGCCAAGAGAGAGGATATGCTGGAATCATACTGATGAAAGATAGCGAATGCCAGCTTACAACAAAAAAGAACATTAGAAAAGGTGTTTGTTTTTAAAGAGATAGGGATGACCTGACCCTCAGTTTCAGATTCTTGAGATTCCCCCTTTCTTAAATGCCTTGATTCTCACCTGTACCTTAACTAGTTCAACCCACTGTTGAAAAATACCATACATGCTTTTCCACAAGAAACAGAATATGCAAGCATAAAAAAATCATATTTTTATTCATAACATTTTAATTAAAACAAAACAACACCTATCAGTAAAAACTAACAAGACTGAACTATGAAAGTAGGAAAGGAATGGCAGGACATACGTTAGGAATGCTAAGGAAACAATGGTAGGGTACAGCAAAAGTTTGGATAAGAGAGATTCCAAGTAACTAGCTTTAAAAGCTTGGAAAAATAGCAGAATTGGTGATGAACATGAATAAAAACATGGGTTATCAGCCCCTGCAACAGGGCAATCACTTTAGTAAGCTTGAGGCAGCAGTGGCTATTTGAAATGCAGAAAAGGGGAGTCTGAGTAGGAAGTCCAGGAATGTGGTAGCGTGCTACTACCAGTGCGGGAGACCCAATGGATGCCAATATAAGTAGGGGGGGGAGGGAGAGGGAGGGAAGAGCATTTAGAATAGAGCCTATTAAACCAAAAGAGAAATGGAGATTACTCACCAGCAGGTACACCAGCAGTCATTAGCTAAGCAGGAAGGAAATAAAATGCATAAAATCTCAGAAGAAACAAGAGGGTCTCCAGAACCTGTGCTTCAGTATAGGCTGTTTGAGATGTAATGAGTTTATTGAAGTTATTATTATATGCTTTTTCAAATATTTGAGATAAAGAGGAAAAAAAAAACACACTTCCTTTCTGAGGTAGCTTTATGATAGGAGATAGAATTGTAGGCATAATCATGAGGTTTCACTGAATTTCAGTCTTGTTTTCTACAGGGATTGTTGTAAAACAGGTATCCAGTAGAAGAGAATTACTAGTAAGATATAAAAATGATAGGAAACTTTAGCCTTATCGGAAAACAAGCATAGATGGCATGTTAGAGACTAAAGCATCCTGCTGTGTTAGCATCCTTGAGTACAAGTCATCTTTCAGCTCTCATTCAAATCTGTGAAGTAGTGAAACACTTTTTTAATTCTGACTTCTTGTTCCTTTCAGACTATTCCTGGAAAAACAAAGCTGCTCATGCGTTACCAGGTCCTACTTACAATTCAGCAGCAAAAAACATGAATATCTTAACTCGCGCACCAACAATTCAGCCAGTACATGGAAGAACAGACTGGATGGCCAAATATGGAGGACACAGATAGAAAATGCCATCCTGTGCAGGTATCATGTGAGCTGTGTTCAGTTTTCCTGCACTGGAAACCTGAAATGCCTATTTGCTTCAACTTTTCTTAAGACTATTCAATAGTAAAGAAGGAAAAAAAGACCTTGGGTTCTGTTACCTGTGGAAGAAAAATAATTTACAAGATATTATTTAAAATATTGTCTATGTAGTAGGACGTCATGAAGCATTGTGTAACATCTCACCAAATCTGAGTATTTTGAACTGATGATTTCACCTGACACTTCTCTATAGATCCATTTCCTGTCAGAATACTCTTACAAGAGCGTACTCTTGGTCCGATGTCTACCACTGACACACACTACTTTCACATACACAAGCAGCTAGAAGTGGGGCTAAATCTGAGCAGCACCAGGCTTCCAGGTGAAACGCTTGTTCCTTGCTAGGGAGATGAGAGTGAATGTACAGATTGGGCTTGGAAGAACACCACGGTATCATACAAGGATTTCAGAACTCACCTAAGAGGTACTTAGGGTCTGTAACATCTAAATGTTTATAATAGCAATGACAACTCCGTGTAGTTTGATATAAGTTATCCACTGCCAAATACTATACAAGGTCTGAAAACCTGGCCCAAGGTGATACAGCAAGACTGGAAAATAGCTAAACTACTATCAAATGCTACACTTGTTGAGCTGTAGTGAAGCTTAAAATTAGACTCTACTGTTAAAATTAAATTATGACTGTTTTCATTTGAAGATCTGTGGAGATTTATATCTCCCCTGTCAAAGGTGTGTCACAGTGATGTTTAAAGGAGCCTGAATCACTGCAGTCTCATCAGCTGTTTTAATGTTGAATTAGCCAAAAAGGCCTAAGTGATCAGTAAACTCCTGTTTTTACATGTCTTACAGACTTCCCCTTATTTTAAAGAAGTTGAATCAGGCTGTTCTTCAAAAGAGGTTACTTTCTGCTTTAGCTCTTAAAGGCTAACGTAAGTCCCTGAAAACACACACAAACTTTAATAATGCAATACCTCCATGTATATGCTCATGCCATACCTTCCCTGGCTTCTATGGTAAGTTTTACAGTAACATCCTGCAAAAGGCCTTGCAGTGTACAATAAATCTTTTTTCACATGTTGACCTAGGCTACTTCTGTTAACGGTTGCATTCAGAATAGATGCTTTGGACTTAGTAATTATATAAACCCTGCCATTTTCAAGTGCAAAATTAGTATGTTCTTTAAAGATGTACAGCTGTTAATGATTACTTTAGGCATTGTAAAAAGAAAAGTATTTGCATGATTTTTATAACTACATATAAAATTTCATTTCCTATTGTTGACCTAATGTGCCATAATATATGGGCTACATAACTTAATGTATGTCAGTTTAATCTTAAGCTGTTGTACCAAAAAATCATATGGTTTGTTATAAAAACAGCACCTAAAGAAAACACTAATACTGGAAGAAATGTACAGGGATAGGAACATCTAGTTAGTAACACACTAGAAACTTTATTTGCCATGGGTCTACTCTCAAGTATTTGTTATTCCCTTACTACTAGCAGGTCTTCATATGCTATTTAAATGTACCTTAATTTATCTGTAGAAGTTCTGTTTTATAAATGCACTGGTTTTACGATTCAAAAAACAAGAGAAATGCATCACTCATCACTAGTACAAGATGCCAGTGAGTTAGTTACAGTCGCAGTCTAGGCAAGCAACTAACTATGTGGCCATAGCTCACTAATATTTACCTAGAGCAGAAAAACGTAGTACTTGTTGCATTAAATATGGCTGGAAGAAGCACACCATCCTTACCATATACTAATGGACATTGAAACTATTTTTGACATAACCACAACAGTCTTGACTTGTCCATAATCAAAGCATGACAAGCGTTAAGTTTTTCTTGCAACCAGTAGGAGACTAATAAGGCTCTCTACAGTCACGTTAACTCTGATCCACTGACACACACTTTCAGCGCAGAAATGCCAGCTGCTGTTTAAGAAGTTTAGTATACACTCAAAGGTCCAAGGGGATAAAAAATACGCAACTGTCAAAGTCTGATCCTCCCTTTGTTGGGCTTACTGTTTCTCCTGACTGTGAGAAGTGGAAACAAAGAGTTCCAGCAGCAGTTCTCAATTCAGGCTACTGCTTTCCAAAGCTCATGAAACAGCAGCAAGGCATAAACTCTCTGGTCTAATTCCCTGCTTTTCATTGCCTTGTTGTCCATTAAAGGTCAACTGCTGCCCAGACTTGCAAGTTATCTGATTTGAGACAGGCATTACACACTTAGAAAACTGCTGGATCTCTGCCTGTGCTCAAGGCCAGCTGTAACCCAAGCTGTGTGGCCTGAGACTACGCTGCTGGCAGCTGCGCTCTGTAGCAGCAGTGATCAGGACTCGTGGTCCTTGGGGGAGCTGTGCTGCAGCTATGCCCATGCCCAGCCACGTCCCTACTGACTGCAACCCCATCCACTGATTTCCTGGCCTGCCTGATTTCCTGGCCTCCCTGACCTTGCCTCATTGCTGCAACCTGCTAGACAAATCCCCGTACTTGTGGCAGACCCCAGACACTGCCACTGGATGCGATCTCATGACCTGCTCAGGTACCGTGGGGCCGTGCCATCCTCAGGGAGGTCACTGCCCTGCCTGTTTTGCTGAAAATCTCACCTCCCAGATCACCTCCTCCTATGGGAAGAGACTTCCTACTTCTGCTGCTCCCATCCTTGTCCAGAGCCTAAAATTATCTAACAAGAAAGGAAAGAAAAAGAGAAGAAAAAAATATGTAAGTTGTCATCCTCCTGCTGAGGTACTGGCTCAATATTTAGGGAACTCTGAACAAATGAGGCCCTACAAGCTCTCTAACCTAACAGATCAACCCCACCACTTCCATCGCTCGCAGTACCAGCCACCACAGAAGAGAGGTTGTGAACATCAAGTTCAGGTCCTGTGCAGAAAGGGACATAAGGCAGATAGTACAAGGAAGGGATATATTACCATCCACGTGTAGCTCCCAGCTGCATGGCAAGTTTATATTTAGAATGATTTCAGGCAACAGAGTACTTTGTGAGGGAATCATCTGAGCCCTTTAGTCTTTAAATAAACTTTCACTGAGAGTTTTTCCAATCTGAAATAGATGATTTTCTCTCAGAGAAAAAAAAAATAACAATAATGAAATACTTGTATGAATATATAAAGTAGTAGTAGTGCTTTTTTCCTCTGGCTATACCCTTCCTCCCCATCCAGTTCAGGAAACTTAAAAGTCCCTATATTCAGGGAATGGAACAAGGATAATTTCTACAATTCACATTCACAAATACATATAGACACCCTACAGAAGAGGTACCAAATTGCATCAATTCAGATGAACGATTAAAGAAAACAGTTGCAGAGAATGTAAGTCTGTAATCATAATTTCTTCGTTTATTTAGAATAACATTTTAATTCTCATGAAATGCAAGTGCTATGACTACAATTCAGCATTACCTAATGAAGCACATTTTTGATTTGTCCTACCAGTGATAGTCTATAAAAGTGAAATGAATGACACTAAGCAGGGCACTTTTCCTCTTGAAAAACTAAGTAAGGGGTTTATTTTCATTGCATCACAATAGAAACTTGACAGCCTGCTCCACAATTGTGTTTTGTGGGCCAAGGCTCTAACACGGTCCTAGCAGAAAAAACGCCCTGACTGATAAACATGATGACCAGATAAGCTGGCAGGGAAGTGGGAGGGGAAAGGTGACAGAACAAGCACATTTGTTATGGGCAGTATTAGTGACAAGTTGGCAACTTGTCTCCCATTGTTTCAGAAGTACAAAGGATTTCAGATTTTAAGTCCAGGTGTATATTTAAGCTTCATTCCTGTCAGCACATAAAAGCACCAAGAGGCCTCTGCCTACAGTAATCTGCAGGACAAGCACCTGAACTAATACTACACATATTTTCTTGCTTCGTAATTTAGATGTTGAGACAAGTGCAGGTTGGAAGACAACAAAGGTTCTCAATTTGTCCTTTAAAGACAGACCCATGTGTGTTAGGATATGAAAAATACAGTGCACAGTCTGCAGTGTCTTTTCTATTTTGTGTGGTACATTCAGGCAGTTGCATTTTCAAGCTTCTTAAAGATCTGCATCAAGTCACTCGAAGACAGACTTATGGCTTAAGAGGTTTTTCCATCATCTGCAATCCAAGCCGTCCAACCATCAGTATACTGTTGAACAGAATATTTGTTAAAAAAAAAAGCAAGGGGTAGCAAAAATCTTAAAAAATAACATGAAAAAAATACGATTTTTAGCTGAACTCCAATATAAGATTTAATTTTTCACAGGACTCACCATGTAATATTTTTAAAACAATATAATGCATGTATATGTTAAATAAAATGCTTATTCAAAATGTGGACGAGAACAGAAAACAGGTGACTACCTGGCCCCAGCAATCAGCCCAGGCATTGCTTTTCTGGAGTTGTAAAATCTCATTCCCATAACAGCAGACAAGGTTCCAGATGCCACTGATAAAAGAGAAGTGCAGTCAGGACTATGTGAGGGAAGCAGGTCTGAAGCACCAGCACAGCAATGTCAGGGCAATTGGCAGTGCCAAGCAGGCACAAATACACAGGCAGGAATGCCTCCCTCCTCCCCACAGAAGCAAACATTTTCCTCGTTTCTGTTAAGTAGCAGAGCAGCTGTAAGCTTTACAGCAGTTTGGTAAGCATACTCTGCTGCTCATTAGAAATGAGTAGTTCTAATGAGTTAAGACCACTGCCTGATCACCTAAAACCTCTGATCCCTTGTGCAAATCACTAGCTCCCCCTCAATTTCTCCTTATTTGTGCAAGGGGAATGATTACTTCCTTGAATACAGATAGCCTCAAAATGGCCAGAAAGGTGGGACAGTGACAAAGATCACCATGGGGGAGCCAAATATTATTACAATGTCCATTTCTCGGTAACCTTTGGAACCAAAAGGTGGAACTAAATAGTTGCATTTTGACGTTAGATTTGAATGCTACGTTCCTACATACACTCATGCAAAAGAAGTTAGCTTTGGACAAGATTAAGAGTTGACAGTAAATATGCGCTATGGTACATTTCATTTTTCTAATGGCTTAATAACTATGACTTGAGACACAAAACCCCACTTGAAATACAAATTAGCAAATAAAAAACAAGCCAAAGGATCAACCTGAAAGAGCAACTAATGTTTTAAACACGATTCCTAATTATTTGATTGTTAACTCTGGAACAAATCCAATCAATACTCACATAAAAAGTTACAGGGCTGCCATTTCTTTGAAGAAGAAAGGCAGGTGGAGGTGTTATAAAACCTTCATGTTTGTTTCCATCAGACAGGGTAAAAGATATCCTCAAGGTATGTTTCTGTTCTAAAAAGGAGGTTCTTTTCTCAGAGGTTTACTTACGAGGTACTGTAACCAATCTAAGCTCAGCTGGAGCCACACCTGCAGCCTTTTGTTTCACCTGAGGGGTTTGCTACCAGCTAAACCCACAACTTCTATCATCTACTGTAAACAAGGAGAGTACATCACCGTTCCCTCCTTTCTTTTGGAGGCTTCAGACTTTCTCCCATAGCGTGCAATACATTGAAGCACGCACTGTTCTGAGATGCTTGTGCACTCCTTTGCAGCCAAGGCTCATGTGCATTCCATGCACCTACATCAGTTTAACGTGGCATCAAGTCTGGCAGCAGAGATAGGTATTTCTCACTGAATTTCCGGCTTCCAAAGGGACAGCGAGGTTTTAGAGCCTACAAATCTTACATAGACACCTCCTGCTATGGGCAGGAGGCCCTGCCACCGTTTACAACACCTGTACAAATAAAAAATATGCTAGAAAAAGTGTTGCTATTCACACTGCTACCAAAAACGTTTGGTACAGAAACACAAAGCACACTTACCGAGAGAAAGCCAGATATTCTTTGGATCTTGGGACTGCTGGTAGGCTCCCAACCCTGCTAAACCACCAAAGAGGAGCCCGGCGGCCAGAGAAGGGACGCTGCCTTGGGTAAAGGAAGGAGAAAGCCTTTAGCGGGAGAGCACACGTAAAGCTAACCGCCCCCCCCCCCCCCCCCCAAAAAAAAAAAAAATATATATATATAAATACAAATTCCGTGAGGAACACAAGGCGCCGCTTGGCCCCCGGCCCGCCCCCACCTGCCCGGGCATAGCCGATGATGCCCCCCGAGGCCACCAGCGCCGCGTAGCCGAGGCCGAGCCAGTCGTAGGCCATCAGCGGACCCCGCGGACACCCCTCGGCGGGCGGGAGGCCTGAGGGCACGGAAATGCCTTCGGGGAGGGCCCAGCCGACCGCCCCGCGTCGACCTTGCCGCCAGGCCGAGCGGCGCCGCCCCCGGTGGTGCGGCCGAGCGGCGCCTTCCCGGCGTTCCCACCTGTAGCTCCGAGCCCGGCTGCGGGGGCGGGGGGGGGGAGCGGGAAGTGGGGGGATGATTTTCAGTTAAGGGATTTATGAGGATGCCCGATTTTCGATAAAGGGTTTGTGAGGATGCCTGATTTTCAGTAAAGAGGTTTCAAAGAATGCCTGATTTTCAATAAAGGAGTTTGTGAGGATACCCAATTTCTGATAAGGGAGTTTGTGAGGATGCCCGATTGTCAATTAAGGGACTTGTGAGGATGCCCAATGTTCAATAAAGCAGTGTGTGAGGATGCCCGGAAACAGCACGACACCCACACGTTATTCACAACTGGAAGCACAATACCTGCAGCCACGCACATCATATAGGGCTGAAGATGCAGCTCCGGCCAGCACAGGCTGGCCCTGGTGGTGCGCTGCCGTGAGGTCTCAGCCTGGGGTAACTCTGCTCTCCATTGCACGCCGAGTGTTGCCTGCACCAGCAGCCCATTCTGCTGACTTGTGCCAGGCCATGGGAGTTAATTAACACCACAGCTCCGCTGTTAATGCCACGGTGCTGCATTGCGGAGTGGGAAGTGAGACCCCAACAGTACCTACTGGGACTGGAGAAATGCTGTCTCTTAGCAAGGTGAAAGCCTGGGAAGGAACTCTTAGTTCTCACATCAAACAGGTACTTCAGAACCCTGTAGGAGAAAATTCCACAAGCAGCAGCCCTGTCAGCTCATACATCCCATTGCAGGACTGACTACGGTGCTGTACAGCTGTGTACCAGAGCACTCCATGTCTGGCACCACCACCTACTTGCATTAACAGACTAGTTCAACAAACCCTGGTGATGAGTCCAAGATTTGTCCTAGACTAAGATGACAGCAAGCACGGCGTGATGCAGTGGTGATGTCTCTTCCCTACCTCTCTAACAGAACATGCCATCAGCTCCTCCAAATGTCCTCGCTTTCAAGCATCCTCTCCTTCCTAGTTCATGTATTAAGTGACAAAAAAATAAAAAAAAAAGGAATGCATGCCGCTTCTCCTCTTTTTTTTTTTTTTTTTTAATAGACCGGACATCGGAGATGCTAGGGAATGAAGAAAGAATGATGCAGTATCTCGAAAAACACAGAATTTTGCATGGGAATGAAGCAGTTCATACAGCATCAATACAGGCCCAGTCAGCTTTTGAGGGGGGGGAAACAGCACTGAAAATTTTGCTGTGCTGTTCATACTGATTCAGAAAGGCAGCCACAAGTAGTATTGGAAAGAACTATGTTTTTTTGTTTGTTTGTTTTTTATCACCGTAGCTGTAGAAAAAAATTGGGGGCAATGTCTGTTATTGACATTCCATAGTACTGCTAATACTGTCAGGTCACACTGATTTAGATGTATTTATTGAGGTCAGCTGTCAGAACCTTTTATTTTAGAATCATAGAATCACAGAATGGTTTGGGTTGGAAGGGACCTCAAAGCCCATCCAGTTCCACCCCCCCACACCAAAGACAGGGACGCCTTCCACCAGACCAGGTTGCCCAAAGCCCCATTCAGCCTAGCCTTGAACACTTCCATGGATGGGGCATCCACAGCATCTCTGGGTAACCTGTTCTAGTGCCTCACTGCCCTCTGAGTGAAGAATTTCTTCCTAATGTCTAATCTAAACTTACCCTCTCTTAGTTTAAACCATTCCCACTTGTCCTATTCCTACCCTCCCTAACAAAGAGTCTTTCCCCAGCTTTCCTGTAGGCTCTCTTTAGGTACTGGAAGGCCACTGTAAGGTCTCACCGGAGTCTTCTCTTCTCCAGGCGGAACAACCCCAACTCCCTCAGCCTGTCTTCATTTAAAAAGAGAAGAAGCTGATGAGGCAGGTTTTGCACCCAAAAATCAGTCACACAATGAAAACAAAATGATTTATTTCAAGAACAACATGACAAAGAGTAGCATTCATTTAAAAACAACAATAACAAACTCAAAATCAAGGTCTCTCAGTAGACTAACCACCTTTGATGTTTTTCTGGGTTCTTACTATAACCAGTACTACAACCCAGTCTTAAAATATCTATATTTGCTCAGGCTTGGAGTACAATACCCTTTGATATCTGTGGTTTCAAACTGCCAAACTTATTGCTTCTGCTACTGGGAGATATTTTGCCATTTGCCTGTATTTTCTTGAGTCTGAACGATGAAATGTAACCAAAATGTAACCTTGTTTGTACTCTGCGCTATTTTAAATAGTCACATTAAACTGTGAAATTGTCTTTTATTTTGAACATTTCAATTTGGGGATATTCAGCTTGACAGAACAATGTGTGTGTGGGGGGGATTTTGGCTCCAGAACTCTTAGTTGGGCACCTTAAAACTCTTTCTTTAAAATATTTGTCTCTTCAGCTGCCACTGCAGTAGCAAGTTCCCTCCACAAGAAAGCAAGTAGGATTTCCACCAAAATGCTGCTGTGGAGATAAACTCTTGATGCCTTTCTGCAGAAATCTGCATTATTATGTGTTGACAGCTATAAACACAGAACAAGCTGACTGAAGCAGATCCAGCCCCTTCAGGCCCATGCCTGGGGGTTACCAACCATGCTTTGGGACATCTGAATATGATGTGTTGTCATTTCTGAACTGCTGCAGTTTGCAATCCAGTTTGTTAAAACTGAAATTAGCAATGGTTTAATACAGTTGGTTGTTAAACTGCTGCTATTCAAGATCTACTCTTTGAGCCACCTTCGCTTGTTCAGGAGAGCCACACATTCACTCCCAATTTGTACTGCCCCAGTGCTGCTGACTTGGGTCATTCAACAGCGCTGCTAAAATACCACATAAACACCACCAGTCATCACTACAGGAAGAAGCATTCATAGTTTTGCTTCCCTGCTTTGTTTTTTTAGGACACAATGACTGATACCTGTAACTTTTGCCTTCTGTTGGCCATACTAAAATATTCCTGAGTGCAGATTTTCTCTACAGCATGCCTAGTCTGTTGAAACTGTGTGTGTAAGAGAGTTAGGTAGACTTGGAAAGGAACATCAGCTCAGATATTTCGTTGCCTCCCTCTAGTGGCTGTTATTGGGGAATAAAAATAGGGCTCAGATGAAGTGAACCCTGATGTTAAGTATGTGTATTAGCCACTAGTTTAAGATCAAAGGAAGTAAACTTGGGAAGAATACTCAAGCTACATCAAAACATGACACAGAATTACTGAGTTATTGCCAAAGCACAGTTACCCTCTTCCAGTCCTGAAAATATGTGTCTTGCCACTGTCTTCCCCACTTTGTGTCCTACATGGGATGATTTAAGGACACAGGTGGGCCAAAATCTGTGTATAGAGGCTTTTTTATTTTATTTTATTTTATTTTATTTTATTTTATTTTATTTTATTTTATTTTATTTTATTTTATTTAGTTTAGTTTAGTTTAGTTTAGGTTTTCCAGCTCTATTGGTAGGCCTTGCAAAACAAATATGTAAGCCCTTGTTTTTCAGACATGAAGAAGGGCTTCTGCACCTGAAAGCCTATCAAATTTTTCTAGCCATATTCATTAACCTAGCAAAAGATGCTGTTTTCTTTTCACAAAATTTGTCCCAATAGATATTTAAAGAACAGGTAAGATCTGGGCAGTGCAGCATCTTTATTCCATTTCCAGTATTCCTTTATTCCATTTCCTGATGGTTCTATGCACTAGAGTTTGTCTTTCACAAAACAGCATCTATATGTATGGCCACCAACTGTATTCCTGTTTTTTACTGAGGTACGAGAAATCCCGAGAAATCCCGAGGGTGCATGATTCTCTATACATTTTATAGAAACAGGTAGCAATGTCACTGTAGCAAGACAAAAGTTGTGGCTGGAAAAAAGCCCATTAAAAATGGCAAAAATGCAGACAGGGCAGCTGCAAGAGGATCTGTGCCTTAGTGCTTCCTTTTGGATCTCTCATGCTTTGGCCTCAGGGTGTTAAGTCAAAGGTTAGATCTGCAGACTGAGCGAGACAAGCTGAGCTGAGCTGTGTCTACCATGCATCCTAAAGAAACCTGGTGGATGAATTTGTGTTACCAGCACAGCAGAAATTAGATTTTTGCTGCTATTCTCCTGATCACTTTCATTGATGTAGCCTGATTTATTTTTTTTTTTGCTAGCTAGAAATACCAATTTGGTTCCACCTGAACCTCACTCTGGGACAAGGATCTCTTTCGATGTCTCAGCTCCAAGCACTCCACAGTCAGTGGGTATGTCCTGAGCTCAAACTTATTTGCAAACATACAGGTGGAGTTAAAAAGCCATTTGAGGTCACCTGTTCCATACACACAAATGCCTCTGACATAATGGCCTGCCAAAAAATAAAAACAAAACAAAACAAACAAAAAAAGAAATGTCAGAACCCAGGTTTATATCCACAGGCACACTCAAGGAGCCAAAACTTTCTTTTGATAACTTTTATCTGCAAAGCCACTATCAATAATCTCTTACACAACAAACATGCTAAAATACCTTCTAAATATGAATAAGTGTGAACAACAGAATGAAATGAAGAAAGTTACTTGAAAATAAACAATAAGTAAAATTCCTGAATAAGGAGATAGATCAGAAAAGAAGTGTTATTAGTTGAGACTTTCTACGATGAGACTGACACATAGCAAAGAGGGGAATTTCCTTCTGTCAGTGAAGAGGAACTTACACTTTTACTTATACAAGATTTTCAACTAAATAATTCTGGTTGACACTGGTCCAGTGTCACTTATTTCAATGTATTCATGCTGATGTGAAACTGATGCAATTTAAGCTGACTGAAATTCTCAAAATTTTTCTCCTCAGCACAAAAAACTATATGAGATGGATCAAAAATTCTTGAAATAAAATTTTTGTTCTTTTTTTCTCCCACTTTTCTATGTCAGAAGTACAAAACAGTAAGCAAAAAATTAAGTGTGAGGTTATATCTTGTTAAGGTCATGTCATGAAAACTGTTCCAGCTTTCTCACTGCTTGTCTTAAGTAGCTATTATCATTCGCTGCCTAAGGACTATGGAACAGCTGACTCCTTTTTAATGCCTTATCTGCCACCTGAAGACTGACTCATGTTACAGTTAGAGGCCATAGGACTACAGGAAAAATAGTCAAGTGTTTTTCACTAGATGAACAGGAAGAATAAAGGATGAAAAATGTATACATTACCATGACAACCTCCATGACTCTCTTCCATATCAATCCACTTCACCGCTTTCAGGTCTCCTTCCCATGACGCATTGGGCATGGAGCCTGGGACACCTGCAATTAGGTAACAGAAAATAAAATAATTAGTCCTTTTAACAGCTATATGCTCAGTTTTCTGTCTGTTTGCTAGGACGCTCCTCACAAAACTAGAATAAAATACTCTGTAGTACGTGTCAACCAATGCCTGGATGCTAACTTTGTTGTAAAGCTTTTTCACTGAAAGCAGCTTTCATGCTGTGAACAAGTTGACAGCCCAAGAGACCTAAATAATTTTACCTGAAAAACAAAGTCTCAGTGTGATACTGCATGTATGATACTGCATTCACATCACCTTCATAACCAGTATGGCCCTCCCAGTGCTATTTGCACACCAGGCCACTGACACATCACATCTTCTGTAGTGTTAAATACTTTCTTTTTTCTTACATTCTCCCTCTCTCTCTCTCTCTCTCTCTCTCTCTCTCTTTTTTTTTTAATATTTATTTATTTATTTATTTGAGAAAAGAGAAAGGAAAAGAAAAGAGACCACCAGAACAAGTTCAAGAGTGATATCAGTGGATGGAGTTCTTGAAACTGAACTACATAGCTGATGAAATTACACAATAGTATGTGAAAGTCTAGACATATCAGAGGACCTATCTAAACATAAACTGGTAAATGATGAACACCTGCTATAACATCCATTTTAAGTACTTAAGGGGATAATGCTGAGCACTCACTGTTTGGTATTTGATGAAGAGTGAACAAGCAATATATATGCAATGTGTTGGCAGCTGCTTAAGTCAAGAGAACTTCAGTATTTTCAACTCTAGGCAGCAACAAAGACCCATTGCCATGAGATGAGGCCTTTGGCTTTGAAGGTAGGAGCTGACCAGGTAGGTACAGCTAGGAAACCCTCTGTGCCTGATCTGTATGGCTATTAGTGATCAATGATAGGACCCATGGGAATGGTGTCAAGCTGCGGCAGGAGAGGTTCAGGCTAGACATCAGGAAGAGGTTCTTCACTGAGAGGGTTGTTGCACACTGGAACGGTCTCCCCAGGGAAGTAGTCACTGCACCAAGCCTGTCGGAGTTTAAGAAGCGTTTGGACTGTGCACTTAGTCACATGGTCTGAATTTTTGGGTTGACCTGTGTGGTGCCAGGAGTTGGGCTCGATGATCCTTGTGGGTCCCTTCCAACTCGGGATATTCTATGATTCTATGGTGTGCTCAGTACAGTGAAAGATGTTTATTGAAGCCCTTCTTAACATAGACTTCAAAATACAGTAGAAAAAAGCAAAGGCATGTTATGTAAAATCATAAAAGCTTTCTATGAACTCATCCCTTTCCGTAAATTTTATCTTTCTTACTGGCTAATTTGTTGCTTGAGAGCTAAGCAATGATACAGACTGTAACTGCCACCCCATGCACACTAAGAAAAGCTGGAAAAGCACCAACTTCTCACTGTAGCACAAACATTTGTCTATAATTTATTTGCCTGCTTGGAAAAAAAAACTCAACATATTTTGTTCTTTCCAGCCCAGCAAGTAGTTACCATAGTGTTGTGCCTGAGTTATTGTATGGCAGAACAGGCAACGTTTAGGGAGCCAAACACATGCAAGTACAAAAATGCAGACATTATTTCTGCTTTCTCCTCATGAAGCTACAAGCAGAGGAAAGGACTAACTTGCTCACATGCAAGCATTAATTTACCACCGTGGAGTACCTGCAACTCAATCTTTTTAACAGCTGCATCAGAAGTGACAGGGTGTGACTGGGGTGGCAGTGGCAGGCAGCAGGAAGCTGCAGCCCCCTCTTCTGAGAGTCCCCCCGTCACAGATGGCAATGACATTAATAATGTTATTAACTAATAACCCCTGGTCATAGTCAAACTGTAACTAAAGCAAGTTAAACTACTTGAACAGCTAAACATATTCAAGTGTTTTTCTTCCAGATTTTTAATAGGGATATTTAAAGTCTTTTATTCCTTTGTCCTCTTGTTTGCTTTTCAAAAGAAACAACTATCTGAGCGGCAGGGAGGGAACCATGCAGCTTTTTATTGAAACATCCTCATAATTTTTGCATTATTATCCATCATTTGTACAGACTCTCAATACTGAAAACACAGCAATTTTCCTTGATTTACAGTAAGATTTTTAGAGCTTGAATAAAATGCAGAATAATGTTGGTTTGGAGTTGCAGGACCTGTGCCCAGTATGATTTAAGTAAAATAAAACAGACATTTTAATCCCCACTTCTGACCTCTTTCTTTAAGAACAATTAGCCCACTTTCTGATTTCCATAATGTCATTTAAAATGTGTATTAATATAAACTATTTATTTTGCTGTTTAACTACACTCCTAAAAGGGGTTATTTGATAGCAGTTCTGTAAAGCAGAACTTCAGCTAGTGCTTGCAGAACACACAGAAGTCATCAGCAGTGCTGAAATGGTCACTGAAATAGTGTCATCACCTCAACTTTGGTGTTTTCGGAAATTTAAAGCTGAAAGCAAAGGAAGATTTTGCTACTATTCTGTTTTGTTTGTTTGTTTATTTGCTTGTCTTCTGTTCCCTTCCTGGATGGGAGTAATCACAGTATCTTCACAGTTACTCTAACCTAACAACTACTTTGCTTGTGAGCTTGAAGAGAAGCACAGCAAAGGCCAAAAGAGATCCTAAAGGCACTGTGTAATATCAAAGGCAGGGGGGTGGGTATTTTGGTTTGTTTGGGGGAAATTTGATGGGAGGAAGGTTAAGCAGTTTTTTGGCTTTGTTTTTAATTTCAGATTGCTTGCTTGGTTTGGTGTATTTAAAGACAGAATGTTCCTTGTAACTAAGAATGGTTGTTTGCAAATATTGAGTTGTGACTTTTATGTCAGATGCAAAAAGACTGCTTGATCTGCCAGCAGAACCCCTGCAGCAGTTTGCTATAGAGATACCTGGCAGCAATAACTGGAACTTCACAACCTTATTCTGCACCCCCCCCCCCCCCCAGTATATTAGGCTTTTATCAAACAAAACAACATGCCAAAAAGCATGATTTTGTCCTGGGGAAAATTCTGAAAATGTTACTCCTTTGCAGAAAGCATCCAACTAAAGATAACACTTTATAAAAGAAAAAAAGAGGCAGTGATGACAGACTATATGCACCTCAAATGGCCTGGGATATATGTTATTGCTCCAAATTAAAAACCTGTTCACAAGAGCTGGCAGTAAATGTGGTGTGAGGAAAATCTTGGAAAATGCTGACACTGTGGGAAAGGAAAAAGATGACTGACAAAACAGGAAAGGCCTCGGGACATCCACAAAAACAATGGGAGCACTGCCTTCTAGGAATAAAAAATTACTGACTTAACATTATTCACTAGCTCTCAAATTAAGTAAACTAGGCATTTTTGTAAGTTAATTGAAGAGTAAGGAATAAAGTAGTTCAGAACTACAAAAAAATGGAATTACCACATTCTCCATTATATATTTGTTTGGTCCTTATCAATTGATTTCCTATTCAGAAACTGTTCTTGGGACCTCTTTTGATAAATACTTTGTCTGAAAAGTTATGCTGATGGTAAGTATGAATATAAACTCAGGTGTGAGTTGCTAACCTCTACTTTTGTTCAGCTCTTATCTCCCCCTCCATGGGGCTAAAAGGAGTTTTGTCCCTAAAACACAGGCAGCAGAACTGAAGGCTGCCCTGTAAACTACAACAGGGACGAACATATTCCCTGCTCCTTCCCATTTAGCACAGGTGGGGAAGCATGATCAGTATCTCCACATTTTCCTGTCCACCTTTCATTTGTACTTGGTTGCTGGAGGGAAAGTAAGGGGGAAGGTGGAAGTGCGATGTTTCTGCTCTACCCAACAGAGTCACGCAGCTCAAATCCCCCATGTATTGCGAAAGTTTATTTTTCAGGAACTTGAAGGTGCCCACAGCAAAGGAAGTGAATTTCAAGTACACGCTAAGGGAAGAAATGAAATTAAAGGCATCAGAGGGCTGGCCTGTCTTTCCAGTCAGTCATGGTTGTCTTCATACCTGACCTGTGCATTTCTGGTGGCTGTAAACCACTACTTGGGAAGCAAAGCACACTCCTTCCCTGAGCAGCACCTCCTGTGGGCACAACACTGTGCTGAGCACCCTTCCCTTTCAGACAGAGGTTTGGAGGCAGGAAAAATACGCTTTGGTTCAGAACATGGACCTCATCCACAGGACACAACACAACATGTTTCTCAGCTAAGCTCTTCCTTTTTCCTTCTTTTTTTTTTTTTTTTTTCTTTTTACCATTGAAATACAATGAGAGTTGATTTGCATGAGTTGGCACTAAGACAGAGGCAACTCCATTTCCTTCTTGCATCACTACCAGGTATTATCAAGAAAGGTATACATACCGTACATAAAATGAGCCACTGTACTTACATTTCTGCAACACACGCATAAAGTGACATTCAGATGGAAATGCTACAGCATAAATGGCTGCCCAATTTGCTCTGAACTTCCAAGCCCTGTACCTGTAGTTCCAGAACCAAACCAACGCATCAGTTTAAGCCAAGCTGACAAGCAGCTAGTCCTCTCTGGTCTTCTGAAGCAGTACTGTGTGCTTCCTCATTTGTAGCTGTTTAGGGAAGGGGATGAGCTTACACATCAATACCACCAACTGATCTAAGATTTTTTCCTGCACTTTGTAAGCTGGTACACAGAAAAAAATTCCATGCCCTCACCTGGCACATGAGGCTGGGTTAGGACACACTTGCTAAATCTGCCCCAAATAGTGCACCCTTGGGGTAGAGAGGGACTATTCGGAGAGACCTTTTGAAATCAGTGATAACTTTGGCTGGACTTTAGGACCAGATATTTACGTTTGTGAAATATGTTGGTCTTGAAGTGGGATATGCATAGGTGGTCAAACTCCATTAGGGTTAACGCCATGGAGGTGAGACCCATTGTGACCACCACAATCAGCCGACACCATGCCATGGCCAGTTATTCCTACTGTACCATTTTAGCAATAATTAGTACCAGAGCCTTCTCCTCGCCTGTCCCAAAGTGCTGGATGCCAGGACAGGGCCCTCAAAGCCTACCTGGGATCCTGTTGAGCGTCACCCAGAAGTGCTCGTCGGGGCTGTAGGTGTCCTGGGACCACACCAGCAAGTCAATGGCACGCTGGTCCCGCAGCACGAACTCCACGAAGGGCCGGGTGACCGCAATGTATGCAGAGCCGAAGTAGATGGTCAGGTTGTGTGGTGGGGGAGCCTTGCGCACCTGGGGGGTGACCAGCCCCGAAATGTTGCTTCCTTCCCACTCCCGGTGCATGAATTGCGTCCGTGCAGTGACATGGGGTGGCGGCAGCACCCCAGGGGTGACATTCTTCCCCCTGAAGCCCTTCAGCTGCCGGACAATCTCCCGGTTGGTCTTCAAGGGGAAGTCCTGCCCGCAGATGTTCAGCAAGTACCGCCAGGGCACGGCGGAGGCCAGCAGGTCCCGCATGCAGTGCAGGTCGGCCCGCAGGCGGGATGCGCCACCATAGACCACCCGCTCAGTGCGGGAGGCAAGGAAGGCATTGGGGAAGCAGCCCACCAGCTGCCGCACTGCCTGCCACAAGGTGGCCGGCGCCTTGCCGTCCACGTGGACGCAGTAGACGTTCTGGGGCATGTAGACTGCCCTGAAGAGCCGCTCGAAGGTCTCAAACTCCTTATGCAGGGTGATGATGTAGGCAAGGGGGAAGGCAGCCTCCTCAGAGGACAGGGCACGGGTGATATACCGGCTGTGGGACACGTATGTGGTGCAGGACGAGCCCCTGGCCACAGGCCGCAGCCCACCACCCTGCATGCCAGGGGCCTGCCCAGCCAGCAATGCCCCACACACCCGCTCCAGCACCATGCCCTCAGCTGAGCCACCGCCTGGCCCTGCTATCCGCCACCCGCCATGGCCTGGCCCTGCCATCCGCCACGCACCACGGCCCAGCAGCATGGCAGCACCCAGCAGCACCATGGTCACCAGCACTGCCACCGCCTGCCGCTGCCTCATGGCCATGCTGGGCCAGAGGGACAGCGCTGGTAGTGCTGTTACTGGCTGCTTTTCACGGGGTTGGAGATCCATCCATCTTAGTGCTCTCCAGGTTCTGGAACTGTGGATTAGATTGGTTTGGAGCGGGGGGACGGGGAGGGAGGGTGTTCTCTCTTTGGGCTTGGGTTTGGTTTTCTTTTGTTGCCTTTTTCCAGCCTCTGTCATTTTACAGAAGTGCCCTAGGGAGAAGTCCAAGCCAGTGCCAGGAGGAGCGAGGGAGACCAAGCAGCCATGGGTAGGATAGAAGTGGTCACCTCCAAATGGAAATGGTTGCTGGGCTCTTGAGGTGACACTCAGGAAGGATTTGCGCTGAAATCCTGGTTTGGTTGTTGTCTGGCTTGTCCTTCAGGACAAGCTGTCCCAGCTGTCCTTCAGGGAGGTGACTGGTAAAGGTACTGGGGGGTCTTTAAAAGAAAAGCTCTTCTTTTAAAGAAGAAAAGGAAAAAAATATATTGCAAGAAAAGCTCTTCTTGCAAGATCAGATTGAAATAACAGGAAAAAAAAAACACCACCTCCCCTTAAAAACGTACAAATGCTCAGTTTTGTATCTTGTCGCCATAAATGTCCATTTCAGTGGGGGATATGGATGTAAAAGCAGTGTGTGTGGCAGGGGAGGGAGTTAGCTAAAATAAACACAAGATTGACAAGCTTTAAAGCAGACGTCTGAACCGGTAGAGAAGGAAATAGAACTCGAGAGGGGGAGCTTGTTTAAAACTGCTTCTTTCAAGACAGTGGTTTGAATTAAGGTAATGCACGCTCTCTACTTGACCAGTTAGGCTGTTGACAATGGTAAGAGAACTAAACTGCACCTCTTATTTTGATTAATCTGATGGATAATAAGGAAATTGTCTCAGTTCTAGTAACCAGCTTCATTTGACAATATGTTTTGAAGGAGGTTTTTCTGAGCTTTTTATTCACCCATAAACTAGTGTGAGCATCTTCAGCAGGGTCGTGGTTTTGACTCAGAGGAGCTGGTTGATCTCCACAGGGCTGCTCAGGACTTGCCCGCTTTGCCAGCACCCTGTCAGGCATGGCTCTGCTGACTTCCACCTCGGCTGCCCAGACAGGCTTCTGGTGACAGGGCTTTTCTCTCAACATGTGTAACACAGCTTTCAGTGCGGTCAGATGAGTTTGCGTGTAGATGAAAGCAAGGGACGGGTTCAGGAGGCCTGACTGTGCCTTCCTAATGAAAACAAAGGGTTGTAAGCAGCTCAACGTCTCACGGGAACACTATATTCAAAAAGAGGCTCTGTTACTGCAGATGGACTGAAGTTTGCTTAGTTACATGCAATAATTTTGACAGATGTTACCTGATGGTAAAATTCAAAGAAAAAATAAATGCTTTCTTAAGATGCTGTCATCTGATCCTGCTCTTCAAGGAGTTATGCTGTTTGAAGCCCATTATGCCAATGTGTGATAGATACAAAGATACTGGAGAGTCAAGCAAAGGAGTGCAAGTCCATTTATTAGCTGTGCCTTTTCAGAAAGCCTTGCTGAAGGCATATCCTTCCTTATCCTGTCATCACTATGTAGTGCTTTAGTGCAAAACAAACAACTGGTTGTGAAGCAACATTTGGCTTCAATAGCAGCAAAATCAAATTGATCAAATTGAAAGCAGTACTTAAGTTCCAATGACTGCAGATTGCATAAAGACTAAACCATATTTTAATTCACATCTTTTCAGATGAACTTTGGTATCTGAATGGTGAATAGAGGACAAGAGTAATTTTTCTGGAAATTCTACCATAAAGTAGATGTGTTTGTGATTGCTGCCACTGTGTTGCAACACCTTGCCCTAAGTAGGCTTGGCAAAAGAGAAAGGTTTTAATTATGAGATTGCAACAGCTTTGTGGACATAAGACTCAATAACAATCGCAGAAGATTCCCTGGCTTTTTTATACCTTATTACTACAAGAAATTCTTGCTCGATCAGGAAGTCTCATTAAAATAATGTGGAATAGGAACAAGAGAAAAAGTATTAGTTATATAAGTAATGCTGCAGACATAGTTACAAAATACTTCCTTCTAGAATATTGCTTATTCAACTAGCATTGCTGTCTGGAATCATACTAAAAAGCATCTGCCTCTCTGTCTACCTGTCATTTGAAGGGTGGGCACTAACTTAAGGAAAATGAACAATTGTGGCAGACAAAAGCCAAACAAAATGGTGAATGTTAGTATCGTGCATGCATTGCTGAGAAGGTCATTCTAACAGTCTGTCTAGAAACTACAGAGAGGTACCAAAGTAGTTTTAAATTATTTAGTTGCTGTAGCAAGAACCTTCGTGCAGCCTAAATTGCTGGGGGGAGCAGGTCTGTTTGTTAAAATTTCACTGCAGTTTATTTGAGGCAATAGTTTCAGAGCCAAATAAGAGCTGATAGCTCTCAAGGAAAATCTCATTCACTTCCTTTGGTTGTGGTTGTGAGAGAAGAATACCAGAAAATTCAGGGTATCACTGATAGCAGATTAATCAATCACATTAGGCAATTCCTAATTTTAAAATTTTTTATGTGTCCGTTTGCTTGTACAAAAAGAACTCCTGTCTGCCTTGAGAGTGCACTTAGCTTGACTCACAGCACTGCCTCCCACATGCCTGCCATTCCCTGAGGCATACTGTATGCCAACTGGCCTTCTTATTTTTCTGTCTACTATTTAAATCCCAGCTGAGGACCATCAGGATGGTGCAGATATACTTTTGAAGTTTGGGTGTGATTTAAGACACCACTTGCTAACAAAACTATCCACCCTTTTCGTTCTTTCTCAGCCATTGATGAAACGAATGAATAAGTTAGCAACCTTTATCCTGTTCAGAGAAAGTTGAGATGAGACTGGTTCTTTCCACTTAGATAGACACAATATGCAATTGTATCAAAAAAAAAAACCAACAAAAAAACCACTGTGGTAGGCACACAGCTGGATGAATACTTGAAAAAGCAAGCACAGAGTCATCTTCCATGGCTTCCCTATTTCTATGTTTAATTAGCAGTAACAGGAGAAAGGACCTCACCCAAAGATAGCAGGTTGAGGTTGCTGATGTCCCCAGCTGCCTGTTCCCGAAGGAAAGCTGCCTGGAGGTTCAGTGATCTGACCATTCAGATCAAGGGTGGTCTGGGTGTGCAAGACAGGACACTGTGGGCCACACCTTCTGTTGATCAACTACCTTGTGTTTACACTAACCCAAAAATTTGTCACATTTTGCAGCAGGCAGTGATGGTATGCTGTGTAACCAGTGTTCTTCCCAGGCTGGCGCATCAGCAGAAGTGACATGGTGCTCCAATCTTTATTTCTTCCCGTCTGGGACACATAATCCACAGCTGCAGACTTCTTGCAGAACCAGGAATAAAAGCAATTCTGCCCTGGCACTTTCCCTGCAAACCCCCAGATTCCCTTACACCAAGTGACCATCAGCTGTGTGGATGCATGTGCATGACCAAGGGAGGTCCCAGTAGCGGGACCTCCAGGTCAGAATCACAGAATTATAGTCATAGAATCATTGAATCATTAAGGTTGGAAAAGACCTTCAAGATCATCTGGTCCAAACATCCCCCTACCACCACTGTCACCCACTAAACCATGTCCCTAAGCACTACGTCCAACCTTTTCTTGAACACCCCCAGGGACAGTGGCTCCACCACTTCCCTGGGCAACCCATTCCAGTGCCTGACTACTCTTTCTGAGAAGAAATGTCTCCTAATTTCCAACCTAAACCTCCCCTGGCACAACTTGAAGCCATTCCCTCTAGTCCTATTGCTAGTTATCTGTGAGAAGAGGCCAACCCCCATCTCTCCACAACTTCTTTCAGGTAGTTGTAGAGAGCAATAAGGCCTCCCCTGAGCCTCCTCTTCTCCAGACTAAACAACCCCAGTTCTCTCAGCTGTTCCTCAGCTACCAGCCTGCCTGTTTCAAGAGAGGAGCTAGGAGCAAAGGCATCCATATCAGGCACTTTTCTTTCAGGAGCAACTGATCTTTAACTTCATATATTTTGCATGTATGTACTCCCACATAAAGCTGAAGACAAGTGAAGGAACAGAGTTGTGCTGTGTGTGAGGGGGCACACGGAATCCCATAACACATGCACAGGTGGCATTGTAGAAGGTAGCTTGAGCCAGGCTAATGATTCACTGTCACTGAAAGAGGAAGGTCTGGCTTCCCTTCCTCCTTCCGATTTCCCTCTCTTTCTTACTCACATGTGCGTGTTCCCCCTGCTTTTCTTTGTGCTGACTTCAGTGCTGGCTGGATTCTTCACAGAGTCAGTTCAACTCACCCACTCAGAAAAAGTACATTGTTTTACTTCAGGGCTAATTAATTGAACTGGCAACACTCCTGGCACAGAAGGGAGGAGGAAAGGATGAGCAGGAGGCAGGAGGAAATTTCCTCTTTTGGTGGCAATGAGCTTTTAGAGCCTTGCGCCCTCTCTCCCTTAGCCATTTCTTAATGGCACTGGTGCAGAAGAGACAAAGCCACCAGGCTCTGTTGTTCTGCACCATATGGCATGAAAGTAGGGACGGGATTTTGGCTTGGAACAGGATTCATCGTGGTTGAATTGAAGGATTCAGCAGCATTAAGTGTGGATGTACACCTCTCTTTTGGCAACCAGGATCTGCCTTCTGCTCTACATGACAGAGGGGAAGGTGGCCCAGTGGCCATGCAGCTGCTCTGGGGTGTGGCCAGCATGAGTCCACTAAACTACACTACGGTGTTTCATGCTTCTTGTGCAGCCCTGGGGAAGTGATTTAGTCACTTCAAGCCTAAACACATTGCAAATACTTTCCCTTAATTTCTCCATGCTTCTCTTCCTTATCCGAAAAATGACTTTCAAGAGTTTTCAGTCACACAGGAACCATGTGGGAGAGAAGTGTCCTGGAATAAATACCCAAAATAAGTTAAGACTGCTATTTGAAAAACAACTGGATGGGAATTGAAAGGCAAAAGCCTCGGGGGGAGGGGGGGGGGGGCGGGCTAAAAGAAAGTATTGGTCTTTGTTGCATGGCTGTGGGTAATAAGCGTGCTATTTTAAGATATGTGGACCAAACAGTCTTTTGTATTATTTATCTGAATGAGATTGTCATGGCTGTCTGAAACTACAACTACCTGTTTTGTTTAGTTCTTTCATGATACAGTGTGTGTCCAAACTGGTCTGCAGATGATCTCTCTTCCTGCATGAAAGCCTCCAACTATTTGTTCTAATAGCTGGACCACTGCCTGATGCTATTATCTTCAAGAGTCACATCAAGCATTGTATCCAACTCACATATGCTCAGGACAGTCTGACACCCCCTGCTACACTTAGGAGATAGGCTTCAAAATCCTGGGTGACAGCAGCCCTTGAGTACCTCTGTCAAAGCTACATGGCCACTTTTGTCACTCTAGTGATGGCAGAGAAAACATGGAAGAGGAAGGAGCATTTCTCATGTGGAAACTGCTCCTTGTTTTCATCCTCTACAAGTTAGAGGATGAAAAGGAAAAAGACAGGAGAATAAACCTATCCTTGCTTCCATTGCTTGTGTTCCTGCTTTGGGCTGCTATGAAACTCTAGGAAGTTAGGAGCAGTAAAATCCTACCTGGCGTTTCTAAAAGCAGTGTGCATGCATGGGGGAGAAGTCCTGTGCACTTTCCAACCCTTCCTCAGGCAAGGTAAAACTAATTATAAATACATAAGGTAAAAGTGAAAGTACTAGTTCTAATTCTGTTTCTCTTAACCAATCCTTGAGCCTGTACGACGGAATTTAGGCAGTACTTATGAGTACCTGCTTTTTGCAGCTGTTAAGGGAGAGCTGGTATCTTTGTACCCACAGAAGGGCACATGAAGACTAGAGGAAAATTATAGGCTGAACTCAGATTTTTGCTCTGGAGTAATAGATAAAGTAATTGGCTTCTATTTGTGGAAAATCAAAATCCTCCCCCAAAATGTGGATATCTTGTAGAAAGCCTTCAATTACATAGCTTACTCTTTATTCCGTGCCTTTTCTTCATCTTGATTTCTACCAATAAAAGGCTTGAATCAGCTGAGATTTCCAAAGGTTTTAATTGGAACTTAGATCCTCTGGGCTTTTGGTCAGATACAAAGAAAGTAATGCACACCACACAGAACAGTGATTTAAGTGGCCAAGAAGGGCAAATAAGCTTATTTCATAGCTCATCCTTTTGTACAAATTATGATCTGATTACATTTTTCATCTCAGTTTTGCCAAAGTCAGTCTGAGGTATGTGGATGTGTATGGTGTGTGCACACCCATGCGTGCATCGTCAGAAAACAAATAAATAAATAAATAAAAGAAGGTGTCCTTACCTGGGATCCTGTTGAGCGTCACCCAGAAGTGCTCGTCGGGGCTGTAGGTGTCCTGGGACCACACCAGCAAGTCAATGGCACGCTGGTCCTGCAGCACGAACTCCACGAAGGGCCGGGTGACCGCAATGTATGCAGAGCCGAAGTGGATGGTCAGGTTGTGTGGTGGGGGAGCCTTGCGCACAAACGTCCGCAGCATGAAAGAAAAGAAAGGGTATAGTTGCTCCCGGTGCACATACTTGGTGCGAGCGATGACGTGGGGTGGCGGCAGCACCCCAGGGGTGACATTCTTCCCCCTGAAGCCCTTCAGCTGCCGGACAATCTCCCGGTTGGTCTTCAAGGGGAAGTCCTGCCCGCAGATGTTCAGCAAGTACCGCCAGGGCACGGGGGAGGCCAGCAGGTCCCGCATGCAGTGCAGGTCGGCCCGCAGGCGGGATGCGCCGCCATAGACCACCCGCTCAGTGTGGGAGGCAAGGAAGGCATTGGGGAAGCAGCCCACCAGCTGCCGCACTGCCTGCCACAAGGTGGCCGGCGCCTTGCCGTCCACGTGGATGCAGTAAACATTTTGGGGCATGTAGACTGCTCTGAAGAGCCGCTCGAAGGTCTCAAACTCCTTATGCAGGGTGACGATGTAGGCAAGGGGGAAGGCAGCCTCCTCGGACGACAGGGTGCGGGTGATGTAGTGGTTCTGTATGATGTACTCCGTGCAGTTGGATTTTCTGAAGGATGTTTTTAAAGCAGTTTCCTTCAGAAAGGGTGCCTTATCTTCAATAAGTGCTTTACAGGCTTCTGCTAAAGTTGAGCTCACTGGGAAGTTGGGCCTCCTTAGAGATTTTTGCACATGGAAATTAATGGCATAGAAAACAAATAGAAGGGAAACACTGAGAATCAAGATGGCAAAGAAGCAATATCTGAGTGTATTCATTGCTGCTTGGAAAAAGAGTCTCACTTGAAATATTACAAGGAGGTCAGATCAAACATCCCAAACAGTTCATTTCGCTGGCTGTGCTTGCTTCCTTCTAGAGACTGCCTGTGTCAGGCTGATGCATAATATGCAGCTGACGTCCTTACTTTTCATATAGTTTTGTAGTCGTTCTTTATGTGGAAGGAACATAAGTAGTGAACAAACTGTAGAGGGAAGCTGCTTCACAGCACCCTAAAGATTAAAAAGACACGTTGTGTAATTGCTAACTTAACAAGAACATCCACCACACATACTGCAGTGTCTTTGAATACAGTTTGTGGGTTTCCTCTTAATTGCTCCCTCCCCACTCCCCCTGCAGGAATTTCAGTGCCATGAAACTTCGTAGGTGTATACTGTGACAGAAAAACCTCATATGTACCTCTTGTATAATTCCTTTATTATTATTATTATTTATAGGAACTTTTTTTTGGCCTTGTAAGGCCACCAACAGTCATTTATAAAAAGCAGAAGAGGGTTTTTGGCCTTTGTGTAGAGTTATATCAGAGCAATATTGCAACAATATTTTCTTGTTGTAAATTTGAAAGCTGCAAAATTGTTTCTGCTAAGTGTTGTGGATGAGTTGTGATTGGCTCCTGGCTTACAGTCATCAGAAGGAACCAGGTTCACAAAATCTACTAGTTAAACTATTTAAGTTAACCTTATGCTTTGTAACAAGGCATTCTTGTTTCTAAGAGCCATGCATGCATTAGGTACAACATCATGCGTATGCAGTGAGAGATTTTGGCAAGGCTCTGTCTAAAGTGGAATACTTGGTAATTCTTTCTTTTCCAACTGTGAGTCTGTTAATGTGGATATGCTGCCATGAAACAGCATGTTTGGAGGATGTAAGCATTTTCATCTTCATGCCACCTTGATCCAACATGAAATAATGTTGAGGCAATGTCAGATGATCTGAGATTGCACCAATAAATGTTTTGATCAGGCAATCCAGCATGCTACAAGGCAAAGGTGGAAATGCCATCCCCTGCCTTCCAACTCATGCAGACAGGCTACCTCAGGCACAGGCAGATTCCTCTTGGTGCCCTTTGAGTCTCTTTCTTCCCATCCTGGCCCCAAACACTCAGTTCATAAAAGATTGAAGACTGAAGGTGGTAGCTTCAGCCCCACCAGGTACAGTCATAAGCTGTACTGAAAGGAGCACTGAAGCTGCTTTGTAAGGACTCATGGCCAGAACGAACCCTAGGCAGGTACTGATGCAGGGCGCGGGAGTCAAGCTTACACAGTGATGGCAAGCAGCGGACTCTTCAAAAACAACACCTCATTGGGGAGCCAGCAAGGATGGGTTGGGGTAGCCATGGTCATGCTGGGCTTCCAGTGCAGTCATCTTCACCAACGCCACTGCCTTTGGTTGGAGGCAGGAAGACTGCTCTGGTGGAGCAGAGTGACTGGAACGGGGGTGTTCAAAGTCCCGGGGAGTAAAGGAGGCTTGCCAGACACCACTAAGAAGTCATCTGGAACATGGCACCACAGCCCAACGGTACAGTTTGTTAAAAGAGGATTCAAAGAGATGAGCAAACACTGAGCTGAGACCATTGTCGAAGTCAGCAAAGGAATATGCGGTAAACACCAGTTCACTGGTCCCAGCTCAGTGACTGGTGAATGCTGTCCCAAGGGTGCACAGACCTGCCCACAACACCTCAAACCACTGCTACCTCCTAATTGGATTGTTACAGTGAATTGCTTCCAGGAGTGAATCCTGCCAGACACCTCAGTAACACAAAGTGCTGTGAACTCAGGTCATTATAAAGCCAGCAGCCTCTGTGCTCCCCTCTGCGCTCCATGGATCACTGAGTTCAGTGTGTTCCCACTGGGACCAGCTGCCATCAGCCAACTGCAGGACCATTTCTTTCCCTGCACCACGGTCTTACATGAGAGCTCTGCCCATCTGGAATGAGGAAAATGTGGAAGGAGGAAAACTGGGGGCAGGTGCCAATTTTCCTGCGGGAGCATGATTTCCTTGGGGAAGTCTGGGTTTGGGGCAGAGAACACAGGTAATATTTCCAAAGTACTAAATGCTGAGGTCCTCCAAGGCATTTGAATAACTTTGAAACTGCTCAGGTGCCTCTAAAACTCTATTTTAGGCACTGTGTAACCTGCTAGACAGCTAGGAAGACTTAAAAACTTAATATACATATAAATTAATATATGTCCAAGGAGACTGTTTACTCTTAGCTGTTGAAGTTTGCATTACTTGTATGATCCATAGATCCATAGCAAACAGATAAGCTACATTCAGAAAATGAGAGAGACCTGCTCATCATAGGACTGGAATGCAAGCCTTATTTTTTTTTTTTTTTTGCACAGACACTGCTGCAACACCCTTTCAGCAAACCAGACTAGCCACAATCCTTTGGTACTACTAGCCTTCAGGGGAAGGAAGGCTGCATGCTTGGTGGTACTTCTTAATCCTGGTGCATTGATGCTTCAGCACAATTATTATTTAGAATTCTGAAAACATGCATGCAAATAATTACTGTGGAAATCCAAGCTGTTAAAATTTTTTTTGATCGTTTGGTGGGTTGGTTTTGGTTTTGTTTTTAACTAGTTCTAACTTGTGGTGATTTCTATGAAATAACACCCATGCCTTGGATTATAGGCAGAAATCACATACACATACACATGCACATGCACAGAGCAAGGAAACAAACAGAGTGTAAAGACACATCGAAAATCTCTTTCTGAGGTCTTGGTGCAAAGTTCATACACAAGGAGCAGCCAAATATAGATGTAAATCTGAACTGTATTATGGCAAAAATCAGTGAAGGAGCAACAGGGTGCCAGGAGACCTCATGGTACCTATGGCTTCTCTTGATGTTGGTTGTACTGGACCTTGGTGCACATTTTGGGTACAAAACCAGTTACTGGGTAAAATAAAAGATCAAATTTAACATGTTCTTCAACAGGGGCTGTGTAATAGAGGTCTGTGCTTGTAGAACTAAATCTGTTGCTGAA
Source organism: Anser cygnoides (assembly GCF_040182565.1). NCBI lineage: Eukaryota > Metazoa > Chordata > Aves > Anseriformes > Anatidae > Anser > Anser cygnoides. Next base: position 71,077,779 of record NC_089874.1, read on the forward strand.
TGAGACTTGCAGCACAGCTCCTTTTTATTGCTCCCTGGACCTTCATTGTGGCAATTCTCATTTTCGCGTTAGAGAAGGTTTTGGTAGAGCTCACGCAGTGGAAACACACTCCCCAGTAAGATTAGCAATTGAAATGTCTTCCCTGGGGATGAATGGGAACAGACCTTCCCAGTCAGGAAGGATATTTTCTTAGGCATATAGTTAGCACTCAGTAAACTGCTCCTGGCCTTGATCAATATAGGTAATTGGTTTCAACTAATTTATTAGCAAATTAAAAAGCAAAATTCATGGGCCTTGCACGTTGTGGTTTTAAGTTGCAATTTGGCCTTGGTCAGTAGTGACAAAGATCATGTATCTCACATCTATTAGTGTAAGGAATGGTCCAGCAATTCGTGCCACTAAGGGATTTGAAGGGTTAACATTGAGGCCTGGGTTTAGGTGAGAAGAGAACAAAGGGATTTCTTCAGAGAAAATCTGCTGACTCTGCACGGACGTGCAGTAACTTCTGACATCCGGCCAAGAGACCACTAGATAAGGAGGAAGAATATGAGCCTCCCCGTCCGAGCGGCCCCCGAGAGACTAACAGAGACTGATAAGCAGGCGCACCTGGGAGGACTTCGGATTCGGGAAAACAATTATAATAACCCTGCCTCTTCTAGAAGTAGTAATGAATATGCACTAGCCTAGGAGCATAAAAACCAGCCGCCTTACGTAACAGGTGTGTGTCCTGGTGGAGCAGAGACTCCCAGCGCACCCAGCGCTGTTTGCTTGCCTCTATTCATTTAATAAATTGTAAACTCTGATTGCAATCCTATTTGGGACTCAGTCGTTTATAACAATTAGCAATTACTTAGACCTTTATATTCTGTTGTTGGGACAGATCTGTCAGTATCATGGCATTCCTTTTCATGACCCTCATACGCAAAGCTGGCAGTTTGAATCAGCACTGCTAGAATCACAGCAAGGCCTCAGCAAGCAAGCAATTTCTCCTCAGTGTGGTTTTTCTGGTTCAGAAGTGCAGGTAGTCACAGATTTCTGCTTTGTGCCCACATAAAGGAGCCCCCATCCCTCTGTCCTTGCACCAAGATGAAACTGTCTCAGTCTCGTGCTGCTCTTGGATGCCACACGACGGGCATGGTCTCCACAAAACTCTTTCCTTGGAACAGTCCTACCCAGCAGTGATCTTCTCTATCACGTGCATAACGTGCCCCACCTGAGCTAGAAGGGATGTATGCACAGTGTAACATGAGAAAGGAGAAAGCAGAGTCTAGCACAGGAGCAGTTAAAGTTTCTTCCTCTCTATTTTTCTCTGACATCCATTTTTTCCTGTTCAGAGCAGTCCCTGGCATTGCTGCACTGCCAGCTGGAAATAAACTGGCTGTCCAAAGAGACAAAAACACAAACCTACCTGAAAACGGAGCTCCCAGGCAGGCACACAGGCTGACACCGGACTGTCACGTCGCAGCAGCGCTTGCAGCAAGTGGGAGGAGAGATAAAGTGACACATCAAGGAAAATGCTCGCTCAGCTCACATGGTTCAGTAGAATCATCAAGTAATCTAATCATGCACCATCAGTGAGCACATCTGTCTGCACAAACGGCAAAGGCCAGACAGTACTCCATCTCATCTGATTTTGTCTTGCTGTGCTCATAGAGCCTCTCACATTGTCATAACTTCACTTTTTGTCTGATTTCACGGAAGACTTTTCCATATAAAGAAGGCAGGAATATGTAAAGCTCTCTAGTCTCCAGCAGAGCACATTTTGCAACTCGAACATACTACTGCTCCAAAGCGGAGCACTCCTCTGCTCACTCTTCCAATTAATTTCCAACAGGGACACTTACCTGTGTGAAAACAACTCATCAGCTGTTGTGTGAGGGGATGGTGACCTAATGATTGTAGTTGTGGTGTTTGGTCCATCATGGAATAGCTTGTCCTTAAGCGCGCAACACTGGGGTGTAGGTTTCCGGGCACGTACGCAGGGTAAAGAGAAAGACAGAAGGGGAACCGACCAAGCTCTTGTGTCAATGTTGGCAGAACGGTCGCACCACTTATAAAACTTTGCAGCTTGGCTCGTGCCCACGACCTTGGCAGTTAGACAGGTTGGCCAAAGGACAAAAAGGAAGATGATGGAGGATGAAGTAGCAATGCCCGTGGGGCCGGTGCAGCCCCCAACTCCAACGGTACACATCCGCATTTGTAGGTATGCTTATACAACACCT